>NC_073224.2:102452500-103077500 GCF_029281585.2 Gorilla gorilla gorilla
AATGGGACAGGGAGGGAAGTGGGAAGAGGAGGGGCAGGCTGGGGGCTGGGAGGCCAAAGGGGCAGGTTCTAAATTTAAACCTGACATTCCAAGTTGTTAGGAAGATATATCTGTCAAGGTAGGAAGACACAGCCTACTTTGATCTCATAACTCCTCTGTACTCAGACACGTGGTACGTGGGCCTCCATTTGCTACTTGCCCTGAGTCCCATGAACATTCACGGCAGGGCTGCCTGAAGCATCCCTAGGTGAACAGCTGAGGAGCCTATTAAACTGCATGCACTTTGTAAAAGCACATAAGCATTTCATCACATGGCTTCACTGGATTTTCAGAGGTGAACCTGAGCCAAAAGTATGAAGAACCGCAGTCCCAGACATTGCAGAAAACATGACAGGGCAAGCTGGCCGGTTCTACTATGCTGGATCCAAAGCCGGGGTCCAAGGTTGTCTCACCCACTTCTTTGTGTGAGGGTAGACCTAGAGAACAGCCAGCATCTGGGGGTACTAAGGATGTCGCCTATAGTCTTCTGGTATCCTTTGTACCTCCACAGAATAGACTTTCTGCGTTTCTAGAAATCTTCCCTTCCCCTGCAGAGGAGAATCAACCCCCAGGCCCAAACTGCTGCATGTTTGCTTCCAGCCCCAGCGGTTCTCCAGGTGTTGTAGAAGCAGCCACTCAGCTGTGCAGCTGCCTGCCTTCCGCCCCGGGGCTGTCCCTCCCTGCGTGGGGAGCCCAGGCACAGCAGCAGGCGCCCAGAAGGTTCTGGCAGAAGTGCTGCACCCAAGGTAGTGGGGGACCAGGAAGAGGTGCACCCCCAGCTTGTAGCTGTGCACTGAGGGGCTGCGAGTGAAATGAAGAGTGGCCCATGAGGAAGGAGTGGAGAGTGGGACATGGTCCTTTCCTTCCACCTGTCACCCCCTCCTCACCTCCTGCCTGCCCTTGAGTAAACCTGGGCATCCTCTCCTCCTTGCCCCAGTCCTGGAGCCCACACATGTCCCTGCTGGGCCCCGGGGGGCCGAAAACCCGGCTTAGGCTTCCCTGTCCTATTCCCAGTGGCAGGATGGAAGATTTCTGCAGAATTTCCAGCCCAGGCCAAACTCAGGCTAGGCTGGAGGAACTCCCTCTTTCTGTGTCCAAAAACACTCCTTTCTTAAGAGGAGACACTCCATCACGTTTTGGAGAGAGAGAGAGAGAGAGAGAGAGAGAGAGAGAGAGAGAGGGAAAGTGTGTGTGTGTTTTGTTTTGTTATTTTATTTTTTTAGAAGGAGACTCACTCTGTCGCCCAGGCTGGAGTATAGTGGCGCGATCTCTGCTCACTGCAACCTCTGCCTCCTGGGTTCAAGCCATTCTCCTGCCTCAGCCTCCTGAGTAGCTGAGATTACAGGGGCGCGCCAGGACACCCGGCTAATTTTTGTATTTTTAGTAGAGACAGGGTTTCACTATGTTGGCCAGACTGGTCTCGAACTCCTGGCCTCAGGCGATCTGCCCACCTTGGCCTCCCAAAGTGCTGGGGTTACAGGCATGAGCCACCATGCCGGGCCACTGTGTGTGTGTGTGTGTGTGTGTGTGTGTGTGTGTGTGTGTGTTTTGTTTTTTGGTTTTTTTAGATGGAGTTTCACTCTTGTTGCCCAGGCTAGAGTGCAACGGCCTGATCTCAGCTCAATGCAACCTCCGCCTCCCAGGTTCAAGTAATTCTCCTGCCTCAGCCTCCTGAGTAGCTGGGATTACAGGCGTCTGCCCCCATGCCCAGCTAATTTGTTGTATTTTTCGTATAGACAGGGTGAAGCCATTTTAGTCAGGCTGGTCTTGAACTCCTGACCTCAGATGATCCACCCGCCTTGGCCTCCCAAAGTGCTGGGATTACAGGCGTGAGCCACTGCGCCCAGCCCAGTGTGTGTTTTAATAGACTAGTATTGGGAAAGACTTCCCTCTCTCAGCCCGGCAAGATAAGTCTACACCCTCCCCAGGCGGGTGTCCAGCAGGGCAGCTCCCAGCAACTCACTGAGAACTGGAAAGTTTCCAGGAAGGGTTGGAAGGGTCAGACAGGTCATGTTTCTCACTGGGGTCAGGACACAGTCCTTCAAGATAGGACACTGGAGCAGAGATAAGCGGGAGAACTCAGCTCCTTCCTTCAGCCGCAGAGCCCAGTGTTTAGTGCATCTCCATCAATGGCTTGCTTCCTCTGAAGTAGAGACTGCAGTGGGTAGTCCTGGTGCTTTATCAGTGAGTCCCTCCCTCATGCTCTGCAGGGTGGCTACAGTGGGAGGCTGCAGCTGCCTACCTAATCTGAGCACTCTGGTCTCTCCAGTTTCTCTTTTGGGGCCAAGGAAAGTGATATTGAACCTTTGTGGCAGAATTTCTTTGTGTTTTGAGTCCCAACCTAGATGGCCCCGCTTTGGGGACAGAAATATGGCTGTCGTGACCCTGCCTGGGTCACAATCACTGGGAAACAGTGGCTCAGGACATTGCAGCTTAACCATTTCATGCTCCACATCAAAGAAGATGAAATATATGATTTACAGTGTGGTGGCCCCAGAGCAGAGGTTGTAGGGTTTTCTCCAGGACATGTGTGTCTGGCTTTGGTGACTGGTGAGATCGCGTGCTGCTCACTGAAATAGAGGATGCGGGAGGAGCAACAGGTGTTGGGAAAAACAATGTTCAGTGTGGGGTATGTTGAATAACAGGTGGTGGCGGGTCGTCCTAGTGGAGAGGTCCAATGGATAATTGAATACAAGGGTCTGGAGCGTGGAGTGGAAGGAAGAAGTCCAATCTAGAGGTGAACAATGGTGACTCTCCATTTAATTGTTAAATCTTATTTGTTTAAACAAATCTTATTTAAACCATGGGTTTGCATGGGGACCTTCAAGGACCCTGCACAGACGAGAAAAGCTCAGAGCCAAGTATGGAGTCCTGGGGCATGGTGGGAAGAAGAACAGAGGAAGGAGCTCCAAGGAAGGAGACAGAAGGATCAACCAGAGAGGCAGCAGTTAAACCAAGAGAAAGTGGAACAAAGTCAGCAGAGGGCAGAGTTTCAAGGAGAAGGCAGCCAACACAGTCAAATGACTAAGAGATTGCAAGTCAGATCAGACCTGGAAATGCCTTCTGGACTTGGCCAACATGAAGGTCAAAGGTGATTTTAGTGAAAGCATTTCAGGGACTGGTGAAGGAGATGCCAGATTACAGGCAGTGGAAGAGATAACAGAGAGGCTAATGGGAGGGACACAGACCACAACAGAGTTGATAGGGGTTAGGGGTCGGGTGAGGGGGAAGAAAACTGAGCAGGCTAATTTGGGGAAGGAAAGAATCAACGGAGAGGGAAATGAAGGCAGGGTCAAGAGAAGGTCCTGGTGAAGGACAATGGAAGGTGCAGTGGTGGGAGGAGGGGAGGGGCGGGGCCACAGGGAGCAGGACAGGAGGGTCCAGCCTCCCTAGGCAGGGGAAAGGAAACGGGAAGGCCGCGTGCCTGTGCGCAGTGAGATTTGTAGGTGAGAGGAAAGCCGCAGAAGTTATTTGCTCCGTGAAGTAGGAGGCAGCACCATCTGCTGAGGGCAGGGTGGGAGGCGGTGGCAGGAGTTGAGGGAGGGGCAGGAGAATGAGGTTCCCCGCGTCTCCTCGCCGTGCAGAGGCGCCTGCGGAGGGAGCCCGGGCAGCTGCCGCTCCTCTTGCTCCGTGGTTGTGTGCTGCCCTTCAGCATTCCACAGCTCACCCTGGGAGACGCTGGCCTGACCTAAGGCTGGAATGTTCCAGGGCAAAGCGACGAGTACCAGACCACGTGCTCCGGGCTGGATTGGGAAGCAAGTAAGGGTCCACATATGGAAGCAAGCGACCAGGAGGAAAGGGAGGGGCCGTAGTTTTCGCTGGGAGCACAGATGGAAGGGGGAAGAACTGAAGAATATGGATGGCCAAATGCTGAATGAATTGGGAGAGTTCAGAGGTGGAGCTCCTCCCGACGGCAGTGGGCGCCCATGGGTGTGTGCTGCTTTAGCGGAGTGGAGAGGAACGCCCTTGGAGATAAGCAGGCTCAGTGGAACAAAGCTGCGGTATCGGACAGACTTCACCTCCACGCACTCAGAAAAGGCACTAGGACGATGGGGACCTAGGGGCTGGAAGCCACTCCCACAGGAGCCCAGGTGCTCAGTCAGCGCAGGGAAGGAAGACCAGAGATGCCTGCGGCAGAGGGGAGAAAACGGGGAGCCCGAGTGCCCGGAGCCTCCGTGGAGGCGTGTGTCTATATCGCGACGGAGAAAACGCGTCCCCAAGAGGCAATGAAAGTTAAAATGACATTGGCCCTGCCCCTCAGACACACCTAGTAGGATCCTGGGTGCAGGAGAGCCAGGGTCAGCGAGAGGAGCCAGGGTCAGCGAGAGGAGCCAGGGAAGACATTCCCAGTGGCTGAACAGACCCCCAGCGGGAGGCCAGCGCAGTGCTGAAGACCTGTCTTGTGGGAGGGGTGGACTTGGGGGCCTCACCAGCCTCAAGGGATTAAGGCTTCTTTCTGTGTTTCGGGGGTGGGGGCACTGAAGCCAGATGCCACTTGCTGCCCGAAGCTCAGGGTTCCAGACAGACCTCAAAGAAAGGCTTGTGTGGACTGGACAGCCTCTCCCTGGGTGGAGGTGGGTGTCAGGTGGTGTTCCTGGCGGTCTGTGGCGGGATTCCCGCCGGGGGCCGTTTCTCCTGAAGAGGGAAACAGATCTTATCTTCACATCTTCCCCCCATACACCCTCCGCTCCCCAACCCTTTTTTTTTTAAAAAAAAATACAGGCGGGGTCTCCCCATGTTGCCCAGGCTGGTCTTGAATTCCTGGGCTGGGCTCAAGTGATCCTCCTGCCTCAGCCTCCCAAAATGCTGGGATTACAGGCATTGAGCCACCACACCCAGTCTACGTTTTTGAGAAGTAAGGATTGTTCCATAACTGAAGACTGGCTGGGTCAGGGGGAAATCAGCCTGCGGGTGGGGCTGGATCATGCTGATATTGGCCATCGGCGGAGGAAGCTATACTTCTTTCTCAGGGCCAGCACTAACCCTGGCCCTGACTCCTAGGACCCCATCCTCATCCGCCCTCCCTTCCCTGGAGGAAAGCTCCCTTTAATATAAGACTTTAGCTTCCTTGATACTCACTTGAGAAGCCAGGAAGATGTGAGGCATGCGGAAAAGCGCAGAGTTAAAAAACAAAACCTTACAATATTTACCAGGTACTTTCCCTACACACACATCCATCTGGCGTGTGTTAGGGATGACAGGTTGGCCTGCGTTTGGAGAAAGGTAAACAGCTCAAGGTCCTAGGCACCCAGCCAAAGTCCATACGATATGCCGCTCAGTACCACCCACTGCCCCGTCTTCATCTTCAGCTGAAACTCAGATCCCGGGAGGTCTGCAAATGGATGAGGTGCTATCCCACACCAGTCAGATTCCAATTTGTCCAAGAGATCCCAGATCTACCCACTCAATTACATTTAAGAGACAGTTTCTGTCTTTACTTTCACCACCAGTCTTGGTTAAACATCAGAAAAGAGACAAATTACACACTTCTCAGAAATTGAAATTTTATAAAAAGGCATTTTTCTCTTATATCCATAAAATGATATAATTTTTGCAAGTATAGAAATGTGTCATAAATTATAATGTTCCTTAATTACAGCTCAATGCAACTTGGTACTTTCTTCCCTCCCTAAAAAATGAGAGAGAACCAAAAAATAATATATATATATAACTGTATATATATATTTATATAATATAGACAAACAAAATATGAAAAAAAATCATTTCCTCTTTGGTATAAAAATCAGACTCTCACCTTGAGAGACACACAGACAGACATGATACTGGGTTTGTAAACTGTGTGGCCAAAAGGGATTTCCCTGCCAAGACTTCCCCTCTCCCATTCCCTGCCCACCCGCCCCCACCTCACTGCAGCCCATCCAGTTCCTTTGGGGCTCCCACATGGAACATTTAAAATCCCCCTACACACTCCCAGC
This sequence comes from Gorilla gorilla gorilla, assembly GCF_029281585.2. Classification (NCBI taxonomy): domain Eukaryota; kingdom Metazoa; phylum Chordata; class Mammalia; order Primates; family Hominidae; genus Gorilla; species Gorilla gorilla. The sequence goes on from NC_073224.2 coordinate 102,458,476, forward strand.
TCCACACCATTCCTGAAGTATCCCCCGACCCACTATCAAAGAAGAGGAAAGGATTCTTCTCAAGGCTGATTAGGTAGCGACTAACTTGGGAAATGCCTTATTTAGGGAATAGCTTCATAGGTGTGGATGAAGTAAAGGACAGGCTGTGGCCAAACTCCGACAGTGTCCCATCCAGACCAAGCCAGGCACTGGCCTGGGCCTGGTTTTGCCCTTCTCCTCCTCTACTACCCGGCACAAGGACTCCACCACCTCTTGCCAGAGGCTGGGCCTGAGGGGCGGGGCTCCTTGCTTACTGAAGAAGGGAGCAGAGAGGCCGATTCCCGTTCCAGCCTCATCTCAGGTGCACAGCTTCCCCCTGCAGCCCCACCACAGGGCCCTGGGGTGTAGACGCAAGAAAGCACCAGATGGGGAGGCAAAGGGAGGTCAAAAGGGAGTCTGCCAATAAACTTGGGTTTAAATTTAAAATTAAAGAAAACTACCCCTCCCTGAGCTGGGTGCGGTGGCTCACGCCTGTAATCTCAGCACTTTGGGAGGTTGAGGTGGGCAGGTCACGAGGTCAGGAGTTCGAGACTAGCCTGGCCAACATGGTGAAACATCTCTACTAAAAATACAAAAATTAACCAAGCGTGGTGGTGTGTGCCTGTAATCCCAGCTACTCAGGAGGCTGAGGCAGGAGAATCGCTTGAACCCAGGAGGTGGAGGTTGCAGTGAGCTGAGATTGTGCCATTGCACTCTTGCTTAGGTGACAAGAGTGAGACTCCATCTCAAAAAAAAAAAAAAAAGAAAAAAAGAAAAAGAAAAAAGAAAAGAAAACTACTCCTCCCCACTGACCAAATTTCAGACCCAGCTTTAGCTCACTAAGGATTTGGGGGCCACTTTCCTAGGCTCCAGCCCAAGGCCAGCAGGACTAAGGAATCCAGGAATTGATATGTGTGTGTGTTGGGGGCAGAGGGCAGCACTTTACTCTCAAGGTGAGGAAGCAGACAGGACCAAACCCTCCTTTACACTCTCCCACTACCCTCTGCTCATGGGTACCTCCCTCCCTGGTCAGCTCCTCTGTCCCACAGAGCACTGGTCACTGCAGGCAGAGCCGACATGGATCCTCCCAAACCACCCCACAGCCGGCCAGGCTGTGGCATCCCAGTGTGTGCCAGCCTCCTTTTCCCAGGAGAGTTAAGACACCAACCACAACATAAACGTCACATAAAAGCCTCCTCCACTTGCCAAATAAAAAAAGACAAAACCAAACTGGACACAACACAAATCAAGGAGAGACATACACGATGTGAGGGGCCGAGGCCCCTGCAGGTCTCTGGCTTCCCGGCATGGTACATTCTTATGTAATTCAGGAACAGAGGCACTAGGGCCCCTCTGGGGAGTAGGAGTAAAAAAATAAGATTATAGTCTCCCTGTGGGTCCCAGGCAGGGCAGGGGCAGACGCAATCTCTCACAGTTTTTTCTTGTTTTTGGTTCCACTTCTGGTCCCCGAGTGGGGCTGGCTCCCCGTGCCTCAGCCTCTGCTCTGCCCTTGGGCCTGCTCCCTCTAGCTCCCCAGCTGGTGGAAGGGCCTACAGCTGGGAACAGATGTCCCAGCCATGTATGGTGGGACCAGCAGGACAGAGTCTACCGGGGGGACGGGAGGCAAGGAATGAGGACCAGCAGTTCCGAGACGCTGTTCCCTCAGTGACTGGCCAGCCCTGGGTGCTCTGGTCACTGGCACAGGGCATCCATCCTCGGCCTTCAGCCCTTGAGGGGCTTGTCGGCCCCGCCACTGGGGCTACTGGCACTGTCACTCTTCTTCCTGCGCAGGCTCTCAATCCAGCTGGAGCTGGAGCGGGTGGTGAAGCTGGAGAGCGCGAGAGAGCTCAGCCGCATGTTCTTGCCAGACATGATGAGCTCCCCGAAGCCCTCCTGATGGGAGAAGGCATAGCCGGAGCGCCGGGAGCCAGTGCGGCCAACCCGCCGCATGCAGCGGTGCTGGGCCTTCTGCTTCTTCCTCACGAGCTGTGTGTAGCGGACCTGCAGAGGGGCACAGGGAAGAGCCCTCTGTCAGCGTGGAGGTGTCAGATATCGCCAAGGAGAAGGGACCCACAGCACCTGGGACCAGGCTGACGCAGAGGCCTCTGTGGCCAGCTGCACAGGGTGTCTGTCCCCAGGAAGAACAGATAAGCACCAACACACCGAACAGCCACATGGCCCCACAGAGCCCCCCAGTGTTCACACGAGGCCTTTCCAGCCACCCCATCTCTGCCTCCCACAGCAGGTAGCCCGGCTTCTCACCGTGTCGGAGAGATCCGGCTTCAGGTTGAGCCTGAGGAATCGGAAGGCAACCACGGGCATGATGCAGACGACCGTGGTGAGCACAATGGTCAGCCACACCGTGGGCTGGGCCAAGGTGTTCTGGGCATTCCCTGGGGATGAAGAGGAGTCAGTGGCCTTGGGAGTCACGAGGCAGACATTCCCCGTTCCCATTTCTGGCAGCTCCACTTCCCTACTCTCAAAGCCTAAGTCACCTCTGGCTTCCCGCTTCTCCAGGCTCACCCTCCAAATGTAAATCTCCAAATTTAGCTCCAAACTCCCCCAAAGCTCCAGACCTGCTGCTTCAACTGCCACACTTGACATACCAGGCATCTTGAATTTCCCGTGGCCCAAACTCAACTATTGTTTCCTTTCCCCAAATCTGATCCTGGTCTTTCTCAACTCAGGAAATGCCATAACCCATTCAGTTGCTCCAACTAAAAACCCTGCAATGGATCTTCTTGATTCATTTCTGTAAAAATTTTTTTTTAATTTCTGTTTTTTTTGTTGTTGTTTTTTATCTTAATTCATTTCTCTCTCTTCTTTGGACCCCACATTCAATCTGTTGGTTCCATTTTTTTTTTTTTTTTTTGAGACAGAGTTTTGCTCTTGCCCAGGCTGGAGTGCAATGGCACGATCTCGGCTCACCACAACCTCCACCTCCCAGGTTCAAGCGATTCTCCTGCCTCAGCCTTCCCAAGTAGCTGGGATTACAGGCATGTGCCACCAAGTCCGGCTAATTTTGTATTTTTAGTAGAGATGGGGTTTCTCCATGTGGGTCAGGCTGTTCTCGAACTCCCAACCTCAGGTGATCCGCCTACCTTGGCCTCCCAAAGTGCTGGGATTATAGGCTTCAGCCACCGCGCCCGGCCTGTTGGTTCCATTTTCAAAACATCTCTGGAATCCCACGGCCTTTTACTCTATTCCGAGCCCTCATTAGGCTCACCTGGTGACTGCTCTCACCTCCTAACTAGTCTCCCATTTCCACCCTTGCCCCCTACACTTTATTATCCACGAAACTGTAAGAGCGGCCCTTTAAAAACGTAAGTAAGCTTCTGGTATTTCTCTGCTCAAAGCCCTCCAATGGCTTCCTCTCACATTTAGATTAAAATTCAAAAACTCAAAGTTCTTCCTCTGACCCATAAGGGCTTAAATAATCCTGACTCATTCCACACCCCCACCCTCCAACTCATTTCCTCCACTCCTCCCCAGCTCCACGTGCAGAAGACCTCCTCCCAGGCCAGGGCTGAAGGCCTTTATATTGCTGTTTCCTCTTCCTGGATTGACAGTTCCCAGAGAGCAACATGGCAGGCTTCCTTTCCCTTTATTCAGATTTCTCTGTGCTAGCAGGGCACGGTGGCTCACACCTGTAATCCCAGCACTTTGGGAGGCCGAGGTGAGTGGATCACCTGAGGTCAGGAGTTCAAGACCAGCCTGGCCAACATGGTGAAACCCTATCTCTACTAAAAATACAAAAATTAGCCAGGCTTGGTGGCGTGTGCCTGTAATCCCAGCTACTCAGGAGGCTGAGGCATGAGAATCGCTTGAACCCAGGAGGCAGAGGCTGCAGTGAGTCGAAGGCTGCAGTGAGCCGAGATCGCACCACTGCACTCCAGCCTGGGCAAGACTCCTTCTCGAAAATAAATAAATAAATAAATAAAATAAACAGAATACTTGGCACATAAGAAATGTTGAATGTGCAGATTAGCTGACGGTCCTGTTAGTCCCGGAACAGCTGTGATTCCTCACCGATTCAAGGAGGCCACGGGGACTTACCCACAAACCGGAACTGGTTGGGAAACATGTCGAAGAGCCCATTGCTGTGCATGGCAAAGAGGATGGCAAAGTAAACAGCAAGGCTTCCCCAGATGAAGAAGTGGTTAATGGCCGTCCAGTAGCCTGTGTCCAGCCCAATCTGCAGAAAGTAGGCATAGTCAGGCAGGCGCATGCCCTAAAAGCCCCTTCCCCCAGAAACAGAACTGTGGTGCCCAGGGCAGCCCCAGGGACAGAAGCCTCACTCCTTCCAGAGAAGAGGGGAGTTCCTGGATGGCCTCATACCTGCACGCTAACCACAATGACCAAGGATGTGGCCACAGTGACTGCAAAGGACTGGTAGTCAGCCAGCTGAGTGCCATCATCCCGGGTGGCATCGGCAAACACCCCGTAGGGAATGAAGAACATGAGCACGGAGGTGTAGATGCCCTGGGCGATGCAGATGAAGAACTCCCGCTTGTTGAAGAGAAGGTTCAGCTGGCCTGGCTCATACAGCTTAGGGTACTCCATGCTCCGCTGCTCGGGGACATCCTGTGTGGGAGGACCATGTAGCATAGGGGGCCTCAGAGGTTGCCGTTTTGACCCTGGATGACCAAGGGCAGACTCTGACTCTGTCCCTGCCTCCTCCTTTCCAAAGTCTTTGGCAGCTAGAACCAACCTCAAGCCAGCTACCCCCAGACTAACTTAGTTCAGCAACCCAAGAGAGTTCTAGATCAGCTGCAGCCAGGAGGGAGAACCAGCCACACCTTCCCCAGCTGAAAGAACTGCCTTCCCAGTGGCCACAGGAAATGGGCACAAGTGTCACACACCACGTCTATGTGACTCCTTCAAGCAGTGACCTTCCCCGCATCCCATCTGATCATCAAACTCCCCCATACCTGATCAAAGACCCCCATAGCCAGGACTGGCAGGGAGGTGTACACGATGTTATACAGGGTGATGAAATACTGGTCATAGACGGTCTGGAAGAGAACAGGGAGCAAGGGAGCATGCAACCTTTCTTTGCTACACATCAGGCACAGGAAGACAGCTGATGTCACATACAGAGAACCCTAAGAAATTTTCTGAGGCTCCTTCTCTCCTCCTTCAATAAGCATTTTTTAAGAGTATGTACCAGAAAATAGCTAGGCCCTGGGGGACTGAGTGATAAACAAGACAGATAGAACCTCTGCCCTCAGGTTTACAGATTTGCACAACAGTGGACTGGGAACATTTATTACCTGGGCTGAGAAGCCACAGAAGAAGCCAAACCAGAAGTGGACCATGGTGAAAGCAAAGTTTTTGTAGAAGAAATAGCAAAGAAACTTGCACATTCGCAGGTAGGACCAGCGCCCATGCACCAGCAGGAGGCGCTGCAGGAACTTGAACTGGGAGAAGGAGTAATCGGAGGCCAAGACAGCCTGGATCCCTTCCTGCCCACTGATCCCCACACCAATGTGAGCAGCTGCAGAGACAAGAGATGACAAGAGGGTGAAGATGGCCACCGGCCACACACTTTAGAGCCTACCAAGTTACAACCCCCTTCCCGTCATTCTTCTGCAGTCCAGAGACCTCAGTGGGCCCCTCCCCAGCCTCAAGCCCAGCCTACACACCTGCACAGCCCACACTCACTTTTGATCATGCTGACATCATTGGCTCCGTCTCCAATGGCAAGCGTCACAGCCTTCTTGTACTTCTTGACCAGTTCTACCACCTGTGCCTTCTGCAAGGGGGTCACCCGGCAGCAGATGACAGCTCTGCAGGCACACGCCGTCTCCAGAAACTCCAGCTCCATGTCTGCCTCCAGTGCGTGGGCCTGGAGCACAGAGAAACCTGAGAGAGCCAGTCTTTCCAGGAGACACCTGGGAGTCTCAGCTCCTCCCAGTCCCCTTTGAGACCAGAGTCTTCTCTGAAATCAGGGGAAATTAGAACAAGATATAAAAGCCCTGGACAGAAGTGCTCACTGGAAAGATACTGCCCAAGCTAAGGATAGCGATGCCTACCAGGCTGTGACCATTGATGACCAGGGCGTACTCCCCAGCAACGGCCTCCAGGACAGAAGTTAGCTTGGAAGAAGAAAGCTTGTCCTGGTAGGTGAAGCCGTTGCCTACGGAGCGGGATGAGTCCATCATCTTCTCCCGGGCTTTCCTGTCGAGGTGGAAATGATACGGTTGTGGTCTTCCAGAACGGCAGTGGGGAGCAGGGATTCAAGTCTAAACGGTCCAGAAACCCCCGCCTGAGCCCTGGGCACAACGCACAGCACCGCCTCCCCTGGGCTTCTTGTTTACCTGAGCTCCTCCCGCACCTCCAGGACAGTATGGCCAGTGACTATGAAAACCTCGGTCATGTCATCCGTCAGCATCTTGCAGGAATAGCCGATGTTCACAGCCGTCTCTACCAAGAGAGAACGCAGGAGCTACGGACAGGCACCCAACAAGGTCAGCACACTCGCCTGCCTGATGTCCTTGGCTCCATGCAAGGGTCCAACAGGGCTACTGTCAGTTGCAACTGCCTCTGCCCTGCTGGGCTCTCACCTTGCTTGTCTCCGGTTAGCACCCAAATCTTGATGTTGGCCAGTGTCAGGAGGGCAATGGTCTCTGGAACCCCTTGCTGAAGTTTGTCCTCAATGGCCGTTGCACCCAGCAGCTGAAAATACCACAAGGATTCCTGGCACAAGAATCGCAGGCATGAGCCCTCCATGCCCATCCTTGGCCCGTCCCGCAGCCCGTACCATCATGTTGTTCTCAACCTCCTCATAGATGCTAGCCAGCCTGTCCTCCCGGCTGTCCGGGGCCAGGCTGGCCTGGAGGCGTCGCTCAGCCCACTCCTCGTAGTACTCTTCATCCAGATCCTTGTAGGCCAGCACCAGGGTCCTCAGCCCTTCCCCTGCGTACTCCTGGAGGCAGAGTGGAAAGGCATACCTGGGTAAGTCTGGAGAGCTAATGGACAGCATGAGGGCGACAATGAATAATCCTGCACTGTAGACTGGGCGTGTGCCACATTCCACAGTTAGGGACTGTCACCACATACACAAAAAGAGGTAACCATGGGAGCTGGCTGATGTGTTAACTTGTCTGACTGTAGTAATCACTTCACTATATATACACATCAAAACATCACGTTGTAGACCCTAAATTTACACAATAAAACAAACAAGTCGCCTCCCCCACACTAAGAGTAGAACCCCCCAGGCTGGCCCCTCCTCTCCTCACACCCACATTAAGGTGGTCCATGGTGGTGTTGAGCAGCTCTTGAGTGGAGTGGTGCAGTCTGTCAAGTAGGATAGTGTCAGCCCCTTTGCAGTAGAGTCGGATCTTCCCCTCTGGATTCCGCACTATGAATGGGGCAGGTGAAGAAAGTGCCAGAAAAATTCAGACAGGCAAAGACCCCCAACATAAACACATCAAGAGTCACCCGGCACACTTCACCCATTCCAGGCCTGAATGCTGTCCCCAAACGCCCCAGCACCCCAGGCCTGGCCTCACCTATGACCGACATCCGCTTGCGGATGTTGTTGAAGTCCAGGATGGCCAGCAGCTGGTAGGTGATGGCTGTGCCCATCTCATGGACAGTGATCGTTTTGGGGGTGCGAGAGCGGAAAACAAAACCAAAGTTCCTGGCTGCGGTGACCAGGGCCCCCTCATCTGGGGACTGAGCTTTGTAGTACAGCTCTCCTGGGTGGGGAGGAAGAATACACGTGATATAAGTGGCTTCCCTCAGCCACGTGCCCCACCCAGGAAGCCCCAGCCCAGCCGCATTGCAGAGCAGAGCAGAGCCCAAGGGCAGAGTCAGGTCAGGAGAGTGCGAGCCGGCTCCTCGGCCCACCTTCGTTCTTTTCTTCTGACATGACAGTATGACACAGGGAAAGGAGGCGGAAGAACTCATGCGTGTGGGGGTCCCCGATCTTGACAGCCTCCAGCAGGCTGGGGTCCCAAAATAAGAACTTCTTGTCAGCCAGAGGATTGAAGGAGAAGTCGACAGGTTCAGGCCTCTGAAACACATAAGAAGGCTCTTAGGAAAGGCTAGAGTGCCAGGCTGCATCCCAGGGAAGGGTTCATCCCTGCCCTCCCAACTCTCAGTAGGCTCCTGTCCACGGTGGACCTCAAAATTTCCACTTCCGTCATCACCAGTTCTGCCTTAAAACACCCATTTCTCCAAGCAGCTTCCATTTCCTATCCAGACCACACATCACTCCTGACTACACTGTTACTGGCCAGGCACCCTGTTTCACTGGCACATAGAATTAGGGAGACTGAATCTTACCTCTCCCAATTCAGCTTTGTGTCCCAGGACGTCAAACACATCACCTACATACAGCCAGGGCAGAAAAAGAAGCAATGTCAGAGCCAGAGAGCTCCAGAGCATGGAAAAACATCTCCAATGCAGAATCCCCGTAGGCACTGAGCCCCTCAACCCTAATCGCTGAGCAGCTGTCACAGTGTGAGTCACTCAGTCACATTGCTGACTCGTGGGATAGGAGGCATCAGGCACCCTAGATTCCAGAACCCCAAGGCCTGGCCATGAAAGAGCCCCGGCACCCACTGCTCACCATCCCTGTCTCCACCCTAGGCAGCACCCCCCTCAGGGCAGCTCCAATTCCACACCTCCCAGGCCTCCTTGCACCCATTAGACCTGAGCAGCAGACAAGGCTCAGACACTGACCGAAAGGCATCAGTCAGTACAGAAAGCAGTTACAAGAGGGGTCCACACTCTGCATAAAAGTCAGCCCCACATGCTGCCCCAGGCCATCCCAGCAGCACAGCCACGGGCCACACTGGGAAGTCCAACCACAGCCACATTCCACAGACTCACAAGGACCCTGAGCAGCAACAGGGGAGAGTCTAGCAGGGTTCCGCCTGGCCAGGATGCCCAGAGGCCAGTGTCTCACTTCAAACAGCCAAGGAGCTCCCCTAATTCCTGGAGCTGAGACCAGGGTTAGGGCATCAGGAGAGGACAAGGGGAGGACTCTCAGAATCTAATTTTTTTTTTTTTTTGATAGAATTTCACTCTTGTTGCCCAGGCTGGAGTACAATGGCGCAAACTCGGCTCACTGTAACCTCCACCTCCTGGATTCAAGCAATTCTCCTGCCTCGGCCCCCCCGAGTAGCTGGGAAAACAGGCGCCTGCCACCACGCCCAGCTAATTTTTGTATTTTTAGTAGAGACGGAGTTTCACCATGTTGGCCAAGCTGGTCTCGAACGCTTGACCTCAGGTGATCCACTCGCCTCAGCCTCCCAAAGTGCTGGGATTACAGGCGTGAGCTACTGTGCCCAGCCAGGATCTGCTTCTTGACATGGGACACAGAATGGACCTCTTCTTTGTGTGTGGACTTTTCTCGAGAGACAGGGCCTCATTCTGTCGCCCAGGCTGGAGTGCAGTGGAAGATCATGGCTCACTGCAGCCTTGACCTCCCAGGCTCAAGTGATCCTCCCATCTCAGCCTCCTGAGTCACTGGCCAGCTGAGACCACAGGTGCATGCCACCATACCTGGCTAATTTTTAAATTTTTTGTAGGGATGTGGTCTCACTATGTTGCCCAGGCTGGTCTCGCACTCCTGGGCTCGATCAATCCTCCCACCTCAGCCTCCCAAAGTGCTATGACTATAGGCATGAGCCACCGTGCCTGGCCAGGATGGACCCTTTCTAGGCCCCTCAGACCCAACTAGGAAGGAAGAAAAAACCAATGTTAAGGAAACTGTGGGGCCCCAGTTCCACTGTCCTTCCAGGCGAGATGCAAGCCCCCAGTCCCCAGTGGTGCCACCATACCATAGCTGTGGCCATTGATGGAGCACTTGTTGAAAACCATGATGTTCTGGGTGAGGGTGCCCGTCTTGTCGGAGAAGATGTACTCCACCTGGCCCAGCTCCTCATTTAGGGTGGTGGTGCGGGCTTCTGCAGGCGTCCGCTTCTTCATGCAGAACATCTTCTTATCCCAGTTGATGAAGTAGCTGTGGCCCAGACGGATGACCTCCACACTGCACAGGGGACAAGAGGTGAGGCTTGGGTCGGGAAGAAGAGGAGGTGCCCCACCCACATGGGCCTTCGCTGCAGGCCCTCCACCTGGGGAGAGACGAGAACGGAGAAGACACCTGGGCACAGAAACCTGGGTGGGAAAGGGCAAGGAGAGCCTGAAGGTGGAGCCGGCCGCACACAGCCAGCAGAGGAACGCCCCAACCCGACCCTCCTGATGCTCTCCAGACAAGAAGGTGCAAAGGGCCTGGGTGGGCAGGACAGACAGCAAAGGAGGAAAAGGGGCTGTAGACAAGGCACTCGGCCAGTTCTTACCTCAGGACTAATAATACAGAAACCATGCAGAGAAAAACAAAAAGTGCCAGAGGGAGGGGAGAGAAAAGAGAGAGAGAAATAATGAGGGTGCTGTGCATGCCACAGCAACACAGACGCCACCTCAAAGAGGGGTGGCACTGGGGAGGGTAAATGGAGAAGGCTTGAAGCCCACTTGTCACTGTCCCACCACAGGCGGGGTGCGCTCCTTCCACCCTGGGCTTGGGGCACTACATTCCTGATTCTGAACACCGGGCAGGGCTGAGGTGCTGACTCCAGAGGGAGAGGGCCCTGGGCATCTGCAGAACACCACCACTTCACAATGGCACAGTGCATTGTGGTGGTTGTTGTTTGCTTGTTTGTTTTTTGAGCTAGGGTCTCTGTCACCCAAGCTGGAGTGCAGTAGTGTAATCATAGCTCACTGTAGCCTCAAACTCCTGGGCTCAAGCAATCCTCCCACCTCAGCCTCCCTAGTAGCTGGGACTACAGGTGCACACCACCACACCTGGCTAATTTTCATTTTTTGTAGAGATGGGATCTCGCTGTGTTGCCCACACTGGTCTTGAATTCCTGAACTCAAGAGATCCTCCCGCCTCCACCGCCCAAAGTGCTGGGATTACAGGCGACAGCCACCATGCCCGGCCCCTATAGTGCCTTTAACATCTCCAGGTCTGTTCGTATCCTCTTCTTTGCTAATCATATGCACTGTTAGCATTTCCAGAAAGGGCCATGTTTAGGTCCAGTGCAGCCAAGCAATGGGGCCCTATCCAGAGCCCTGCTTCCCACCTGACTAAGGCTCCTATCAGGATCCCATTACCCAGCAAATGGGAATGTCTTCACATTCCAAAGGGCCTTTTCCTCACACAGCTCTTCAACCCCCTCTTAGCCTCCCCCAAACATACACACTGTGACCTGATGAGACTCAGAAAGAAAACTGCTTTAGCTGCTCCCAAGGGCTTCAAGTGAACTGAGATACAAAACACAGATAGCAAAGCCCATAGGTGGGAAAACAAAATTAGGTTGTAAGCACAAAGGCATTTAAATAGTAATGCAGAAGGGAGTGGCAACAGTCACGATGAGCAGGCTACCACCCAGTAACTGTACAGTCATTTAAGTTTAAAATGTATCTTCTAAGCCAATATCTTATATCAAGACATCCTATTAAAAGGTGAGACAAGTACTCCTGTTCCTGTTTCACGTGGGAAAACTAAGATCAAGTGAGGCCCTGAGTGACCATGGATTTTCCTGAGGTCACATGGCCAGTGAGAAGGCAGGACTAAACCCAGAACCTTCCAACTCTCCTCTTCACACCCTGGAAAAGCCTAAACTATATTCTCTCAGCACAGAAATGCTGTATCTTCTATTTATTATCACCAGCAGTAAGACTGGGGGCTGGGAGAGAGTTGAGGGCTATTTGGGGAATCTGTATGAACAAAAGATGGGAGACAGGACAAGTTTTCAGCACCTCCATAAAACATTTCCTTAAAAATGTCACAGGTTCCCTTATCTCAAGTGCAAGGCACTAAGCAAGAAAGTTCCTTTCCCCTGGCCATTCCTCCTGCCTCCTCTTCCTCCTCCTCTCCTTCATTCTCACTGGCCTGTCCCTGCTAACATTCTCTTTACCTCAAACATCCTACATGTTGCCTTGATCCTATTCATGCTGTACACTACTGCCAGTCAATACTTCCTAAAGCATTCTTTAGATTTTTTTTTAGAATGCATTTTTTTCTTTTTGTGGGGGAGGGGTTCCGGTGAAAACCGGAAAACCTGCTAGACAAATTCTAAAAGAGCTGTAACACTTAGAATGCATTTTTAGAATACAGAATACGTTCTTTTGACTTTCTTCAAAAACTTTATTTGTTTGTTTATTTGTTTTTTTTGTTTTGTTTTTTGAGACAGAGTTTCGCTCTTGTTGCCCAGGCTAGAGTGCAGTGGCGTGATCTTGGCTCACTGCTACCTCCACCTTCTGGTTTCAAGCGATTCTCCTACCTTAGCCTCCCGAGTAGCTGGGATTACAGGCAACCGCCACCACACCTGGCTAATTTTTGTATTTTTAGTAGAGATGGGGTTTCAACATGTTGGCCAGGCTGGTCTCGAATTCCGGACCTCGTTATCCGCCCACCTTGGCTTCCCAAAGTGCTGGGATTACAGGTGTGAGCCACCGTGCCCAGTCTTTTCAATAACTTTTAATGGTTAGTAAGTACAAAGTCCACAGGCAAATATTCAAAAGCCTCCACAATCAGGAGCAAGCTATGTTTCCAGCTCTTGCTCTTGGCCCGAGACCCTGGCCAACTATTTCCATAGGCCATCTCCCAGGCTCCCATCTCCACACCTTTGCTTCCAGCCCTCTCATCCTCCTCTCCATTGTGGCTCCACCTTCACCCAGCCCAGTCACCACTCAAAGCCCAGAGCAAATGCCATCTCTCCCTCTCTGCCTACCTGCTTAGGGAGCGACACTCTCCCAGTCCCCGGGCACCCTGTGCCTCCCACATGGTATCTCAGTCTGACACTGTCCAGATCTCCCCTCCTCGACCTATCCGTCTGCTGCTGCTAAAGGCAGAGGCCACCTTATACATCTCTGTATCCCCAAGCTTCACACAGAAGACTCTAGGTCGAATTCTACAGCACTGGTTCCTATTTTGTTTTATAATGTGTTTAGATTTTCCTTCCTTTACTAGACATAAGCTCCTAGAAGGAAGGAGATCCATTCCTAATTCGTCTTTTATTTGTCATGGCACCTAGCACACTTCTTTGTACACAGTAGGCATGTAATAAATAGGTGCTGAATAAATCAATATTTTTTTTTCTCTAATACAGTCCCAAGTACCAGGAAACTGTGGTAAAAAGTTTGCTCTGCCCACAAAGATAAACAGATAACATCAAATGTTTACAGTACAGGAAGAAGAGGACTTCAAGTTACTTCTCAAGGACTTCAACTTCATAGAAAAGAAAAGTTCTATGGGACCGCCTGACTCCCTGGAGAGACCCCAGGTCAGAGAAGGCACATACCTGACATAGAGTGAAATGGGCACAACGGTGTTGAGGATGATGATGTAGGACCAGAAGGAGAGGAAGCCAGAGAAGAAGGCACTGTCCACTGCCTCATCCCACGGCAGGTAGACCTGGAAACGCATCCCCACCTCGTGCTCCCAGATGGCATTGCCAATGGCCAGGATCACCCCCATGCAAACCAGGAATCCAAAAATCTGGGGAGGAATGAGAAGCACAGGTGAGGCTGACATGTAGGAAGCCCTCAAAACCAAGTGCATCTGTGATGTATTCATCCCTTGAGCCCTCAAAAGCTCAGATGCTCTAGTGCAAGCTTGTCCAACCCATGGTCTCTGGGCCACATGTGGCCCAACACAGATTCATAAACTTTCTTAAAACACTATGAGATTTTGGTAACAGCTGAATGTTAAATGAAAAATAATTTAAAAAAAAAAACTATTATGGGCTGGGCGCAGTGGCTCAAGCCTGTAATCCCAGCATTTTGGGAGGTTGAGGCGGATGGATCACCTGAGGTCAGGAGTTTGAGACCAGCCAGGCCAACATGGTGAAACCTTGTCTCTACTAAAAACATCAAAAAAATTAGCCAGTCCTGGTGGCACTTGCCTGTAGTCTCAGCTACTCAGGAGTCCAAGGCATGAGAATTGCTTGAACCCGGGAGGCAGACGTTGCAGTGAGCCAAGATCATGCCACTGCATCCCAGCCTGGGCAACAGAGCAAGAACCTGTCTCAAAAAAAAAAAAAAAAAAAGCCCAGGTGCAGTGACTCACGCCTATAATCCCAGCACTTTGGGAGGCCAAGGTAGGCAGATCATGAGGTCAGGAGTTCGAGACCAGTCTGGCCAACATGGTGAAACCCTGTCTCTCATCTCTACTAAAAATACAAAAAAATTAGCTGGGTGTGGTGGCGGGCACCTATAATCCCAGCTACTAGGGAGGCTGAGGCAGGAGAATCACGTGAACCCGAGAGGCGGAGGTTGCAGTGAGCCGAGATCATGCCATTGCACTACACTCCAGCCTAGCGACAGAGTGAGACTCCGTCTCAAAAAAAAAAAAAAATTATGTTTTTTTTGCAATTTTTTTTTCTAAGCTTATCAGCTATTGTTAATGTTAGTGTATTTTATGTGTGGCCCAAGACAATTCTTCTTCCAATGTGGCCCAGGGATGCCAAAATATTGGACACCACTGCTCTAGTGGAAAAAGCTCAGAACTGGTGACAGGTTCTAGTCTGTCACCAATTATCATGTGGCCTTCTGTCTGACCATTATTTCATCTATATGATGAAGAAACTGAAATAGTTGATTAGCTCTCAGTCTGGCACCTTGAAACCTTCCAGAGTCCTCAAAGTTGGTAAGAGTGGGGACGAGCTACTTTTAACATACCAGAAAACTTACTGTAAATAATCTATTCACCTGGGCTAGGCCTCCACAAGCCAACAAAAATGCCAAGCCACGGTAATGTTCACTATCTCACATACATGGCCTTTTTTTTTTTTTTTTTGAGATGAAGTCTTGCTCTGTCGCCCAGGCGGGAGTGCAGTGGCGTGACCTCGGCTCACTGCAAGCTCCACCTCCCGGGTTCACACCATTTTCCTGCCTCAACCTCCCGAGTAGCTGGGACTACAGGTGTCTGCCACCAGGCCCAGCTATTTTTTTGTATTTTTAGTAGAGACGGGGTTTCACCATGTTGGTCAGGATGGTCTTGATCTCTTGACCTCGTGATCCACCCACCTCGGTCTCCCAAAGTGCTGGGATTACAGGTGTGAGCCACTGCGCCTGGCCAAGATTGCCTTTTTTTTTTTTAAACTTGGGAAACAAACTTATCTTCATAAACGTAGATTTCTTTTTTGAAACAGGGTCTTGCTTTGTTGCCCAGGCTGGAGTGCAGTGGCATGATCCTAGCTCAACGCAGCCTCAATCTCCCAGGCCAAGCAACCCCCCCGCCTCAGCCTCCAGAGTAACTGGGACCACAGGTGCATGCCACCAAACCTGGCTAATTTTTCAGTTTTTTGTAAAGACAGGGTCTCACTATGGTGTCCAGGCTGTTTTCGAACTCCTAGGCTCAAATGATCCTCCCACCTTGGTCTCCCAAAGTGCTGGGATTACAGGTGTGAGCCACCACTCCTGGTCTAGATTTCTTGATTAGTCAAAAATCTTATAAATTTTGGAGTCTCTGGAGAGACTGGTGAAAAACCAGGCCACTGTCCAATTTCCTACATCTATTTCCAAAGCTGCCTCCACTGTTTAGGCTTTGAAACAAAATAGGAAATTGGTGCCCAATGGCCACCAGGGGGCGACTGGAGCCCTTATGTGATAGACAACCTCGCCCACCAGGCTGGGTTTCCACACACCCTTTAAAGCCAGGGCGGAAACAAGCTCACCAGAGGCTAGCCCCAGCCTTCACAAGCTGGCATGTGGCGGGCAGGCAGCAGACAGTCGGGGCACAGGAAGGGGAGGAGAGCCCAACAAGGAGTTCAGATTTCTAGCTAAACAAGAGAAGGATTCAGGAACTGCCAAAAACTAAAACAGGAACTTCTCCTTTGGGATCCTTCGTTCTTAGAAGTTGGGGGGAAAAGACCCTGCCAACCTCTTCCAAATGGAAATTTTTCTTTTAATTCCCTCTCAATCCCAATGAAGGCCTCCTTGTCCCTGGCAAAAGCAAACAGAAGGTCACATGCTTCACAAAGTCATCATCATAACTGGAATCAGAGAAGGGATGATTTGTTTTAGCTTTAAGTTGTTGATTCATGCACGTTCCTGAAGTTTTTTTAAATAACATCTTCCAACTAAAAGGAGCCTAAAATAAACACTGCCTTTGTGTAGCTGACCTGCTAGCAGCTTTAAAGCCAAACCTGAAGTCTACTGACCAAAGAAGAGAGAGGAAAGGAAAAGGAGCACCCAAGGAGAAGAGAGGGCAGGGGCAGGGAGCCAGACGTGGGGCGCCTCACCCAGAGCACCAGGGTATTCATTAGGCGATCGATACTCGTTCTTTTGAACTTTGTTCTGCCGCTGTTTTGCATCAGCTTAGTGTCGGGACCTGGAAAAGAATGGGAAGGGCTGGGAAAGCCAAATAACACATCTGCCTCTGGGCTTCTGCCCTGATCCCCAGACTGCAGGACACCAGGGTGGAATAGAGATACTGGCTGGATAAGAAGCCTGTATACACAGCTGGAGGTTTTTTACCTTAGGTATTCTCCCACCTCATCCCATACTCCTGAGTGAGGGCTGGCTGAGTCACTCTTACCCTTCTTTCTTTGGATGCTAGGAGGCTCACCTGCAAAGATGACCAGCCCGAAGCACCACTCGGTGTTTCGCAGCACACAGCCCCGCAGCAGCATGTTCTGGTTGCTCAGAGGGAACTTGTTTTCCTTCCAGTAGAGGGTTCCGCTGAATTTGTCCAGTTTGTTGTTGGGAGGTTCACAGATCACTTCACCTGAACGGGAGACAAGAATTCCACTGCTTAAGGTCCAGTCTACAGCCTAACCACAAGACAATAAAACAAAGAGAAAATGAGCTGAGCGAAGAGGATGCAAGGGCAAGGGCCCATCCATATGCTGCTGGGAGGAGTGTGAGCTGATGCAACTCTTCAGGAAAATAATGAAGCAGGCCGGGCGCGGCAGCTCATGCCTGTAATCCCAGCACTTTGGGAGGCTAAGGCGGGTGGATCAGCTGAGGTCAGGAGTTTGAGACCAGCCTGGCCAACATGGTGAAACCCTGTCTCTACTAAAAATACAAAAATTAGCCGGGTGTGGTGGCGGGCGCCTGTAATTCTAGCTAATCGGGAGGCTGAGGCACGAGGATCGCTTGAACCTGGGAGGTAGAGGATGCAGTGAGCCGAGATCGCACCACTACACTCCAACCTGGGCAAGAGTATTTAAAAAAAAAAAAAAAAAAAAAAAGCAGCAGCATGACGTAATATTTGTTTGTACAAACGTATGAAAAGTGTGGATGAGCACACACTGACTGTCAATTAATGTGGCTACTTCAGCAGGGTAGAAGAGGAAGGAAGAGCTATTTTCTTCTTTTTTTTTTTTTTTTGAGACAGAGTCTCACTGTGTTGCCCACGTTGGAGTGCAGTGGCCCGATCTCGGCTCACTGCAACCTCCACCTCCCAGGTTCAAGCAACTCTCATGCCTCAGCCTCTCAAGTAGCTGGGACTACAGATGCACACCATGACGCCTGGCTAAATTTTGTATTTTTTTTTTCTTTTTGAGACAGAGTTTCGCTCTTGTCACCCAGGCTGGAGTGCAGTGGCACGATCTTAGCTCACTGCAACCTCCGCCTCCCAGGTTCAAGCGATTCACCTGCCTTAGCTTCCTGAATAGCTGGGATTACAGGCATGCAGCACCATGCCCAGCTAATAATTTTTGTATTTTTAATAGAGACAGGGTTTCACCATGTTGACCAGACTGGTCTTGAACTCCTGGCCTCAAGCAATCCGCCCACCTCGGCCTCCCAAAGTGCTGGGATTACAGGCGTGAGCCATGGTACCGACCTCTATTCACTTTTTCTTATACACTCTGTATGGTTTGTCTTATAAGGAACACATATTATTATTCTGAGCTAATATGCTAAAAGAATAAGCTGAATTTCTCTCAACATGCATAGCAAGTGGGGAGCTATCAGCCACAAAGTCCCCTTGAAATAATTATCAACTCAAAACCAAGAGGGAGCCACATGACATTATGAACACTCCCCTCCCCAAAACAGTCCAGGGAGTTGCATAGTAACAACAAAAAGCCCAAAGGAAAATGTATAATTTAACGCCCCCAAACAAAACCCAACCCCCCTCCTCTACCTTCAGGCTGCTCCTCCAAAATTACTCACCGTCAAACTTGGCAAGCTTACTGATGTCTCCCAATTCTGAGGTGACTGGAATCGCCTGACGTACTTTCATGTTGGTCTCGCTGGAAGGACAGTATCTCTGAGTCCCCGCTCCCTCCTCATCCTCTAAATGTTTTTTTTCACAGATGGGGTCTCGCTCTGCTGCCCAGGCTGGAGTGCAGTCGCACAATCATAGCTCACTAAAGCCTCGAACTCCTGGGCTCAAACAATCCTCCCGCCTCAGCCTCCCAAGTGGCTGGGATTATAGGCGTTAAAACCACCATACCCAGCTAATTTTTAAACTTTTTAAATTTTTTGTTTGTTTGTTTTGTAGAGATGAAGTCTCACCATCTTGCCCAGGCTGGTCTCAAACTCCTGGCCTCAAGCAATCCTCCCACACTGGCCTCCCAAAGTGCTGGGATTTACAGGAGTGAGTCACCATGCCCACCTCTCCCCATCCTCTAAATTCTACCTGGTGACACCTAAGCATGGTGCATAACTGCTCAGCCCAGCAAATACTGGTTGAATAACACTTCACACATCCCATCCAAAGCCTTTCTTACCCCTAATTTTTCCAAATTCAGAAAGAGCCCAGGCCTGAGAACCTCATTCAAAGACAATCTTTTTACCTCCAAAGAGACAGAAGGAGAGGGCTGACACTGAGCATGCCACTTACCCATCAAGTTCTGCTGTCTCTATGTAACACAGCCCATGGGGCTCACTGCTGGAAAGGAGGAGGAGATCCGCCTAGAGAGAAAAACTAATGAGAAGTCCGAATATGCAAACCTCCACCCCCAGTGGGCTGTAATGGTGGCTCCTTCCACTAAGCATTCTTGGTTTGCTTAGTTCCAGGTGCATAAATGGCTAGTCCCAGGCATATCAGCATGACACAGAAGCCCCTGGTGTGAGAAAGTTTCCTGCCACGGGTGTTTAAGAGGCAACAGTAAATCAGGAAAGATTCATCCTTTTCTCACAAAGAAGAGGAAGAACCTACAGGCCTAGAGGGGTACCCTGTCCCTTACCGCCACAAACTGGTTATTTTCTAGCTTGATAATATCACCAACACAGACATTCATCCACTGCTCCTGCTGGAGGCTGAGGCAACGAGAAGACAGTGAAGAGGCTGTCAGGAGCTAAAGAGGTTCCTAAGGGACCCCCTTCGTCCCCAGAGCTCTTGTCTCCAACAGGCACTCACATTCCATTGATCAGCACCTGAGACTGGCGGTTATTCACCTGGTTATCGCTCTTGTGGCGGAACTGAAAAGAAGAAAACTGAAAGGTAAGACACCTTCCCCCGCCTCAAAGGAATTCGTTGATCAGTAGAACTCAGAGCATGCTGGTTAACGCCTCATACACACCCCATCACAAACCACTTCACTCCCTGATTCCCTCTCCCCACGCTCAGCAAAAAGACATCATGGATCTAGCTGGACCGGGTAAGGGATGTCAAGGTCACCAAGAAATTGTGCTGGATGAAGGTGGCCGTGAGTTGGGGGTGGGGCTGGGAGTAGGGGTGGGTGACTGGGACAAAATAGAGGAATGAAAACCACTCACATAGTCATCAGTGGCATCTTTAACAGCTGTGATGGTGAGGACAAGAACCAAAGGCACAATGGTGGTGAACCAGGACAGGGAAGAGATCTGTGGGATCAACTGAAAAAAAGAAAGAGAAGTATGCCTCTAAGGCCCCATCTGATGCCTTCATTCCCTTTCCTCTTCCTTGGCTTTATTCAGTTTGGGGAGCTGCAAAAAATCTACTATGGGTCACCTACCTGCAGAATGAGGAGGAACAGGAAGTAAGTGTTGGCAACTTCCTGGAACTGCTCAAAGAGGTTGACAGGCAGGAAGGTGAGAATATTGTACTTGGAGGTCTTGATGCAGTTACTCTATGGCAGTAGGAGAGAAGATAATGAGCAGTCTCCAGTCCCAACCCAGAACCAGACTGAGGCTGCCTCCCCCATCTTTATACTTCCCCAGACCTCTACCCCAAAAGCCAGCAAACACAGGTGTGGGAGGGGGAAAGAGGAGGAGAGAAGGGAGTCTCAAGGGGGTCAATGTATTCTGCTTCACTGACAGGTGAAGGCATGAAAAATTCAGCACGATAGCAGATGGAGAGTGGCTGAGGAGGTTGCTTCCCCTCCCCCAAGCACTCTTCCCAGGCAGCCCTCAGTCCCAACGGTAGGTTGTCCTTGCCCCATTCCCCTCTCCAAACAGAGAGAGGGAACAGGTGGTCTAGAGTCGCTTACCGCATACTGGAATTTCTCATTGTATTCTCGGTCATTAGCCCGCGCCCTCCTTTCTTCTTCTGCAACAAAATGATGCTGCAGTCAGGAGGAGCAAACTGAGGTCTGGACCAACACTTTGCTGGGGGGTTCCCTGTTTTTTTCCACAGAATATCATTTTAAGGAGTTAGCTCCACAACTGAGGGGGTCATCAAATTCTTCCCTCCAGTCCACCTCTCACCAGCAGCCTGACCACACGGCTCTCCAGGTTACATTCACAGGACAGGACATGTTCTCTTTTCCTCACCACCAACCTTCAAGGTCTTCCACTGGAAGCACCCAGTTGTCTCCCCCACCCCCACTCCAGAGGAATCTGAGCCACTGACAGTCCTGGGATTCCCCAGCCCCTTTTGCTGCTATTATTAATGCATACATTGTCATAATCAAGGAGTAGCGCTGAAAACGCAAAGCTTCCTTCCCCCTGGGGACCACTGCAGATCTAGTCGCGGTACTGCTCTCTCCCTTATTTAGAGGGTGGGGTAGGTGGCAAGAAGGAGGCTCCCTGTGCCCTGGAGCTGCTCTGCGGGAGCATCCCAGCCCCATGTGCAGTCCCCCCTACAGGAGCCTCTGGTTGTCACATGTCACCAGCAACTGCTTCTGACTGGCCCGAAGTGACATCACCTTATTTCAAAGCTCATCTTCAAGTAGAAAAAGGTGTGGGGGGGTGCGTTTCAGGGATATGGGTCATGCAGACTGAGATAGAGACAGAGGAGGGAGGAATGAAATGTAATTGAAACAGTTGCTCTCTAACTGGACCTTCCTTGTACCATCTGCACACATTTAGCTTTAAAGGGCTCATTTGTCACTCAGTTAGTGACACCTATCTAGCTAAACCTATCTGAAACCTCTGCAGGTCTGGGACTGCAGGCATCAAATTCATGTCCCAGAACAAGGAGCTGTCCTATAATAGATTCCCCAGCCCATCTCCCCGGGGGTCACCATGACTTCATGCTGCAAAAAGGGGTAACTTGTTAGGCAGCAAACCTAATGCCTTAAGCCTGTCCAGGAGCCAAAGACAGCATTCCAGAACCCTTTCTACACACCCCAGGACCCCTGCAGAGCACACTGCAGTAACAAAACCCAGGCCACAGTGCCCCCTGCCTACCAAGCCATTTCACTCCCATAAACTTCCCTAGAGGGGCTCCCTTGGGCCAAGTCCCCTGCGCAATCACCAAAGACCATGCAAACGAAGAAGGTAGGGACTGGATCCTTCGGAGCCAGGATCTCTGGGTCTGGAAAGAGGATCAGGGGAGGTAGGGGGAGGCTGGGGACAAGTGAATGTAGGGATTGGAGGGGGGAAATAATGGGTGCGGGAGAGCTGCCAGGCGCTGCCTCCCGTTACCTGTCCCCCAAGAGGGCTTCTTTCGGCTCCAAGAGGGAGGCGCCTGGGCCCGGGCCCACTTCTCGGGCATCTCCTTGGGGACCGTCATGATCCCGGTTTGAGTGGGGGAGGGCAGACCGTCTATATGTCCTTGGCCTTAGTGGCATCGACGGGGCGGCTCCCCGGGGAGGTGCAGGAGCCGCGGCCGCTCAGAGGGGAGCCCCGGCCGTCGGGCGCGCGCCCCACCCGCAGCCCAGGCCATCCTCCCGGCCGCCGGCGCTCGGGGACACCGCGAGCTCAGCTGCGCTGCCGCCGCCGCCCCCCATTCCCCCCGGCGGATGCCAGCGTGCGCTGAGTGGCCCCGGACACGCCGAGCACGCCCAGGGTTCCGCCCCCGCCCGCTCCCCGACTGCAGGAGCCGCAGCCTGCCAGCGCGCCGCGTAGGCGAAAGCTCGCGCGCGAGCCCCGCCTCCCCTCCCACCCCCGGGCCGGGCCAATGCGGGTGAGCGGACTGCCGGCGTTGTCGGGGGCAACCGCTTTCACGCACACACACCCCCGCCCGCGGAAAAACCAGGAGGACCGATAGATGGAAAAACGAGGGGAGCAGGGAAGGGGTGAGAGGACCAAGCAGAGATGAGAACACAGCTCCCTCGGCCAGAAAGCAGGAGCTGCAGGTGCCCCAAGATAAGACTGCAGGTGTTTCGGGGCGTGGGGCTGGTGCTCAGCGCTGTCCTGGCAGATAACCCAGCTTTGGGATCAAGCGGAAGAATTCGGTTTCCTAGGCTGCCCCCAAGCTGGGTAGGGGCTGCTGTAAGCTACCCTCCCTCAGACCCATACCAGTTGTCCCTTTTCCTTTTGCTCCCTGAGCCATAACAACACCCACTCTTGATGGTTCCCGGAATCTCCCCTCCTTGCCTGTCTTACCTGGGGGGCGCTTTTTTGCACACAGTGCCATCTCACCCAGCAAGGTCCCAGCAATCCCATGGGAGACCCTGCAAGAAGTGACAGACGAATGAGGTCAGGAAGCTGAGGATAACCCTTCCCTCCCCTCATGAGACCTCTTTTGAAGACCCTCTTCTCCAGCTCTGACCCTGCCCCTCCCCCAGCCCCCTCCTCCCAGTCTCTCCTCTTACTGCCATGATGGGTCCCTGGGAAAGAGGGGACTTCCCCACCACCTCCCATCATGCCCCTGCCTTGGGTGACATGGGGGGCTGAGACTTTACAGAAGCCCATGCCTGTAGGGAAAGGAGAAGAGGCCAGATATTGAAAAAAGGGGAACAGCTCTCAAGGTATCCATCCCAGGGACAATGGAGGCTCTCATGTGTTCTGGCGGCAATGGGTAGTGCTTGTGCTTACTAGAAAGCAGTTTCCCCAAAGGGTGGGGTGGAGGGAACATAAGCCAGGAAACACCTGGCAGGGCATCAGGAAACAGGGTAGGCAGGCTCCACCCTTCTCGAAAGGCTTATAAGTTCCCTGCCATCCCCACCCCCCATTACTAGGGCTTCCATTATCACCTCCTCCAGGGGAGCTCATATTAGAGGCATGGCCCTCACTTTCTGCACAGACAGTCCCTAAACAGCTTCCCCTCAGCCTGGGTCAGCCACCCTTCTGGGCTGGCAGAGGGGTCTTCCCAACCCTGGTAGGGAGTTTGCCCCTCCCTCCCTCCCACCCCAAGCCTAGTCCAGTCAGTATGGCACAGGATGCAGGCTTAGGGAGCACCAGTGAGACAAGCCTCTGCCTGCTTCCGCCTTCCCATGTCCTTTCTTTCTCCTAAAAGGTTCAAGGCCTGGCCTTACAAGGCAGAGCCTCATCCTTACCCCCCAGCCTGGCCCAAAGGAAACTGCCAGTCAGTCACCTCCTCTTTCCTTGTCTGGGTGGAAGGCCTTTCACCTCCTCATCCTCTTTGGTTCCCTCTGCCTTTAGCCTACCAGGCACACCCCACCAACCTGTCAGCCCCAAGAGATACTAATTGCCTGTCTGGCCAACCTCTATAATTACAGACTCTGGCCACGACCCAGTCACCCACACCAGTTCTCCCTTCGCTAGCTCAGATCCCGCCCTTACACCAAGTCAGGCAATCCTGAAAGCCAGAAGTCCTTTTCATCCCTGACCTTCTCCAACTATGGCAGTCCAGGGTGCCTGGCTCAGGAAGAAAAACCTCATCCATATTTTAGAGATGCCAAGCCCTCCTCCAGGGCCCCCAGCCAGGGTCTCCACCCAGTCTGAGTATGAGTCACGGGAGGGTGGGGAGCACAGGGAGAGGTTAAAGGATGCAAGAGTGGGCATCACAAGTTCTACAGGCAGCCCCGCCCTTGGGGAGGAAGGGATCAAGAAACACTATCAGCCTAAAGATCTGAGTTTGAGTCCCATGAAAGAGTTAATGTAGGAGCTGCACACGCCATCAGGAGTCAGGAGTCTGGATATGGACCAGGAAAGTTGTTCTACCTCTGAGACCCTGGGGAGACTGGAAGCAGGCTTGGCCCCAGACCTCATCCCCTCTGGGGGGGGCCATCATTCCAAGGGGAAGAGAGGAGAGACTTGGGAACTGGGATCCCCTCTCACTTTTCCTTCTTAGTCTCACACAGCCTGGGTTTTCTGAGCAGGTCAGGCCCATCAGCCACGTTGCCCTGCCCCGTCACCCAGCCCCAGCCCCCTCTCGGCCACATTTGGGATAAAAATAGCCAGCCCCGGCAAGCAGGCAATGCTCCATGGAGGAAAACAGCTCCTCCTATAGGTCCGGTCCCTGCTCCCTTACAAGCAAGAGCCCCAAAGGCTGGCCACTTCTTTCAGAGGAGGATGGCAGGTCAGGGAAACAGGAGGAAATGGAACTCGAGACCTCCAGCTCACTGGCCACCAACACGAGCTCGGGCCACCTTCCCTCACCAAGGACAGAACTCAGGGCTCCCGGCACAGCTATCATCTCCCAGAGCCACTGCCCCTTCCTGACACCCTCAGTTTTCCTCAGGCATAGACCTCCACCTTACTGAGACAAAGCCTACCAGCCCAAACTCCCTTCTCCAGGCACCAAACCCTCGGGTCCCGGTTACTCCTCTCGCCCAACAACTCTCTGGGCGGGTCTCCCCTGGCCAAGGCTGCACGAGCTTCTCCTTGGCACTCGCGCCGCTCTCCTGCTCTCCACGCGCCCCTTCGGCACCCCATCCTCCCATCCTGCACACAGCCCCCCAGCTCTGCCCCGTCCCCGGGCACCCGACAGCCCCTCCTCTCCAGTCGGCCGCCATCCCCGCCCCGTCTGGCCGCAGCTCCCAAATCTTGGCCTCCGGTGCTCCCCAGTCTACACCCGCTTCCCGGCCCCTCCAGCCCCACGGCTGCGGCCGCATCTCCCTCTGCCCTCCCGGCCCCGCGCTCCCGGGCGCCCCCGCCTCGCCTCGCCTCACCTCAGCGCTCAGCGCTCGGCGCCCGCCCCGGCGGCCCCGTACTGCCCATGCCGGGGGCTGGGGCGGGGGGCGCTCGGCTCGGCTCCCCACGGGCTCCCGCCCCCCCCAGCTGCGGCCCCGCTCCCCCGGGGCCTCGGCCCGCTACTTTGTGTCAGTTTCGGCCACGGCGGGGCGGAAGTGACGGAGCCGGCGGCGGGGGCCGGGGGGCGGGAGGGGGTTTTGGGGAGGGGAGAAGGAGCAGGGAGGAGGGAGCAGCCATCTTTGTGCGGGGCAGTGGGAGGGTCTTAGCCCTTCCGAGCCTCGGCGTGGCTGGGCTGGGATACCCCCACACGTACGTCCATCCGCATCTTAAAAGAAAAAACAATTCGGGAGGCTAGATCGCTCTGAGGGGTATTTTTAATTCGGAAGAAGGGAATAGAGGAACACTGCCTTCTCTGCAAAACGAGCATCCTCTGCAGGGAGCGGCAGGAGAGCTGTAGAAGTGGTGAATAACCAGAATTTTCCCTGGTGCCAGGTTGCCCTCAGCCCGACTCTCGCTCCTCGGAGCCGTCCGCCCTCCGTTCCTTCACCCTCCCTCCTCGCCCTGGCTCATTTCACTGTATCTCAACTCTCATTGAATGAACGACACAGCACCGAGATGTCTAGGAACGGTGCCTCAGTTTACCAGCCTTGCTCTCTGTCTCTGTGCCCCGCCGCCCTCCTTCCCTCCGCCCCCCCTCCCTCCGCCCCCACCACGCCCCCTGGATGGAGGCGGCTTCCCCACCCCTAACTACCCTCTTGGGGAGGCATCCCCGAGAGGGTGAAGGTGGGAGGCGCCGAGGTGATGAGAGCTAGGAGTCGGCAGTCGGGACAGGCTATGGAGGGCAGTCCCCAGGGTTGTGCCCTACACTGGATGGTGGCCCCCTCCACCCTGCAGATGCCCGCAGCCGTCCCCATCCAGCATCCAGGTGCGCACCCTCTAGCGGTTACCTCGAGCAACTACATTCCGAGAGGCCCTGAGGGTCAGAAAACCGCTTTGCGGGAGGAGGGGATGAGAAGCCTGAGTCCTGGTACCTTATCCTCCTCCACTTCTCCCTGTCCAGGATCCTTCTTAGTTTAGGAGGAAGGGATGCCAAACGGATAAACAGAGAAGCCCCCCAGGTTCTGGCACATTAACGAAGAGGAAGAATGACTGTTGTTCCCAGGCGGGGTCAGTGGCTGGCTCCAGGGTCCATGAGTGAAGTGAGGGTTGTCCTAATCATAGCTTACACTCCAGCATCTGAGCTGAGGCAGGAGTTTCCAACTCTGAGGCTTTGTGTTGAGCAGACACCAGATCCTGAGCTGGCTCTGGGTCCTCAGGGTGGTGCAGAGCCACCAACAGCTGGTAAGTGGCTGTGCCAACGGTGGCCCCCACCAGAGGGGCCACCACAGGCACCCACCACCAGCCATTACCAGCACTGCAAAAGAAGGACAGTGGGAAGGTATCAGGAGTGACTCCCTTAGCCTTCCCCTCTCCAAGGACGGGGGGCAGTAACAAGAGAGTGTCCTAAAGTTGTTCCCAGGGTGGTAGACACCAGGAAGAGGATTGCCTTGTCACCAAAGCATAGTATTTAGAAGAGGGAACCCCAGGAGAGCTTGGTCCAGCCTCTTGCCTTAGGGAATTATCTGAATATATTAATTTTGCTGATGAAGTCACTAATGTGCATGGAGGTAATGTGGCATGCCTAAGAACACAACCTCTAAATCTTACTGTTTCGGTGAAAAGTTGGGAGGGAAACAAGGGAGAAAGGGGGAGAATATGACTTGGAGAAAGAACACTGTCCTAAGAGGCCAAGAGAGCTATTTTAAAGGCAGAGTGCTGTGGACCCAGGGACAGAGCCCTTAGCAGAGGAAGGTGAGTGGAGGCCAGCACCAGGAGAGTCTGTCTCCCACCTGAAGACTTCAGGACCCCAGCCAGCCACATAGGTGAAGAGACGTGGGCCCAGGTCCCGGGCAGGGTTGAGTGGAATCCCGCAGTTGGCACCCATGGACAACCCGAGGGCCAGGATCAGCATCCCCACCACCACAGGCTCCAGACCCGCAGGGACTCCCTTGTTCCGTCTGTCCAGGATGGCCAAGAGCCCCACAATCAGCATCCCGGTGCCCAGAACCTTGGAGTCAACAGAGGCAGAGGGTTCCCTGTCAGCTGCCAGGTGCTCCATCTGCCCTCTCTCATCCAAATATTCCATGTCATCTGGCTTTGTGCAACACAGGCAGTTGGGGATGGTGGGGGGTGCCAAGATAGACCCAACCCACACTCCACCCAGAGACTGAACAATAGGCTGGGGTGCCGACGAACAGGACAAAAGTTGTGTCCCCAGGTCTCCCCCTCACACTTACCTGATCCAGGAAGCCATTGTTCAGGGACAGATAGGGGGCAGGATAGGTGGCAAAAATGGAGGCTGTCTCCTTGGGGCCAGTCACTGTCAGGTTCCCACCTGTATAGTTCTGTAGGGCATCTGTGGAGGAAGGGAACACCCAGGATTTCCCTCTTTGCTCATTCATCCAAAACCATTCTGAGGCACCCCTGCCCACCCACAGGTGCTCTCAAGGCACGGCTCCCTCTGTTCCCTCTGTCACCATAGTAGAGAACATAGGTGGCTCCCGAAGCACAGAAAGCAGACAGCAACTGCACCAAGATGTAAATGGGGAGCTTGACCCAGGGGAGGCGTCCAACGATGCACATGGCCAGGGAGAAGGCTGGATTCAGGTGGGCCCCTTCAAGGATCAAGGAAAGAAAAAGAGCATCTATTAAGTGTCACTGCCAGGCATTGTCACCAGACAACACTACTGCTCCTTCCTATAGCTCTTAAGGCAGATAGTGTAATTCCCATCACACAGCTTAGGAAATTGAGGCTCCAGATGTTACAGATGTTAAGTGACTTAGCAAAGTCACACTGTGGGCCAGGCACAGTGGCTCACGCCTGTAATCCCAGCACTTTGGGAGGCCAAGGCAGTGGATCACTTGAGGTCAGGAATTCCAGACCAGCCTGGCCAACATGGTGAAACCCCATTTCCACTAAAAACACAAATATTAGCCAGGCGTGGTGGCAGGTGCCTGTAAAATCAGCTATTCGGGACGCTGAGGCAGGAGAATCGCGTGAACCCAGGGGGCAGAGGTTGCAGTGAACAGACATCACACCACTGCTCTCCAGCCTGGGCAACAGAGTGAAACTCCATCTCAAAAAAAAAAAAAAAAAAAAGAAGAAGAAGAAGAAGACACTGTGAATCCAAAGTTGGAACCTAGGTCTGTCTGCTTTTTCCACAGCAACACACTATGTCTCAAGGCTCCAGCCAAGCACACCGATGCAGTGTGTATCTGGGGTACAAACAGGAGAGGTCCTGAGCGGAGATGAGTCCCCAGAGGACTTCGGATGGGGGATACAAGAGGATAGCAGCTGCCCTTCATGCCCTGCCATTGATTTCTGTCTAGGTGAGCCAAGCATTAGTGTGAGGAAGCGGGATGGAGAGATACAGAAAGAGGAGGGGCTGGTGGGGCCAAAGGCTTATTTTAGTCTGGGGCACTGTTCAAGGGGATAATGTCCACGAGTCACAGAAGGATTTGCATTTCCACCATCGCCAGACAGACAAACTGGCATGCACATCCCACCTGCTCTGATGACCAGACCCCACCCTCCTCACCTGAGACGTTACCACCCACGTAGATGGCTATCGTAACGGCCAGAGAGCCAGCCAGAAACATGGTGAAGAAGTTGCCTTTGGTTTCTCCACTGGTGACAGCCTGGGCCACAGCTCCTTGGGTGAGGAGCTGCTGAGAAGAGGAGAGATGAGGAACAGGGAGCCCAGGAGACCAACAGGGAGAAAGGTTGGGAAGGCCAGGGGAGCAGCCAAGGAGACGAATGAGCACGGAAGACAAGCAAGGGAAGGAGAAAAGCAGAAGGAGGGAAGGGAAAAGAAATGGGGAAAGTGGAGGAAGAAGAAAGGGAAAGAATGTGGGAAAAAAGAAAAGAATTTACCCAACTCATAGGTATTTGAGGGTACAAACCCATGGCAGGGCTCAGCTTTAAAAAGTCTTATCTAAGATTCTTTCTATGGAAGAGTTCCATCAAAGCCAATTTTAAAAGCCTATGTGAAAAATAATTATTCTTGCTGCACTTTATACAATCATCAAGCCAAGTATAATAAAGCACATTGATCTTACCATGAAAATGGTCTTTCATAAAAATGGGAAACTGGAGAGAGAAAAATTATGTTTCAAGAACTATGATACACTTGTTATTAAAGAAAGAAAAAAAATGACAAGAATAAAAATGATAAAGTAGGAGAGGAAAGGAGATTAGGAGAGACGAGAGGATAAAAACGAAAAGTGATAGGGAGTTGAGAGGAAGGGGGACACCAAGAGAAAGAGATAAGGACACCAGAAGGAGCCAGGAACTTTTGCCCACCCCCCTTCTTTCCTTCCCCCAGTGACCCTACCTACCATGAGTACAAACACACCCAGAAACTCTGCCAGGCACTGCCGGGCCAGGAGGCTGCGTATCCGGAGGTGGCCCATGATTTCAGCCGGGGCCTGAGTGAAGACCATGGTGGAAACACCTTATTGCTATTCACTGCTCCCTCTGTCTGCATAGGCACACTGTCACTGCACAGCTACTGCCTGCCTCCAGCAAAGATAAGGAACAGACTTTAAAACCATTAGCTCAGTTCCTGAACAGCAGCTACGTGTCTGTGCACGTGTGTAGGCTAGGAAACAGAGAGATAACAAGAGAATGTCTGGGAGCAGGCTATGAATGCAGAGCCTGGAGTTTACCCAACCTCTGTCTCTTTTACCCTTCATTCCCAGTCATCACAGGACTAGCCTCCCCCATCCTGACGAATAGAAGGAAGTACCCCGCTTCATATACATTAGATCTCTTGGTCCTGAAGTCAGCTCTGCAAAGTAGTACTCTTGCTTCCATTCTACAGATGAGGCTAGTGGGCCTTAGAACTCCCCAAGATAAAACTTTTTTTTTTTTTTTTGAGAGAGAGTCTTGCTCTGTCCCCCAGGCTGGAGTGCAGTGGCACCATCTCAGCTCACTGCAACCTCCACCTCCCAGGTTCAAGCAATTCTCCTGCCTCAGCCTCCCGAGTAGATGGGACTACAGGTCCATCACACCTGGCTAATTTTGATATTTTTTAGTAAAGACTTGGTTTCTCGGGAGGCCGAGGCAGGCAGATCACGAGGTCAGGAGATCGAGACTATCCTGGCCAACATGGTGAAACTCCATCTCTACTAAAATACAAAAAAATTAGCGTGGTGGTGCGCGCCTATAGTCCCAGCTACTCGGGAGGCTGAGGCAGGGGAATCACTTGAACCAGGGAGGCGGAGGTTGCAGTGAGCCGAGATTGTGCCACTGCACTCCAGCCTGGCAACAGAGCGAGACTTTGTCTCAAAAAAAAAAAAAAAAGGGGGGGTTTCACCATGTTGGCCAGGCTGGTTTCAAACTCCTGACCTCTAGTGATCCACCTTCCTTGGCCTCCCAAAGTGCTGGGATTACAAGCGTGAGCCACCGTGCCCGGCCCAAGATCACATAATTATTTCATGGCTGAGTGAATTCAAATCCAGATCTTCTGACTCTCCAGCTGGTAACCCACAAAGCCTCTCATTTAGAACCTGAAGCCTTTCCCCAAACCATTTGGATGCTTGAAGAACTCAATAGGCATCTGGAGAGACTGGGCTAAAGACCATAGACTGTGGGAATGAAACTCACACATTGAGTGCTTGTACTTCCCTTATGCCGAGTGTCACATAGGTTAGAGAATACTCCATCTTTGTGGCCCCTGACATGGCTTGACATGAGGCCTTCACACTCATGCTGAGCTCCACCTGGCCTTCTCTGGGTGCATGCTACTCTTGCTCTGCATGAAGTAACCGCATCCTACTTCTTCATATCTCAAGGCTCCAATTAAATGCATTCAAAGAATCTACGTCTAGACACTGGAGAAACAGTGGTGAACAAAACATAGTCTCTGTCCTTCTAGAGCTTATGTTCCAGTAAGTGGAAACAAACAATATGCAACTTTTTAAAATACCATATACAGTTTATGAAGTTCTTGAGGGCTACCATTATGATTTATGTAACCCTGTGGGCTCTACCACTGTGCTGGGCACATCTGTGTGACTAGTAAAGAAATAGCATTTCTTTACTAGGTTTAATGGATACTATAGTGCTCCACCCAGATTTCCCCTTGGGAGCCAATATGCCCATTCGCTACATGTAGGAAATACCAGCTGCTGATACCACATAGCTACCTCCCTCATTGGGCAATGCCCTTCAAGTCAGAAAGATGCCTCACCGAAGGTTACATGCCCTCCTATGGGGCCCATGTCAAACACTGATTGATGGAGGGATATAAAAGTCTAGCCTCTTTGCCTCACTTTGTGACAACTCTAAAGGGCTGTTCCAGCTCCAGTTCCCCCATAGGATCCATTTAGGCATCTGTTATATCATCCATGTGTGTCAATTTCTCCTGATGCCTAATCTTGTTACAGGAAAGGGGTCTGAATCCAGATCCCAAGAGAGGGTTCTTGGATCTCACACTAGAAATAATTCAGGCTGAGTGCGGTGGCTCACGCCTGTAATCCTAGCACTTTGGGAGGCCAAGGCGGGATCACAAGGTCAGGAGATTGAGACCATCCTGGCTAACATAGTGAAACCCCGTCTCCATTAAAAATACAAAAAAATTAGCCGGGCATGGTGGTGGGCGCCTGTAGTCCCAGCTACTTGGGAGGCTGAGGCAGGAGAATGGCATGAACCCGGGAGGTGGAGGTTGCAGTGAGCCGAGATCGCACCACTACACTCCAGCCTGGGTGACAGGACGAGACTCCGCCTCAAAAAAAAAAAAAAAAAAAAAAAAAAAGAATTCAGGGCAAGTCCATAGAGTAAAGGGAAAGCAAGTTTATTAGGAAAGTAAAGGAATAAAAGAATGGCTACTCCATAGACAGAGCAGCCCCGAGGGCTGCTGGTTGCCCATGTTTATGGTTGTTTCTTGATGATATGCTAAACAAGAGGTGGATTATTCATGCCTCCCCTTTTTAGACCATATAGGGTAACTTCCTGTCATTGTCATGGCATTTATAAACTGTCATGGCATGAGCCACCATGCCCGGCCATGACCTGTATCTTATGGCAACCTCCTATCTCATTCTGTAACTTAGAATGCTTTAACCATCTGGGAATGCAGCCCAGTAAGTCTCAGTCTCATTTTACTCAGCTCTTGTTCAAAATAGACTTGCTCTGGTTCACGTGCCTCTGACATTTCCCCCCTTCCTTTTATAAGAGAAGCACTAATCCTAAGGGTTGCAGAGGGACGAAGGTCCATCTTCTGTAAGTTCTTCAGGGTGAATAGGGGCGATGATATTTTTGCCTAACTCTTAGAATCTCTCATATTCGTGGTAGAGAGGAGCTCAGTTGGAAAGTGTTGGTATGGGCCAGGCAGGATGGCTCATGCCTGTAATCCCAACACTTTGGGAGGCTGAGGCAGGTGGATCACCTGAGGTCAGGAGTTCAGATCAGCCTGGCCAACATGGTGCAACCCTGTCTCTACTAAAAAATACAAAAAAAATAGCCAGGTGTGGTGGCAGGTGCCTGTAACCCTAGCTACTCAGGAGGCTGAGGCAGGAGAATCTCTTGAACCTGGGAGGCGGAGGTTGCAGTGAGCCAAGACTGTACCATTGCACTCCAGCCTGAAAGAATGAAACTCCATCTGAAAGAAAAGAAAAGAAGGGAAGGGAAGGGAAGAAAAAGCATTGGTATCTTGAGGGTCATTCATAACTCATGAGTTCTGACAAAAGGTGATACTCTGGAAGATTCATAAGTGTTCAGTTTAAGGAAACATTCAGTAAGCTTGTCCTCCATTCCTATACAAAGATTACAACAGCTATACATTCCACAACCGTAAAGCAAAATAAGTAAAATTATCCCAAGTAAACTAAACTAGAAGGCTTTCCATGAACTGAGGAACTGTTGGAACCACGCTGATATGAGGTTGCTAGATGATTCCAGTACATGCCCAGAATTAGAATATTGATGCAGATTTTTACATTACCCATCCCTCTTGTTTCTTCTGAGCAGCAGTCAGAGGCCACTGGTTGGTTCACAGGACTAAGCAGGGTTAGCCTAAATTGCAGAAACAAACTTAAAGACAACTGATGAGACTGGAATTTAATAACAAGTGTATCATAGTTCTTGAAACATAATTTTACTCTCTCCAGTTTCCCATTTTTATGAAAGACCATTTTTATGGTAAGACCAATGTGCTTTATTATACTTGGCCTGATGATTGTATAAAGTGCAGCAAGAATAATTATTTTTCACATAGGCTTTTAAAATTGGCTTTGATGTAACTCTGTTCCATAGAAAGAATCTTGGATAAGACTTTTTTAAAGCTGAGCCCTGCCATGGGTTTGTGCTCTCAAATACCTTTGAGTTGGGTAAATTCTTCCTCTCCTTTTGAGGTCCCCAGATAACTTGGGGCTCCTGGACCTTTTAGAAGGTGACACTCTTTACTTACCACAGGTCAGAAACCCTGTACAGGGACTGTGTAGGCAAGGTTATGAGCCCAGGTCGCTAAGTGGCTTTTATAGGCTTTACAAGTCAAGTTTGATTCCTTAATGGAAAGCACACCATTCCAGTCAAACCCTTCATAAAATAACCAATTTCTCCAATTGTGTCCTGTTGCAAAAGAAAACAGATTCTTATTACCCTTATGCAAATAACTGCATTGCCATAAATTAAGAATACACACAAATAATTTCCAAATTCTGGAGAAGTCAAGTAGAGAGATGCATATACTCCAAATTTTGTTCACAGGAATATACTTTACTCGATTGTTAAAAGCTGTAAATATCTGAAAAGAAAAGTTGCCTTGACTCTAAAAAATAAAACAAAGGATCAGCAATGTTTTAAGCAAAGGCAAAAAGATTGCTTTAGTCTTCTTTAGTTTATGCAGTTAACTTTTGTTTGATATCTATGAACATTTCAGCTCCCCATGAGAGTTCTGAAAGTTGTTTCCTCTATTCTAATGTCACAATCTCCAAAGTTATCAGAAACCTGCATTTAAGTGCACCTGTTAAAGTCCTATGGCTGATTATAAACTACCTTCTAAAGAAGATCAAAACAAGACAACAATTGTCTGTGGATGATAAAAAGTCTTAGGGCCAGGTGCCACAGTGGTTCACATCTGTAATCCCAGCACTTTGGGAGGCGGAGGCAGGTGGAACATTTGAGGTCAGGAGTTTGAGACCAGCCTGGCCAACATGGTGAAACCCCGTCACCACCAAAAATCCAAAAATTAGCCAGGCATAGGGCAGGTGCCCATAATCCCAGCTACTCAGGAGGCTGAAGCAGAGGAAGTGCTTGAACCCAGGAGGCAGAGGTTGCAGTGAGCTGAGATCGTGCCACTGCACTCCAGCCTAGGTGACAGAGCAAGAATCTGTCTCAAAAAAAAAAAAAAAAAAAAGTCTTAGGACAGCCACTAGTAAAGCCACAATTAACTAGAAAATTTTGGTTACTTCTGTCACATACAAAATTTTATGTAACAATTATTAATAACATACGCTAAGTCATATTAGAATTATAGGAATTTCTCATAATTTTGGAACATGTACCAATAACACATTTAATCTAATGCTCCAAAGTAGATAAACTGAACAATTTTTTTTTGTTGTTGTTGTTTTTTGTTTTTTGGGTTTTTTTGTTTTTTTAAGACAGAGTCTCCCTCTGTTGCCCAGGCTGGAGTGCAATGGCATGATCTCGGCTCACTGCAACCTCTGCCTCCTGGGTTCAAGTGATTCTACTGCCTCAGCCTCCTGAGTAGCTGGAATTACAGGCGCGCACCACCATGCCTGGCTAATTTTTTGGTATTTTTAGTAGAGATGGGGGTTTCACCATGTTGGCCAGGTTAGTCTTGAACTCCTGACCTCGTGATCTGCCTGCCTCAGCCTCCCAAAGTGCTGGAATTATAGGCGTGAGCTACTGCACCCAGCCTAAAATTGAACAATTTTTAATAGTCAAAGAAGCAGCTTATGACCTTAAAGAATTTAGCAAACTTAATATCTGACCTGTATAATTTAGACCAAATGTTTACATTTTTTATTTGTTTTTTTGTTTGTTTCTTTTTAGTCAGAGTCTCGCTCCGTCACCCAGGCTGGAGTGCAGTCGCTCAATCTCGGCTCACTGCAGCCTCTGCCTCCTGGGTTCAAGCAATTCACCTCCCTCAGCCTCCCAAGTAGCTGGGACTACAGGCTTGCACCACTACACCTAATTTTTGTATTTTTAGTAGAGACGGGGTTTCACCATGTTGGCCAGGCTGGTCTCGAAATCCTGAGCTCAAATGATCTGCCCGCCTTGGCCTCCCAAAGTGCTGGGATTACAAGCATGAGCCACCGCACCCGGACAAAATGTTTGCATTTTTTAAGATTTTTTATTTTACCAATAATCTTTAAAACTGTATTTATCTCCCTCTCCCCCTCCCTCTCCCCCTCCCTCTCCCTCTCCCTCTCCCTCTCCCTCTCCCTCTCCCTCTCCCTCTCCCTCTCCCCACAGTCTCCCTCTCCCTCTCTTTCCACGGTCTCCCTCTGATGCCCAGCCGAAGCTGGACGGTACTGCTGCCATCTCAGCTCGCTGCAACCTCCCTGCCTGATTCTCCTGCCTCAGCCTGCCGAGTGCCTGCGATTGCAGGCGCGCGCCGCCACGCCTGACTGGTTTTCGTATTTTTTGGTGGAGACGGGGTTTCGCGGTGTCGGCCGGGCTGGTCTCCAGCTCCTAACCGCGAGTGATCTGCCAGCCTCGGCCTCCCGAGGTGCCGGGATTGCAGACGGAGTCTCGTTAACTCAGTGCTCAATGGCGCCCAGGCTGGAGTGCAGTGGCGTGATCTCGGCTCGCTACAACCACCTCCCAGCTGCCTGCCTTGGCCTCCCAAAGTGCCGAGATTGCAGCCTCTGCCTGGCCGCCACCCCGTCTGGGAAGTGAGGAGCGTCTCTGCCCAGCCACCCCGTCTGAGAAGTGAGGAGACCCTCTGCCCAGCAGCCACCCCGTCTGGGAAGTGAGGAGCGTCTCCGCCCGGCAGCCACCTCGTCCGGGAGGGAGGTGGGGGGGTCAGCCCCCCACCCGGCCAGCCGCCCCGTCCGGGAGGGAGGTGGGGGGATCAGCCCCCCGCCCGGCCAGCCGCCCTGTCCGGGAGGTGAGGGGCGCCTCTGCCCGGCCGCCCCTACTGGGAAGTGAGGAGCCCCTCTGCCCGGCCAGCCGCTCCGTCCGGGAGGGAGGTGGGGGGGTCAGCCCCCCGCCCGGCCAGCCGCCCCGTCCGGGAGGGAGGTGGGGGGGTCAGCCCCCCGCCCGGCCAGCCGCCCCGTCCGGGAGGTGAGGGGCGCCTCTGCCCAGCCGCCCCTATTGGGAAGTGAGGAGCCCCTCTGCCCGGCCACCACCCCATCTGGGAGGTGTACCCAACAGCTCATTGAGAACGAGCCATGAAGACAATGGCGGTTTTGTGGAATAGAAAGGGGGGAAAGGTGGGGAAAAGATTGAGAAATCGGATGGTTGCCGTGTCTGTGTAGAAAGAGGTAGACATGGGAGACTTTTCCCTTTGTTCTGTACTAAGAAAAATTCTTCTGCCTTGGGATCCTGTTGATCTGTGACCTTACCCCCAACCCTGTGCTCTCTGAAACATGTGCTGTATCCACTCAGGGTTGAATGGATTAAGGGCGGTGCAAGATGTGCTTTGTTAAACAGATGCTTGAAGGCAGCATGCTCGTTAAGAGCCATCACCACTCCCTAATCTCAAGTACCCAGGGACACAAACACTGCGGAAGGCCGCAGGGTCCTCTGCCTAGGAAAACCAGAGAACTTTGTTCACTTGTTTATCTGCTGACCTTCCCTCCACTATTGTCCTGTGACCCTGCCAAATCCCCCTCTGCGAGAAACACCCAAGAATGATCAATAAAAAAATTAAAAAAAAAAAATCTTAAGATGTTAAAGCCTTTGCAAGCTAAAAAAAAAAAAAAAAAAAAAAAAAAAAAAAAAAAAACATGTAAGTGCACACTGAATGAGGTACTGAATAAGATTGCTTTCTTCCCCTCAACGAATTACTAAAACCTGTGGAGGAGCTCATGTTTATGGGCGTGGAACTGCGTTTTGTGAAATGACTTACAAGAGCCCTTTTCATTATAAGGGCAAATGCATGTATTCCCTTACCATATAAATTAAATGTCAATATGGACTTAAAAAAAAAAAAAAAAACTGTATTTATTTCCCAAAGATTACTTAAGTCACATGAACTAAAGGGCATTCCACTTTTTACTTTTCTGATAAAATGTTTGATTTAAGCAATTCTTATTGTTAAACCAATTATTTAAAGCTTTTTCATATATAAACATTACACACATAATACTTATAAATACACAGACAGACAGAAGATAAGGATCATCCCCTAAACTGGGAATTTGACTTTAAACCAGGGCTGCCATTGTGAAAAGAGAAAGCATGGCCACATGGTTACAAGGTCAAGCTGCTAAGGACATACAAGACAAGAAGGAGGCCGGGCATGGTGGCTCATGCCTGTAATCCCAGCACTTTGGGAGGCTGAGGTGGGCGGATCACCTGAGGTCGGGAGTTCGAGACCAGTCTGACCAACATGGAGAAACCTCATCTCTGCTAAAAATACAAAATTAGCCGGGCGTGGTGGCGCATGCCTGTAGTCCCAGCTACTCAGGAGGCTAAGGCAGGAGAATCGCTTGAACTGGGAGGCGGAAGTGGCAGTGAGCTGAGATTGCGCCATTGCACTCCAGCCTGGGCAACAAGAGCGAAACTGTGTCTCAAAAAAAAAAAAAACAACAAAAACAAATAGGATGAAATGTGAAAGCATTTGGAGCTCATGCAAGAAAGAATTCAGGGCGAGTCCATACAGTAAAGTGAAAGCAAGTTTATTAGGAAAGTAAAGGAATAAAAGAATGGCTATTCCATAGACAGAGCAGCCCCGAGGGCCACTGGTTGCCTATTTTTATGGTTGTATCTTGATTACATGTTAAACAAGGGGTGGATTATTCATGCCTCCCCCTTTTAGACCATATAGCATAAATTCCTGTTGTTGCCACGGCATTTGTAAACTGTCATGGCACTGGTGGGAGTGTAGCAGTGAGGAAGACCAGGGGTCAGTGTGGTCGTCTTGGTCTTGGTGAGTTTTCGCCGGCTCTTTACTGCAACCTTTTTTATCAGCAAGGTCTTTATGACCTGTATCTTGTGACAACCTCCTACTTAATCCTATGACTTTCTTTTTTTCTTGAGATGGAGTCTCGCTCTCTCACCCAGGTGGGAATGCAGTGGTGCAATCTTGGCTCACTGCAACCTCCGTCTCCTGGGTCCAAGCAATTCTCCTGTCTGAGACTATCGAGTAGCTGGGACTATAGGCACATGTCACCATGCCCAGCTAGTTTTTGTATTTTTAGTAGAGACGGGGTTTCGCCATGTTGGCCAGGCTGGTCTCTAACTCCTGACCTCAGGTGATCCATCTGCCTCAGCCTCCCAAAGTGCTGGGGTTACAGGGGTGAGCCATCACACCCAGCTGTTCTTCCTATAGCTCTTAAGGCAGATAGTATTATTCCCATCACACAGCTTAGGAAATTGAGGCTCCAGGATGTTAGGCAACTTATCAAAGTCACACTGTGAATCCAAGGTTAGGATCTAGGTCTGGGCCAGGCACGGTGGCTCACGCCTTTAACCCCAGCACTTTGGGAGGCCGAGGCAGGTGGATCACCTGAGGTCAAGAGTTCGAGACCAGCCTGGCCAACATGGTGAAACCCCATCTCCACTAAAAATACAAAAAATCAGCCGGGTGTGGTGACACGCATCTGTAATTCCAGCTACTTAGGAGGCTGAGGCAGGAGAATCAGCTTGAACCCGGGAGGCAGAGGTTGCAGTGAGCCAAGATAGTGCCACTGCACTCCAGCCTGGGAAACAGAGCAAGACTCCATCTCAAAAAAACAAACGAACAAGCAAACACCCTAAGTCTGTCTGCTTTTTCCACAGCAACACACTATGTCTCAAGGCTCCAGCCAGGCACACTGATGTCTAGGGGAAAAGCAGGAGAGGTCCTGAGTGGAGATGAGCCCCCAGAAGACTTCAGGTGGGGTATACAAGAGGATAGCACCTGCCCTTCATGCCCTGCCATTGATTTCTGTCTAGGTGAGCCAAGTATTAGTGTGAGGAAGCGGGATGGAGAGATACAGAAAGGGGACGGGCTGGTGTGGCCAAAGGCTTATCTCAGTCCAGGGCACTGGTCAAGCTCAAGGAGATAATGTCCATGAGTCACAGCAGGATTTGCGTTTCCACCATCGCCAGACCGACACGCTCACATGCACGTCCCACCTGCTCTGATGACCAGACCCCACCCTCCTCACCTGAGACGTTACCACCCACGTAGATGGCTATCGTAACGGCCAGAGAGCCAGCCAGAAACATGGTAAAGAAGTTGCCTTTGGTTTCTCCACTGGTGACAGCCTGGGCCACAGCTCCTTGGGTGAGGAGCTGCTGAGAAGAGGAGAGATGAGGAACAGGGAGCCCAGGAGACCAACAGGGAGAAAGGTTGGGAAGGCCAGGGGAGCAGCCAAGGAGACGAATGAGCACGGAAGACAAGCAAGGGAAGGAGAAAAGCAGAAGGAGGGAAGGGAAAAGAAATGGGGAAAGTGGAGGAAGAAGAAAGGGAAAGAATGTGGGAAAAAAGGAAGAAAAGTGACAAGAATATAAATGATGAAGTAGGAGTGGAAAGGAGATTAGGAGAGACGAGAGGATGAAAATGAAAACTGATAGGGAGTTGACAGGAAGGGGGACACCAAGAGAAAGAGATGAGGACACCAGAAGGAGCCAGGAACTTTTGCCCACCCCCCTTCTTTCCTTCCCCCAGTGACCCTACCTACCATGAGTACAAACACACCCAGAAACTCTGCCAGGCACTGCCGGGCCAGGAGGCTGCATATCCGGAGGTGGCCCATGATTTCAGCCAGGGCCTGAGTGAAGACTGTGGTGGAAACACCCTATTGCTGTTCACTGCTCCCTCTGTCTGCATAGGCACACTGCCACTGCGCAGCTACTGCCTGCCCCCAGCAAAGATAAGGAAGAGACTTTTGCGGGAAGTTAGGGACCCCAAACGGAGGGACCGACTGAAGCCATGGCAGAAGAACGTGGATTGTGAAGATTTTATGGACATTTATTAGTTCCCCAAATTAATACTTTTATAATTTGTTATGCCTGTCTTTACTGTAATATTTAAATATAAATTGTGAAGATTTTGCACATTGGTTCACACCTATAATCCCAGCACTTTGGGAGGCCGAGGTGGGCGGATCACTTGAGGTCAGGAGTTTGAGCCCAGCCTGACTAACATGCTGAAACCCCGTATCTACTAAAAATACAAAAATTAGCTGGGCATGGTGGTAGGCACCTGTAATCCCAGCTACTCAGCAGGCTGAGGCAGGAGAATCTCTTGAACCTAGGAGGCCGAGGTTGCAGTGAGCTGAGATAGCGCCATTGCACTCCAGCCTAGGTGACAGAACGAGACTCCATCTCAAAACAAACAAACAAACAAAAACCATTAGCTCGATTCCTGAACAGCATCTACTGTCTGTGCACATGTGTAGGCTAGGAAACAGAGAGATAACAGGAGAATGTCTGGGAGCAGGCTATGAGCACAGAGCCTGAAGTTTGCCCAATCTCTGTCTCTTCTATCCTTCGTTCCCATTCATCACAGGACTAGCCTCCCCCATCCTGACAAATCGAAGGAAGTACCCTGCTTCATATACGTTAGATCTCTTGGTCCTGAAGTCAGCTCTGCAAAATAGTACTATTGCTTCCATTCTACAGATGAGGCTAGTGGGCCTTAGAACTCCCCAAGATCATACAATTTTTTGTTTCTGGTTTTTGTTTTTTTTTTCAGACAGTCTTGCTCTGTCGCCCAGGCAAGAGTGCAGTGGCACCATCTTAGCTCACTACAACCTCCACCTCCCAGGTTCAAGCGATTCTCCTGCCTCAGCCTCCCAAGTAGCTGGGACTACTGGTGTGCACCAGCATGCCCAGCTAATTTTTATATTTTTTAGTAAAAATGGGGTTTCACCATGTTGGCCAGACTGGTCTCAAACTCCTGACCTCTAGTGATCCACCTTCCTTGGCCTCCCAAAGTGCTGGGATTACAAGCGTGAGCCACCATGTCTGGCCCAAGATCACATAATTATTTCATGGCTGAGTGAATTCAAATCCAGATCTTCTGACTCTCCAGCTGGTAACCCACAAAGCCTCTCATTTAGAACCTGAAGCCTTTCCCCAAACCATTTGGATGCTTGAAGAACTCAATAGGCATCTGGAGAGACTGGGCTAAAGACCATAGACTGTGGGAATGAAACTCACACATTGAGTGCTTGTACTTCCCTTATGCCGAGTGTCACATAGGTTAGAGAATACTCCATCTTTGGCCGGGCACGGTGGCTCAGGCTGTAATCCCAACACTTTGGGAGGCCGAGGCGGGCCGATCACGTGGTCAGGAGATTGAGACCATCCTGGCTAACTTGGTGAAACCCCGTCTCTACTAAAAATACAAAAATTAGTGGGGCATGGTGGCGGGTGCCTGTAGTCCCAGGTACTCGGGAGGCTGAGGCAGGAGAATCGCTTGAACCCGGGAGGCGGAAGTTGCAGTGAGCTGAGATCGCGCCACTGCACTCCAGCCTGGGCGACGGAATGAGACTCTAACAAAAAAAAAAGAGAATACTCCATCTTTGTGTCCCCTGACGTGGCTTGACATGAAGCCTTCACACTCATGCTGAGCTCCACCTGGCCTTCTCTGGGTGCATGCCACTCTTGCTCTGCATGAAATAACTGCATCCTACTTCTTCATATCTCAAGCCTCCGATTAAATGCATTCAAAGTATCTACTTCTAGACACTGGAGAAACAGTGGTGAACAAAACATAGTCTCTGCCCTCCTAGAGCTTACGTTCTAGTAGGTGGAAACAGACAATATGCAGTTTTTTTTTTCTCTTGAGACGGAGTTTCGCTCTTGTTGCCCAGGCTGGAGTGCAGTGATGCGATCTCGGCTCACCGCAACCTCTGCCACCCGGGTTCAAGTGATTCTCCTGCCTCAGCCTCCCGAGTAACTGGGATTACAGGCATGTGCCACGAAGCTCGGTTAATTTTGTATTTATTAGAGATGGGGTTTCTCCATGTTGGTCAGGCTGGTCTAGAACTCCCAACCTCAGGTGATCCGCCAGCCTCGACCTCCCAAAGTGCTGGGATTACAGGTGTGAGCCACTGCACCCAGCCAATATGCAGTTTTAAAAAATACCATATACAGGCCAGGTGAGGTGGCTCAAGCCTATAAATCTAGCACTTTGGGAGGCTGAGGCAGGTGGATCATTTTTAGTCAGCCTGGCTACTCTGGAGGCTGAGGCAGGAGAATCACTCAAATCCAGGAGGCAGAGGTTGCAGTGAGCAGAGATCGTGCCACTACACTCCAGCCTAGGTGACAAGAGCAAGACTCCCTCAAAAAAAAACAAAAACAAACAAACAAAAAAACTAAACACCACATCAAGGCAGACTATAAAAGCCATCAGGCCTTTTTGACAGCATTTAAGGAAAACCTAATCCCTTGTATCCGTTGGGCATTGAGTGAAGGAGCAGCTCAAGTGTTAATTATATAAGTAGTAGATCTTTAGAGAAGGTTGAATTCTCAGCCCCTGTAGATCTCCTATGCCAAGGTTAGGGTCAAAAAGAAAAACTGTAGGATCTTGAGACGGGATAGAGACATCTAAGTAGATACAACAGAATCTTGAGTCCCCAGATTCCTCTGAAACCTCTGTCCAAGCCTGCAGAGTTAGCTCACTATATATGTGTGTGTGTGTGTGTGTGTGTGTGTGTGTGTATGTGTGTGTGTGTTTTGAGACAGCGTCTGTGTTAGTCCATTTTCATGCTGCTAGTAAAAACATACCGAGACTGGGTAATTTATTACAGGAAAAAGGTTTAATGGACTCACAGTTCCACATGGCTGGGGATGCCTCACAATCATGGCAGAAGGCAAGGAGGAGCAAGTCACATCTTACATGGATGGCAGCAGGCAAAGAGAGCTTGCCCAGGGAAACTCCTTCTTATAAAACCATCAGATCTCTGGCCAGGCGCAGTGGCTCATGCCTGTAATCGCAGCATTTTGGGAGGCGTAGGCGGGCAGATCACCTGAGGTCAGGAGTTCAAGACCAGCCTGACGAACATGGCGAAAACTTGTCTCTACTAAAAATACAAAAAATTAGCCAGGCATGGTGGCAGGCACCTGTAGTTCCAGCTACTTGGGAGGCTGAGGCAGGAGGATCTCTTGAACCCGGGAGGCAGAGGCTGCAGCAAGCCTAGATGGCACCATTGCACTCCAGCCTAGGCAACAAGACCAAAACTCTGTCTCAAACAACAACAACAACAATAACAACAAAACTGTCAGATCTCATGAGACTTACTCACTATCACAAGAACAGTATGGGAAAGACCTACCCCCATGATTTAATTACCTCCCACCAGGTCACTCCCACAACACGAGGGAATTCAAGATGAGATTTGGGTGGCGACACAGTCAAACCATATCAAGGTCTCACTCTGTTGCCCAGGCCGGAGTGCAGTAGTGCAATCTTAGCTCACTGCAACCTCCATCTCCTGGGCTCAAACAATTCTCGTGCCTCAACCTCCAGAGTAGCTGGGACTACAGGCATGTGCCACCATGCCCAGTTGGCTCACTCTTCACTTGCAAAATGATCATACAAAGGCTTCAAAGGAAGCAGGTGCTTTACAAGATGATACTCATCCTCTCCAGGATCTATCGCCACCTCCTCTCCTGGCAACAAGACAAATAACAAGGATTGAATTCTAGCAAAGACCCAAAGAGAATGTTCT
Organism: Gorilla gorilla gorilla; assembly: GCF_029281585.2. Lineage (NCBI taxonomy): Eukaryota > Metazoa > Chordata > Mammalia > Primates > Hominidae > Gorilla > Gorilla gorilla. The sequence continues at coordinate 102,502,558 of NC_073224.2, forward strand.
GGCCTACTAAGAGAAGGGAGAAAATATATGGTAAAGGAACTTCAGGATCTTGTTAATATGTACCTGCAGAATTTGGGAGAGACACATGGAACTGGATACTGAGAATGTTGGATCAAGGGAGGTGGAACATAAAGTTAGATGTGGAAGGTATAGATATGGAAGAATTTATTGATATGGGAACACTCGCCTGTGACATAGGATTTAACACCCTGGTGTAACCACCCACTGGGTTCACCTTGCCCACTGCCTAGACAGAGATGATTTATCAAGGCAGGGGAATTCCAAAAGAGAAAGAGTAATTCATACAGAGCTGGCTGTGCAGGAGACCAGAGTTTTATTATTACTCAAATCCGTCTCCCCAAACGTGAGGGGATCAGAGTTTTTAAGGGCATCTTAGTGAGTGGGGGAAGTCAGTGAGCCAGGAGTGCTGATAGGTCAGGTCAGAGATGAAATCATAGGGAGTCGAAGCTGTCTTCTTGTGCTGAGTCAGTTCCTGGATGGGGGCCACAAGATCAGATGAGCCAGTTAATCGATCTGGGTGGTGCTAGCTGATCCATCAAGTGCAGAGTCTGCAAAATATCCCAAGCACTGATCTTAGGAGCAGTTTAGAGAGGGTCAGAATCTTGTAGGTTCCAGCTGCATGACTCCTGAACCATAATTGCTAATCTTTTTTTTTTTTTTGTCTTGCTCTGTCACCCAGGCTGGAGTGTAGTGGGGCAATCTCAGCTCAATGCAACCTCCACCTATTGGGTTCAAGTGATTCTCCTGCCTCACCTCCTGTAAAAATCGATTAGATCATGGCAGATGGCAGCAGTGTACCCCAAACTTAACCAAACAACAACCCCAATTGCAGTTGCTGTGTCCCACATGGTAACTTTGTAAAACAGTTTAATATAGCCCCGGGGTGTTGGTGTACGCCATTAATTTGGTTGGTGAATGTTATTTTCCATCCCAAATAGATCAGAAGGAGAATCAGAAGCAGGATCATTTGCATCCACATGGGAAGGACAACAATGTTTATTTATGGGCTTGTCCCAAGATTATGTTTTTTTGTTTTGTTTTGTTTTTGAGATAGTCTCACTCTGTCGCCCAGCCTGGAGGGCAGTGGCACAATCTCAGCTCACTGCAACCTCCGCTTCCTGTGTTCAAGCAATTCTCCTGCCTCAGCCTCTTGAGTAGGAGGATAACAGGTGTACGCCACCATGTCCAGCTAATTTTTGTAATTTTAGTAGAGATGGGGTTTAGTCATGTTGGCCAGGCTGGTCTCGAACTCCTAACCTCAAGTGATCTGCCCACCTTGGCCTCCCAAAGTGTTGGGATTACAGGCATGAGCCACCATGTCTGGCCAGTTCTGCCTTCTTAACATTTTTTGTTTTTTGTTTTTGAGACGGAGTTTTGCTCTTGTTGCCCAGGCTGGAGTGCAATGGCGCAATCTCGGCTCACTGCAACCTCCGCCTCCCAGGTTCAAGCAGTTCTCCTGCCTCAGCCCCCCAAGTAGCTGGGATTACAGGTGTATACCACCATGCCCAGCTAATTTTGTATTTTTAGTAGAGACAAGGTTTCACCATGTTAGTCAGGCTGGTCTCGAACTCCTGACCTCAAATGATCTGCCTGCCTCGGCCTCCCAAAGTGCTGGGATTACAGGCGTGAGCCACCATGCCTGACTCCAGGATTATGTTAACTCTCTGGCCCTCTGTCATAATATACTCTGAAGGCATCTTGACTATATGAACATTCTGAAGAACATCATATTAGCTCCAAAGCAAGCTTCAAAGCAAGTGGCCCAGTCTACTGTATATGTATAACATCATGCTAATCATACGGGAAGAGCAAGAAGTATATTGGAGGCCTTGGAAAGATACATGTATTCAGAGAGTGGGAAATAAAACCCTGCAAAGTTTCAGGAAATTTCTACATTGGTTAAGTTTTTAGAGGTCCAGTGGTCTGAGACATGCTGGGATATCTATCCAAAGTCAAGGTCAGATATTGCATCTCATGCCTCCCACCACTAAGAAAAAAAGAAGTGCAATGCCAATCTTCTTAGGACTCTGGAGCAATATTTCACAGTTAGGAATACAACTCTGACCAATTTACTAGCTGACACTGAAAGACATCAACTTTGAGTGGGGCCAAAAGCAGAAAAGGCCTCTGCAGCCTTGTGACCTAGCAGAACGTAAGAGACTGGAATGTCTGTGGTTGGAGAAGATGTTGGTTTTGGTTTGACAAGCTCTCAGAGGAGAATCATAATGTAGGCCCCTGAAGCTCTGGAGCAAATCCATGCCATCTGCAGCAGGAAAATATCCACCACTTGAAAAGCAGCTCTTGAAATGCTCCTGGGCTCCGGTAGAGACACAGAACCTGACTATAGGACATCAAGTAACCAAGTGGCCAGAACTAACCATCAAAAGCTGGGCTCTGTCAGATCCTCCACGTCATTAGGAAGAGTGGGCCCAGCAAGAACATATTGTGGCGACAGAGTGAGACGCTGTCTCAAAAAACAAAACAACAACAACAAAAACATTGTAACATAGAGGTGGCATCTTTGATATCAGGCATAAGCAGGATCAGAGGGCAAAGCAAGCTTCAAAGCAAGTGGCCCAGACTCCCAGATCACTCAGCAGTGTTGCACTGACATCTCTCTTCAGCTCTCACCTATGGCCCTGTCAGGGATCCCTGTGACTTGCTGACAGGGAAGGCAAAAGCCCAAGCTTCACTCACAGATGGATTGACATGGTAAATGGGGAAAAGCTAAAAAAGAGAATCCTGCTGCATTGCAGCCTCACTCAGAGCAGCTCTGGAAGATAGTGGTGAGGGGAAATCCTTCCAGGGACAAAGATTTGGACAGTATATCTGGTCATCCCCTTTGTGTGGAAAGAGAAGTAGCCCTACATGAGAATATTCACATGGGCAGAATATTCACACAGTCACATAGTCAGTGGCAAATGCCCCGGTTGGTTCGTCAGGGGCTTGAGAAGAAAGAGTGAAAGAACAAGGACAAAAAGGTCTGAGAGCCAGGGCATGGTGGCACACGCCTGTGGTCCAGCTTGGGAGGCTGAGGTAAGAGGATTGCTTGAGCCCAGGAATTCAAGGCTTCAGTGAGCTATGATTGCAGCCCTGCACTCCAGTCTGGGCAACAGAGTGAGACTCTGTAACGATGGGAGTGGTCTTGAAGTGCAACATGTTATGCCCACCAGAGAGCACCCATTACAAAGGAAGCATTGAACAGATAAGTAGACAGAAAGACTCAGCCATTGTCATCAGCCACCCCAGCTCTGAACAATGGGTACGATGAATGGAGTAACTGGTCGTAGAGATGGAGGTGATGCATGGGCCCACCAGCATGAGCTCTGTGATGACTAATTTTAGGTGTCAACTTGACTGGATTGAGGGACGCCTCCATGGCTGGTGAAGCATTGTTTCTGGATATGTCTATGAGGGTGTTTCCAGGGGAGATTGACATATGAGTCAGTAGACTGAGCTTTAAAATCCCCTCTTCTTCTCTCTCTCTCTCTCTCTCCCTCCAGTATATCCTATTGGTTCTGTCTCTCTGGAGAACCCTGACTAATACAAACTCCTACTCACCAAGGCTGAAATAGCTATGGCTGCTGCCAGTGTTCAATCTGCCATTAATAAACGCCAGGGCTAAGCCCCCATATGGCTCTATCCCACGAGAAGAACAAGCAGCCGTTCAGGGACAAGTTGATGACATTACACCCCACCACCTTTGACTGAAATTGACACGTATTCTGAATATAGGTTTGCCTTTCCTGCCTATAGGGTCTGCCCGTAACTAGTACCACTCTCCAAGGACTTACAGAGTGTTTGATCCATCAACATGAAATCTGGCCGGGCACGATGGCTCACACCTGTAATCCCAGCACTTTGGGAGGCTGAGGCGGTTGGATCACTTGAGGCTAAGAGTTTGAGATCAGCCTGGCCAATGTGGTGAAACCCCGTCCCTACTAAAAATTCAAAAATTAGCAGGGCATGGTGGTGCGCACTTATAATCCCAGCTACTTGGGAGACTGAGGCAGGAGATTTGCTTGAACTTGAGAGGCAGAGGTTGCAGTGAGCCAAGATCATGCCAATGCACTCCATCCAGGGCCACACAGTGAGACTCCAACAACAATAACCAAAAAAAAAAAAAAAAAAAACAACATGGAAAACAATGAAATCTGAATTACATTACTTTACTCTAAAAGATCAACATTACAGCAGTGGGGGTATGGCAGTGGGCATGTGACAAAAGGATCTACTGATCTTTCTTTTTTTTGAGATGGAGTCTCACTCTGTTGCCCAGGCTGGAGTGCAGTGGCACAATCTCAGCTGGCCTGCTACCTCCACCTCCCAGGTTCAAACAATTCTCCTGCCTCAGCCTCTCAAGTAGCTGGGATTACAGGCACCCGCCACCACGCCTGGCTAATTTTTGTATTTTTAGTAGAGACAGGGTTTCACTATGTTGGCCAGGCTAGTCTTGAACTCTTGACCTCAGGTGATCTGCCTGCCCCCAAAATGCTGGGATTACAGGCATGAGCCACTGTGCCCAGCCAAGTTCTTTTTTTTTTTTTTCTTTTGAGACGGAGTCTCACTCTGTCACCCAGGCTGGAGTGCAATGGCGCGATCTTGGCTCACTGCACACTCCACCTCCTAGGTTCAAGCGATTCTTCTGCCTCACCCTTCCGAGTAGGTGAGATAACAGGCGCATGCCACCAAGCTTGGCTAATTTTTGTATTTTTAATAGAGACGGTGTTTTGCCATGTTGGCCAGGCTGGTCTCGAACTCCTGACCTAAAGTGATCCACCTGCCTCGGCCTCCCAAAATGTTGGGATTACAGGTGTGAGCCACTGCGCCTGGCCTTTTTTTTTTAGATGGAGTTTTGCTCTTGTTGCCCAGGCTGGAGTGCAGTGGCGCGAACTTGGCACACTACAATCTCCACCTCCTGGGTTCAAGTGATTCTCCTGCCTCAGCCTCCTGAGTAGGTGGGATTACAGGTGCACGCCACCGTGCACAGCTAATGTTTTGTATTTTTGGTAGAGATGGGGTTTCATCATGCTGGCCAGGCTGGTCTCAAACTCCTGACCTCAAATGGTCCACCCACCTCGGCCTCCCAAAGTGCAAGGATTACAGGCATGAGCCACTGCGCCCAGCCTTGTTTTTTAAATTAAAGACAGTCTTGCTCTGTCAGCCAGGCTAGACTGCAGTGGCGTGATCATAGCTCACTGCAAGCTCAACCTCTTGGGCTCAAGCAATCCTCCTGTCTCAGTCTCCTAAAGTGCTGGGATTACAGGCGTGAGCCTCCATGCCTGGCCAGAAAGAATACTTTGGCATTCAGGTCATCCACTGGGATGCCTCTTGGCGCTACTGTGATCAATTCTAACAGTAAATAGAAAAGTATAGCAGCCACATGGTAACCAAAGGCACTCTCAGGATTTAGGGTCTGGGTCACCCTGCTACCCAGCTCTCTAGATCAGCAGAAGTGCTAGCCAAAGGTGAGGAGAATCTGGCATTAGTGGTACAGGAGGGGATAATGAGAAGTTCTTAGAACCTCAAAACTAATTGCAGCAGTAAAAAGGCTATAAACTTTTCCACTTAATCCTTCTCTCAAAGTTCCCCCAGGAAATGAAACCAATCAGAACGCTACAGATGCTTTTCCCCAACAGGGCAAACTAACTATAAGAAGAATGAATTGGGTCGGGCGTGATGGCTCACGCCTGTAATCCCAGCACTTTGGGAGGCTGAGGCAGGTGGATCACCTGAGGTCAGGAGTTCAAGACCAGCCTGGCCAACATGGTGAAACAACATCTCTACTAAAAATACAAAAAAAAATTAGCTGGGCATTGTGGCTTATGCCTGTAATCCCAGCTACTCAGGAGGTTGAGGCAGGAGAATCGCTTCAACCCGGGAGGCAGAAGTTGCGGTGAGCCGAGATTGCACCACTGCACTCCAGCCTGGGCAACAAGAGCGAAACTCCGTCTCAAAAAAAAAAAAAGAAAATTTAGCTGGGCATGGTGGTGCACGCCTGTAATCCCAGCTACTCCGGAAGCTGAGGCAGGAGAATCGCTTGAACCCGGAAGGCAAAAGTTTCAGTGAGCAGAGATTGTGCCACTGCACTCCAGCCTGGACGGCAGAGTGAAACGCTGTCTCAAAAAGCAAAAAACAACAACAACAAAAAGAAGAGTGAATCATGCGGTGGCTCACGCCTGTAATCCCAGCACTTTGGGAAACTGAGGCGGGTGGATCACGAGGTCAGGAGTTCAAGACCAGCCTGGCCAAGATGGTGAAACCCCATCTCTACTAAAAATACAAAAAAATTTAGCCGGGTGTGGTGGCAGGCGCCTGTAATCCCAGCTACTTGGGAGGCTGAGGTAGAGAATTGCTTGAACCCAGGAAGCAAAGTTGCAGTGAGCCAAGATCGCCCCACTGCACTCCAGCCTGGGCGACAGAGCGAGACTCTGTCTCACAAAAAAAAAAAAAAAGGATCTGAGTAGTGCAAGTGGTAAACTGTAGAAAACACCGGTGTTTCACCCAGATTCCCTTTCTAGGATCATGAGCCTACTCCCCAGCTGCTAGGAATATCAGCCACTGATGGCCCACCGCTGCCTCCCTCACTGGAGATTACCATCAGCCACAGGAAATTGTTTTGACCTTTCTTTCCTGCAGCCAATGATTGGCTAATGCAGTGACACAAAATCATGGTCCCTTTGCCTTCATTTGGGACAGCTCTGAAAAATTATCTTCATTCCAGGGCTGTCTGTAAAATCCAAGGATCAGTTAAGGTTCTGCTGCAACCACATTGTGTGTCAGCTACTCCCTCTGCTCAATTCTGCCTTCTTAACTTAAAAAAAATTTTTTTTTTCTGCTGGGTGTGGTGTCTCACGCCCGTAATCCCAGCACTTTGGGAGGGTGAAGTGGGTGGATCATTTGAGGTCAGGAGTTCGAGACCAGCCTGACCAACATAGTGAAACTCTGTCTCTAGTAAAAATACAAAATTAGCCAGGTGTGTTGGCGCATACACCTGTAATCCCAACTACTCAGGAGGCTGAGGCAGGAGAATCACTTGAACTCAGGAGGCAGAGGTTGCACTGAGCCGAGATCGCACCACTGCACTCCAGCCTGGGTGACAGAGCATGACTGTCCCCCGCCACCAAAATTGTTTTTCAAAATATTTTCTTCCCTCAGAGATCCCTGTTCTGAATGTTTTTATTTATTTATTTGGTAGATATGGGGGTCTCACTATGTTGCCCAAGCTGGTCTTGAACTCCTGATCTCAAGCGATCATCCCACCTCAGCCTCTCAAAGTATTGGGATTACAGGCAGGAGCTGCCACACCCAGTCTGACTTTTGATATTCTTTAACCTGAAAGACTCAAGGAGGGTGGCTAATGGCACAAAGTGTGTGGGTTGGAAAAACTAAATGTCTTAGAGTGGTTCTCCCTGGAAACAGGCCCTGATATGGAGAGTTCCATGTAGAAGGTTTATGTGGCAGTGATCTTCAGAGATACACTTGTGAAGAAGTAAAGTGGCTGGGCGCGGTGGTTCATGCCTTCCATCCCGGGCGTGAGAATCACTTGAGCCCAGGAATTCGAGACCAGCCTGGTCAACATAGTGAGACATACCCCCATTCAGGCCTGGCTCTTTTATTCTTCTTTTTCTGGTAAAGGAATAAAAGAATGGCTACTCCATAAGCAGAGCAGCCCCGGCTCTTTAACAAAAAACAACAAACACATTTAGGGCTGAGTGCGGTGGCTCAAGCCTGTAATCTCCACACTTTGGGAGGCTGAAGTGGGAGGATCACTTGAGGCCAGGAGTTCAAGACCAGTCGCCTGGACAGCATACTAAGACCCCCATCACTACAAAAAAAAAAAAAAGAAAAAAAATCAAAAGGAAAGAAAAGAATATCAAAAGTCACCATATATGGCTGGGTGCTGTGGCTCACGCCTATAATCCTAGCATTTTGGGAAGCCAAGGTGGGTGGATTGCTTGAACTCAGAAGTTTGAGACCAGCCTGGGCAACATGATGAAACCACGTCTTTACAAAAAATACAAAAAATTAGCCAGGCATGGTGGAGCATGCCTGTAGTTCCAGCTACCTGGGGAGCTGAGGTGGGAGGATCACTTGAGCCCAGGAGGTCGAGGATGCAGTGAGCCAAGATCTCGGCCACTGCACTCCAGCCTGAGTAACAAAGTGAGAGCCTGTCTCAAAAAAAAAAAAAAAAAAGTCACCATATCCTCCATCGAGATCTCTCCCCTGTCACTTTGAAAAAGAAGAAAAAATTGGTTTTATTTTCATAGTTTCTAAAGTAATATGTGCTCATTATTCTTATACCACATACTCATGTTTCCAGGTAGAAGAACTTCTATTAGACCTTTTTTTTTTTTTTTTTTTTTTGAGACAGAGTCTTGCTCTGTGTCATCCAAACTGGAGTGCAATGGCGTGATCTCAGTTCACTACAACCTCTGCTTCCCAGGTTCAAGCAGTTCTTCTGCCTCAGCCTCCCAAGTAGCTGGGATTACAGGCACCCACCACCATTCCCAGCTAATTTTTTTGTATTTTTAGTAGAGACGGGGTCTCACCATGTTGGCCAGGCTGGTCTCAAACTCCTGACCTCAGGAGATCCACCCGCCTCGGCCTCCCAGAGTGCAGAGATTACAGGCATGAGCCACTGTGCCTGGCCTAGACCAGTTTTTAAAACCAGGAATACTACTATCTCATAGGGAGAATTTTGAAAATTTGTAAGGCCAGGTGTGTGAGTACACACCTGTAAATCCAGCACTTTGGGAAGCTGAGGTGGGCAAATTGCTTGAGCCCAGGAGTTTGAGACCAGCCTGGGCAACATGGCAAAAGCCCTTTTCTACAAAAAATACGAAAATTAGCCAGGCATGGTGGTGCATGCCTGTGGTCCCAGCTACTCAGGAGGCTGAGATGGGAGAATTGCTTGAACCCAGAAGGTTGAGGCTGCAGTGAGCTGAGATCACGCTGCTACACTCCAGCCTGGGCAACAGAGACCCTGTCTCAAAAAAAAAAAAATTGTAGTCAGAATTTTTGTCAATGTTGTTTCACAATGGGTGGGAAAGGGGCAGTAATTCTTACATTTAGTAGTCAGAGTCCAGATATTCTAAACATTCTGCAAGACACGCAACAAAGACTTGTTCTATGTATGTCCTACATGACTTTAGAATGTCCTACCATAGTGCATATAGGTGAAAAACTTGTTTATAATTATATGATCTCAGAATGTGACTCTTTTTTGTATATAAATACAAAGTAATTTTAGCAGATTTTTTTTTCCTTTTTTTTTGAGATGGAGTCTCACTCTGTCACCCAGGTTGGAGTGCAGTGGTGCGATCTCAGCTCACTGCAACCTCTGCCTCACGGGTTCAAGCGATTATCCTGCCTCAGCCTCCTGAGTAGCTGGAATTACAGGTGCCCGCCACCATGCCTGGCTAATTTTTGTATTTTTAGTAGAGACAGGGTTTCACCATGTTGGCCAGCCTGGTCTTGAACTCCTGACCTCAGGTGATCTGCTTGCTTCTGCCTCCCAAAGTGCTGGGATTATAGGCGTGAGCCACCTTGCCTGGCCCTAATTTTAAAATTTTTTTGAGGAGATGGGGGTCTCCTTATGTTGTCCAAGCTAGTCTTGAACTTCTGAGCTCAAGTGATCCGCCCACCTCAGCCTCCCAAAGTTCTGGGATTACAGGCATAAGCCACCACGCCTGGCCTCTCTTTATCCTCTTATTTTGCTTTTTTTTTGTTTGTTTGTTTGTTTGTTTGTTTTGAGACAGAGTCTTGCTCTGTTGCCCAGGCTGGAGTGCAGTGGTGCGATCTTGGCTCACTGCAACCTCTGCCTCCCGGGTTCAAGTGATTCTCCTGCCCCAGGCTCCCAAGTAGCTGGGATTACAGGTGTGCACCACCATGCCTGGCTAATTTTTGTATTTTTAGTAGAGACAGGGTTTCACCATGTTGGCCAGGCTGGTCTTGAACTCCTGACCTCAGGTGATCCACCCGCCTCCACCTCCCAAAGTGCTGGGATTACAGGCGTGAGCCACTGTGCCTGGCCTGTTCTTTAAGTGTTGACATAATTTAGCAATAAAGCATCTGGACCTGGGCATTTTCTTGTGGGACGATTTTAAATCCAAATTCTTTTCCTTTTACTTGGTATAGGTCTATTTGGATTTTCTTTTTTTCTTTCTTTAGTTAGCTTTGTTAATTTGTCTCTTTCTAGGGTTTTCTCCATATCATTTAAATTCCCTACAATTCCTTCCTTCCTTCCTTCTTTCTTTCTTTTTTTTTTTTTTTTGACGGAGTCTCACTCTGCCGCCCAGGCTGGAGTGCAGTGGCATGATCTTGGCTCACTGCAGCCTCCACCTCCTGGATTCAGGCAATTCTCCTGCCTCGGCCTCCCAAACTGCTGGGATTACAGGCATGAGCCACCACACTTGGACAAGATGTCCCTTCTTTCATTCTTGATTTTGGTAATGTGTATGTTCTTTCCTCTTGTCTTGGGCAATCTAGCTAAAGATATGTCTGTTTTGTTGATCTTTCCAAAGAACCAGTAGTATTACTCTCTATATATAGTACATTTGCTTTTATTTTTTTCTTTTATTTACATGTAAAAATATGGAGTGCTTCACAAATTTGCATGCCATTCTTGTACAGGAGACTGGCTAATCTTCTCTGAATTGTTCGAATTTTAGTATATGTGGTAGCCAATTGTCTTTAAACAAGTTGACCGTGATGTGTCTAAGTATTTGAGGTTTATTGAGATTCTTAGATGTGTAATGTTTTTCATCAAATTTGAAAAGTTTTTGGCTATTATTATTATTTTTGTTTGTTTTTTGAGATGGAGTCTCACTCTGTCTCCAGGCTGGAGTTCAGTGGCAAGATCTCGGTTCACTGCAATCTCTGCCTCCCAGGTTCAAGCGATTCTCCTGCCTCTAAAATTTTTGTTTTCTATTTCGTTGATTTTTCAGTCTGGCGTTTATTATGTTCTTTCTTCTATTTACTTTATGTTTGATTTACTTTTATTTTTCCAGCTTCTTGAAGTGAAAGATTGGATTATTGATTTTATTTTATTTTGTTTTTTATTTTTTTGAGGTAGAGTCTTGCTCTGTCACTCAGGCTGGAGTGCAGTGGTACAATGTCGGCCAGCTACAACCTCTGCCTCCCAGGTTCAAGCGATTCTCTGTCTCAGCCTCCCAAGTAGCTGGGATTACAGGCATGTGCCACCACACCCAGCTAGTTTTTGTATTTTTAGTAGAGATGGGGTTTCGTCATGTTGGCCTGGCTGGTCTCAAACCCCTGACCTCAGGTGATCCACCCGCCTCGGCCTCCCAAAGTGCTGGGACTACAGGCATGAGCCACCATGCCCAGCCTAGATTATTGATTGTAGACCTTTCTTTCTTTCTACTAAAGGCATTTAAGCTACAAATCTTCTTCTAAGCATTGCTTTAGCTTTATCCCTTAAAGCTTTCTTTTCTTTTCTTTTTTTTTTTTTTTTTTTGAGACAGAGTCTCAGTCTGTCACCCAGGCTGGAGGCTAGAGTGCAGTGGTGCCAATTTGGCTCACTGCAACCTCTGCCTCCCGGGTTCAAGTGATTCTCATACCTCCGGCTCCCGAGTAGCTGGGACTACAGGTATGCACCATCATGCCCAGCTAATTTTTTGTATTTTGTTATTTATTTATTTATTTAGAGACAGAGTCTCACTCTGTCGCCCAGGCTGGAGTGCAGTGGCAAGATCTCGGCTCACTGCAAGCTCTGCCTCCCAGGTTCATGCCATTCTCCTGCCTCAGCCTCCCAAGTAGCTGGGACTACAGGCGCCTGCCACCACATCTGGCTAATTTTTTGTATTTTTAGTAGAGACAGGTTTTCACCATGTTAGCCAGGATGGTCTTGATCTCCTGACCTCATGATCTGCCTGCCTCTGCCTCCCAAAGTGCTGGGATTACAGGCGTGAGCCACCGTGCCCAGCCTTGTTATTTATTTTGACATGGAGTCTTGCTCTGTTGCCCAGGCTGGAGTGCAGTGGTGTGATCTTGGCTCACTGCAACCTCTGCCTCCCAGCTTCAAGTGATTCTCCCACCTCAGCCTCCCGAGTAGCTGGCATTACAGGCGCCTGCCACCACACCCAGCTAATTCTTTTGTAGTTTTAGTAGAGACGGGGTTTTGCCATGTTGGCCAGGCTGGTCTCAAACTCCTGACTTCAAGTGATCCACTCGCCTCGGCCTCCCAACGTGCTGGGATTACTGGTGTTAGCCACCATGCCCGACTAATTTTTTTTGTATTTTTATTACAGTCAGGGTTTTGCCATGTTGGCCAGGCTGGAACTAGTTAATTTTTAAAAATTTTTATGTAGTGATGGTGCCTTGCCATGTTGTCCAGGCTAGTCTCCTGAGCTCAAGTGGTCCACCTGCCTTGGCTTCCCAAAGTGCCGAGATTACAGGCATGAGCCACCACACATGGCCGTAATTTTCTTTCAGCTCTTAAAATATCTCATTCCATTGCCTCCTGGTCTCCATTGTTTCTGATGAGAAGTCTGCCGTTAATTGTGTACTTCTTCCCCCATATTTGATGAGTCTTTTTTTCTTGCTGCCTGAAAGATCTTTTTTGTCTTTTTATTGTAATCACTTATTTTTAAATTCATTCTTCCATGCTCAGACTTTTTTATATTCATCTGTGCATTTAACACAGTAGTATTACTCTCTATATGTAGTACATTTGCTTTTTTCTTTTATTTACATGTAAAAATATGGAATGCTTCACAAATTTGCATGCCATTCTTGTACAGGAGACTGGCTAATCTTCTCTGAATTGTTCAAATTTTAGTATATGTGGTAGCCAATTGTCTTTAAAGAAGTTGACCGTGATGTGTCTAGGTATTTGAGGTTTATTGAGATTCTTAGATATGTAATGTTTTTCATCAAATTTGAAAAGTTTTTGGCTATTATTATTATTTGTTGTTTTTTGAGATGGAGTCTCACTCTGTCGCTAGGCTGGAGTTCAGTGGCAAGATCTCGGTTCACTGCAGTCTCTGCCTCCCAGGTTCAAGTGATTCTCCTGCCTCAGCCTCCCGAGTAGCTGGGACTACAGGCATGCACCACTACACCTGGCTAATTTTTGTATTTTTAGTAGAGATGGGGTTTCACCATGTTGGCCAGGATGGTCTCAATCTCTTGACCTTGTGATCTGCCTGCCTCGGCCTCCCAAAGTACTGGGATTACAGGTGTGAGCTACGCACCTGGCCTTTGGCTATTATTTTTTCAACTACTTTTTTCTGACCCTTTGTCTCCTCTCCTTCGGACATGTATTACATGTATATCGGCATGCTTGATGTAACACTGGCCTCTGAGGCTTTTTGTTTTTGGTGTTTTTTTGTTTTTGTTTTTTGTTTTTTTTGTTTCTTTTTTTGAGAATGTCTTGCTTTGTCACCCAGGCTGGAGTGCAGTGACATGAACATGGTCACTGCAGCCTTGACCACCCAGGCTCAAGCAATTCTTCTGCCTCAGCCTCCCAAGTAGTTGGGACTACAGGGGCACACCACCATATCCAGCTTACTTTTGTATGTTTTGTTGAGATAGGGTTTCATCATGTTGCCCAGGCTGGTCTTGAACTCCTGGGCTCAAGCAATCCATCTGCCTCAGCCTCCCAAAGTGCTGGGATTACAGGTGTGAGCCACTGTACCCAGCTGTTCACTTTCCTGCAATCATTTTTGTCTCTATCATTCAGACTAGATTATTATTATTGATCTATCTTCAAGTTTATTAAATTTTTCCTCTGCTATCTTAAATCTGCTATTGGGTTCATTTAGTAAAATTTTCATTTCAGTTATTTTACTTTATAATTCTAGAATTTCTGTTTGATTCTTTTTTTATAGCTTCTATTTCTCTATTGAGATTCCATATTTATTGAGTCATTATTAAACATTTTTATTTAATTCCTTGAACACATGTATAATATGTGCTTTAAAGTCTTTGTCTGCCAAATTCAACTTCTGGGCCTACTCAGAGTCAGTTTTTATTTTTATTTATTTATTTATTTTTTTGAGACAGAGTCTCACTCTATCTCCCAGGCTGGAGTGCAGTGGTGCCATCTCGGCTCACTGCAAGCCCCGCTTCCCAGGTTCACACCATTCTCCTGCCTCAGCCTCCCAAGTAGCTGGGACTACAGGTGCCCGCCACAATGCCCGGCTAATTTTTTTGTATTTTTAGTAGAGAGGGGGTTTCACCATGTTAGCCAGGATGGTCTTGATCTCCTGAGCTCGTGATCTGCCAGCCTCGGCCTCCCAAAGTGCTGGGATTACAGGTGTGAGCTACTGCACCTGGACTCAGTTTTTATTTTGTTTTTTGTTTATTTTTTTTTTTTGGAAACAGAGTGTTGCTCTGTCACCCAGGCTGGAGTGCAGTGGAATGATCTCAGCTCACTGCAACCTCTGCCTCCCAGGTTCAAGCAATTCTCCTGCCTCAGCCTCCCCAGTAGCTAGGATTATAGGCGCCCACCACCATGCCTGACTAATTTTTGTATTTTTAGTAGTGACGGGGTTTCATCATGTTGGCCAGGCTGGTCTCAAACACCTGACCTCAGGTGATCCACCCGCCTCGGCCTCTCAAAGTGCTGGGATTACGGGCGTGAGCCACTGTGCCTGGCTAGTTTTCACTGACTTTTAAAATCAGGATATGAGTTACTGTTTTTTAGGTTTCTTCGCATGTGTCATAATTTTTTCTTAAAAACTGATCATTTTATCCTCTTCCTCCTCTAAAAAACTGGTCATTTTAGATAATAGACTGTAATAACTCTGGATTCTGTTGTATTTTTCCGAATGGTGGTGATGCTGGTGATGCTGATGGGGTGTGTGTGTGTGTGTGTGTGTGTGTGTGTGTGTGTGTAATTTGGAGTTAAACTGTAGAGTCTGGATTCTATTGTATTTTTCTGAATGGTGGTGATGCTGGTGATGCTGATGTGTGTGTGTGTGTGTGTGTCATTTGTCTGGAGTTAAACTGTAGAGTCTATCATTCCACAGTGTGCAGCTGCTAATGTGTCTGCTCAGTTTTTTATTCTTGTTTTTTTGTTTGTTTGTTTGTTTTGTTTTGTTTTGTTTGAGATGGAGTTTTGCTCTTGTTGCCCAGGCTGGAGTGCAATGGCATGATCTTGGCTCACTGCAACCTCTGCCTCCAGGGGTCAAGTGATTCTCCTGCCTCGGCCTCCTGAGTAGTGAGTAGCTGGGATTACAGGCATGTGCTACTATGCCTGGCTAATTCTGTATTTTTAGTAGAGACAGGGTTTCTCCACGTTGGTCAGGCTGGTCTTCAACTCCTGACCTCAGGTGATCTTCCCACCTCGGCCTCCGAAAGTGCTGGGATTACAGGCATGAGCCACCATGCCCGGCCATTTATTCTTGTTTTTAAAATTTTCCCACAGGGGTCAGGCATGGTGGCTCACCTTTAATCCCAGCACTTTTGGGAGGCCAAAGTGGCTTGAGCTCAGCAGTTTGAGACCAGCCTGGGCAACATACCAAGACCCCACCTCTACTAAAAATACAAAAACTTAGCAGGTAATGGTGGCATATACCTGTGGTCCCAGCTACTCAAGAGCTGAAGTAGGAAGATTGCTTGCGACCGGGAGGCAGAGGTTGCAGTGAACCGAGATCATGCCACTATACTTCAGCCTGGGTGACAGAGTGAGACCCTATCTCAAATAATAATAATAATAAATTTTTCCAGCCAGGTGCAGTGGCTCATGTCTGTAATCCCCGCACTTTGGGAGGCTGAGGTGGATGGATCACCTGAGGTCAGGAGTTTGAGGCCATCCTGGCAAACATGGCGATACCCCATCTCTACTAAAAATACAAAATTTAGCCAGGCATGGTGGCACCCAGCTATACTCTCAGCTACTCGGGAAGCTGAGGTAGGAGAATTGCTTGATCCTGGGAAGTGGAGGTTTCAGTGAGCCAAGATCGAGCCATTGCACTCCAGCCTGGGCGACAGAGTTAGACTCTGTCTCAAAAAAAAATGTTCCCTCAGGGATTAGAACAGGAATTAAAAGAAATTAAAGACTGTAGGCCGGGCGCAGTGGCTCATGCCTATAATCTCAGCATTTTGGGAGGCCGAGGTGGGTGGATCACAAGGTCAGGAGTTTGAGACCAGCCTGGCTAACACGGTGAAACTCCATCTCTACTAAAAATACAAAAAAATTAGCCAGGCATGGTGGCAGGCACCTGTAGTCCCAGCTACTCGGGAGGCTGAGGCAGGAGAATGGCGTGAACCTGGGAAGCGGGGCTTGCAGTGAGCCAAGATGGCGCCACTGCCCTCCAGCCTGGGCAACAGAGTGAGACTCCATCTCAAAAAAAAAAAAAAAATTAAAGACTGTGTAAGCAAAAACTCAGTTGTATGTAAGAAAACCCAATTCCCCCTTGAGGAAGAGAAAGGGCTGGAGTCCTTTAAAATTAACTGCCTGTTTTTCTCTCTGTGGCTAGTGAGCCTTATCTCTCCATTTACCAGGCATTGTGAAGACTCTGTTTCTCTAGCTGTGCAGCTGCAAGGTCACTAGACAGATAATCTCAAGTCATAAAACATGTTGTTCCTTGAACAGTAAGAAATAATGTAATGCATGCCTTAATTGAATAACTGTCTTTGTCTCTCGCTTCTATAATACGCTTCCCCCTGCACAGATCCCCCCCCACCCCACGAAATGCTTAAAAGGTAGCTTGACTCTTTGTTCCGGGCTCAGTCCTTTGGATGTTAATCCAACTGGGTCAGTGAACCTAAATAATTAAATAACTCCTCCTCAATCCCTCAGTCTCTCTGATTCCTTAATTATCCCGCAGCAGTAACACCCCTATGATTACATAGCACAGTGTTCAGCCAATGATTAGAATAAGCATTGTGTTCCAATACCTCAAGCCCATATAGCATCCACTTCTGCCAATATATCTGTTTGAAGGATGAGAAGTGTATTAAAATGTGCAGCGGTGTTCAAGTCTTCCTTGTCTTTTATTTTTCAGGGAGCTCTCTGAGCTATTCTCCATGCATATGATAGTTTCCCAGTGAGCCAGGGATGTGGGAGAGCTTATCTCAGCCCTTTTGTAGTTTCCTATTTTCCAGCTAAATTTCTGGCTTTTCCACCACTGAACACAACTAGGAGTGCTACTTTGAGTTAGTACAGCTAGAGGGTTTTTTGCCTGTTATTTCCTACCAACTTCATATCATTCAGCTGAGAACATTGTAGGCTTTTGTCCGCCTCCACCTAACTAACTCCTACAATTTCAGTCTACCCACTGTGACAGCAAACATTGCTGGTTTTCACAGCCAGTTCCATACTGGTAAAACTACAGTTCCCAGCCACCAAGGAAGTTGGATGGGAGCAGCCTCAGGCAAGAAGGCTGCAAACTCACATTGCTTTTGCTTGAAGCTGTAGCAGTTTTTCAAGAATAAAAGCTCCTCAATTTGTTTTCTGCCTTGCTCAGTTTCCAGAGACTTGAAATCATTGTTTGGGGCAATTTTATTTAATTTCGTAGTTTTTTTTTTTTTTGTGAAGATTCACAGATCCCTTTACACTGCTATAGCCAGAAGTTCCTTGGTGTAGTTTTTATTTATTTATTTATTTATTTATTTTAATGTATCTTATTTATTTTTATTTTTTTTTTTTTTGAGACAGAGTCTCGCTGTGTTGCCCAGGCTGGAGTGCAGTGGTGTGATCTTGGCTCACCGCAACCTCTTCCTTCAAGGTTCAAGCGATTCTCCTGCCTCAGCCTCCCAAGTAGCTAGGATTACAGGTGCCTGCCACCATGCCCAGGTAATTTTGTATTTTTAGTAGAGATGGGGTTTCACCATGTTGGCCAGGCTGGTCTCAAACTCCGGACCTCAGGTGATCTGCTGCCTTGGCCTCCCAAAGTGCTGGGATTACAGGCATGAGCCACCGCACACGGTCCTTGGTGTAGTTTTAAATTGACATGAGTGTTACTGTGCCAACAATATGGTTTTGTTTTTTCACTCATTACTATTTTTAAGATCTCTCCATGTTGTCTTTTGAATATTTTGGATATCTGCTGAGTAGCATTCTATACTATGCAACTCCCATATTTAACCTTTCTTTTTCTTTCTTTCTTTTTTTTTTTTTTTTTTGAGGTGGAGTCTCGCTCTATTGCCCAGGCTGGAGTGCAATGGCGCAATCTCAGCTCACTGCAACCTCCATCTCCCAGGTTCTAGCGATTCTCTTGCCTCAGCCTCCCAAGTAGCTGGGACTACAGGCGCCTGCCACCATGCCCAGCTAATTTTTGTATTTTTAGTAGGCAGAGGGTTTCACCATGTTGACCAGGCTGGTCTCGCACTCCGGACCTCAGGTGACCTGCTCTCCTTAGCCTCCCAAAGTGCTGGGATTACAGGCGTGAGCCACTGCACCAGGCCTATATTTAACCTTTCTACTTTGCTAATGAAAGTCACCCAAAACTGAGTTCTAACATTGAGCTTCCACAAATAATGCTGTGATAAATATTCTTGCATGTGACCCCTTATGAATCTAGACACAAGTTTCTCTGTAACATATATGAAGGAGTTGAGGACTAAACTCTGATTTTTTTTATCTTGCCCAAATTCCTATCTAAGGGATCTGGGGAGTCATGACCTACAAATCATAAATTCTCGTCAGATAGGTTTTATTTAACCCTATATATCATGATTTACTTTCCAACCTGACTCTGGTATAACATTATGAAACAAAGAAGAAAATCAAAATATTTTACCCCAAAACATGTTTCTTTGTCATATTTTAAAATGCCCCTGCAAAGCTGTTCTTTGTGGGGAAAATCTACATCCATAAAGAATCTCTATTAACATAGCCAGGGCTGGGGGCGGTGTCTCACGCTTGTAATCCCAGCACTTCGGGAGGCTGAGGCAGGAAAATCACTTGAACCCAAGAGTTGGAGGCTGCAGTGAGTGGAGATCACGCCATTGCACTCCAGCTTGGGAGACAGAGCGAGGCTCCATCTCAAAAAAAAAATATATATATATATATTTTTATATATATAAATACATATATATAAAAAATACATATACATCTATATAAATATAGATGTATATATACATCTATATAAATATAGATGTATATATACATCTATATAAATATAGATGTATATATACATCTATATAAATATAGATGTATATATATATATACATCTTTTTCTTCCAGATTCTCCCAATCCTAAAGAGACTAACTAAGATCTGAATAGGAAACATTTGTCACCTATTGTCTCCAAGGCAGCCATTATGAGACTTCAAAAGAGCTTTGGTCTCCACAATCTTTATCTTAACCTGAACATTCCCTTTCTATCTATCCCAGCTTTTTAGACAAACTTAACCAATTGTCAACCAGAAAACATTTAAATTCACCTATAGCCTCGAAGCCCCCACTTTGAGTTGTTCCACCTTTCTAGACCAAACCAATGTATGTCTTAAATGTATTTAATTGATGTGTCATTCCTCTCTAAAGTGTATAAAACCAAGCTGCACTCCAACCACCTTGTGCACGGGTTCTCAGGACTTCCTGAGGGTTGTGTCACAGGCCATGGTCAGTCATCTTTGAGTCAGAATAAATCTCTTCAAATATTTTACAGAGTTCCACTCTTCTGGTCGACAGAGTAGAATTGCTGGGTCATAGAGCATGTGCATATTTAATTTCACAAAGCTCTGCCAGATTCTTTACTACAAAAATGGAAACGGCTGCATGTCTCACACTCCAGGAGTACAGCAGGGATTTGTTTCCTCACATCTTGGATCTTGCTAATATTTGGTATTACCAGACTAATTTTTGCCTACCTGATGGGTGTAAAGTGGTATCTTATTATTATTTTAATGTGCATTTTTCTGATTGCGTTCAAGGTAGAGGATTAATTTATACTGTTGGTATTCAGATTTCCCCTTCTGTGATTGCTTACCATGTTTATTTTTTTCCTTCCCAGGAATGGCATCTGGGTTCAGCAAGCTCAGAAGAATGAAAGTCAGAAGCTACTCATCAGTGAGTGCTTAATCATGTTTTTTACCTATTTTCTTGCTTTTAGTTTACTGCCTTATTGATTTGAGGAGTGGGTTGTGTGGTCTAGATATTAACCAATTGCTTGCTTTAAATTTTGCAAATTCCCCCCTAGGTCTATTCACTATTACCTTTGATTATAGTTTCCATTATTGAGCAGGATTATTTAATTTTATATATATATACAGGGTTTCGTCACCCAGGCTGGAGTGCAATGGTACGTTCTTGGCTCACTGCAACGTCCACCTCCCTGGCTCAAGTGATCCTCCCGCCTCAGCCTCCGAAGTAGCTGGGACCACAGGCATGTGCCACCATGCCCAGCTAATTTTTTGTATTTTTGGTAGAGATGGGGTTTCACCATGTTGCCCAGGCTGGTCTCAAACTCCTGAGCTTAAGCAGTCTGCCCACTTCAGCCTCCCAAAATGCTGGGATTACAGGCGTGAGCCACCACACTCAGCCCTTAATTTTTTTTTTTTTTTTTTTTTTTTGAGTCAGAGTTCCGCTCTTGTTTTCCAGGCTAGAGTGCAAAGGTGCAATCTCGGTTCACCACAACCTCCACCTCCCAGGTTCAAGCGATTCTCTTGCCTCAGCCTCCCGAGTAGCTGGGATTACAGGCATGCGCCACCATGCCTGGCTAATTTTTGTATTTTTAGTAGAGACGGGGTTTCACCATGTTGGTCAGGCTGGTCTCGAACTCCTGACCTCAGGTCATCTACCCGCCTAGGCCTCCCAAACGGCTGGGATTACAGGTATGAGCCACCATGCCTGGCCCCTTAATTTTGATATAAAAAATTAACCCATTGTCTGACTTATGGTTTGTATTTTGGGGTCTTATTTAAGAAGCCCTCCTTTGCCTCAAAGTCGGAAAGAACACAGGTTCTTCTATTACCACTATAGATTTGAGGCAGGAAAATAGGGTCTGGAGGCAGGGAACATAAGGCCAATTCACACTTCAGCTATGACAGGAAATAACCTCTCCATAGGGCCTAGGCCAAGTAAATGACTTTATAACTTTACTTCATCCTCTCCATTTACACAGGGTGTACACCACATAACCAATGGAATCCTCTAGAGTGGTATTTAAACTCCCAAATATTTTGTAACAGGGCCTTTGAGCCCCTATGCTCGGGCCTGCTCCCACACTGTGGAGTGTACTTTCATTTTCAATAAACCCCTTCATTCCTTCCTTGCTTTGTTTGTGCATTTAGTCCAATTCTTCTTTCAAGACGCCAAGAACCTGGACACCCTCCACCATTAACAGTTTCACCTATCAGCTTTGTATTTCCAATCCATCTGAACTGGCATACATGTAATTTTCTTTTCTTCCAGTTTTTCCAAAATCATCTCTTAAAACAATCCATCCAGGCTGGGCACGGTGGCTCACGCCTGTAATCCCAGCACTTTGGGAGGCCAAGATGGGTGGATCACAAGGGAAGGAGTTTGAGACCAGCCTGGCCAACACGGTGAAACTTCATCTCTACTAAAAATACAAAATATATATATATATATATATATTAGCCGGGCATGGTGGCACACACCTGCGATCCCAGCTTCTCAAGAGGCTGAGGCAGAAGAATTGCTTGAATTCGGGAGGCAGAGGTTGCAGTGAGCCGAGATTGCACCACTGCACTCCAGCCTGGGCGACAGAGCAAGATTCTGTCTCGAAAAGAAAAAAAAACAATCCATTCTTCCTCCACTGGTCTGTTGTATCAACCCTGTCAAATGTCAAGACTGCTATAAATGTATTTTCTTTACATTAACTCACTTTTTTTGCATTACATTTATAAATTTAAATTTTTAACTTATTGCTAATATATGGATTTTTTTTTTTTTTTGAGATGGAGTCTCGCTCTCTCACCCAGGCTATAGTACAATGGCACAATCTCTGCTCACTGCAACCTCCGCCTGCCGGGTTCAACAGTTTCCCAGCCTCAGCCTCCCAAGTAGCTGGGACTACAGGCTTGCGCCACTGTGCCTGGCTAATTTTTTGTATTTTTAGTAGAGACAGGGTTTCGCCATGTTGGCCAAGCTGGTCTCAAACTCCTAACCTCAGGTGATCCACCTGCCTTGGCCTCCCAAAGTGCTGGGATTACAGGTGTAAGCCAGTGTGCCCGGCTACATGGATATATCAAGAGTGAAATAATTAAACATTTTTCTTTTCTGTTTTTTTATTTATTTCTTTCTTTTTTTTTGGAGGGGGGACAGGATCTTGCTCTGTCATCCAGGCTGCAGTACAGTGGTCTAGTAATAGCTCACTGCAGCCTCAGTCTCCTGGGATCAAGTGATCCTCTTGCTTCAGCCTCCCCAGTAGCTGGAACTACAGGCATATGCCACCACGCCCAGCTAATATTTTTTGTTTAGACAGGGCTCTAAAAGGGCTGGGATTATAATCATGAGCCACTGTACCAGGACAAAGTCAAATAATTCTACAACACATGAAAAATAGCAGCTTCCTGACTTCAGTATCAATACGGTCCATCCTTTTCCAATCCCCAGAGGCAACTATTACCAACTTTTTTTTTTTTTTTTGAGACAGAGTCTCCTTCGGTGGCCTGGGCTGAAGTGCAGTGGTGTGATCTCGGCTCACTGCAACCTCCATTTCCTGGGTTCAATTGATTCTCGTGCCTCAGCCTCCTGAATAACTGGGACTCCAGGTGTGCACCACCACACCTGGCTAATTTTTGTATTTTTAGTAGAGATGGGGTTTCTTCATGTTGGCCAGACTTGTCTTGAACTCCTGGCCTCAGGTGACCCATCTGCCTTGGCCTCCCAAAGTGCTGGGATTACAGGCGTAAGCCACCAGGCCTGGCCAACCATTACCAACTTTTAAAATGTTTTCTTTAATATTTACCATTATATACCTAAATATGCTTACAGTGATACTTATTTTTTGTTTTAGAAACTAACTATTGGCCAGGCGCAGTGGCTCACGCCTGTAATCCCAGCACTTTGGGAGGCCGAGGCGGGCGGATCACGAGGTCAGGAGATCGAGACCATCCTGGCTAACATGGTGAAACCCCGTCTCTACTAAAAATACAAAAAATTAGCCAGGCGTGGTGGCGGGTGCCTGTAGTCCCAGCTATCCTGGAGGCTGAGGCAGGAGAATGGCATGAACCTGGGAGGCGGAGCTTGCAGTGAGCCAAGATTGTGCCACTGCACTCCAGCCTGGGGGACAGAGCATGAGACTCCATCTCAAAAAAAAAAAAGAAAAAAAGAAACTAATTATTGTGTTTACAGTATGGAAGATAAGGATTTAGTTACATATTGCACTGCCCGCAACAAATATATGCATTTGTTCCTCCATCTTCCCAACGTAGACAAGTACTTTTTATTTTTATTTTATGTTATTTTATTTTATTTATTTATTTTTTTTGAGACGGAGTCTCACTGTGTCGCCAAGGCTGGAGTGCAGTGTTGCAATCTCGGCTCACTGCAACCTCCAACTCCCGGGTTCAAGTGATTCTCCTGCCTCAACCTCCCAAGTAGCTGGGATTACAGGCACGTGCCACCACGCCTGGCTAATTTTTGTATTTTTTTGTAGAGATGGGGTTTCACCTTGTTGGCCAGGCTGGTTTCAAACTCCTGACCTCAGGTGATCCTCCTGCCTGGGCCTCCCAAAGTGTTGGAATTACAGGCATGAGCCACTGTGCCCAGCCAACTACATTGTTATTAACTGTAGTCACCATGATGTACAATAGATCTCTTGAACTTATTCCTCCTGTCCAACTGAAATTTGGTATCCATTGACCAATGTCTCCCCAGCATTCACCACCCCCTAGTCTCTGGTAGCCACCATTCTACTCTCTACCTGCATGAGGTTTTTTTAAGATTCCATATATAAGTGGGATCATGTGGTATTTGTCTTTCTGTGCCTGGCTTACTTCACTTAACGTAATGCGCTCTAGGTTCATCGATGTTGTAAATGACAGGATTTCATTCTTTGTTTTCTATTTTTTCTGTAAAGAATGTCTTTATTTTAGAGATGACGTCTCGCTATGTTGCCCAGGCTGACCTTGAACTCCCTGGCTCAAGCAATCTTCCTGCCTCAGCCTCCTGAGTAGCTGAGACAACATGAGCATGCTACCGAGCCAGGCTTCATTCCTTTGTAAGGCTGAATAGTACTGCATTGTGTATATATGCCACATTTTCTTTATCCATTAATCCACTGAAGGAGACTTGGGTTGATTCCTACTCTTGGCTATTGTGAACAGTACTGCAGTGAACATGGCAGTCAGGTATCTCTTCAACATACTGATTTCAGTCGCCTTGAATATATACCTAGTAGCTGGATTGCTGGATTTCCATTGTCTTATACTTTGTGTTGCTGATAAAGTTTGAGAACATTATGATTCTTGATCCTTTAGGTTATTTTGTTATCCACTGACACAGCCCTCAGGAGATCCTGAGAACATGTGCCCCATTTTTCTTTCTCTCTCCCTCTAGAGTCTTTTAAACTCTGTTGTCTCCAGTGTTCTAAAATTTCATATGGCATGCCTTAGAGTGGGTTTATTTTCACCCTTGGTGTCTGGCATGTGGCAAGTCCTTTCAGGTTAGAAAGTAATATCCTTCAGGCCGGGCACAGTGGCTCATTCCTGTAATGCCAGCACTTTGAGAGGTCGAGGTGGGAGGATAACTTCAGCCCAGGAGTTGGAGACCAGCCAGGGCAACATGGCAAGACCACCATCTCTACCAAAAACAAAACAAAACAAAACAAAAAACAAAAATTAGTCGGGTGTGGTGGTGCACACCTATAGTCCCAGCCACTCAGGCTGAGGCAGGAGGATTGCTTGAGCCCAGGAATTCGAGGCTGCAATGAGCTATGATTGTGCCACTGCACTCCAATCTGGGTGACAGAGTGAGATTCTGTCTCAAAAAAAATTAAGTAATATTCTTCAATTCTGGAATATTTTCATGACTTATTTCATTGATAATTTATGCCGTTCTAGTTTTATGTTTTTCTTTCTTTTCTTTTCTTTTCTTTTTTTTTTTTTTTTTTTTTTGAGATGGAGTCTCACTCTGTCTCCCAGGCTGGAGTGCAGTGGCGTGATCTCGGCTCACTGCAAACTCCACCTCCTGGGTTCACGCCATTCTCCTGCTTCAGCCTCCCAAGTAGCTGGGACTACAGGCACTCGCCCCCACGCCCGGCTAATTTTTTGTATATTTAGTAGAGATGGGGTTTCACCGTGTTATCCAGGATGGTCTCGATCTCCTGACCTCATGATCCGCCCGCCTCTGCCTCCCAAAGTGCTGGGATTATAGGCGTGAGCCACTGCGTCCAGCCTTTTTTCTCTTATTTTCTGATCAGTTATTTTGTTTACTTTTTGGAGAGTTCAACTTTGGAGAGTTGAACTCTATCACATTTGTGGGTTTTATTTCTGTTTTTAGAGACAGAGTCTCACTCTGTCACCCAGGCTGGAGTGCAGTGGCACAGTCATAGCTCATTGCAGTTTTGAACTCCTGGACTCAAGCGATCCTCCTACCTCACCCTTCCCAGTAGCAGGGACTACAGTGTGCACCACCCTGCCTGGCTAATCTTTAATTTTTTGTAGAGACGGGTCTCACTATGTTGCCCAGACTGTCTCCAACTCCTGGGCTAAAGCCATTCTCTCCCTTCAGCCTTCCAAACTGTTGGGATTACAGGCATGAGCCACTGCACCCGGTCAAGTACATAAATCTTTATAGTGCTTAGAAATATGAAGCAATAGGCTAGGTGCTGTGGCTCATGCCTGTAATCCCAGCACTTTGGGAGGCCGAGGTGGGTGGATTTCTTGAGGTCAGGAGTTCAAGACCAGCCTGGCCAACATGGTGAAAGCCTGTCTCCATTAAAAACTCAGAAATGTAGGCTGGACGCGGTGGCACATGCCTGTAATCCCAGCATTTTGGGAGGCCGAAGCGGGCATCTGAGGTCAGGAATTCGAGAGCCTGGCCAACATGGTGAAACCCCGTCTCTACTAAAAATACAAAAATTACCCAGGCGTGGTGGCATGCACCTGTAATCCCAGCTACTTGAGAAGCTGAGGCAGGAGAATGACTTGAACTCGGGAGGTGGAGGTTGCAGTGAGCCAAGATCGTGCCATTACACTCCAGCTTGGGCAACAGAATGAGACTGTCTCAAAAAAAAAAAAAAAACAAATTGCCGGGTGTGGTGGCTTGAGCCTGTAGTCCCAGCTACTCAGGAGGCTCAGGCAGGAGAATCGCCTGAGCCTCCACCTAGAGGTGGAGGTTGCAGTGAGATGAGATTGTACCACTGCACTCCAGCCTGGGAAACGGAGCAAGACTCCATCTAAAAAAAAATTGTGTACATTTAAAGTTTTTAATCTCTCTGCATAGTCTCTGTTTCTTTCAAGTTGTTTCGTTCGTCTCTACCACTCATGTTAAATGCTTTCTTCACATATCTGGTGATTTTTAGCTCCATTTATATTTGTGATGGAACTCTAAAAAGCTGATTAGAAAAACCAATTGTATTTTTATACACTAGATGGGTTAAAAAATAATAAAAAGACAGGAAGACTGGTTTTACTAAATAAAACTATAGTATTTTAAGGGATGATATAGGCACAAATATAGACAAATAGATTAATAGAATAGAAAGACCCAGTACAGTTGTGTGTGTGCATGTGTGTGTGTTGTTGTTGCTATTGTTTTGGGGCTGTTTTATTTATTTATTTATTTTTACCTGGGATCACAGGTGCCCACCACCATGCCCGGCTAATTTTGTATTTTTAGTAGAGATGGGGTTTCACCGTGCTGGCCAGGCTGGTTTTGAACTCCTGACCTCAGGTAATCCACCTGCCTCAGCCTCCCAAAGGGCTGAGATTACAGGCGTGACCCACTGTACCCGGCCTATTTATTTATTTACTTATTTATTTATTTATTTATTTATTTATTTATTTATTTTTTGAGGCAGAGTCTCACTCTCTCGCCCAGGCTGGAGTGCAGTGGCATGATCTCTGCTTACTGCAACCTCTGCCTCCTGGGTTCAAGTGATTCTCCTGCCTCAGCCTCCTGAGTAGCTGGGATTACAGGTGTGCGCCACCACACCTAGCTAATTTTTGTATTTTTAGTAGAGACGAGGTTTCACTATGTTGGTCAGGCTGGTCTTGAACTCCTGACCTCGTGATCCACCCGCCTTGGCCTCCGAAAGTGCTGGGATTACAGGCATGAGCCACTGCACCCAGCCTATTTATTTTTTGAGATAGGGTCTTGCTCTGACACCCTGGAGTGCAGTGGCGTGATCATGGCTCACTGCAGCCTCAAACTCCTGGGCTCAAGTGATTCTCCTGCCCTAGCCTCCCCAGTGGCTGGGATTACAGGCACATGCCAGCATGCCCCACTAATTTTTTAATTTTTATTTTGTACAGATGGGGGGGGGGGGTCTCACTTTGTTGCCCAGGCTGGTCTTAAACTCCTGTGCTCAAGCAGTCCTCCCACCTATCCCTCCCAAAGTGCTGGAATTACCAGCGGGAGACACAGTGCCCAACCTTGTTTTTTAAAAACAAATATTTATAAATTTGTGCGTATTTTTTCCAGATTGGACCCAAATTAATACCATATACAAACAAAAATTCCAGGTAGGTCTAAAAACCTAAACGTAAAACACAAACTTATAAAGATAAATTAGGCTACAATAAATCAACTTCTGTTCACCAAAAGATACAATAGAGAATTAAAAGACAGAGCTTCATTACTATCATCTCCTGTCCTTTGTTCTTGTGATATACCTCTTTAGAGAAATCCCTTTGTCATAATTTAGTGGGATTTCCAGAGGAAACAGAAGTAAATAAATATGTAAGATTTACCACTCTCTTTTTTTTTTTTTTTGAGATGGAATTTCACTCTTGTCGCCCAGGCTGAAGTGCAGTGGCACAATCTCTGCTCACTGCAACCTCCATCTCCTGGGTTCAAGAGGGTCTCCTGCCTTAGCCTCCCTAGTAGCTGGGATTACAGGCGCCCGCCCCCACACCCAGCTAATTTTTTGTATTTTTAGTAGAGACAGGATTTCACTATATTGGCCAGGCTGGCCTCGAACTCCTCACCTCAGGCGATCCACCCACCTCAGCCTCCCAAAGTGCTGGGATTACAGGCGTGAGCCACCACACCCGGCCACCACTCTTTTTTTTTTTTTAATATTTATTTTTTATTTTATATTTTGAGACGGAGTCTTGCTCTGTTACCCAGGCTGGAGTGTATGGTGCAATCTCGGCTCACTGCAACCTCTGCCTCCCGGGTTCAAGTGATTCTCGTGCCTCAGCCTTCCGAGTAGCTGAGATTACAGGCCCGTACTACCTTGCCTGGCTAATTTTTGTATTTTTAGCAGAGACAGCAAGTTATCCGCCCATCTTGGCCTCCCAAAGTACTGGGATTACAGGTGCGAGCCACCACTCTCGGCCTTTTTTTTTCAGACAGTCTCACTTTGTTGCCCAGGCTGGAGTGCAGCAGCATGGTCATGGCTCACTGCATCCTTGACCTCATGGGCTCGACATTGTCCCACCTCAGACCCCTGGGTAGCTGGGACTACAGGCATGCACCACCATGCCCAGCTAATTTTAAATTTTTTTTGTAGAGACAGGGTTTCCCTATGTTGCCCAGGCTGGTCTCAATTGATCCTCTCCGCTCAGCCTCCCAAAGTGTTGAGATTACAGGTGTGAGCCACTGTGACTGGCCCCAGATTTGCCCCTCTTAACCATAGTACTAAAAACTTTTGTTGTTGTGATCGGGTCTCACTCTGTCATCCAGGCTGGAATGCAGTGGTGTGATCATAGATCACTGCAGCCTCGAACTCCAGCCTCCAGGGATCCTCCTGTTTTAGCCTCCTGAATAGCTGAGACTACAGATGTGGGCCACCATGCTCAGCTAATTTATTTATTTATGTTTTTTGAGATGGAGTCTCGCTCTGTCAACCAGGCTGGAGTGCAGCAGCACAATCTCAGCTCACTGCAACTTCCACCTCCTGGGTTAAAATGATCCTCCCGCCTCAGCCTCCTAAGTAGCTGGGATTACAAGTGTGCACCACCCCACCCAGCTAATTTTTGTATTTTTAGTAGAGTTGGGGTTTCACCATGTTGGCCAGGCTGGTCTCGAACTCCTGACGTCAAGTGATCTGCCCACCTTGGCCTCCCAAAGTGTTGGGATTACAAGTGTGAACCACAGTGCCCAGCCTGCTTGAACTCCTGACCTCAAGTGATCCGCCCGCCTCAGCCTCCCAAAGTGCTGGGATTATAGGTGTGAGCAACGATGCCAAGCCTGCTCAGCTAATTTTTTAAAAATATTTTGCAGGGCGTGGTGGCTCACGCCTGTAATCCCAGCACTTTGGGAGGCTGAGGCAGGCGGATCACAAGGTCAAGAGATCGAGACCAGCCTGGCCAACATGGTGAAACCCTGTCTCTACTAAAAATACAAAAATTAGCTGGGTGTGGTAGCACGTGCCTGTAGTCCCAGCTACTCGGGAGGCTGAGGCAGCAGAATCGCTTGAACGCGGGAGGCAGAGGTTGCAGTGAGCTGAGATTGCGCCACTGCACTCCAGCCTGGGTGACAAAGCGAGAGTCCATCTCAAAATATATATATATATATATATTTTTTTTTTAGAAATAGGATCTTGCTATGTTGCCTCTGCCTCCTGGGCTCAAGTAATCCTCCTATCTCAGCCTCCCAAGTAGCTAGGATGATAGGTACAGTCTAACACACCTGGTTAAAAACTTTTATAATGAGAAAAGGAAGCCTGGGCAACATGGCAAAACTCCATCTCTATAAAAAATACAAAATAAAAATAATAATAAAAGGACAAAAACTGAGAAAAAAAAATTAGCTAGGCATGGTGGTGTATGCCTGTAGTCCCAGCTACTCAGGAGGCTGAGGTGGGAGGACTGAGCCCAGGTCGAGGCTACAGTGGGCCAACATCGCCCCCTACACTCCAGCCTGTGTGACAGAATGAGACCCTGCCTCAAAAAGAAAAAAGGACCTAGTAACGTTTGTGCCAGGTGTTATTTTCTCTAACATACATAACAATTTTTTGAGATGGAATTTCGTTCTTGTTGCTCAAGCTGGAGTGCAATGGCATGATCATGGCTCACTGCAACCTCCACCTCCTGAGTTCCAGCAATTCTCCTACCTCAGCCTCCCAAGTAGCTGGGATTACAAACATGTGCCACCACATCTGGCTAATTTTTGTATTTTTAGTATTGGTCAGGCTAATCTCGAACTCCTGACTTCATGTGATCCATCTGCCTCGGCCTCCCAAGTGCTGGGATTACAGGCGTGAGCCACCACGCCCAGCCACATAACAACTTTTTAAGGCCAGTAAAGTAATGAAAATTTACCCATGTGCTTCCTCAGTTACTTCATGAATTCTCCAGTCAGTGATCCCACACTCAGGGAAGCAGTTAACCCCTACTTCCACACCCACACCCTTTTTTTGGGAATCTGATGTATCCCTCTCTAGAAATTTTCCTGAAATTATTTCTAGTCATCTCCTCAGTAAGAAAAATCATTTTTCTTTTTCTTTTCTTTTTTTTTTTTTTTGGGATGGAGCTTCGCTCTTGTCGCCCACACTGGAGTGCAATGGCGTGATCTCGGCTCACTGCAACCTCCTCCTACCAGGTTCAAGCGGTTCTCCTGCCCTAGCCTGGGATTACAGGCACCCGCCACCATGCCCAGCTAATTTTTGTATTTTTAGTAGAGACGGAGTTTCACCACATTGGCCAGGCTGGTCTTGAACTCCTTACCTCAAGTGATCTGCCCACCTCAGCCTCCCAAAGTGCTGGGATTACAGGCATGAGCCAACGAGCCCGGCCTCTTTTTTTTCTTTTTCTTGCTTGAGAAAGAAAAATCATTTTCTACTTGTGCCTGACCCTTACTTATGAAATCAGGTTTTAGATGCAGAATAAAAAATTAAGGAATAAGGAGAAGGTAGAGGACCAAGATAATTTCGGAAGTGTTGGATGGTTCTAGAAACTGAAATAGCCTTGACAAAACCAAGACAAAGAATTAGCATAAATAAAGGTTTTATTGGTCAGTTTGGGTGAGTGACAAACTGACATGCCCCCAATTCACTATTCCACATATCCAAGCCCCTGAGGTGGCAAGAGGAGAAGCTAAGCTTATTAATGGTGGGCAATGGGTGAGAGGTGGAAAGGACTTGAAGGCCTCTGAGGGTTAACAAGGCTACCGGGACCGGAACCAACGTCCTAGGAGTAAGTCCAGGATGGAAAAGGCATCATCCAGGGCTGGAGGTCTTGGTGATTCTGGATCTAAGGAAGAAAGTCATACATGTAAATAGGCTAAATGAAAGAGACTAGGCAGAAGCAAAGGACAAGGGTAGAAGAGTAAGATTTCCCTTCCCCAAGGAATCTTGAGATGAACCCCTTTGTCTTTTAACTTACCACCCCTAGGACTGCTATCTGCTTCATGTCGGGTTACTGTAGTCTCTGTCCGGCCCTCACTGTCCACCACAGTCCGGCGCTCCTCCACTATCTACAAAGAGAAGTCCCCACCATATTCCGAACGTCACTAAAGGTTATGCTCAGCAGTTTCTTTACACAGATCCCTGTTTCAGGGCATTCGTTCCCTGGCCATACTTTCCTTTACCTCTTTCTTTCAACTCACCCCATCTGGTTTAGTGATCTTGGTCACAGAGATACTCTTGAAATAGGATTTGGGCTGGGGCTGTAGAACCGGGCCAAGACCCTCCTGGGAAACCTGGGAATCAAGATCTGGAAGAGCAGAGAGATGAAGAAGCAGGAGAGAAAGAGTCCAAAGGAAAAAAGGAGACAAGTGTACAGGAAGAAACTTCAGGGAGGGAGAACACACAGAACTTCAGAAGAATAACAAAAGGCTGGTAAACTTCCCCTTCCTCCAGACTTACCATTGTCCTCTCTGGTTCTAGGATGGGGGTCCGTAGGCCATACATCATCAAACTGCAGAAGAAACCATAGTAAGTGAAAAGACACCTTCCAATCTGAAACTTGAAAGGTCATAGACCTCAAACTACTCCCGAGCTCCAAAACCCCCTTCCGCAGGAGAGATAATTCCATTCAGAATAGCCTTATTTACACACTCCTTCCTGGCTGTTTTATGTATTCTTCTA
This sequence comes from Gorilla gorilla gorilla, assembly GCF_029281585.2. Lineage (NCBI taxonomy): Eukaryota > Metazoa > Chordata > Mammalia > Primates > Hominidae > Gorilla > Gorilla gorilla. The sequence continues at coordinate 102,534,657 of NC_073224.2, forward strand.
CCAGAAAGACTTCCTGAACTGATATATTCCTATCCTCTGTGCACAATCCTGCCTTATCCAAGAATTATCTAGACCAGTGGTGTTTTTTTGTTTTTGTTTTTTAAAAGAAACAGAACACCCATCTCCCCCCAAAGAAAATCCCACAAGCTTAATATAGAAAACAGAAAACACTAAATGGAGGGCTTAGGATTCCAACCCAAGGCTATCAGATTCAAACAAGAATTGCAATCTTTGGCCAGGCATGATGGCTCACACTTGTAATTCCAGCACTTTGGGAGGCCGAGGTGGGTGGATCACCTGAGGTCAGGAGCTCAAAAGCAGCCTGGCCAACATGGTGAAACGCCGTCTCTACTAAAAACAAAAATTAGCTGGGCGTTTGGCAGGCGACTGTAATCCCAGCTACTCAGGAGGCTGAGACAGGAGAATCACTTGAACCTGGGAATTGGAGGTTGCAGTGAGCTGAGATTGTGCCACTGCACTACAGCCTGGGCAACAGAGCAAGGCTGGGTCTCAAACAATTTTTGAGATGGAGTCTCCACCTCCTGGGTTCAACCAATTCTCCTGCCTCAGCCTCCTGAGTAACTGGCATTACAGGAACCTGCCACCATGCCCGGCTAATTTTTTGTATTTTTAGTAGAGACGGGGTTTCACCATGTTGACTAGGCTGGTCTCCAACTCCTGACCTCTGGTGATATGCCCACCTCGGCCTCCCAAAGTGCTGGGATTACAGGCGTGAGCCACTGCACCCAGCCAGTCTTTGCACTTTATTAGTGGTCTCTCACAAGCTCTCACTTCAGGACCAGATGGGATACTCACCCTATGAAATGGCCTCTGGGAGCCCCAGTCTGGTGCTGGTTGGGGGGATTCACTTCTTGCATCACTCTCCAAGACCCCCCCAAAGATCCTGGGCTGGTGACTATCTGGATACTTAAGCATTGAGTCCCGAAGTGTCTGTCCCTCCCGTAGTCTCTCACCAGGTGTCTCTGACTCAGGACCTGGAAGTTCTGCAGAAAGGTGGCAGGTGTTTGCTGGGATGGGAAAGGACTTGGGCTCTATTAATCTCCCTGAAATCGTCAGTCTTCTCACACTTCCCATCCCCCAGCTACTCCCTGCAGGCTCTTTATTTCACCCACCAACCCACCAGAAACCACAGGTTGCCCCTTAGGGAAAGCCACACACCAGGAGGATGGGAAGGCAAGGTCCAGGCCCCCATATCGCTGAAGATGCTATTGAAATCTCGTACTAGGTCATCAAAGCCGAAGTTATCGTGGAAACGTATCCCTCCTCCTGGGCTGAAGCTGAAGCCGAAGCCAAATTCCTCAGGGGGTTGCTGAGGACTATGGAACCTTGGGTTCCCACGGCCCCATGAGCCCCCTTCTTCCTCTTCTTCCTCATCATCATCTTCATCTCGAGTCATCCCTCCAAAAAAGGGATCTCTGTGGCTGAGAGTGGAGGCAGATTGGCCACCAATATTTCAGCACGATTTAAACCATTAAATCAACTCATGGGTGGCAAAGTGAGACAAGAGCAAGGGGTCTGGGAAGCTAGGGAGAGGGTCGGAGGACTGGCTGCCACATCAAAACATTAATACAATGGCTGACAGTTCTTTTTTTTTTTTTTTTTAATCAAAGTCAGACCTCAGCTCGCAGCTCCCTTCATACACCTTCCCCCAGTTTTTCTTCAGTGTGCCCCAGTCCCTCCTCTCTCTCCCAAGGTCCTGCTCACTTGCTCACTGTCCTATTCCCCAGACCCTCATTGTCTTCCCCGCCCGGGTCCCTGTTGCATCACCCCAGGTTGGAGAAAGGCTTAGTTTGCTGTTTCTCCTCTTAATGACCGCCTTGGTTACTGTGGCGGGGTGAGTGTTCAATGTTGCGACTTCTGTCCTCTCTGCAGGAGTTGAAGGAGTGGGACAGAGGATGTTTTTCCAAAAATAAGACGTAGGGGTCAAGCTCCCCTCAGACGACCCCCACCCTTGTCCGAGCCGGACCTACTCTCACCTCCGAGGTCCAGGAAAGCCGAAAAAGCCCCGGAAGAGATCAAAGAGGCTCATTCCCGTACTGGGACGCGAACCTTTGAACCCCTCCAGTGGTCCATTCGCAGAAGGGGGAAACCTGCGCAGCCCTGTGAGAAATTGAGCGAGGCGTCAGCCCACGCTACCGGAAAGCAAGCCCGCGATCCTGACACTGTCGTAAACGACGGTAAGCCGGACGTGAAATGGAGGCGGGACCGAAGGTCTTCCTCAAATTTGAAAGGCTTTATCTTTACCCCACCTTTCAGAGACCAGTTTCCGTGACGGGAGTGGGCGTGACGCACTTTCAGTTTCCTATGACCGCCTTCCTCCTAAATCTGTTCTTCTTTCTGCAGACCAACTCAGTCCGAAAAGCGATTTCGAGGGTTTGACTCTGGATGGCACCCGGATAAAGCCGCCAGAGGGCAGCCCAGCCGCACAAATGGACCGACTTGAGGGCGTCCCTCAACCTCCCCACCCGCGGGGCTGGCCAGCCTCACAGAAGCCACCTCGCCCCTTACTCGGGCGTTCTTTGTAACTGACCTGGGTGATGTCTGCTGTTAGAGGGATGAACAAAATGCTTTTCCAAGCTCCTTCTAGTATTGAATTCCCCAGAGAAGAGATCAAGACATAAGAGACGCATGGACTTAACTTCCTCCACCTCTCTAGCTAATAGGGAGTTTGTTATAACCATATAGGATTCTTTTTTCTAAGCAGGCTCTGCAACCAGCAAGACAAAGGATTTTTAAGAAAGCAAGGGAAGGGAAGCTAGTTGAGTCCTGAGAAGGAACAAATTGGGGGCTATAAAGAAGTATCCCTTTGGTATCTTTTTTTTTTTTTTTTTTTTGAGAAAGTTCTCTCTCACGTTTCCCAGGCTGGAGTGCTGTGGCACCATGTCGGCTCACTGCAACCTTCGCCTCCCAGGTTCTCTCCTGTCTCAGCCTCCCGAGTACCTGGGATTAGTCATGCGCCTCCACGCCCGGCTACTTTTCTTTTTTTTGTAGAGACGGGGTTTCACCATGTTGACCAGGCTGGTCTCGAACTCCTGACCTAAGGTGATCCGCCCAACTCAGCCTCCCAAAGCGCCTGTCCTCATTCCTTTTTTTGTTTTGTTCAAAACCTCTCCAAGACCTGTCTCTCCTTGTACCCCATCCCCAAGCCAGACCTTGCTCTAGATTCTTTTTCAAAGAATTGGGTATAGCTATGTTACAGAGAAGCATCCAAGAAGCAACTACTACAGTAGTCCATTCCTAGGGGGAATGGGCCCCAAGGTTTTGTTTTTTTATTTCGTTTTTGGGGTACAGGTGGTGTTTGGTTACATGGATGAGTTCTTTAGTGATTTCTGCGACTTTAGTGCACCCATCACCCGAGCAGTGTACACTGTACCCAATATGTAGTCTTTCATCCCTCACCCCACTCCAAAATTTAGTTCTGCCAGACGATACATGTTGCCTTCACTTCTTTTTAGTTTATTTGCCTGGACCCATCTAAGTCATACTTAAAACTCTATAAAGCATTTTTTTTTTTTTCTTTGAAATGGTCTCAGCTCCTTCTTGATCCTCTCCATTTTCCACCCAATCTCCTCTATCCCTCTCCCTTTACTGCCTGAAATCGGCTGTAGATGTAGCAGTTTCTGGAGGAAATGAAGATTTGTGGTGGTTCTTTCCAGTCACCAGGTTGTGAAAGTCTTAGGGGTGAGGGGAAGGAAATCCCCTCAAGGACAAGATACTACTACCACATTAAGGTCAGGAGTTCTTAAAGGGCGAAGATTTCATTTTATTCCACTGCCTTCAGGGGCCTGCTAGAGGAGGCCCAGTTGGTACAGTAATACTTATTCACCAAGCTGGTCATCGACGAAATTGAGGATGTCCTAGACGGAGCAAGAATAGGCAGAGGCTGAAGGTAGAGGTTTTCTTTTTATATATACAAGACACATTAATCCATTAAATTTGAGGACACAGTACAAAAAAAAAAAAAAACAAACAAAAAAAAAACCACTTCAACTAATTCATCTGACAATGCTGTTCATATTCATGACGCCATTTTTTTGTTTGTTGTTGTTGTTGTTGTTTTCCTAATAATAAAGAAGGAGACTTAGGGCTGTTGGGCTGATATATATTTGGGGGTCCCACCTCCCCACCTCATCTGTACACCACCAGGGTGAACAGGAGGAAGCAAAGGAAGTGCAGGGCCCATAGCAAAGTTTCATAATCTTGAATGCAAGAGGGGAGAAGGAATGGAAGGGGGGAAAAAAAGGAGAAAATACAAATCCTATAATACATACAACAGGGTGGGGATGGTATAGGAATGGGACAGACATGAAGCTGAGGCATGGGGTGGGCCGCTGGGGGTGGGGGGCAGCGGAAACCCCCCACATTCCTTTCTCTTTGATGCTGTTTCCATAGTTTCCAGGCTGAGAAGCCCTCTCAGAAGATGGGACCGGGAGAAGAGGGTCAGGGCCTCAGTTGGCCCCCCAGCTGTAGCTGTTGTAGGCAGACTTGTTGGTCTGGGGCTTCTGCGGGATGGAGCTGGTCTGGCTACGTTGCCCGCTGCCCGTCTGCAGGGGAATGGGAGGATCATGAGGAGGAAAAAGGTGTCTAGTTAGTGGTACAAATTTGTAACATCTTCAGGTGGAGATGTGCAAACTGTGTTGCTCTCCCATTCCCCTCACTACTATTAGAACCATAGAAAATTTGGTCTGCATAGCTGCTAAAGCCCCTTTCTTACAAGCAGGAAGGCATTTTTGACTTTTAAATAGGGAAAAGATGAAGAGGGCAAGATACCTTTAGAGACAAGGTAGTGAGTTAGTTCTACTCATTTTCAATTCTACATTCTTGCACTACCCCCTCTCTCCCCTGCTCTTGGAGATGGGTGATCACAAGGCAATTTCATTTCCATTGATCCCCATTAATGCCTCAATTTGGAAAGCTGTCTTTGAGGAAGGAAGCCCTTATTCTAGCTCCAGCCACCTATAATGGAGCTCTCAAGAGGCCACTTGCATCGCCCCACAGATCCCCACCCCTACCACACATCACATCTGTGAGCCCATTTCAGGCAGGTATGAGAGGCAGTCTGAGGCCTCAGGCTCCAGATGCTGCCCCAAGAATCTTTTCCATTTTGGTAACTGAATGTTTTCCACAGCTGGGGAAGGGTACAAAGATAAAGAGGGTGTTGGGGAGGGGAGGAGGAGAGAGGAAGGGGAGGCCAGAGAGCTCAGCAAGGTGTTTGTGTTTGTGTATCCCGATTTGTGACCGCGCAGTCTTTTCAAGTTCCCTGAGGCTGTGAAGGTGAAATGGGGACTGAAAAGGAGTGGGTTCAAGCATATGATCATTCAATTTCATTACCTGCTCCTCCTGCTGGCGCTGGCAACAGAGAATCATCTGCAAATATGGTAGCTGAGGCAGAACCAGGATATATGGAAAATAAAGGGACAAACTTTGACAATAGAACTCCACCATTAGAAGGGAAAGCTAAAATGTCAGGGAAGAGGGAAGGCTGGGAGAGGAAAGAGGGAAGGTGTGACCCAGGTCTGATGGGATGAGGACAACTGTGGCACAGGAGGAGAAGGGCACCAAAGGAATTGGGCAAAAAAGGTTTCAACCCGGCCCTTCTCTGAGATTTCCTTTGCCGGCCGCTCGTGTTATGTGCGCTTGTGTCTGTATGTGCTGTGTGCCCATGACTGGCGCTGGGGAGGGATTGGGTGAAGGTGGTGGTGAGGAAGGGTAAGAAAAGGAAAGGGAAGGCAGTTTTAAGGGATAGGAAGGAAGAGGAAGGGAAAGGAGAGAAGGGGAAGGGCTATTACCTGGCCATCCTGCTGCAGGTGATGGTGAAGGATCTGAGAATGCGGCTGCTGATGGGGGGTCAGAATGTGCATAAAGGGGGCAGGTGGGTAGGCAGCAGCTGTGGCCGGATTGATGGGGCCCCCACTTCCTAGGGCTGAAGGCAGGTTGAAGGAAGCAGCAGGAGTACCGGAATGAAAACCTTGTTTCTCAAAGGACTGCTATCCAGGAGGCCAGGAGGAGACAGAGTAAAAGGGATCAGCAAACTAGTCTTGGGATTTTTCCTGAGCTCAAGCTCCCTGACCCTCAGAAAGCAGCATGGTGTCACAGAAGGCACAGTACACTTGAAGTCACATATTCAGGTCTCAGTCTCAGCTCTGCTCTTATTTAAGAACTGTGTGAACCTGGGCATACTACTCAATCTCTTAGCCTCAGTTTCCTCAGATATAAAACAGGGATGCTACAAACCTGTTGTAAAGACCAAATAGGCTGGGCATGGTGGCTCACATCTGTAATCCCAGCACTTTGGGAGGCCAAGATGGGTGGATCACACAAGGTCAGGAGTTTAAGACCAGTCTGGCCAATATGGTGAAACCCCGTCTCTACTAAAAATACAAAAATTAGCCATGCATGGTGGCGGGCACCTGTAATCCAGCTACTTGGGAGTCTGAGGCAGGAGAATCACTTGAACCTGGGAGGTGGAGGTTGCAGTGAGTCAAGACTGTGCCACTGCACTCCAGCCTGGGAGACAGAGGGAGACTCCATCTCAAGAAAAAAAAAAAAAAAAGGCTGGGTGCAGTGGCCCACGCCTGTAATCCCAGCATTTTGGGAGGCCAATGCAGGCGGATCACCTGAGGTCAGGAGTTTGAGACCAGCCTGACAAACATGAAGAAACCCCGTCTCTACTAAAAACACAAAATTACCCGGGCATAGTGGCACATGCCTGTAATCCCAGCTACTCGGGAGGCTGAGGCAGGAGAATCACTTGAACCCGAGAGGCGGAGGTTATGGTGAGCCCAGATCGCACCATTGCACTCCAGCCTGGGCAACAAGAATGAAACTCCGTCTCAAAAAAAAAAAAAAAAAAAAAAAAAAAGACCAAATAAGAGGATGAAATGTGGAAGCACTTTGTAAAACTGAATGTCATATGTGAACATCATGAAATCCGAACTTAGAACTCCAGGCTGGGCATGATGGCTCACATCTGTAATCCCAGCACTTTTGGGAAGCTAAGGCGGGTGGATTGCTTGAGCCCAGGAGTTCAAGACGAGCCTGGGCAACATGGCAAAACCCTGTATCTACCAAAAAACAAAAATACAAAATACAAAACAAACAAAAAACAAAAATACAAAAATTAGCCAGGCCTGGGGGTGTACACCTATAGCCCCAGCTACTCAGAAGGCTGAGATTCCACCACTGCACTCCAGCCTGGGTGACTTCTTGAGATTGTCTCCAAAAAAAAAAAAAAAAAAAAAAAAAGGCAAACCAATAGTGTCCCCACCCCTTCCAATATTCCTTACAAAAATAATAACTCCGCTGGGTGCAGTGGCTCACGCCTGTAATCCAGCACTTTGGGAGGCCAAGGTGGGCGGATCATGATGTCAGGAGTTCGAGACCAGCCTAGCCAAGATGGTGAAACCCCGTCTCTACTAAAAAATACAAAAATTAGCAGGCGCGGTGGTGGGCACCTGTAATCCCAGCTACTCAGGAGGCTGAGGCAGGAGAACCGCTTAAACCCAGGAGGCAGAGTTTGTAGTGAGCCGAGATCACACCACTGCACTCTAGCCTGGGTGACAAGGCAAGACTCCGTCTCAAAAAAAAAAAAAAACTCGTTGGATATTTCAAAAGAAATAAACACATACTGAGATATTTGAAGTGTTGAAGGTCTTGTGCATGAAGTGCCCCCCCAGACCCCCAGTGCTTTATAGCAAACTTTAAGTATTTATGGTGATGGGGGATAAAAGCAACATAACAAACCTGTGGATCACTCAAATGCTTCATTAGTTACCAGGTCGTCTCCTTTCCCACTCCCACTGTTATAGATTTACTCAAAGAATGGAATGAACTAGTTTCCTGTCACTCTCATACTTATTCTCTTGAAAAGTTACGAAAAAGGTTGGGAGTAGGTAGGAAAAGGGGCCAGGAGAGTTGCACAGTAAATTACATGACACGTTAAACAATTTGCCACGCTTTACCTTCCTATTACGTTTCTCGTTTTTTTTCTCAGAGGGCTAAATTTTAACTTCTTAGAGGAAGTGAAGTCTAGAGAAGACCTTTCATTTAGAAAAAGTAGGATGGGTTTCCTGCCACCTCTCCTAGGGTTCTTCTTGTCCACTGTTATTTCTACCATTGCAACTCCACCTTCTCTATGTCTATCTCTTTTCCACTTCTATCCAGAGCCAGGCACCTACCTGGGTTTTGGAGTACACAGAACCCGAGATATCTGGCACGCCCGTGTTACTGGAGGTGACTGAAACACCTGGGGGAGGAGGAAACAGACAGGAGGATTAGCTCAGCTAGCTACCTGGCCCTTATTCCTGAGACGAGGTGATATCTGTAGCCTTTCTAGCTATACCAATGCAAGGGAATTTTGGTCGGTTTTCCAGCTTCAAGTTAGTCCTGAGAGGTAAGAGTTCATGAAACAAAAGCTCCCTAAGGGTTCTTTGGCCCTTCCCAGGTGTGTGTTGAGTATACGTGAGAGAGAGTGAGGTAAGTTGTTTTTTGGTGGGCAAGGGGATATGACCAAACCTCACTAGCATATACTGTTTTCAAAACACTTCTGTGCCAAAGTCTAGCAGGAATATAATAAACTTTTAATTTTAATGTCCATTTCAAATCGATCCACCCAAACGCCACTCAGTTTTATTCCTGGAGACTGGGGCAGTCTGGCCCTCTCTCTTCCTGAAGTGACATTTCTGGGCTCAAAATCCATGCCTCCACTGCATAAGTACTAGAGGAGCAGTCCACTTTAATCCCCAAGGGCACTCTCATTCTCAGAGCCTCAGCTCAATTAGTCCAGCTTCTTTAGTCTTGGAGCATCTAGGCTAAATCTTCAAACTTAAGATATAAAGGCCTAGCATCAAGATCAATTTCCATGTACAAAATTTAAGCCTAAGTGTAGCGGGGTGGGGAGGGATAGGTAGACAGGAGTAGGCCATCTCCTATAGCCTAGGTGGAACACAAAAACCACATGTCATTTTCAGTATACAACTTCAGCTTCTCCATAAGATAAAAGCTCTCATACCCCAACTCTCATATTTCCTATTGAAAAAAACTCCCTACTAACCACTACAACTTTAAAGAAACCAGAGTAGTACAACATGTCATTCTAATTTGTACTCCTCAAACAAATAAATACTCATACTATATTCCATCACCTGGGGTATAAGGCATCGGGTCAAGAAGATAGGAAAAGCCATGAAATAAATAACCTAACATCTTTTATACTTTCCATTTTGAAACAAAGATGTGAAGAAAAGTAAGTAATCTAACTAGGAATATAAAGCATGATTTTAAAAAGATATATTAGTTTTTATAAAAATAAAACGAAGCTTCAGAAAAACTTTGCCTGTCTATGCCCTTGGATCCTTCCCATCAGAGGTACACATTTCCTTCTCCTCTGCTGTCAGGAACACTGATGGAAAAGAGTTTTAGAAGCAGTGTACTAGAGTGGCCAAATCACAAATAAGGAATCCTCCATTCACCCACAATTCAAACTCTAGAACCCAAATCCTCCCAATGCCTCAGACAAAGGCAGCCTTCCAAAGTTAAGCCCACCTTGAACAGTCACTTTTGAAGTGGTATCTTAATCTGGAAAACCTTCCCAACATCCTAAGTCCAGATAGTTCCTGGGAGGGGCAAACACTAACTAGGAAAAATAACGGAACTACAGAAAACCAAGCAAGAGAAAATACTTCCTCATCTCCAAAGCATCAACTGTCTAAAGACACTGAAGTAAAAGAAGGGAACGATACAGGAGTATCTTAAGGGGCTAATGGGGTATTTTTTCCATTCCCTTTTCAAACCCGAGGTGCCCATCTGGCAAATCACTGGGTAACAGGCATAACTTTTAAGAACAGGAAGTTCAGTTACGGAAAAGGCTTAAGCTAGTAAGTTCGTGTGGAAGGGTTGAGAGTAAAGGTGGAATAAACAGGATATAAGTAGAACATTTTTAAGTCAAACCAAAAGAGACAATTTATCTTTACTGCAAAGGCAAAAATAAAAATAAAAAATAAAAAATAGCATACTTGGTCACCTTCTGCAGTGAGGCTAGGCTGCCTATATTAGATGGAAGAAATGACTAACTGGATTCTCAAGCCGAGTGGTAGGGAGGAATTCAGCTCCAGTGTGTCCCTACCTGATCTCATTCTTTCCAGAGTTTAGGCTAAAAACAGCTTCTAGTCCAGAGGCCTTATCTTGGATATGAGGTTGAAGGGACTGAGAATGCAGGAAACATAATACTATGTAGTAGCCATAATAATCTCAATTACAGTATTAGAGACCTAGAAAATAATGGGTACTGATTTCACTACCCCTCACCAGTTATTACGAAGATCTTCAGACTACAGAGTTCTCTTGCTTTCCTTCCAACATCAACACCCCCTACTTATCCCCAAACAGTGACAATACCAGAATCACGTGGGCAGCAGGGCAGAGACACATGAATCTATCTCTCCCACCATGGCAGCCCCTGGGAAAGGTGGTCACACTCCACAGAGCAAAATTACTCCAAAGGGCTGGGAACAAATACAAGGAAAGCCAAATACTTTGGTTTCTAATTAACCCAGGGTGGTGATCTCACTGTCCACGTTAACTTTATAAACAAAGGGCTAATGTTGTATGCTAGCTGGACTGGGAGGGAATTAGAATTTCCATAGTCAAGGAGATATCTGACCAAACCGCTCCTGCACATCCTTAGCTTATACCCACAAATGCAAAACTGATAATCCACGATCTCTGAAAAGCCATCAAGGGACTAAGAACAATGTTCCAGGATAGCACAGTCTCCACAGAGCCTGAGTCATCAACTAGCTTATCACTAATGACTTTATCAGATCTTAGCCACTTGGCCTTTAGGAACCAAATAGATGTGGGAATTAAGCCTTGAAAGATACTTCTCTAACAGCTTTGAAAACTATCTCTTTTGCCTTTCACCATGACATGACACTCCAAACTTTTTTGTCCTTTCCCCCACTGCTTATGTAAGAGGCAAAGGAAAGATCTAAATGGAAAAATGAAGCAACATAAGCATGGAGAATCAGGTATTTCTACAAATAGTTTCCTTTACCAACTAATCAACAGGTGGGAAACTGAGGCTGTTTCCCCTCCCCCCACCTTCATAAAACCACCATACTGAAAAATTAATAGTTCTTTGGCTATGCTGGGGTTTGATTAAAAAGGCCACCCTCCACCCTTCATCCACAGCACAGCATTGGTTCCTAGTGTCCAGAAAGACATGCACGGAAAGAACGCCAGAGTTAGCTAAAGAAATACCACAGTTTATTGAAGACTACAAATATTTTTGTTACAAGTTGAAACTACATGCCTTCCAGAAATCAAAAGCAACAGCAGGTGTGTGCATTGATGCTTCGAAGGTGCTGCACCGCTTGAACTTGAAATGGGTAAGACAGGGTCAGACACATGGGGGAGAGGGAAATGGGGGAGGGGCAAGTTCAAAAGCCCAGAAGGTATCCACCAACTCATTTCCCCAAGCCACGCAGGCCATGGCCTCAGCTCAGCAGGCTCTCCTCAGTGGTCTGGTTTCTGAAACAAGACTTCAGTGCAAATTTATACACACACACAAAACACAGCCCCCAGCCTTGGGCCAAATTAGCTCTCAGCCGTCCAGAAATGCTTGTAAGGGGGTGGATATTTTCTTCCTAAAAGGAATCAAATACATAAAAATAAATGAATGGAATGACAAAAGCCCTTTGTGGGGTTGGGAACTGGGGGTTCTCAAGGGCTGATATAATACGTTTCTGAATTCTGAAGGGAGGCAAGAAGGTGGGATTTCTAGAATCAAGTATGCCAATTCTCTTATATTATCCATCACCTACCTCTTAAAACTCGTGAACCTGGTCCAACTAAGACTTCAACCTAATGTCCTCAGAAAGGGGCCACCACTCCAAGTCAAAAAGCTTATAATCCTCCCCACCAAGATTTAGGGTGAACCTTGCTCGATGACAGGGGTGGCCACGAGTCTATGTATTAAATCTCAATGGGGCTTCTCAGGATTTATTTAATTTAACTCATGACCCACTCTAACTCATACAGCACAGTTCAAAGCTCCACTTGGCTATCAGTTCCTAGCCCTTACTGCCTTCTGTGCTCTTCCCAATTATTGAAAACTGTGGGCAACTGACCCACCCAGAGCCCACATAAGGGTGAAAAACACATGCTGCTCTATCCAAATCACCATGAAACTGTATCTGAGCTGACAGCTTTGAAGGACAACCCCCATCCCCAACCCTAAGCAATCAGAGAAACCTGCTCCTCCCCTATTCATCTACAAGTCGCTGAAAAGGTACAATTATATTATTCAAAGATTCCTTCTCGCTCCCTGTCCTCCAAAAGTAGAGCACAGATGTCAGGTATGGAAGCAAGGGAGAGGCTGAGTATCTTTTAGGTAAGTACCCATCCAGAGGATTCCTACAATTCCCTCCCTGCCATCACATATGCAAAAAGACTTGCAAAGAGACCAGCCATACAAATGAAGGAACCTAAAGGCCCAACTCTCCCAGTCCAATTCCCACTCTATTAAGTATGGTCACGCCTACTCCTTTTTCTCCACAGTTTAGGTCTTCTAGCTAGGGAATAAAAAAGGACACATAAGAAAAGTAGTGCTACAAAGTGATTTAAGCCAAACCTATCGTAGGCTGCTAGCTATGAACCCATTTAATCCTTCTACTCAGTGAATACACCCCCCTTTTGTACTATCAGTGCCATACATACTATTAACACTTGCCTCCACTGACATTTCAGCAAAATCTTGGGGCTCCTTGCCCTACTTCCACCCACACTTTTGGCCAACCAACATATTCTAAAAACCAACACATACTCTTGGGCATTCCCGTCACATATAGTGGACACATGTCCTAGTATCAAGCTCCTCCGTTGGTGCTGCTCCCACAGATACCCAAGTCAGCCAAGCATTAACAATCATACCCGGGGCAGCAGCACACCCTCACCAACCCCATTTTCTCAAGCACCAAGTCTTCCTCCCTGAAATTTATCCAATAACACCCCACAGATACCACCGAGCCAGAGACAAGGTCAGCTTACCAGTGTTGTATCCATGAGACCCATATCCACTCGGCTGTTGGAAAGGGGTGGCCGATGCATTCACACTGACATTCACACCATGCTGCTTGGAAGAGGTAGGAGCCACCTAAAGAGCAAAAAGGCCAGATTTGCAGTGACTTGGCAGCAGAATACTATCTGTCCCACTTGTCCTGCTCCAGGTATTGGCCATTCAGATGGCTACCTATCCTGATGCAAGTTGACTACAGTTTGCTTAGTGAAATTAGCTCCTTACTAACTGTTCTAGAATCTACTAATTAAGTCAAGAAATGGTAGTTTGGAGGAAGAAAAAGGGACAATGGCAGCAGGGAATGAATGAATCTGAGTGAAGCAAAGCTGTATGGTATCATATTCTCCCTTTGGCAAATTCTAAGACTAGGCAATCCCTATCCGAATTCCACCAATTCCAGCCCCATTCCCCCACCACCCTGCACCAGGCCAAAAACAGGCCAGAGGTGGAAACTGTTCCTCCTCATACATTATTAAAGTCATTGACGCTTAAAAGCAGCTAGGATAGTGTCCAGGGCTAGGATCCTTCATCACAAGGAGTGACCAAAGCCAGGTACTCACAGGGAACACAGCAGGCCCATACTGGAAGGTGCTGGGGAGGCCCGGGACCCCTGTATAGTATGGCAGGCTGGTGTAACTGTAGCCAGGAGGCAGCGCCGGGTTCAGGAATGTCTGCTGCGTGGTATGGTGAGTCTGCGTCTGGTTCTGTTGGGGTTGGGCCAAGGTTGTGGCCGGGGCTGGGGAGGAGGCATCCCCACGGCCGAACTTTGTGAGGTCACCTGTGACAGGAGAAGCTAAATGTACCTGCCTCTTTCACCCCAATACCAATACAGAATTACCTCTTCTGATTTCACATGATTCTAGGAGATCCTGTTCAAAGACTATTAAAGTTCAATTCCTTGAATTACATTTCTTAGTGGCTCCAATTATTGTTGCTCAGCATACACTTAGCACAGTTGCTGCAAGTCAAGGACTAATGTTGAATAACTGTGCAATGCTATGGCAGGAGGCTCTTGGAATAAGGCACCTGCACAATTTCTCTGCCCACTTGTGTTCTCTTTCATCTTCCCCCTTCTTCCCTCCCCTCTTCTCCTCCATGGGGAATACCCCATGCTGGACTTGAAGGACAATGATGGATCAGGGAAAATGGTAAGTCAATGAGGACAATGATAGGTCAGGTAAAAGAAGGAGGCCCCAGGCCTAGCAAGGCAGTGAGATTGCCACTGTGAGTAGTAGCATAAAGGGGCAGAGATGAGCAGAGAAGACCACCTCAACCACTGTATTTCCTGGAAAAAGCTAGCAAATGGCTTGAAACTAAGTCAAGATATCACTTTTTTGGAGATGGGGTCTTGCTATGTTGCCCAGGCTGGTCTTGAACTCCTGGGCTCAAGCAATTCTCCCACCTTGGCATCCCAAGTAGCTGAGACTACAGGTGTGTGCTACCATGCCTGGCTAAGATATCATCTAGAAATCACAGGGAGACAACACAAAGTGGGATGAATAGGAAAAGCCATGACATGCCCAACTTTAGCAGGATTTTGAATCTACCAATCCTGATTTATCACATCCCTTCTTGCTACCAATCAGGTGTCTGCCATCAATCCCAACACTATCTCCCTTTTTATTTATTTAGTCCCATCCCAATCCTACCAGAATAAGGGTTGCTGGCCAGGCTACCATCCCTCCCAGTCAGCGGAGTAGTGGGTGTGGGAAATGGGATGCTGTAGTAATCCTAGAAAAGAGGGAAAAAAAGAGCAGAAATTCAATGTCACTCATTCCCCAGCATGAGTATTATTTCCACGGAGGAAAAAACAGAAGAATGTGAGAGTTGTGCAATTTATCCAGTCACTAATTAAGCTGGCTAGAGTTAGCACAAACTCCACATTACTCTTGCATACACTGTCCCCCCTGCCTGGCCATGAGCACAGTCAGGCAAGGTCTACGGGTATGCCCACTTGAGAATACATCAAAGTCCATGAGGACCAATATTTTCAACCCTCTAGGTGTCATCCCTATCAGTTTATACCAAGCTTATTCTACTGAGAAAACAGATCATTCAATAATTTAAAGTGTCTGGGACAAACAGAAAGCACCCTGAGTGCTCCAGAGTACTTTACTGGGCTATAGATTAGGTTAAAATATATTTACTAAGATGCCACAACTCTGATTTAAAAAAAGAAAAAAAAAAAGGCTGGGTGCGGCGGCTCATGCCTGTAAGCTCAGCACTTAGGGAGGCAGAGGCGGGTGGACCATGAGGTCAGGAGTTCAAGACCAGCCTGGCCAAGATGGTGAAACCCCGCCTCTACTAAAAATACAAAAAAAATTAGCTGGGGGTGGTGGTGGGCACCTTTAATCCCAGCTACTCCAGAGGCTGAGGCAGACAATTGCTTTAACCCAGGTGGCAGAGGTTGCAATGAGCCAAGATCACACCACTGCACTCCAGCTTGAGCGACAGAGTGAGACTCTGTCTCAAAAAAAAAAGTTATCTTCCAACTCCCAACACTAATTTTAAGACTACTTTCTTTTCCAAAGCTCTATCCCACATACTCACCAATGGAAATCTTGTCTGAAGCATCTGCAAGTCATCATAACCATATACTTGTGGCTGAAAGATACAGACATATAGCAATAACAGGAACTGGTCATGATGTTAGCAAAACAAGGAGCCAAGAGACAAGCTAATTCAACAGAAAGTTCATCCTCATTCTGGGTTAGAACAGGACACGGATTATTTCCTTCAATTTTATTTAAGGAAAAAGCAGTAAAGTACACAGAGATTAAATGATTCATGAAAGGTCTTGAAGCTTTCCTTGAGCTAAATACTACTGATTCTAGTAGGCTGGCTTCTTGATACCAATAGAGTAGACACAAAATATACACGAACAACCAGTTTTACTCTCTATTCTACAAGTCTCTGTCTCTTATACTCTTCAAAATCTGGCTTAAAAATAATCTCCTCTGGAAAGAATATTTCACTTTTCTCCAATTTCAGGGTTTTAAGGTAGTGACCACAAATTAAAAATGTGTAACTGTGTTATTTGGATGTGTCATCGGTATGAAATTTATCTAGACTTTGTCTATGAGGGCAGGAACAGGTATCTTCTAAGACGTTTTCATATATCCTTCATCTTAATAGGTACCAAATACTTGAAGGTCACAGAAGATACACTAGGGCAAAAAGCTACTAATGTCAGCCACTTATTCTCAAAGTCCCAGATTGAGTCAGGAAACTTTCCTCTAACCAGGCCAGACCAGCAAACACACTCAGAGTTAGGGATTTAATCAAATCAGAGAAAATAATTCTTGGGGCCAGGAGTAGTGGCTCAGGCCTATATATAACCCCAGTTATTTGAGAGGCTGAGGCAGGAGGACTGTCTGAACCTGGGATTTTGAGACCAGCCTAGGCAACATAGGAAGACCCTGTCTCTAAAAAAATTTTTAAAACTTAGCCAGGCATGGGGATGCACACCTGTAGTCCTAGCTACTTGGGGAGTCTGAGGTGAGAGGATTGCTTGAGCCCAGGAGTTCAAGGCTGCAGTGAGCTACCTATGATTGTTCCACTGTACTCCAGCCTGGGTAAAAGAGCAAGATCTGCCTCAAAAAATAAAATAATAGTCATAATTATCTAAGAAACCAAAAAGGATTCCAGATGAACATTCTGGCCTTTGGCTTCTGAGGCCCAGAAATTGTGTTTCAAACAGGGCAGATATTCTCATCACACGTATACATACACATTGTACACACACACACACACATGCATACATGTGTGCACCATAAACCAAAGCAGATACACAATAGATGGGTTGGCCTCAGTTTAGTATTTTTTCCAAAACTGCAAAGATTAAAAACCAGTTTGATTACATGTGGCAATCCCTCATTTATTTTATATTTTAATTACAGCTGACCCTTAACACAGGTTTGAACTGCACGCTGTTTATGTATGAATTTTTTCCAACCAGACACACAGATCAAAAATACGGCCACATTTACAGAATGCAAAACCCATATACATGGATTCCACAGAGTCAACTGCAGGGCTTGAGTATGTGCAAGTTTTGGTATTCACAGGGGTCCATCTGAAGCCAGAGCTATAAAAAGAGTAGCCACAACATCCTCACCTTTTGAAGAAGATCCTTTAGTCCCACTTACCGGGTAGGCATGTAACAGCCCTGGAGCCATAATATACGGATTAGGCAACAACGGCGGGACCCCAGGAGGGAGGTTGGGAGGAGCTTTTCCTAAAAGAGAAATTACATTTTTATCCCATCACACAATTACTTACCTCCTCCATCCCAGAGGAATGCCATCTGCTTATGCAAGGCTACCTGAAGTCGTAGCAACTGAGCTTCGAGTCGAGGCTGTGACAGTGGAGTTGCTGCCTAGGCTGAGGCCCAGGCTACTGCCACTATTGAGACTGGAGGAGACACTGACCACTGGGGGAGGTGCAGAGACTGTGCTGGATGTGGTGGAAAAAGTGCTGGAGGAAGAATGGAGATTCGCCTCACTCTCCACACTTGTGTGCTTCAAAAGGGGGAGCAGTGGAAAAGAGAAGAAGAAAAGAGATCAGCATCATAGGTCAGGAAAAATAAGACAATCCCTCCTGCTGAATATATTATTATGTCAACTTCCTAATTAAAGAGGCCAAGTAGGCAAGGTACCAAAGTACACCCTGCTAAAGTAGTTAGAAATAATCTCCAGCTACATATTCCTCAAGACTCATCTGGCAAGAATGGTAACAGACTCACTGCACATCATCATCCTGTTCAGAAAGACAGTAAAGCAAATGGAGACAGATTCCCCAGAGACTAACACTGGCTGATAAAGGAACAGAGAGAGTTGAGATGTAAAAAATATATCACAGATTTCTCTCCCCAACTTTTCTTTACTAGTTGAGACCAGTTTGTGGACTAGGAAAAAGCAAAAATTCTGATTTTACATTTTTTTTGAGACAGGGTCCCATCCTGTTGCCCAGGCTGGGGTGCAGTGGTGCAATCTTGGCTCACTGCAACCTTGGCCTCCTGGGCTCAAACAATCCTTCCACTTCAGCCTCCCGAGTAGCTAGGACTCTATGAATGTACCACCATGCTTGGCCAATCTTCAAAAAATTTTTGTGGAGATGAGGTCTCACAATATTGCTCAGGTTGGTCTCAAACTCCTGGGCTCAAGCAATCCTCCTGCCTTGGCCTCCCAAAGTGTTGGGATTACAGAGGTGAGCCACTGCACCTGTCCACAATTCTGACTTTAAATCTGAAACTGTGTATTTGAATAGAGACTCCTAAAGGAGCCTTAGCCCTCATATCTCCCCAGGCTTCCGGCAAATCTGATACTTTTGTCCAAAATGGGTCCTTCCCTTTACAGGCTCAGCTTAATTCTATTAATAGTTGTTACAAATCAAAACAATAAAATTGACTCTTGGACCAAAAGCTCTCACCTGGCATCTACTTTCACAAAAATGTCCAGCCTTGCACTGATTCTTTTCAGAACTTGGGCATACCCAAGACCAAGGAAAGAGAACAGCTCTACCAGTTGGAAAGGTATGTTCTTCCAGAATTTATTAAAGCATACAAAGCCCAACTATATATTCAGTAGGGAAAAAAGTCAGAAAGTCACTTTCAGGGCTTTTAGGAATGACCCAGAGCTCAATGTTTAGGGATTCTTCTGCCTCTCTTGGCTTCCTAACATCCCTTTACTCCTTTTCCTGCAACCTCAAATCAATTATTTTGCCACCTCATGAAGAAATTTTCAATAATTCTCTCTTGGGACAATCTTAGGGTTGGACAGTTCTAAGTGTAAGAAAACCACACATCCCTCTCAGCATCACACTTACCAAAAGAGTGGATGTCGAAGTGCGCCCAGAAGATGTTGATGATGAAAGGGTATTCTGCTGCGTAGATAACGTGCTGTCAGAAAAAAAGAGGCTGCCATCAGCCATAGTGCTATAATTACGTGACCTGGAGCTTCAGTCAAGAACATAACAAGGAAATAAGACATAATATGGGACACCAAGGAGGTCTGAGATCATACGTTAAGCACAATGGCCAGCCAGGGGTAGAGAGCAGTTAAAGCAAAAGTGGATGTTGAAAGGGGAAAATTAAAACAAGCCTCCTCTGTCTTCACTTCCCACAGTTCTTAGGTCACCCACTTACCACAAAAGCAGGGCTAATGTGGTCTCTGCCAGGTCAAGGGAATAATAAGAACCAGAGAGCTCTGTGATTGCTATTCACCAACCCCAACCTCCATCCTCACCCCAAATCACCTGCTGTGTTGTGTGGTGGTAGTATTTGGAATCTCCTCACTGTGGCTCAAGCCACCCAAGGAGGATGAATGCTGATTGGTTGTCGTCAGTAAGGAAGCTGCAGATACCGTTTCATTGAGAGGGGGGATGCTAGAAGTGGAAGGTGAATCAGATTTCACTGCAGAGCCTGTAGCACCTAGAAATTTAGAAGGAATTCCTCTCATCAGAAAAAAAGGGATGTCTATAGAGAGGTGACCACAGTCCAAGGCAGCTCCAAAGACAAAAGGATGAGTTATTTAACAGTGGACTATATTAGGTAGAATCTTTTTTCTTTAATGCTGAGAATTACACAGCATGGGTCTCATTTGTCCAGTGAAGGGAACTAATGGATTATCACCATTTTAAGATAGAAAACCGGAAACTTAGGAGGGGAAAAGCCTGAAGAACACTCACCTTCAACAGATTGTGTGGTCTGTAACTGCGTGGCCTGCACAGAACTGAAGCCATTCTGGTAAAAAAAAAAAAAAAACAGAAGAGCAAGAAACAGACAAACTCATGTGAATGAGGAAAGTTAGCACTGATTCAGCTTTATTTTGGTCAACAAATCTTTAGGAGAAACTCTGTAAATTAACCAAAAGGATTAATATTAATACAATGCAGACTATCCAAAAAACCAAAATAGGAACAAAAATTAAACAACAAAATTGAGATATACCAACACTGTGTGACCAAAAGCAAAAGAAGGAAACCCTACAAATTGTTGAAGACACCCCAAACCTAAAACAGATAGAGGAAAGGCCCAAAGTCCACATCCAGTGATTTTTGGGGAAGGGTAAGTACAACAAACAGTTCAGCCACACCACCTATTCCGCTGGCTGCATCTGACACTCACTCCACGTCACCTCTGGCACATGCTGTCTCCCTCACCATGCCAGGACTTAGCAAGGTGAGGTCTACTGACACGCACCCAGAAATCTGGCAATCACATCTTCCCAGAAGACAGGACAGGCACTTGAGACTGATTCTACTAGAGGCAATGAATTTTTAGTACAAAGAGAATGGTTTCCTGGCTCTTCAGTCTCCGGGTTTGCTGATAAGAACTTTTAATTCACTAGCCACAGATGTGTGCCTTTTTCAAATTCTCAATCACTACTTCCAAAGTTTCTTAGCACCATTTGCTGAAAAGTAAAACACTAATATTTAAGGAATTTTTGCCCACTATTCTCCTAACCAATTCCCAAGGGTTCATGAAGCCACTACCTTTGCCTGAGTCAGGTCCTTTTGGGGTGATGAAGAGATGGAGCTGGGGTACCGCCGAGTCTGTGTGGATCTCTGTTCATAAAGAGGGCCCTGAGCATTATTTTGGGAGGTATAGGTTGTCGACTGAATTGGGCCGCTCTGATAACCAGACTCCTGACTCTGGTTAGATGAAATTGTAGAGGATGATTCACTGTGAGTAATGAAGAGAAAAATCTCAGAGAAACAAAATAGAGCATATCTACTCATACTAAGGAAATCGTGGAGATCTACTAGTGGAATAACTTGATTTGAATCAAGAAGAAATTTTTCAGCAACAAATAGAAGAATCTACCAAAATTTCCTCCTGATAACACTAGGAATCCCTACCTTCTACAGCGCCAGAGATCTGAATTAAGAATTAATCTTAAAAAAACATCTAGGCCAGGCGCAGTGGCTCACGCCTGTAATCCCAGCACTTTGGAAGGCCAAGGCAGGCGGATCACGAGGTCAGGAGATCAAGACCATCCTGGCTAACATGGTGAAACCCCGTCTCTACTAAAAATACAAAAAAATTAGCCGGGCATGGTGGCGGGCGCCTGTAGTCCCAGCTACTTGGGAGTAGGCAGGAGACTGGCATGAACCCGGGAGGCGCAGCTTGCAGTGAGCCGAGATCAAGCCACTGCACTCCAGCCTGGGTGACAGAGCGAGACTCCATCTCAAAAAAAAAAAAAAAAAAAAAATTAAAAACATCTTCAAGTCTTCAAGGAAGAGAAAAGTCCCTTGGTTCCCCCCTACGTTTTGCTGTTATAAGAAAAATTGGACCCGGAAGCCGTGGCTCATGCCTGTAATCCCAGCACTTTGGGAAGCCAAGGTGGGCAGATTACAAGGTCAGGAGATCGAGACCAGCCTGGCCAACATGGCGAAACCTTGTCTCTACTAAAAATACAAAAAATAGCCAGGCATGGTGGTAGGCGCCTGTAATCCCAGCTACTCAGGAGGCTGAGGCAGGAGAATCACTTGAACCTGGGAGGCAGAGGTTGCAGTGAGCTGAGATCGTGCCATTGCACTCCAACCTGTGTGACAAGAGCAAGACTCTGTCTCAAAATAAAAAAGTAGCTAAATGTCAGTATACAGGATACATTACTCTTGGCCCCTTCTATACATTATAACATGGACCCTAAGCACAGGAAAAGCCATCTTTTGTTCACACTCATTTTAGAGAATTCTGAATTCTAGGCTCCCTCAAGAACCATATAAGATTTGGGCCAGGTGTGGTGGCTCACGCCTGTAATCCCAGCACTTTTGGAGGCCAAGGTGGGCAGATCATCTCCATTCAGGAGTTCAAGACTGGCCTGAACAACATGGTGAAACCCCATCTCTACTAAAAATACAAAATTAGCTGGGCATGGTGGTGCATGCCTGTAATTCCAGCTACTAGGGAGGCTGAGGCAGGAGAATTGCTTAAACCTGGGAGGCAGAGGTTGCAGTGAGCGGAGATTGCACCATTGCACTTCAGCCTGGGCAACAAGAGCAAAACTCTTGAGCCAGGCGTGGTGGCTCATGACTGTAATCCCAGTGCTTTGGGAGGCCGAGGAGGGCAGATCACCCGAGGTCAGGAGTTCAAGACCAGCCTGGCCAACATGGTGAAACCCTGTCTCTACTAAAAACACAAAAATTAGCCGGATGTGGTGGCACATGCCAGTAATCTCAGCTACTCAGGAAGCTGAGGCAGGAGAATTGCTTGAACCTGGGAGGCAGAGGTTACAGTGAGCCGAGATCACACCACTGCACTCCAGCCTGGCAACAGAGCGAAACTCCATCTCAAAAAAAAAAAAAAAAATCTGGGCCGGGCACGGTTGCTCACCCCTGTAATCCCAGCACTTTGGGGGGCCGAGGTGGGTAGATCGCTCGAGGTCATGAGTTCTAGACCAGCCTGGCCAACATGGTAAAACACCATCTCTACTAAAAAATACAAAAATTTGCTGGTTATGGTGGTGGGCCCCTATAATCCCAGCTACTCGGGAGGCTGAGGCAGGAGAATCGCTTGCACCCGGGTGGCAGAGGTTGCAGTGAGCCAAGATCGCACCACTGCATTCCAGCCTAGGCAACAGAGTGAAACTCTGTGTTTAAAAAAAAAATTTTTTTGTAGAGACAGGGACTCATTATGTTGCCCAGGCTGGTCTTGAACTCCTGGCCTCAAGCAATCCTGCTGCCTTGGCCACCCAAAGTGCTGGGATTATCAGGGTCAGCCATCACACCCAGCCCCTAAGGGGCATATTTCTACCTGTTTAGTTACAGATAACCCTAATAACAATATTTTAAAGCACTAAAAATGCTATGACTGACTACTTTCCCCCTCAGCCATGCAGAGTTCTAGAAATTTCCTCTCCAGAGTTCTAGAAATTTCCCACAGATTAAAAAAGTAGTAAAAGGTTAATAAGAGAGGTCTTATGGCTAATGTTTCCTCTACCTGGCCGTGCTGGTATACAGGCTACTTGGAGCCTGGCTTGAAGAGGCGCTCGTGGTGGGGGTGGACTCATAATCAGAAAGGACAGGCTCTGACCCAAACTGCAATGCCCCAAACTGCAGGTTTAGCCCTGAGATATCTGCTGAGCCAGGCATCTCCACAGCCAGAACAGGAATCTATAAAGTTGAAGGAGAAGAGAAAGTAATGGCTTTAATACAACCTTACTAAAGACTAAAAAAAACCCCTCCCTTTAAATTTCCAAACTTACCCTTTTAATCTCAATTCTCAAGCCCCACACCCCTTGCCATAAAATGGTATCTACCTAAAAGTTTAAGTACCTTAGAAGTCAAGGAGGCTTTTTTCTTCTGCTGTTTCAGTTTCTGCTGAGCCGGCTGAGGGCTAGAGGACTGGTTGTCTGAAGATCCAGGCGACATCTGTGGAGCCGACGTGGATTTGCTTGGCAGAGGAGAAGACGGAGGTGGAGGTGCAGCTGTGGAGGTAGCCACTGCAGGTGACTTCTCCTGAAGGAACACCTCCATCATGGTTGAAGATGGGGTAAAAGCCTGGCGCTTTGTAAAGGGGCTGTGCACTGTTGAATCACTTGGGTTCTTCAAATCTGCAAGAGGAAACCCAGTATATGAAGCCAGAGATGCTAATGAATCTCAAGGAAATGCTATTGTCCTGCACTAGCACCATGAATGAGGACTGTAAAAATCAGAAACTCATATAAGCAGGCCCTCTTTTGGGGCTTAATCTCATTTCTATAGGTGACAATCACTGGATTACATCTTTTTTTTTTTTTTTTTTGAGATGGGAGTCTCGCTCTGTCACCCAGGCTGGAATGCAATGGCGCAATCTCAGCTCACTTCAACATCCGACTCCTGGGTTAAAGCGATTCTCTTGCCTCAGAGTAGCTGGGACTACAGGCGCGCGCCACCACGCCTGGCTAATTTTTGTGTTTTTAGTAGACACGGGGTTTTGTCATGTTGGCCAGGCTGGTCTCGAACTCCTGACCTCAAGTGATCCGTCCGCCACGGCTTCTCGAAGTGCTGGGATTACAGGCATGAGCCGCCGCACCTGGCCTACAACCATCCTTAAATAAAGCCTAATTAAATCAACAACATTACCCTGTCTGTGTAAGACAGGAATGCACAAATCGTCCAAGTTTAAAGTACCGCAAGTTCTCATTTAACATCCATAGGTGCTTGGAAACTGGCTTTAAGCAAAAACAAGACATGGCACATCTTTGCATAACGTTGTTTCCTTCAACATGATTTCATTATAATGTTGATGAGGAAAAAAAAATGGCCAGCTGCAATGGCTCACGCCTGCAATCCCATCACTTTGGGAGGCCAAGACCAGCAGATTGCTTGAGCCCAAGAGACACACCTGGGCAACACGGTGAAAACCCATCTCTACAAAAAATTAAAAATTAGCCAGGCATGGTGGTACAAGCCTGTGGTCCCAGCTACTCAGGAGGCTCAGGTGGGAGGATTGCTTGAGCCCAGGAAGATGAGTGAGCCAAGATAGTGCCACTGTACTCTGGTCTGGATGACAGAACTAGACCTTGTCTTATGTTTCGCATAAAGTCGCAAGAACCTATCAATGACATTAAGTGAAGACTTACTGTATAAGGTCTTAAGATGGCTAAGCCTAAGAACCTGAAGGCAATATGTTATTTTCAAACACTGAAGATAAATCTAAGGAGAATAATAATAATAATTAAAACCCCAATCAACAGAAGACTGCAACTATGTATATGGTTAAAAAATTTTTTTTTTTTTTTTTGCGGAAAGCTAGCTTCACACTAGCTCACCCTCCTTAGGGGCTGGGACCACAGGTGCACACCACCGCACTCAGCTAATTGAAAACAATTTTTTTAGAAATGGAGTCTTGGTATGTTGCTCAGGCTGTTCTTGAACTCCTAAGGCTCAGGCTGTCCTCCCACTTCAACCTCCCAAAGTGCTAGGATTACAGGTATAAGCTACCATGCCCAGCCTCTAAATGTGATGAGAAATATATAGCCTCAAATTTTATTATTCCCCAACTTCTTGAATTCAGCTTATTTGATTAGGGGAAATACATGTGGGAAGGTAACCAACTAGCTGCCCCTTTTCTTCACTTCAGGACACATTCTCCACCCCCTCCCCCTGCTAGCCTCTTGACAGTAATGCTCCAATGCTTTAAAGATTCAAGTCACTTTCCATCTTCTCACCATACTGCACCAGTGATGGGGATTGTGTCGTCGAGCCCATGTCCCAAGAGGAGGTGGTGGTGCTTCCAGACTGAGAATGCTGAGCTGCCAACTGAGCCAGGGCTTGGGCAGTCTTGAATTGCTCCAAGAACTGGGAGCCCGTAGTACTGCCGCCTTTAGCTTCACCGACATCACCAAATCCTTTCCCTAACATGCTCACCTGCAGATCAACAAAGAGATGAGAGAAACCTACAGCCAGTAACCTTGTTCAGCTACTCATAAAGACACTTATCCAGACCGAGAGCCAGTACAGATCAGGCAAGTAAAGAATACTGTCACACTGAGTATACAGCATAGTCCACTGGAGTATAGGACCTAGAGTCAGACTGTCTTAGATTGAAATCCTGGCTATGTAAGCGTGGAAAAACTATTTTTTAATCTCTCTTTCCTCATCTGGAAATAGGAATAAAAGTAAAGCTGTAGGAGGATTAAATAAATTAAAGCACTTAATACATGTATGGCACATAGTAATCACTCAAAAAACAGAGCCATTAAAACTTCATATCATCATTACTTCCTTCTCCCTGCTTCTCAGGGATAAAATTCAGCTGACTGAAGAATTTTTGTTTTTGTTTTTGTTTTTGAGACAGAGTCTCGCTCTGTCGCCCAGGCTGGAGTGCAGTGGTGCTATCTCGGCTCACTGCAAGCTCCGCCTCCCGGGTTCACACCATTCTCCTGCCTCAGCCTCCCGAGTAGCTGGGACTACAGGCACCCGCCACCACACCCGGCTAATTTTTTGTATTTTTAGTAGAGATGGCGTTTCACTGTGTTAGCCAGGATGGTCTCGATCTCCTGACCTCGTGATCCGCCCGCCTTGGCCTCCCAAAGTGCTGGGATTAGAGGCGTGAGCCATCACACCCAGCCGAGAATTTTTAAATCAACCAATACAATTAACATAAATGTAATATAAGATTTTACTTTTGCCATTAAGGTCCTTGCCCTTCTCATTAAAAAAACTCAAAAGAAACAACAATTAACTGGAGCCTCATCTTGATGCTGCTAATAACTAGCACAGAGGCAAAAAGGAAAAGTTAAAGGGCATCCCAACTTCTGCACTAGACAATCAAGTAGCAAGTCAGTATGATTTGATTGTTTTCTCCATGTATATACAAGTTCTATAGGGTAATCACTGGGCCGAATGCGGTGGCTCACGCCTGTAATCCCAGCGCTTTGGGAGGCTGAGGCGGGCAGCTCACCTTAGGTCAGGAGTCCTAAACCAGCCTGACCAACATGGTGAAACCCTGTCTCTACTAAAAATACAAAATTAGCCAAGCATGGTGGTGGGCGCCTGTAACCCCAGCTACTCAGGAGGCTGAGGCAGGAGAATTGCTTGAACCCAGGAGGTGGAGGTTGCGGTGAGCCAAGATCGCGCCATTGCACTCCAGCCTAGGCAACAAGAGTGAAACTCTGTCTCAAAAAAAAATAAAAAATAAATAATAAATAAAAACAATGAAAATTACCTAGTGTTCACTGTATTATACATAAAAATATAAAGAAACTCCCATGTTATTTAGCTCTACTAAATTTTAAGTGAAATTAATCCTCTAACATTTATTCTCAATAGAAAGGAAATTACATTATCTAATATATTGATTAGTACAGGCAACAAAAAAACAGAATAGTATTTATATTTAGTTTTCACATTTTTATTAAAAAAAATTTTTTTTTAGAGAAAGGGTTTCATTCTGTCACCCAGGCTGGAGTACAGTGGTGAGCTCAAAGCTCACTATAGTCTTGAACTCCTAGTCTCAAGCAATCCTCCCATTTCAGCCTCCAGAGTAGCTGAGACTACAGGAACGTGTCACTGTCCCCAGCTGAAAACACCTTTTTGGTATCAAAAGTCTGATTTCGTTGTAAATTTTCACAATTCCAGACATTAAGAGGGCAATTAAGAGACATAGATCACATAATCACATTTTCCAGTCATTTATCTTTAAGGGTTGGTAGTTACTTCTTGATCTTCATTACACCTTCTTACAACCTTTGTCCTATTTTCTTTCTTCTTTTTCTATTTAATCCCAACACTTCTCTCCATTTCCCTTCTCCTCCCACCTCTTCTCACCTGTTACCTTTCCTATGTGGCAGGACATCGACCACCAAATTACTAACTTAACACACACAAAAAACATTTTAAGACAACAATTAAAAACTGACCGAGTTCTGAATTAGTAGCTAGCTTGGCAGTTTTCTAGTTAAACTAATTACTCTAACTGGAAAAATAAAATTATATGCACACACATGGTCTGCTTACCTCTTACAACTTTAGTATCCCTCCATCAAAAAATAGGAGAGAAAAAGAGAAAAAAAGAAAAAGCAGTACTTCTTAGGACTCACTGACTATGAGAAAACTGGTACTTGTAGCATCTTTGTTTAGTTTAAATGATTCCTTTGATGTAGTTAATGACCTTGGATGTTTTAAATGCTCTGAGTCAACAAGTAATATGTCATAAGTTCTAAGTTATGTATAACATCACTACTGAAACCACACTTGTATAGCCACCTTTGGGAAGATGGGAAGGACTAGCACTTTTATCCCTATTTACATAGAAATGGAGACACAGCTAGTAAGTGGCAGAAATGGGAAGACCATAGGTTTCTGGAGGCCTTGTCTACAAATACCTGGTTTAAGTAAATATACAAGACAATTCTGATCCATCAAGAAATGGGGAACTGCTACAATCTCCCATCATAGTTTAATGAGGGCTGCAAAAGGATTAAAATGTATTGACAAGTTTATGTCATTGATTTTCTCTCAAGAGTAATGGCAAATGGTGTTCATTCAGCACAATGAGTAGTCAATAAATAATGTTAACTTATTCTCATAAGAATATTCAGTCTGTCCAGAACTAAGTCCTCTCTTAGAGCTACCCCCTATTACCCAACTCAAACATTTCTACAACCAAGTCTGCTTAAGAAGACAAAGAGGATGCTTCACCTGCCAAAAACCTGACTGTCTTTGGAAGGAACTGTGTATGTGTGCTAGGATTAGCAGGAAGGTTTGATTAGGATAAACCACGTTTCCTACTCACCATACTGTGATGAGAAAATGTGTTCCCTGAAGCAGGCTGTGATATGGCAGTCTGCTTCGAATTACTGAACACCAGAGGCTGGGCCAGAGAAGGAGCCTGAGACGGATCCAGATTAGATGAATCATTCTCCATTGTAGATGGTGTCTTCCCCAGCAGAACAGCAAGGTCAATTCTAATGGGGAAGGGAAAGGGATCTTCATGAATAATGACTGAACACGCTAACATTCCCCAACACTCAAGTCAGATTAGATCAAAATGAAGCCACTTGCTGGGGCTTCTTCTAAAAGGGTTCAAACACAAAGCCTTGAAATGCTTAAATTTCCCAAAATAACTGATGCATAAGAGTCACTACAGTATATAGCTGAATTCCACTGATGTTGCCAATAATAATGGTTAATTTTTTAAGTGAAGTTATTAATTTAATAAAATATCAAATGCTAGTTTTTGTTTGTTTGTTTGTTTCGAGAAAGTCTCGCTCTGTCACCCAGGCTGGAGTGCAGTGGTGCGATCTCGGCTCACTGCAAGCTCCGCCTCCTGGGTTCACGCCTTTCTCCTGCCTCAGCCTGTAGCTGGGACTACAGGTGCCTGCCACCACGCCCGGCTAATTTTTTTGTTTTGTATTTTTAATAGAGAAGGGGTTTCACGTGTTAGCCAGGATGGTCTCAATCTCCTGACCTCGTGATCCGCCCGCCTTGGCCTCCCAAAGTGCTGGGATTACAGGCGTGAGCCACCGCACCGCACCAGGCCTCAAATGCTAGTTTTAACATGGCAGCTCAATAACTCAGCCAAAACTTACAAGTACTTATCCATGATTTTAATACTGAATACCTGTCATTACCAATTCCTAAAACAGAAAATCATATACCAGAACACTGGAATCTCCAAATGGCTTTAGAACAGGGGCAGTTTGGGCGATATTTTTTCCCACAATTTTCGTAAAATTTCAGAAGTTACCTGTGGTATAATATATACTTGAGCTTTGCCTTGTTCCTGGCATGGAGCTCCTAAAACATTTAGAATTTCCTAAGTGATAGTGTCCTTTGTTACTCATAACACACTTCTTTCAACCATACTTGAATGCTAATGAGGTAGCCCAGGGTGGGGCCCCAGATAGTTTCAGGATGAGGGTTGGTCACTAGAAAGACCAGATAAGGCTGGATGCAGTGGCTCACACCTGTAACTCGGCACTTTGGGAGGCCAAAGCAGGCGGATACTTGAAGTCAGGAGTTTG
Organism: Gorilla gorilla gorilla; assembly: GCF_029281585.2. NCBI lineage: Eukaryota > Metazoa > Chordata > Mammalia > Primates > Hominidae > Gorilla > Gorilla gorilla. The sequence continues at coordinate 102,564,207 of NC_073224.2, forward strand.
AGACCAGCCTGGCCAACATGGTAAAACCCTACTAAAAATACAAAACTTAGCCTGGCGTGGTGGCGGGTGCCTACTATCCCAGCTACTCGGGAGGCTGAGGCAGGAGAATCGCTTGAACCTGGGAGGCAGAGGTTGCAGTGAGCCAAGATTGTGCCATTGCCCTCCAGCCTGGGCAACAGAGTGAGACTCTGTCTCAAAAAAAGAGACCAGGTAAGAGTGTTGGAACTTTCAGAAGCCCCTCCCAATCCCACCAAATTCCAGGGGTGTAGGGGAGGTGGCTATTAAGTCCAATCACCAATGGCCAATGATTTAATCAATCATGCCTAGGTAATAAAGCTCATAACAATAAGATTTGGAGAGCTTCAGGATACCTGCAGAAGACAAGGAAGATGTGTGTGCCCTACCCACATACCCATTCATACCTTGCCCTACTCATTTCTTCCGTTTAGCTGTTCCTGAGTTGTACCTTTATAATAAACCAGTAATGGGCCAGGTGTGGTGGCTCACACCTGTAATCCCAGCACTTTGGGAGGCTGAGGTGGGTGGATCACCTGAGGTCAGGCTGGAAAACATGGTGAAACGCTGCCTCTACTAAAAATAAAAAATTAGCTGGGTATAGTGGTGCATGCCTGTAATCCCAGATACTAGGGAGGCTGAGGCAGAAGAATAGCTTGAACCCAGGAGGAGAAGGTTGCAGTGAGCCAAGATCACACCACTGCACTCCAGCCTGGGTGACAGAACAAGACTCCTTCTCGTCTCAAAAACAAAAACAAAAAACAGTAATGGCAAGTAAAACTCCTGAGTTCAGAGTCATTCTAGTGAGTTATCAAACTTGATAAGGGGGTCATGGGAACCTCCAAATTTGTAGCTGGCTGGCAGAACCTCTGAAGTTGGGGCACTCTTGTAGAACTGAGCTTTCAACTTGTGGGGTCTGCATTAACTCTGGGTAGTTAACGTCAGAACTGAATTTTTGAGCTATCAGGCTCAGGTCTAGAAAAAATCCAAGAGGTTTCCAGGGAATTAAAAATATTCCCTGAAGAGTGTATCTCCTACCACTGATCCCTAGAGATTTAAATTCTAAAATGTTTATTAGCTGGATCCTGCTGATCCAAAGGAAAAAAACGACTGTTATACTCAGTGGGCTCAGAGAACAGGAGAAGAAACTACTGAACAGTTCTAAAAGATTCAGAAATAAATGAAAACATTTCCACTTTTGGCTCTTCTTTCCCTGACTTACTTCAAGACAAGTTATATACTCAATGCTGGTGATATGAAAGGCTGATCTTTGTAACTAAAGTGCTATTTGCAGGGAGAATCAACTTTAAAATTGTAACAAATAAACTTCCATTCAGTAGATTAACTAGTACTAACTCTTAGAAGTCTCTCCATCAACTAGCGCGGTGGTTCATGCCTGTAATCCCAGCACTTTGGGAGGCAGAGGTGGGTGGATTACCCGAGGTCAGGAGTTCGAGACCAGCCTGGCCAACATGGTGAAACACCGTCTCTACTAAAAATACAAAAATTAGCCAGGCGTGGTGGCACACGCCTGTAATCCCAGCTACTCAGGAGATTGAGGCAGGAGAATTGCTTGAGCCCAGGAGGCAGAGGTTGCAGTGAGCCGAAATCGTGCCACTGCACTCCAGCCTGGCCGACACAGTGAGACTCTGCCTCAAAAAAAAAAAAAAAAAAAGAAGTCTCTCCATCAACTTAAGAGGAATGTAATGATGTAATGCAATTTGGTTATTATTATTATTGACACCATGGGAGTTTACAAAGGCCAGTGCCACTCCTCTTTACAGTAATCTCAGCAGATGTGTTTAAGAAATGGTACTAAATTTTACTGCACACTTGCCTCTGACCAGCAGTGATTGTCACATTCTCCGCAGGCAGAGGCACTGAAGACACATTAGACGCAGTGAAGATCTTGGTCTCAGAAAGCTGGAAAACAGAGGGATTAGTCACTCTTGGTGTCAGGGATGCTACAGTCAGAAACTTGGCATAGGTAAGGGGAATTCAACATCAAGAAAAAGTGAAAGCCCTATAAAGAGAAAACTATCTACCCTGAGGAATCCTGAATGGATTGACTTTCAAGCCCTTCAATATATGCTCAATAGTTTTAGCCAAAGAAAGAGTAGAACCAAGGAACCCAATAAAATACAGTGGAGTCACATGATCATATGCATACTGAACTTACAGGCATGCTAGACATAAAAAAAAAAAAAAGAAAGAAAATCCCTCTATATTTTCCCATTACAGTTCCCAACTCCCACCTCTTCCCAAACCACATTTGTCTTCTACTACTCCCTTCACAGCCCCACCCCTCCCAAAGAAAGATCATAACCAAGATGAAGAAATAAATAAAAGAAGTTCATTTTTAGCTTTTGAGCAGTAAGGGCCCAAGTGCTGGTGAATTAAGGTTTTTATGGGAGATCGTTTTAACTAGATGCTATTTTTGCCTTAATATTTGACTTTGTGACATCCAGTCCTTCCACTATTAAGGCATCAAACTTAGGTAAGCAAATGCAGGGATTAACTTTTCCTACTATTCAAAAGTTGATTTGGGTTTCAGTTTTATTTCTTGATTAAAATCGCTAAAGCACAGAAAATCCACTCTCCCCTCAATGCCCAACACCATGTATCATTCTCTGAAAGTTGCTTAAGCGGACAAGCCAAATCTCAGAAAGGAACATAATTTGCCCATTTTCACAAAGCAGTCTACTTCATTGATTATACAATAGAAAATAATCACCCTGTGATGCTGATGCCTCTGAAATTTAAAAAACCCAGAATTGGCAACCAAAACAGTCTTCACATGTCATTTCCTCTTATCACAAAAGCTGTCTTGCCTAACTACATGAAAGTATAGAAAAGTACATAGATTAAAAATGTTAAAACAAGAGTTTATCCATGATCACTGAAAACCATAATTCACAGCAGAAGCTTGACTGTGACCAGGAATCAGCAAAATTCTTACTCAGGTAGTACTCAAATGAATTCACAGAGCTTGTTTACGTGCCACCCATCTATGAGGTTTCCAAGTTAAGTCAAGCTGGCAGATAGCCAATTCTACAGATATTCATCTCAATCACAATTATACAGTTGGGCTTCAAATAAATACAAGGGTTCCAGAGTCAACCAGATTACAAGTTTGAGGATTTGGTACCACAACACTTGCTTTGGATCCACTGCCAATCCATTACAGGACCTTATAGCAAATACTTAAATGCACCAAGTAGTCATGTACCACCAGCAGCTGTTACTCAATGCACTACCTGCCTAACTCCACTTCTGGTGCCCTACCCAACCACCAATCTCTTCCTGGGATAAATCCGACAATCAGATATTGGACTTACACAAGTGCACTTGCCCTTTCCATAGTGTGGTTCCACAGAGTCCTGTTCATGCCCAGTCTCCTTCATATAACATATGTGAAATGTTCTGGCTCAGAACACTATTTTGGATGTAAAAGTTTTGGGTCAGAATCTTAAGGGTGAATTTTGAGGGGTAGAAACATACCCATTTTCTATCCCTAAACAACACTTAGGGATAGAAGGCATTAGTGAGGAATGACCTGGGAATACCTACATCTTCATTCCAATCTTCAGTCCCCCACTCCTCTGTTGCAGTCCTCCATGCACCTGAGAATAAAGAAAAATAGTGAAGTAACTTCACTATTAAATGCCAGTACTAAGCATGTGTAGAAAACATCAATGTATTAATTTTTTAGGCAGCCAAAAGTATGACTAAAATTTAGTAATCAGAAGGCCAGGTGTGGTGGCTCACACCTATAATCCTAATACTTTGAGAGGCCGAGGTGGGTGGATCACTTGAGGTTGGGAGTTCGAGACCAGCCTGACCAACATGGAGAAACCGTCTCTACTAAAAACACAAAATTAGCTGGGCGTGGTGGCGCATGCCTGTAATCCCAGCTACTCGGGAGGCTGAGGCAGAAGAATGGCTTGAACCTGGGAGGTGGAGGTTGCGGTGAGCTGAGATCGCGGCATTGCACTCCAGCCTGGACAACAAGAGTGAAACTCTGTCTCAAAACAAACAAAAACAAAAAACAAAACAAAACAAAACAAAAGAAATTCTTGGGCTTCAAAGGTAAGGAAACGCTCTTTAGAAAGGGATACCTCAGAGTACCAGGGTTTTAATAAGATTATGATTTCATAGCTACTTTCAGTTTTTGTTACAAAGCAGGGATGGGGGTGGGGGGGGACAAACAGACAACCACCCAATGCTCGAAGCAATATCTTTAAGGTCCTCAGGTTGATTTAGTGGTCAATTCAGTGAAATGGCAGCAGCCAATTTAAACCATAACATGCAAACTACACCTATTTATCTAGTATAAGACAAAAAATACTGTAGGCAGTCTGAAGAAGGATAGTAGCACTGATAGAGAAACACAAATGGTTACCACATAATGGTTAGTGAAAGAGCAGTGAAGAAGGGTGGGTTTGAAACCCGAACTGAGGGCATTGAAAACTATCTGCTATGAGAATTAGATTAAAAATGCATACTCAGCAGAAGTCAAGTTTATAGATCTTATTGGTTTAACTATATAAGAAAAGCCCCTATAGAGCTGTTCTCTTCAAAAGACAATGAACAAGACTGAAAAATCAGGTATGAATGATAGTTACTGTCCTAACCTTACTCATATAGAACTTGAAATCTGACCTGCTATGGTCATGGCACAGACAATGGGAGTATACACTGTCCTTGTGTTTGTTGGTAATACCGAAGCTGGGATACAGTTTCTACTGGAGAAATCCAAAAGCAATCAAACCACCTTCCACATTCCTTTTTTGTGCTTCATGTATACATATATTTTCAGGAAAAAAAAATGCCCTTTCTTAAAAAATAAGGGTGAGAATTTCTAACGAGAACCAGGATTCTTCCCTTCAGCCAAAGGCACAGTAAAAACAAGAACCTGTCTGAAGAAGGGACAAGAGCACCCTTATTTTCTTGCTAGAATAATATATATTAAATAACTCTTCAATCCTTCCCTCCTACTGGAAAAAAGCTTTTAAGAATGAAATGAAAAGTCTGACATTCAGATGCTGTGCCACTGAAGAGAAGTATTCTAACACCACATTAGAAGTATTCTAATACAAAGCCCATCTAAAATTCTTCTAAACATTTAATAATGCAAAAATCTTCTTTCTTAGAGGAAAATATATTCATTGTAAAGACTTTCCCAGAAAAATATTAAAATTGCACCGGGGAAATCCTAAACCACTTAATAATGACAATATTCTCAAAACCAAAGTCCAATCTCAGTACAGACAAGTTACAAACCACATTCTTTTCTCCTTCTTCATTGATACCACACTTTCTTCTCATTGACATCCATCTTATCCTGGCTCGATGGAATCCAAGTTGCGTTAGCACTTATACACAATCCTAGAGTTAGACATGATCTAACAGGTTATTTAATCTAGGCTCTTGATGCAAGAATTTTTTTCTGCACACTGATGACTTCAACTGGGATGGAAAGGAGGAACGTAGATACCTAACTGATATGTTCCTATTCAGGATATACGGTCATGGCTGAGGAAGAGAGAGCTGAGGAAGCATTAAGGAACAGAATAGATGGAAATGCTCTAAACAACAGACTAGGGTTTCCATTCCATTAGCAGAAAGCAATCAGTGTAACTGTCAAATATTCATTAAATGAACAGAAAAGTAAGTGGACACAGAAAAATGAGAGAAAAAGGCAGAAAGAGAAAAAGCAGAAAGATATAAAAATGACATATCCACAGATATTTCAGCTCATAAAAATCTACAAAAATATCCGGGGCAGTTAGGCACCTGGATGTATCATACCAGGAGCAGTCTCAAATTTTGGGGGATAATTTGACCCCTCAACCCCAATGAAATCAAGTCCTGAAACAAAAAAAAAAAAAAAAAAAAAGAAAAGAAAAAACAACAAGTGAAATTTTGCTTGTAAATGAGAAAGTCTGCCCCAATACATAATCCCCATTGTACCTGTGGATATTTTAAAGGTAGGTTTGGATTTATTTTTTTAATTTAAAGGGGAAACTGAAGTTTGCTATCAGGAAAACACAAAAAGAAACCATGCATGAAGGTACGTTCATATCATGAAATCAACAACGACCAGGCGTGGTGGCTCACACCTGTAATCCCAGCACTTTGGGAGGCCAAGGCAGGTGGATCACTTGAGGTCAGGAGTTTGAGACCAGCCTGGCCAACATAGTGAAACCCCATCTCTACTAAAAATACAAAAATTAGCCAGGCGTGGTGGCGTGCACCTGTAGCCCCAGCTACTCAGGAGGCTGAGACATGAGAATAGCTTGAACTCAGGAGGCGGAGGCTGTAGTGAGCCAAGATCGCACCACTGCACTCCAGCCTGAGTGACAGAGCAAGACTCGATGTCTCAAAAAAGAAAAAAAGAAAAAAAAAATTAATGACAATGGGAATTCATGAAGCTATAACCAACACTTTTGCACTAACAACACGATAGTGGCATCACATTCAGCCACAAATCAGATTTCCAATTCCAGCCTTCCACATCTGCTCCCTTTTCTACTCAGTAGAAATTAACACACACACTACCTTTCGCTGTTTTCCCAACCAGATCCTTACTGAAGACAGCTAAGGCTAAGGACTGGGACCCCATGCCTGAATTTCTATTCACAACTAAAAACAAACTTTTCAACTTCCGCCATCTTACCTGCCAAAGATAAAAAGCCAAATACCCATGAATAAGCTACAGCTCAAAAACAGTAACTTATTTGTTATTGAGACTGCTACCACTGCCTCTACAAAGCCATCAAGAGATGAATGAAGAACAGTTCTAATGCCTCCGAAGTATAGTAAGTTAAACTATAACAGGACATTTCGTAACTAAACAATGCAGAAATTCAAAGATACCTATCTTGTAACTCAACTTCAGCCTCCACCCATGAAATGTGTTAAAAATGAATTTATAAGATAGCAACTTGGCGAACAAAAAGCAGACAACATTCAGAGCCTCAGGAATAATATATTGTAGGAAAAAGGTGAAAAACTATTTGTGCCAAAGACTCTCCTAAAGGCCCAGAGATCACGTATCTGTGAAAGGTGACAAGGCAAATTTAAACAGGTAAGGAGTCAAACATTTCAGGCCCTACTCATCCCCCTTTGTAAGAGGAACAAAAGCCTTAGGCTCTCATGTGTTAGCTCAGCCAGAATGAGGCAGCTGTTCAAGAAAGCACTCCAGAGTTTTCTTACTAAAATGAACTGCTCTTATTGAAAGTGGCACACGTATCCACCCCCAAACACATCTTAGGTGTATACCACAGCTTAACATATCCTTAAACATTTATATCCAGCCCAGACGCAGGCACCAAAGTCAGTTAACAAAAAAGTAATCTTATTCAAACCCTGAATACTCCATCACACCAAGAAGGCTGTTCAACGGGGCACCAGAAAGGCTAAAGAGATTTTGAAATCTTCTTGTTCAGATACTGACGTGTCCCAAAAATAAAGGGAAAAAAAGGATATTCTTATCTCAGTAACAGAAAACAAATAAATGGATAGTGTGGACTTTGATTCTAGGCCTTGTTCATCTTTACAAGCAGTGGCTTGATTAATTCTGGCTATCTTTTCAAAAGGCAACACTACCCTAACATAAACACTAGAAAATACACTTGGACCTAATAGCAGTGACATAGCATAGTTGAAAGGGCATGGACTTTCAGGGTCAAACAATGCTGAGTTCAAATACTAGCAAATTTATAACCTCTCTTTCGGCCTAGTTTTGTCATCTGGAAAGTGATGATAAATAATGATTATTTCATACAATATCAAGCAGCATTAAGCGAAATAACATGTGTAATGTGCCCATATGCATGTTACATAAACAGTACACACAGTAATACAACTGCCAGCCCTTTCTCACCCTATCTCCATAACCAAACACTATCCTCCACATTTTAATGTAAGTATAATCAGCAAAAACTATTTCCTTAGATTCCCAGAGACAAGAAATGAATGATAAATGGTCACTCACTCGTCCCATCATCTGGTTCAAAGTGGCCAGTGTTGTTCCACGTATTGCCGCTGCTATTGCCATAGTTATCATCAGTATTGGCTGGCTCTGCATAATCAGCTGGGTTAAAGGTTCTGGAAAAAATAAAACTTAAGAGTCTCTGACCTCTAAGCAGCTTTGGCAAATATTAACTCAAAGAATCAAAATCTTGACTGCATCCTTTCTAGTACAAATCTATCATGGCCCCATTCTATAATCCTGTGTGTTATCTACTTTTTCTCACTTATCACTCTACCCAAAATTTCATGGTATAATCTCAACATATATCTAAGATATTCTGAGAAAAGAACAGGTATATTGATTCAAATAAAGATATATAAAATATAGGTAATGATCCAGGTGGTAAAGGTTTATCCCTAAGAAATGAGCCCTAAGTCCCCACGTCTTTCTGACCATACAGTCTAGAAATCATTCTGATCATTTTGGTTAAGGCTGCCTACAGTAATTTTTAAGGGAAAAAAAATTAAGACACTAGATCAATGAAACTTACCCCATTCCTTGAGCAGAAAACCTTCCTCCTCGCCTACCAGAGCCACCTAAAGAAAGAATGAGAAAAAGAGAAGAGAGATGTATTTTAGAAGTTGATATAAAACTTCCTTGCCAGGCAGGCACAGTGGCTCCCGGTGGTAATCCCAGCACTTTGAAAGGCTGAGGGCTGGCGGATTGGTTGCATCCAGAAGTTCACGACCAGCCTAGGCAATAGAGCAAAACCCTATCTCTATAAAAAGTACAAAAATTTGCTGAGTGTGGTGGCACACACCTATAGTCCCAGCTCCTTGGGGGGCTGAGGCAGGAGGATCACTTGAGTCCAGGAGGCAGAGGCTGCAGTGAGCTGAGACCGCACTACTGCACTCCAGCCTGGGTGACAGTGAAACCTTGCCTCAAAAATAACAAAAAACTACCCTGCCAGCTGAGGCAGCTCTGGAATAAAAAGTGGTTGATACTATCAGATGTTCTTTCTCTCTGTCCCATGTTACACATCAGTAATAGAGTAGGACAATCATTACTGTTGAGAGATTTTTCTTTTGCTGCTCAGACTACCATGTCCTCAAGCAAATACAATACTAGGAATAAAGACTAGAGGAAATGACATCTACCTTCTTTCTCACTCTCCCCTTCTGCAATCCCTAGTATATGCATGACACCTCAGGAATTAACTTACTAGACTTCATGTTAACTTGTTTTTAAACAAAGTAGACCCTGGAGCCAAGTGCTGTCTCTCGCACCTATAACCTCAGCACTTTGAGAGGCCAAGCAGGAAGATCTCTTGAAGCCAGGAGTTTGAGACCACCCTGGGCAACATACTGAGACTCCATCTCTACAAAAGCATTTAAAAATTAGCGAGGCGGGCGCATCACTTGAGGTCAGGAGTTCGAGACCAGCCTGGCCAATGTAGTGAAAGCCCGTCTCTACTAAAAATACAAAAATTAGCTGGGCGTAGTGGCGCACGCTTGTAATCCCAGCTACTTGGGAGACTGAGGCAGAAAAATCGCTTGAACCTGGGAGGCAGAGGTTGCAGTGAGCCAAGATCGCGCCACTGCACTCCAGCCTGGGTGACAGTGCGAGACACCATCTCAAAAAAAATTAGCCAGGCATACTGGCGGCCACCTGTAGTCTTAGCTACTAGGGAGGCTGAGGCAGGAGGATCACTTGAGCCCAGGAGTCTGAGGCTGCAGTGAGCTATGACTGTGCCACTGCACTCCGGCCTGGGTGAGAATGAGACTACCTCTAATAAAAAAAAAAATAAAGCAGACCATTAATGAATAAAGAGTACCCTGCCCCCAATATCCATCCCCCAACAAACTGATCACCTCTGCCTCGGCCACGGCCCCTTCTGCCTCTTTCTGTTCCTCTTCCTGAGGGCCCTCCACTCTTGGTGCCATCCAATCCATTTTCCTGACCTCGAACTGAAATAAAAATAAAAATTAAAACAACAACAACAACAAAAAAACCAAACCACAGATGGCCAGAGCACAGTCAACAGGATATATACAAATATATCAATGGTATGTAATATGGTATTGGGAATTAAAAAAACAACGAAGAGAAAATGAGCTGGAAGGATGGGAACATGTTTCTCAGGGAATGGTAATGTGCCTTAATGGAGAGCTGCAAGTCAAATTTAACTTTATAAATGACTACAGGGTAATCTCATGCCAGACTGGTGGCAGTTGGTAGAAAAGGCCACATGCAAGAGATGTCAAGGTCTCAGAACAGATGACGGCAAGAAAAGCAAAAGGATAATATAATGGTTCCTGGGTCCTGACTAGCAGGGCCCTGGCACATCCCTAGAGTCTAGACATTACTGACCCACAGCTGGTTTTGATAAAGCCCCATGCATACACTCTCGTCCACGGCTGGCACCTCTCCCCCGTCTTGGTGGCCCACCACGTCGCCGACTATAGTCTCTGTCCCGGTCTCGATTTTCTTTGCCTTCCTCATTGGATTCCGTCTGGCCACCATCCTTCTGGCCTGAGACTCCCTTCTTCTTCCCGACCATCTCCCAGGAATGCTATAGAAGGGTAGAGCATTCATATCTAATCAATATGGAGTGCTATCAGGACACTAGAGATGAAAGCTGGGACGACTGATTGACTTAACCATTCTCCACTCAGCATCCATGTCTAAAACACTTCCATTAGTTTGCTTTTACTTCTGTTTAAATATTTTATACATATCACTACCAAAAGTAAAGTCCTTTATTTTTTATTTATTTTTATTTATTTATTTATTTTTTTTTTTGAGACAGAGTCTCGCTCTGTTGCCCAGGCTGGAGTGCAGTGGTGTGATCTTGGCTCACTGCAACCTCCACCTCCCAGGTTCAAGTGATTCTCGTGCCTCAGTCTCTCAAGTAACTGGGATTACAGGCATGCGACACCATGCCTGGCTAATTTTTGTATTTTTAGTAAAGACAGGGTTTCACCACATTGGCCAGGCTGGTCTCTCAAACTCCTGACCGCAGGTGGTCCACCCACCTCGGCCTCTTAAAGTGCTGGGATTACAGATGTGAGCCACTGCACCCAAAGTGCTGGGATTACAGACGTGAGCCACCAAGCCCAGCCATAAGGTCTTTTTTGTGGGGAAGGTACTTATAGGAAACAGATTGCAGGGATCACTTCCAAGAGGATTACAAAGACCTCTATCTAATTCAGTCACTTAGCATATTAGTCAAAGGACCGAGTTATTGGTCCCTATCTTTCAAGTGTTATTTCCTGGGCTTAAAAAAAAAAAAAAAACTAATTTCCTTCGGAGTCAGTGACCCACAACTTTTTATAGCATCATTCATACCAAATAAAGCAAAAAAGAAAATGTTTCTAAAAGTTACCTATGAATTCAGAATGAATGAGCAGCATTCTACTCGGGCACATTCTCTAATCTCACCCATAAATTTAGGAGGAAAACAACTAGAGCTACCTACCTACAGACACACACACAAACACACACATACAGCAATTTCATTTAAAAGATCAGGCTGGGTGGCCAGGTGCGGTGGCTCACACCTGTAATCCCAGCACTTTGGGAGGCCAAGGCAGGCAGATCACGAGGGCAGGAGCTTGAGACCAGCCTAGCCAACACGGTGAAACCCCGTCTCTACTAAAAATACAAAAATCAGCCAGGTGTGGTGGTGCGTACCTGTAATCCCAGCTACTCAGGAGGCTGAAGCAGGAGAACTGCTTGAACCTGGGAGGTGGAGGTTGCAACGATGCAAGATCGCACCACACCACTGCACTCTAGCCTGGGCCACAGAGCAAGATTCCGTCTCAAAGAAAAAAAAAAGAAAAAAAAGGGCCAGGCGCAGTGACTCACGCCTGTAATCCCAGCACTTTGGGAGGCCGAGGAGGGTGGATTGCCTGAGGTCAAGAGTTTGAGAACAGCCTGGCCAACTTAGTGAAACCCTGTCTCTACCAAAAATACAAAAAATTAGCTGGGCGTGGTGGCAGGTGCCTGTAATCCCCGCTACTCGGGAGACTGGGGCAGGAGAATCGCTTGAACCCAGGAGTCGGAGGTTGCAGTAAGCTGAGATCCTGCCATTGCACTCCAGCCTGGGCGACAGAGGAGTCTCCATCTCAAAAAAAAGAAAAAGAAAAAAGAAAAAAAGGTAAGGCTGGGTGTGGTGGCTCACACCTATAACCTCAGCACTTTGGGAGGTTGGGAGGTCAAGGCAGGTGGATCATTTCAGGCCAGGAGTCTGAGACCAGCCTAGGCAACCAAATGAGACTCTGGTTTCTACTAAAAATTTAAAAATTAGCCAAGTATGGTGGTACACTCCTGTCACCCAAACTACTTGAAGGCTGAGGCAGAATGATCAGTTGAGCCCAGGAGATTGAGGCTGCGGTGAGTCATGGTTATGTGACTGTACTCAGTCTAGGTGACAGAGTAAGACCCTGTCTCAAAAAGTATATAAAAATAAAAATAAAAGAAGACCAAACGACAGTCGCAGCCCTGACCCCAAGAGATACTGATTATAGAAAGCCTTCCATCCAGGTTTTACTTGCAGTGTTCTCCCTATATTTCCTAAATTGTTATCAGCCAATTTAACTTTCCCCAGTGAAAAATACATATCTATGATACATTCCTAACTGCAAGAGAGAAAGTCTGTGGTAAGGAAAATAAGCTTAACACCCTTGCAAAACACTCTTCCTCAGGAAAATGAGCATTGTAAACTTAAAAGTTTAAAAAAAAAATGCATACCTTGATTTACACATATTTTTGTAAAAAACCTGTACAAATGGAACTTCCAGGACAAACACCAACACTATCAGATTTCTTTCTTTTTTTTTTTTTTTTGGAAACTTAGTCTCACTTTGTCACCATGCTGGAGTGGAGTGGTGCAATCTCGGCTCACTGCAACCTCTGCCTCCCGGGTTGAAGTGATTCTCCTGCCTCAGCCTCCCAAGCAACTGGGACTACAGGGCACCACCAGGCCCAGCTAATTTTTGCATTTTTAGTAGAGATGGGGTTTCACCATGTTGGCCAGGATGGTCTTGATCTCTTGACCTCGTGATCCGCCCGCCATGGCCTCCCAAAGTGCTGGGATTACAGGCGTGAGCCACCGTGTGCAGCCTCAGATCTTTATTATCTTACCATCAAACTCAATCATGGCCCTAGTGCTCAGTAACAGCTACCTAATATCTAATCACTTTCAGAATATGGGCTGAGTATTAGATAATATAAAATTATTAACCTTATCAGGATTAATAGTATTATGGTAATGTAAGAGTATCCTCCTTTAAGGGAAGCATGTTGAAGAACTTAAGGGTATCAAGTATTATGTCTACAACTTCCAGATAATTCCAAGTGTCCACTGATGAGTAAACAAAATGCCACATATATGTACAACGGAATATTAGCCTTAAAAAGGAATGAAATTCTGACCCATGCCACAATATGGATGAACCTTGAAACATTACACTAAGTGAAGTAAGTTAGACACACAAGGTCAAATATTATATGATTTCACTTACATGAGATCTCTAAAACAGGCAAATTCATAGAAATAGAAAACAGGGCCAGGGATGGTGGCTCACCCCTATAATCCCAGCACTTTCCGAGGCCAAGGAGGGTGGATCACTTGAGGCCAGGAGTTTGAGACCATCCTAGGCAACATGGCAAAACCCTGTCTCTACTAAACATACCAAAATCAGCCAGGTGCGGTGGCACACACCTGTGGCCCTAGCTGCTTGGGAGGCTGAGGTGGGAAAAATGCTTGAGCCCAGGAGGCAGAGGCTGCAGTGAGCCAAGATCTCACCATTGCACTCCAGCCTGGGCAACAGAGCAAGATTCCATCTCAAAAAAAAGAAAAAAGAAAAAAAAAAAAAAGCCAAGTGTGGTGGTGCACACCTGTTGTCCCAGCTACTAAAGAGGCTGAGGTGGGAGGATTGCTTGAGCCCAGGTGTCCATGGCTGCAGTGATCATGCTACTGCACTCCAGCCTGGGTGACAGGGCAAGACCCCATCTCTTAATTCATTTGTTTTAAAAAGATTACCTACCCAAGACTTGGTAGTTTGTTGCTGCCTACTCTTCCAACCCAAGCCTATTACACATTACAGTTAGTGGGTCATTTTATGCTCACAGTAAGTTAGAACAACCCTGTAGCTAAATATACACCAGGAACACTCTGGAAGCTAGACTCAAAACAGCTTTTAGAATTTATGCTGCTGTCTCAAAACCTGGCAAGTTTCAGGAAACTGTAACCTTTCTCCCTCCTCTGTATGCACATCTGTTGCTGGCACAAGATGGGTCAGGAGAAAGAATTACTATTATCTTCCCAAAGGCGACTTCAGTTTTCTGAAATGATCTCACCCACCCAAATACATCCAACATCCCTAGTAGCTGACTTTGCTTCCCATTGGTTTCACTAGTAGCTAGTTTATTCGTAACATAAACCTATATTCTCCAGCTTATTTTCCTTTTTGATACTGTGTAACATCAGCCTTATAGCACTAGACAGAAGATGCTGGAAGGTAAGATAAAATGTGATTTGCGAAAAAACATTCAGACTTTTAAAAAAACATAAATAGCCCCATCTGATTCCCCCCATAAAATCTGGAGACAATTATTCTAGATTAAACCCAAAACAAATCAAAAGCATATCTTGATTGGCCAGACAGTAAATATTCAAATAAGGTCAACAGTGTAAAATTTAATCCAGGATAACACTTTTGAAGAAAAAACCCACCAATTTAAATTCAATTGTTTTTAAAAGTTTTCCATTATTATTTCCCATTGTCTCAAAGAAATTGACAAACCTCCTGCATTTAGCTGGAGTGACTCTGTAGTATCAGAAAGCTGTTGTATCTGAGGCCAGGTTTCATGGCTCACGCCTGTAATCCTAACATTTTGGAAGGCCGAGGCAGGAGGATTGCCTGAGCTCAGGAGTTCAAGACCACCCTGGGCAACATAGTGAAACACTGTCTCCACTAAAATACAAAAAATTAGCCAGGCATGGTGGTGCATGCCTGTAGTCCCAGCTACTCGGGAAGCTGAGGCATGAGAATTGCTTGAACCCAGGAGGCGGAGTTTGCAGTGAGCCGAGATGTACTCCGGCCTGCGAGACAGAGAGAGACTCTGTCTCAAAAAAAAAAATTAGCCGGGTAGGGTGGTGAATGCCTGTAATCCCAGCTACTCTGGAGGCTGAGGCACAGGATCGCTTGAACCTGGGAGGTGGAGGTTGCAGAGAGCAGGTTCGCGCCACTGCACTCCAGCCTGGGCAACAAGAGCAAGACTCTGACTCAAGAAAAAAAACAAGTTGTTATCTGTAAGGATGAATTTTGATATCTATTCCAACCAAAGAGCCCCGGTATAAGACCCAATAAATGAAAATGATTTCAAAATAATACACCGGGCCAGGTGCGGTGGCTCATGCCCATAATCCCAGCATTTTGGGAGGACGAGGCGGGCAGCTAGCTTGAGCCCAGGAGTTTGAAATCAGCCTGAGCAACATGGAGAAACCCTGGCTCTACTAAAAATAGGAAAATCAGCTGGACATGGTGGCCCATGCCTGTGGTCCCAGCTACTCAGGAGGCTGAAGTGGGAGGATCACCTAAGCCCAGGACGAGGAGGTTGCAGCATGTCAGTGTACTCCAGCCAGGGCCACAGAGTAAGACCCTGGCTCAAAATAATAATAATAATAATAATACACTGCTCATTAAAAAAACAAAATTTCTCTAGTAAGCACTGCAGGAACATTCTGAAGATCAATAAGGCAGTCAGAGGATTACAATTTGGTACAAACATAAGACAAGCACAAAAACAGAATTCTCATGAAGTGGGAAGGAGAAGTAAAAGCGACTTGTCTAAATTCCAGGGCAAGAGATCCTCCAAGATATCCCCTATCATCTCCAGGGATGGTCAGCAGGCTACAAAGCTTGTTTCTCTGCTACCTCAACAGAAGTAAGTTCAGGCAATGAAACAGTAGTGTGCAATGTGAAGCTGATATTGAGGGGAATGTCCTGAATTCAGAATCAAATATGTAAAATAAAATAAAATAAAATAAAAGAGAAAAAAAACAGAATCAAATATAGCGTGTGACTTTGTTCAACAGCAATATCCAAGGCTATCAAATCGCACCTCTAATTCAGCCTAACCCCACAGCCTGAAAACAGTCACTAGCCTGGAATAAATAATTTATTCCAGGCCAATTAGCAGAGACTGATTTCACTGTTTTCTCCTATGAGCATTATCCTCATAAAAAGGATGTAGTACACATAAATTTTAAGTATTTATAACCTGTGGTGAACAATCTCCAAGAAAGTTCCCAACTTTACTTCAAGAAAAAGGTGCTCTGCTTTAAGGTATGTTGCCATTTGCTACTTTTAGAACATTACTAGCCTCCCAATTAAGGACCCATGTCCTAGAACACTCTATAAGCACTCTACCGTGTCTGGGTTTCCTTCCAGAAGAACATTGATAGCTCTGTTGACATCTCCATTGCAGTCATGCAAAGCAATCACACATTCATCCTGGTTCTTGCCTGTAATATCAATCAACTGAAAGAGAAAAAACAGCAACCATCATGAACAGGCTTATGCTCACACTCCCAATGAAAGGAAACTAGGTGAAGGGAAACGCTGTCAGTTGAGTTTGAAAAAAACAAGTTTAAAAAGCAAAAGATGAGGGCTGGGCACGGTGGCTCACGCCTATAATCCCAGCACTTTGCGAGGCTGAGGTGAGCGGATCACCTGAGGTCAGGAGTTTGAGACCAGCCTGACCAAAATGATGAAACCTGTCTCTACTAAAAATACAAAAATTAGCTGGGCGTGGTGGCGGGCGCCTGTAATCCTAGCTACTTGGGAGGCTGGGGCAGAAGAATTGCTTGAAGCCAGGAGGCGGAGGTTGCAGTGAGCTGAGATTGCGCCACTGCACTCTAGCCTGGGCCACAGAGCAAGACTCCGTCTCAAAATAGAAAAAAAACAAAACAGAAAGAAAGAAAAACGATGTAGAATTTGCCTAGCAGGTTTTCCAGAACCACCCCCCAACCCCCGCCAAAAAGGAAAACATGTAGAATTTTGGTATTCTATTTCCAAAAGCCAAATATTAACATCTGTGGTTCAGGGATGAGGTCAAAAGTATTTACAAAGCAATTAAGCATCAAATACAGAATCAAACTCTGAAACACACAGGCTTCAGCATGAATTTCCACATTTCCTATACCCACAACTGCTCAGTTTCTACAAAATGGCATCAGCAACAGGCAAGAGGTTAAAATTAAGATAAAATTTCCAAACAAAGTATCTATCCAAAGGGCTACAATAGGCTGGGTGCAGTGGCTCACACCTGTAATCCCAGCACTTTGGGAGGCTGAGGCAGGCAGATCACTTGAGGTCAGGAGTTCGAGACCAGCCTGGCCAACATGGTGAAACCCCATCTCTACTGAAAATACAAAAAATTAGCCAGGCATGGTGGCGAGCGCCTGTAATCCCAACTACTCGGGAGGCTGAAGCACGAGAATCACTTGAACTCGGGAGGCAGAAGCTGCAACGAGCCAAGATCATGCCACTGCACTCCAGCCTGGGTGAAAGAGTGAGACTTCATCTGAAAAAAAAAACAAAAAACAAAACAAAGGGCTACAAAAAATTAGAGAATGAAAGCACTTATTTATTGGCCTGACCTATTATATTTCAGGTCAAAATTCTTTCAATACCTATAGTAGAAAGTATCGTGGCATCCATCTATGATATTTGATTATGCCTTAATCCTGGTATCTTTTCTCATAGTGATACACTATGAGATACACTAATTTACATAGTAAATTAGTGATACACTCACTTGTTTCACCTTCTCCTCAAAGTCAGCATCATTATGGTCCGAAATCATCTGTGCAAGTCTAATTTGTTCTGCAGTGGCCTAGGAATTGAGATGAGATCAAGAAAGCATAATCATGAGGCAACAGTTTAGAGAACAGGAACCTATTTCGTCAGCCTCCACTGCCCCAATTTTCTTTTCCTTGTAACAAATAAGCAAGTAATAAAGCACCATTTAGGACGCACAATGGGGGATCAGGGATAGGTGCGGGTGGTGGCTCACACCTGTAATTCCACACTTTGGGAGCCCAAGGCAGGCAGATCACCTGATGTGAGTAGTTTGAGACCAGCCTGGCCAACATGGCAAAACCCCGTCTCTACTAAAAATACAAAAATTAGCCGGGTGTGGTGGTGGTGCACACGTGTAGGTCCAGCTACTCGGGAGGCTGAGGCAGGAGAATTGCTTGAATCTGGGAGGAGGAGGTTGCAGTGAACTGAGATAGTGGCACTGCACTCCAGCCTAAGCGATAGAGCAAGACTCCACCTCAAAAAAAAGATGCTTAAATCAGTAAAATGACAAAAAATTGAGTGAAACTGTTACAGAAAGAGTAAGGAACTCATTCACCAATCTTCACAGTTAAAGGGACTTCCATCTTAGAATCACAGAACCGCTCTGAAACATCTGCCCCTTAATTCATATTAAGTCACAAAGCCATGTGTAAACTCTATTCTTATTTCTGTAATAACCAACGCCATCCTCTTATTCCTAGAGCTTAGAATACAAGTCTGACAATAGACTCAACACATCTTCTGTATATCCAGTGTATGTTCAGATACTAGGAATTTTACTGCCCCAACTAAGTATTATAATTCTACTAGAAATCCACTTGAAAACACAGATGAAAGAAAAATGCGTAAGGGGGAAGTCCTAATCTTACATATTCGATTTATCTGACCATAATCAAATTTAAGTAATTCATTCACATTACATACCAACTAACATCAACCTGGTATGAGAAACAGAATATATCTACATCAAAGTTAATATCCAAGAGGTTAATTTACTCTTTAAAACTTAAAATTGAGCAATGCTCTAAGGTGTTTCATTTAATTTTGAAGAAACATAGTGAAGTTGCCAGCTCCTCATGGGAAAGGAATAATCGGGTAAGGTCTCAATGGGAACAGAGAGGAAAATAAAAGACAAGTTGGGGAAAAGAGGAGCAAAGGATAAAATCTGGAATGGAAAAGGCTGGCTAGAGAGGTATCAAGGTGGGGCAGGGCACAGCGGCTCATGCCTATAATCCCAGTACTCTGGGAGGCCGAGGCAGGTGGATCACCTGAGGGCAGGAGTTCGAGACCAGCCTGACCAACACGGTGAAACCCTGTCTCTACTAAAAATACAAAAATTAGCTGGGCGTGGTAGCACACTCCTGTAATCCCAGCTACTCAGGAAGCTGAGGCAGGAGAATTGCTTGAACCTGGGAGGCAGAGGTTGCAGTGAGCCAAGGTGGCGCCATTGCACTCAAGCCTGGGCAACAGAGCGAGACTCCGTCTCAAAAACAAAAGAGAGAGATATCAAGGTGGAAGGTCTAAGAAATAGAAAGGTATTGCTAAAATGGCCCAGGTAAGAGAAGGGAAATGCTATCTTAAGAGTTATAGAGCCGGGCAGTGACTCACACCTATAATCCCAGGAGTTCAAGACCAGCCTGGGCAATGCAGCAAGACTACCATCTCTACAAGAATTTTAAAATTAGCCTGGCATGGTAGTGTGCACTGGTAGTCCCAGCTACTCGGGAGGCTGAGGCGGGAGGATCACTTAAGCCCCAGAGGTTGAGGCTACAAATGAATGGTGACTGTGCCACTGCACTTTGACCTAGGCAAAGGGAGATCCTATCTTAAAAAAAAAAAGATAAAAAGCACAGGACCCATAATAAAGTGCTAAGCCTCATAATACAGTATTAAACAACAAAAAAGTAAGCATCTTGCCTTACAGCATGTCATGAACAGTTATCAGGACCTAAGTAAAAAAAGAGCCAAAGACTAGAAAACAAAAATAAGGAACCTAAACCAACAGTTCAAAGCACAGAATGATGCTGTACTGCATAGAAACCAGTATCAGCAGGCAACACTATCCATGAATCCGTATGCCTTGGATTATTTACCTGTGGCCGCTGCTTGTGCTGTGTCTGGTTTTGGTTTTGAGGTTGTTCCCAGTTTCCCCGGGCTCGGTTAGTGCCCACCGACGTCATCATTTACAGTATATACAAATAACAGTATTTACAAGGTAGAATACTGAAAGATTTAAAAGAAAATTAGGTATTAAATGTGGGCAAAATATGTTTTTAACTCTCTCATCAGCACCTTCACCACCAAACACTTTCACTTCTTCAAAGGAACAAATCAAGAAGATTCATTTATTCTGACAACATAATTAGCTTGACAAATTCCTTAAGGAGCTATGGCTGTTAATCCATTTTTATGTAACAAGAAATGTATAAAGCATGTGTAAGTGATGGATTTTTTTAAGAAGTTACAGCAGTTTGGTTACTAGTCCCCCATAAGCAGACTTTACATTAATAATCAAAAGCCTTTTACATAGATGCAAGTATCTGAAGTACCTTTGACAGAAGGAAAGATAATCAGTAAAGTCTGGAAACAAAAACCTTCCAGGAAGGAGATTAGTCTACACTCCAGAGAAATAATTTTAAATACTGTATTCAATCACCTAAGAAAACAGCCTTACCTGCCTTACAACCTTTTTTATGTAAGCTGCATGTGACCTCCATTGCTTGGGAAAGGACAAGTTCAAGTCTAGACTCTTCTTTGTCCCTCAAGTTTCATCTCTCTCAGTATGCTATGGGTTTGTTTTGTGTTTGTGGGGGTTTTTTGTTTTTTTAAACCACAGCCTTCAACAGGGTACGTATTAGCCCCAATGACTTTGTCCAGAATTTCTGTTCTCTGGAAAATAATTCCAACACACTGCTTTTACAGGTGCTTCTCTTGGTCTCCTAGTCCACATTTTCAAGAAACCAGAATGGCAATTACCCTCCACCACTCACCTTAATATACAGGGAATCTCAAATTTGTCTCAAACCAAAAGCATCTAGCACAAAGTTTTATTTGGAAGAAAGTGCTTCTAGGAAATCATTTTAAACTTGAGACCTTAATGCTGGCAAGATGACTTAGTTGAATCTTTAAAGAGACACAGAACACACAGGGCCTTCCCCAAACCAGAATATAATTGTTACAAGACTTCTAACAAGGAAGGATTCTACTGAATTCAAGTTCCTTTAGTTCATACTTTGTTTTATAATACAATCTCAGCTGTTGCATTTAGTAAAAAAGAAAACATTAATCATATGACAGAGTGTTCAAAATAATAGGTTACTCTGCATTTATTCCCTTCCAAAGAGGGTAAGTTTATACTTTTCTGCTCTATATTTAATTTTTCTTGTTAATGAAACCTTATACAACGTAATTCTAGACTGCCCAGAGATATTACTGGATTTGAGTGGGAGGAAGGACTTCTAAAGAAATATGCAAGGATTAACTATTAGGGAAGTGAATTTCATCTGACTTTCTTGGATGTCACAGAGAAAGCTGACTTTTTCTGTGCATAAATTCTTCACCAAGTTGCGTCAATAGGTTGCATAGGTCTTTGTATCAAGAAAGATTTTTTTAAGGTAGCTTCTCAGCTAATTTTTAACCCATTACCTCTTCCCCCTACACATATTGGCACACAAAAGCCCATAAATATTTCAAGCTAGAAAGGATTATTTGCTACACAGTAGCCCATTTTCCCAGGTTAGCATTATAGTCGTTTCAACTTTACAAAAAAAAAATGTTTAACCAAGTACCCCGAATCCAAATCAACAAGACTACATATACACATATATACGTATATATATCAAGACAAGAGGAAAACTATTTTGTTTTAAAATTGGCTCTAAGATGAAGTTTCTAATATGGCATAGTCATTTCCAACCCACTACTGTAACTTACAAATATTGACTGTTTTCTACTCCACATGTGGTATCAATTTGTGAAGATAAGTTATATTGCAGGTATAAACTGCATGACTAGCTATATATTATTGCATATACTGTACCAGTCGGATGTAAACATATTAAAAAGTCATCTTGAAAGATATAATTAACCAAGAAAGAAAAAAATCCTCCTAATCACTCTTGCTAGTAACATTTCCCTCTTACAAGTGCTTCGAAATGTGACTAATTTTACCACCTAGTAGTGACAACACTGAGCAACAGGTCAAAAGTAAGTGATCTGGAATGGATCACTTGAGGGCACAGAATTAGTAGCAAGCAGACCCATTCCCAGCCATCACACTGGAGATGAAGAATCTTGTTACTTACTTGCTCTTTCTTAGAAAATAAAAAGATTTAAAGGAAGTAGGGTGAGAAGTATTGGAGACCAAGGAAATCGTGCGAGAGTAAACAGAGGTTTCAACACAGGAGTGCCCTTGACTCTTTTTTGAAAACCAGCTACTTAAAAAAATAGCCAGAGAAATTTCACTGAAAAAACTAAATAACAAATATTTATTGAGAATCTACTATGTGTCCAATACTTCAGGAAAATACAAAAGCAGTATGACTTAGTAGCTGCCCTCAGGGAGCTTACAATCTAATTTAAGAAACAATTCAGAAACTGAAGCTAGACTGAGTTGGGTAAAATTTGCTACCTCTAACAGAACAACTAATTTCTGTAGACGCTTTGTTGAAATGGCCCCTGCATCCCCTTCCCCACCACCTTGATATCTAGTTAGTAAGAGTACTTCCCAGTTAGGACATAGCAAGGAGGAGCTTTAAAGATGAAAAACAAAACAGGACATTTTTAGGCCTTTCATCACTAGTTTATGTGCCAGCAATATTTCCCATTCACAAAGGAAACAATCACTGAGATAGTCTAATCTTTAAGGACAATGGTGTCAGATCTCAAAGCAGTTTTATCAACTGATACACAGCCAAAATGTTTTAATTCTCTATAATCATTGGGATAGTCTAATCTTTAAGTACAATGGAGACAGATCTCAAAGCAGTTTTATCAACTGATACACAGCCAAAATGTTTTAATTCTCTAGAAATGCTGGTTACTAGTAATGTCCATCACCTCCCAGCAAGTCACATCAGGTATCCCCAAAACAGGATATGCGGCGGAGGAAGGTAGGATGGGAGAGAAGACAAAAAAAAGGATTTCTCCATTTAATAATCAGGGAGAGTCAAAGGCAAAAACGTTAACAATAATAACAAAAACGCCTGTTACTGTGGTGTTTTTCTTTCCACAACATCCTACACCAGAGGTGGCTACATTTCAAGAATGGTGGAAAAGGAGCAGTCTCCAGTTTGTGACATCAGTTTGCAAAGCAATTTAAGGGCTGTCCACAAGGTTAAGGGTTTGAAGAAACTGGGCATTCCTGTCCCATTATGAGAAGAGTGAACAAATACCCCAGTGCTCTAGTGACGTCCCTTAAGCGTAAATACACTCTATGGGGGCCTCCATGTCCAGCTTCCCAAATAACACAATTGTTTGGGGTACCCAAACTACAGTATAAACAGGAAGCTAAAGACAGCAGCAAAAACATATTCCAAGAACTGGGTTGGTGAGAAAGAAGGGAGGGTAATAAGAAGAGCTGACAAAGAGCCTGGAAACGGAGAGGGGACGCAAGCCCACGCGTGGAGGATGGGAGGCTCACCCCCCTCAGCGCCACATCGAGAGCCCACGGGGCCAATCTCCTCCCTACCTCCCAGCCGGAACAAATTAATCCTTCGCACACCAAACTGAGGGCCACATGGGGGAGTTTGGGGGAGCTCCACCCCATCGCCCTCCCTCCCCCACGCCACCCCCAAACCAGGCCGGATCCGGATCAGAGGAGGCCCGCAGTGGGTGGAAAGGGAGGAGGCCCTCTCCTCCGCAGGTACCGGCCGGGGTGAAGAGAGAGCCCTACCTCAGGCAAGGCCCAGGCCTCGCTCGCTCGCGCTCTCTCTCGCTCTCCCCTCTCAGGCTCTAGCCGCATGGCCCCCCCTTCCTACGGCTGCTCCAAGCCCCGCCCCGGCCACGCTCCCAAATCGAGGCCCCGGCTCTGGCGCGGCCCACTAGGCCGCGAACCCAACCATAAACAAAACCTCCGGCGGCCGACTCGAGGGGGGGGGCGCCAGGGCTCGCATGACTCGGGGCGGGGGTGTACAGTGGGGGAACACACGGTGCGGGGGGGCCTACCGAGGGAGGGGATACGGCGGGGGCAGGGGAGAAAAGAGGGAGGGTAAAAGGGGGATCGCGGATTTAAAGGGGCCGCGGACAATACCCGGCCCCGCCGCGCTGCCGCTGCCGCCGCCGCCGCCGCCAACGCCGCTGCGCTCCCAACTTTACCTCAGTCTCCTCCACACTGACACCCCGGGCCGCGCCGCCCCTGTCACGTGATATAAGATTCCCTCTTCCCCACCCCCTCCCTCCTTTTCCCTCTCGCGCTCGCTCTCGCGCCTTCCCCCGCCCACTTGCCTTCCTGCGTCCCCCAGCGCGTGACGCTAAAAGGGGCGCGCACGCAAGCGTGCGCGTGCCGCCTCGCCACGAGACACCTCTTTCCGGCTCCGCGAGTCCACCCCGCCTCATTCACGGCGGCCCTGCCTCCACCACGTGACGCATGGATGGCCGCCGCTTCCTCTTACTGTCGTAGTTCCGCGTCTGAGCGCTCGACGCTCCTGGGTGCCATTGCCTGCCTGAGTCACGTGTCAGGGGGAAGCTGGAAGGCGTCGTTCTCCTTTCCCAGCCCCCCTGCCTGTCCGCCATGTTTTCAGGCCGGGTCTGGCTTGGTCTTCCCCCATAAGGAAATGGCCGGGGAGCTCCAGGGGACCCAGGCGCCGTCGCTTCGGCGGAGCCTGGGCTGACCAGCCAGGACAGCGGGGTAAACCCGAACAATTCTGCGCGAGGTAGGGAGGCCATGGCGTCCGGCAGTAACTGGCTATCCGGGGTGAATGTCGTGCTGGTGATGGCCTACGGGAGCCTGGTGAGGAGATTACCCCACCCCATTCCTGCTGTCGCATCTTACCCAGTAGAGACCCTCCTTTTGAGCTGTACCCCGTCTGCATTCTCCACCCACTCACCTGCGCCTATCCGGGCTTTGACTCCTTATTCCAGGAGTAGGTGGGAGTTTAAGTCACCTAGTCGGGCCGACCCGCCCTCGTTAGCCTAGAACCCTCCCTTTAACGCTAGAGCACAGACCCCACGCCTCCCTGCTACTGGCTTCTTAGATCCACCCCCATCATAACGGCCTTGCTTTGCCCCAAGTTTTACCCTGAAACATTGCTGAGAGCCGGAATCTGGGGATTTGGAATGAAGGCATGCTTTTTAAAAAAAAAAAAAAAAAAAAAACTGTCTTTTTATTAAAGGATTTTTACATCTTTTTGGACAGGTGTTTGTACTGCTATTTATTTTTGTGAAGAGGCAAATCATGCGCTTTGCAATGAAATCTCGAAGGGGACCTCATGTCCCTGTGGGACACAATGCCCCCAAGGTAGGTCCTTAGGGCACAAGTTAAACATACTTCTCCAGATCTTTTAGGGTCAAGAATGAGATTTCGTCTGCCTTTAGTGATGACTTTAATTCTCATGTTTCTTTGCGTGCACTTGTCCTTGTACTTACTAAGTTGAGCAGGCACTGTGCGCTTTGGAACTTGGCTTACCTGCTCAGTGCTGTGGCAAGCATGTGGCTCACCCTGAAACTTCTGTTTTTGTATCTGTAGAATGAAGGGCTTGGGTCGAAGTTCCCAACTGTTTGTAGTAAAATATTTCCCAGCTCATCTTAAACTACCCAGTGTTTTTTGTTTGATTAGGATGGGGTTGAGATCATTAAGGTTAACCCAAGAGCAATGAGAAGGGTTACCTTTACATAATTTTAGACTTAACAGGAGCTCCATAAATCATCTAATTCCACCATTCATTTTACCAAGAAGCCCAAGAAAAGGAAGCAGTTTACCAGAAGACGTATAGGAAGTGAATAACCCAGTGGTCTTTTATCTTTGTCTGTACTTTCTCCTTAGGTGACTGTCTTCCTTTCCTTGGCTTTAGCTACAGATGAAATTTGATCTCTATTCTAGAACTCTTTCCTGAGTTCCTTACATATATTGCCAACTGACTACCTGACATTTCCACTTAGATTTCTAGTAGACATCTCAAACCCAACATATGTGAATCAGAATTATTGATACCCCACTGCCACCCTCATTCTGCTTCTTTAGTCTTTCGCTTCTAAGTAAAAGACACCTGCTTCCCTTACCAACCCCCTTTTGTGTGGCTCTGCCGAGATCACTGGGACCCAGCTCCACTGGCTGAATTTTCCACCGTTTTTGCTCCTGTGATCTGGAATGGTCTTCACTTGGCTAGCTCATTCATTCTTTTGATCTTAGCTTAAATGTTACTTCCAAAAAAGGAATGCTTATTACCTATTTTAAAGTAGGTTCCCCCTCTCTTTATTTTCACATGGTACCCTGATTTTTCCTTCATAGCATTTACCATAATTTTTCTTTTTATGTTTGTCCATTTGTTTAAAACATGCCTCTTTCTTCCGCTAGACCGTAAGCTTCAAGAATGCAGGCATCATGCCAGTTTTGTTCACGACTACGAAGCCAGGACCTACACATAGTAGGTACTCAGTAATTTCTTGTTGAATGAAAAACAGGTTAGTGCCAGGGCCTACACATAGCAGGTACTCTGTAATTTGTTGCTGAATGAAAAACAGGTTAGTTGTAGAGCTAGAGCTCATGACTCCCTCAACTCCTAGAGCACTGTACTTTCATTAACCAGTGCTATTAACCTTCCCCTCTTTGTTCTTTGCTGACATAGTACATGGAAAGGCTCTAGGAGGATGTCCTGGCTTGAAACCTTAACAGTCCTGCCTGCCTCATGAGAAAGACATAGGGTTAGTTTCTAGCACATCATGAACCAATCAATACTTTGGCTATTCAGGGGTCCCTTGGTCTAGTTCAGAGCAATATTCCTTTTGCTTAAAAATTTTTTCTAAATTCTCAACCATTGCTAGTGAAAGTATAAATTAGTAAAACCACTTTGGAAAATAACTGGTCATTGTCTGGTAAGATTACACATGTACCTAATCCATGGTCTAGCAGTTTCTCTCCTACCATAGAGAAATTAAGTTTTGCTCATGTGTACCAAGAAACGTGCAAGATCATTTATAGCAGCATTGTTCATAATATTTGAAGAAGGAACTTAATTCAAATGTCCACTTTTCAGTTATTGTATAGGCTGAGTGCAGTGGCTCATACCTGTAGTCCTAGCACTTTGGGAGGCTGAGGCCAGAAGATCATGTGAGCCCAGGAGTTACAGACTGCAGTGAGCTATGATTGCACTGATGCACTCCAGCATGGGCAAGAGCAAGACCTTGTTTCTAAAAAATAGGTAGTGGTATATTCATATTCTGGAATAGTGTAAAAAATGAAAAACTGAAGATAAATATATGAAGACAAGTCCTCAAAATACTTTTGAATGAAAAAAATGCAAACATGAATCTCAAAAACATGCTGAGTGGGCCAGGCATGGTAGCTCATGCCGGTAATCCCAGCACTTAGGGAGGCCGAGTTGGGCAGGTAACACTTGAGGTCAGGAGTTCGAGACCAGACCAGCCAACATGGTGAAACCCAATCTCTACTAAAAATACAAGAAAAAAATCCCAACTACTCGGGACGCTGAGGCAGGAGAATCTCTTGAACCCAGGTGGCAGAGGTTGTAGTAAGCTGAGATCAAACCACTGCACTCCAGCCTGGGTGACAGAGCGAGACTCTGTCTCACCAAAAACAAAAAAACCATGCTGAGTGAAGAAAGCCAAAATGCCGTTCACAAGAGAATATGTACCATGTGCTTCCACCCCATTTATATGAAATTCTAGAACAGGCAGAACTGTAAAAGAGAGTAGTACATCATGTTGCCTGGGCTGGGAGAGGGGAGATTTCCAGGTGATGAAAATATTCTTTACTTTGATTGACGCGGTGGTGAAGGGGGTATGTTCATTTGTCAAACTCATCAATTTATATACATAAAATGAATGCATTTATTGTATGTAAATTCAACCTCAATAAAGTATATTTGAAAAATTTTGCTGGGTGCGGTGGCTCACGCCTGTAATCCCAGCACTTTGGGAGGCTGAGGCAGGTGGGTCACCTGAGGTCAGGAGTTCAAGACCAGCCTGGCCAACACGGTGAAACCCCGACTGAACTAAAAATGCAAAAAAATTAGCTGGGCGTGGCGGTGTGTGCCTGTAATCCCAGCTACTCAGGAGGCTGAGGCAGGAGAATCACTTGAGCCCGGGCGGAGGTTGCAGTGAGCAGAGATCACACCATTGCACTCCAGCCTGGATGACAGAGTGAGTCTCTGTATCAAAAAAAAAAAAAAAAAATTTAAGGCCAGGCAAGGTGGTTTACACCTGTAATCCTAGCACTTTGGGAGGCCAAGGCAGGCTGATCACGTCAGCTCAGGAGTTCGAGACCAGCCTAGGCAATATGGGGAAACCCTGTCTCCATAAAAAGTTTAGAAATGGGCCAGGCGCGGTGGTTCACGCCTGTAATCCCAGCACTTTGGGAGGCCCAGATGAGAAGATCACAAGGCCAGGAGTTCGAGACCAGCCTGGCGAGCATGGTGAGACCCCATCTCTACGAAAAATACAAAAAATTAGCTGGGCATGGTGGCACGCGCCTGTAGTCCCAGCTACTTGGGAGGCTGAGGCAGGAGGGCAAGGAGAATTGCTTGAACCCAGCAGGCAGAGGTTGCAATGAGCCAAGATCATGCCACTGCACTCCAGTCTGGGTGACAGAGCAAGACTCCATCTCAAAAAAAAAAAATGTTTAATAATTACCCATGCATGGTGGTGTGTCCCTGTAACCCCAGCTACTCAGGAGGCTAAGGCAGGAGGATCATCTGAGCTCAGGAGGTGGAGGTTATAGTGAGCTGAGATTGTGCCATTGCACTCCAGCCTGGGTGACAGAGTGTGACCCTGTCTCAAAAAAAAAAAAAATTTTTTTTTAAACAAGTTGCAGAGGGATTCTTAAAGTATTTTTCCATTTGTATCAAGTTGAAAACCAGGCAAAGCTAAGCGTCTTTTTTAGGGTGACACGATAAAACAGCGAAGAAGTGTATGAGGACTATTGACGAGTTAAGGTTTGGGGTGCGGAGCATTCAATGAGGGATGGGCACACAAGACTTGAAAGTTAGTAGTAATGTTCCATTGCATAAACTGGATATTGTTTATAGGTGTTCATTATTATGCTTTTTATAATTATTTAAAATATACATCTATGTTACCTGTATTTTGTGTATCTTATGTTTCACAATGGGAGTTTGTAAAAAGTTACAACAAAAAATTTATTTCCTGGGGCTCTGGTAACCCTCTTAGGTAAGAGAGATTAATGTGAAACTGAAAATAGTAGTTGCTGCTGGGTAACTGAGATGTGCTACCTTTAGTATCTTTTTTTTTTTTTGGAGACGTCTCACTCTGTCACGTAGGCTGGAGTGCAGTGGCGCAGTCTCGGCTCACTGCAAGCTCCGCCTCCTGGGTTCACGCCATTCTCCTGCCTCGGCCTCCCGAGTAGCTGGGACTATAGGACCCCGCCACAACGCCCGGCTAATTTTTTGTATTTTTAGTAGAGATGGGGTTTCACCGTGTTAGCCAGGATGGTCTCGATCTCCTGACCTTGTGATCCACCCGCCTCGGCCTCCCAAAGTGTTGGGATTACAGGCGTGAGCCACAGCACCCGGCCCCTTTACTATCTTTAAAATTTGTATACCATGAATTTGACTTGGCTATTTTAAAAGTTAAATATGTGTTAATTTTTTTTTTGAAGTAGCCTCTAGCTAGGTGCATACCTGTAATCCTAGCTGCTCAGAAGGCTGAGGCAAGAGAGGCTGGGCGCAGTCGCTCACACCTGTGATCCCAGCACTTTGGGAGGCCAAGGCAGGCGGATCACTTGAGGTCAGGAGTTTGAGACCAGCCTGGCCAACATGGTGAAACCCCATCTCTAGTAAGAATACAAAAATTAGCCAGACATGGTGGTACG
The DNA here is from genome assembly GCF_029281585.2 of Gorilla gorilla gorilla. Lineage (NCBI taxonomy): Eukaryota > Metazoa > Chordata > Mammalia > Primates > Hominidae > Gorilla > Gorilla gorilla. Next base: position 102,594,076 of record NC_073224.2, read on the forward strand.
CGCCTGTAATCCCAGCTACTCTGGAGGCTGAGGCAGGAGAATTGCTTGAACCTGGGAGGCGGAGGTTGCAGTGAACTGAGATTGCGCCACTGCACTCCAGCCTGGGTGATAGAGCAAGACTCTGTCTCAAAAAAAAAAAAAAATTGGAAATAATGTTGATGCTGTATAGCTTGAAGGATTTCTGGCACAAGTTAAAAGTTCTAGCTTAGAGATGTGCAGCTTGGAGAGGTTATTGGAAAACCCAATCCCATTCTTTCCTAAATTCTTACCTCTTATCTGGTAATTTTATTAACTACATGAGCATGGTCTCTATTTCTGTTGTCTTAGTTATTCATTAACTCTGCCCCATTTTCACATTGGTGGAAAGCAGAGTGCAGGGTAAATGATTGTGTATTCTTTTTTTATGTGAACAGGACTTGAAAGAGGAGATTGATATTCGACTCTCCAGGGTTCAGGATATCAAGTATGAGCCCCAGCTCCTTGCAGATGATGATGCTAGACTACTACAACTGGAAACCCAGGGAAATCAAAGTATGTGGCAAGCTCTTGGAATGCTTCAGTGAGGACTCCCACAAGTCCAGAATTCCTTTTCTCTCAGAGTTGTCAAAAGCTGCTGGCAAAGCCTTAGTTATTCCTGTTATTGGATATATGTTAGATGCAGAGCCCATTTATTAGCTTGCTGGAGTTTGGGGAATTTTTTTTTTTCTTTTTTGAGATGGTGTTTCGCTCTTGTTGCCCAGGCTGGAGTGCAATGGTGCAATCTCGGCTCACTGCAACCTCCACCCCCTTGTTCAAGCAATTCTTCTGCCTCAGCCTCCTGAGTAGCTGGGATTACAGGCATACGCCACTACGCCTGGCTAATTTTGTGTTTTTACTAGAGACAGGGTTTCTCCATGTTGGTCAGGCTGGTCTCAAACTCCTGAGCTCAGGTGATCCGCCCACCTCAGCCTCCCAAAGTGTTGGGATTACAGGCATGAGCCACCACACCCAGCCTGGGGAATCTTTTTAGGTTTATGCCTAACACCAGTCTTTTCCTCAACAGGTTGCTACAACTATCTGTATAGGATGAAAGCTCTGGATGCCATTCGTACCTCTGGTAAGGGCTACCTGACAGGGTCCATTCTAGGATCCTGAAAGCCCACCTAGGGAACAGAGTAATGAACCCACTTTGTATGTTAGGATTTGTCCTTTCTGCACATCCCTGGCTAGTAGGAAATTCTAAAGTTTTGAAAGTACTAGATTAGAGATTTTGCTGAAGGAAATGATATAAGCAGGTTATTCTCCAAAGAGTCTGGGTGTTTTGTTTTTTAAAGTTCTTCTCTTGAGACCTTTAGTTTCATGAAGTAGATGATGGTAATTTGCTTGTTTTTCCACAAAGGACAGGTGGCACCTGCTTTTTCACTAAGCCCAAGATAGATTGTTCTTGAATTTTTTCCATTCTGTCAACACTTGTCGTATATGCTTTATCTCTATGAAAACAGTTTATATCTTAAACCTAGGATGGGTGAGTAAGCAGGATGGTAAAATGTGTGATGACACTATCATGTGTCATAGATGTAGCTTACAACTGTGGTGTTACCACCAAATGACCACTCAGGCACAGCTTTATACCTTTGGTCTCAATCAGAATCTCCCTCTAACTCAACTTGCTCATTTCATTAGACCTATTTCTTTTTATTTTTGAGATGGAGTCTTGCTCTGTTGCCCAGGCTGGAGTGCAGTAGCACGATCTTGGCTCACCACAACCTCCACCTCCTGGGTTCAAGCGGTTCTCCTGCCTCAGCCTCCCGAGTAGCTGGGATTACAGGTACCTACCACCATGCCTGGTTAATTTTTGTATTTTTAGTAGGGACAGGGTTTCACCACGTTGGCCAGGCTGGTCTCAAACTCCTGACCTCAGGTGATCTGCCTGCCCCGGCCTCCCAAATTGCTGGAATTACAGGCGTGAGCCACTGCGCCCAGCTTCATTAGACCTACTTCTAAGTTTGGGGAATTAACTAGAAAGACTAAAGAATGGGGCAGGCGCAGTGGCTCATGCCTGTAATCCCAACGCTTTGGGAGGGCGAGGCAGACAGATCACATGAGGCCAGGAGTTCAAGACCAACCTAGCCAACAAGGTGAAACCCTTTTGTATTTTCGTCTCTACTAAAAATACAAAAATAAGCCTGGCATGGTGGTGCACATCTGTAATCCCAGCTAATCAGGAGGCTGAGACTAGAGAATTGCTCAAACCTAGGAGGTGGAGGTTGCAGTGAGCCAAGATCACCGCCACTGCACTCCAGCCTGGGTGACAGAGCGAGACTCCATCTCAAAAATAAAAGACTAAAGAATGAGAGAAGGGATATCATTGTGCTGTTTTCTCCACAGAGATCCCATTTCATTCTGAAGGCCGGCATCCCCGTTCCTTAATGGGCAAGAATTTCCGCTCCTACCTGCTGGATCTGCGAAACACTAGTACGCCTTTCAAGGGTGTACGCAAAGCCCTCATTGATACCCTTTTGGATGGCTATGAGACAGCCCGCTATGGGACAGGGGTAAGCCAGTTTTTTCTTCAGGGCACTAAAGAGATCCCTCAGACTGAGAGATCCTCACTCTTCCTTTCTCTTTCCTAAGGTCTTTGGCCAGAATGAGTACCTACGCTATCAGGAGGCCCTGAGTGAGCTGGCCACTGCGTGAGTTTGGAGGGGAACGTGTCAGAGGGAGCTGGTACAGTAGTGTTGGACTGTTCCCACAGTGCAGTGACCTTCATAAAGCAATATAAACAAAATCCATGATACCGTAAGAGTTGTCAGGTTCTAGACTATTAGATCAGTCTCTTACATTAGAAAGCAGATGTGGCCGGGCACAGTGGTTCACGCCTATAATCCCAGCACTTTGGGAGGCCGAGGCGGGAGGATCATCTGAGGTCGGGAATCCGAGACCAGCCTGACCAACATGGAGAAACCCCGTCTCTACTAAAAATACAAAATTAGCCGGGCATGGTGGCGCATGCCTGTAATCCTAGCTTCTCGGGAGGCTGAGGCAGGAGAATCTCTTGAACCTGGGAGGCGGAGGTTGCGGTAAGCCAAGATCGTGCCATTATACTCCAGCCTGGGCAACAAAAGTGAAACTCTGTCTCAAAAAAAAAAAAAAGAAAAGAAAGCAGATGCAACTATACAAGCTAGTAAAAGAAGTTTTTACTAGCATTTTTCTTGTGTGCATTTTTCTTGTCTTTTGTTTAGCCCAATAAAATGTTAAAATTGGTGTAGCCTAGCAAAGGGAATAGTTTTTCAGCGCACACAGGGATTCCTTCTCTTCAGAGTCTCAGTGTCCCTTTTGTGTCTTGGCCCAATAAAAGTAAGAATTAAATAACATTGGGCCAGGCGCGGTGGCTCACGCCTGTAATCCCAGCACTTTGGGAGGCCGAGGCAGGCGAATCATGAGGTCAAGAGAACAAGACCATACTAGCCAACAAGGTGGAAACCCTGTCTCTACTAAAAATACAAAAATTAGCTGGGCTTGGTGGTGCGTGCCTGTAATCTCAGCTACTCGGGTGGCTGAGGCAGGAGAATTGCTTGACCCCAGGAGGCAGAGGTTGCAGTGAGCTGAGATCACGCCACTGCACTCCAGCTTGGTGACAGAGCAAGACTCCATCTCAAAAAAAAAAAAAGAAAAAGAAAAAAAAAAGAATTAAATAACATCTATTTTTGGCCGGGCGCAGTGGCTCACGCCTGTAATCCCAGCACTTTGGGAGGCCGAGGAGGGTGGATCACAAGGTCAGGAGTTCAAGACCAGCCCAGCCAACATGGTGAAACCTCATCTTTACTGAAAATACAAAAATTAGCTGGGCATGCTGGCGGGCTCCTGTAATACCAGCTACTCGGGAGGCTGAGACAGGAATCACTTGAACCCGGGAGGTGGAGGTTGCAATGAGCCCATATCATGCCATTGCACTTCAGCTGGGGTGACAAGAGCAAGACTGTCTCAAAAATAAAAATAAAAATAAAAAATTAAAAAAATCTATTTTTACTACCACTTAAAGCATTAGTAACCGTGTCTGAAACAAAGGCTATCGCTATAGAGTCAGCTGTTGAGCATTTGTGTCACAGGAGAGGATTCATGGCTTTTGTTTGGGAATGTTTTTAATACACACTAAACATAGTCTCGTATTTTCATGCAAATGTTAAAATCAAAGTTCTTGGCGAGAAAGGAAAGCCAATCTAGAGTAAAAACTTAGGCCGGGCTCAGTGGCTCACACCTGTAATCCCAACACTGGGAGGCCGAGGCAGGTGGATCATCTGAGGTCAGGAGTTCAAGACCAGCTTAACCAACATGGTGAAACCCCATCTCTACAAAAATACAAAAATTAGCCGGGCATGATGATGTGCGCACCTGTAATGCCAGCCACTCAGGAAGGTGAGGCAGGAGAATCGCTTGAACCTGGGAGGTGGAGGTTGCAGTGAGCCAAGATCGTGCCATTCCACTCCAGCCTGGGCGACAGAGCGAGACTCCATCTCAAAATAATAATAAAAAGTTACCAGCCATAAAAATAATCTGTTTTCTGCTATGTTGAATATTGCTCTTTTTCAAGAGCTTAAGGGGTATGTCTCTCCTATCTTCTCTCTGTCCCTAAAAATGAGCTACCTTGTCTTAAAAGATGAAAGGTCCAAGGCCTGGAGCAGTGGCTCACGTCTATAATCCCAGCACTTTGGGAGGCCAAGGTGGGCGGATCACTTGAGGCCAGGAGTTGGAGACCAGCCTGGCCAACATGACAAAACCTCATACTAAAAATATAAAAATTAGCCTGGTGTGGTGGCACGTGCCTGTAATCCCAGCTATTCCAGAGGCTGAGGCAGGAGAATTGCTTGAACCCAGGAAGCAGAGGTTGCAGTGAGCCGAGATTGTGCCACTCCAGCGTGGGTGACAGAGCAAGAGTCTGTCTCGAAAAGATGAAAGGTCCTAGTAAAAACTGCTTAGAAGGCCAGCTGCAGTGGTTTGTACTTGTAATCCCAACACTTTGGGAGTCAGAGATGGGTGGATTACTTGAGCCCAGGAGATTGAGACCAACCTGGGCATCATAGTGTAACCCTGTCTCTACTAAAAATAAAAAAATTAGGCCAGGTGTGGTGGCTCACGCCTGTAATCCCAACACTTGGAGAGGCCGAGGCGGGCGGTTCATGAAATCAGGAGAGCGAGAACATCCTGGCTAACATGGTGAAAACCAGTCTCTACTAAAAATACAAAAAAAAAAAAAATTAGCCGGGCGTGGTGGCGGGTTCCTGTAGTCCCAGCTACGTGGGAGGCTGGGGCGGGAGAATGGCATGAACCCAGGAGGCGGAGCTTGCAGTGAGCCAAGATCGCGCCACTGCACTCCAGCCTGGGCAACAGAGCGAGACTCCATCTCGAAAAAAAAATTAGCTGGGAGTGGTGGCGACCACCTGTAGTCCCAGCTACTCAGGAGCTGAGGTGCGTGTACCACTTGTGCCTGGGAGGCAGAGGTTGCAGTGAGCCAAGATCATGCCACTGCACTCTAACCTGGGCAACAGAGTGAGACACTGTCTCAAAAAAAAAAAAAAAAAAAAAAAACTGCTTAGAGCACTAATGAAAATGAACATGTAGAAAGGCTGGAAAAGGGCATTTGGTCTAGAAGTCAGCAGAAGCCTGTTGAAAATTCACTTTCTTTGAAAGATAAATACTAGATGGTTCCAGTTATATGAGATACCTAGGTAGTCAAACTCAGAAACAGAAAGTAGAATGATGGTTGCAGGGGCTGGAGAGTGGGGAAAATAGGGAGTTGTTCACTGGGTATAGTTTCAGTTTTGCTAGATGAAAATGTTGTGGAGGTTGGTTGCACAACACTGTGAATATACTTAACACTACTGAACCATACATTTAAAAATTCTTAAGATGGTAAATTTTATGTTACATGTATTTTACCACAATCTTTTTTAAAATTATTTCTGAAGGCCAGGCATGGTGGCTCACGGCTGTAATCCCAGCACTTTGGGAGGCTGAGGCGGGTGGATCACCTGAGGTCAGGAGTTCAAGACCAGCCTGGCCAACATGGTGAAACCCTGTCTCTACTAAAAATAGAAAAATTAGCTGGGCATTGTGGTATGCACCTGCAATCCCCAGCTACTCGGGAGGCTGAGACAGGTCGCTTCAACCTAGGAGGCAGAGGTTGCAGTGAGCCAAGATTGTGCCACTGCGCTCCAGCCTGGGCAACAGAGAAAGACTCCATCTCAAAAACAAAAAATTATGTTTGATTTGTGGTTTCTAGGAATGTTCATTGGGTATAGTGAAGAGTATAGGCTTTGAAATCTGACAGACTTAGGTTTGAATCCCAGGTCTGTCACTTAACTAGTTTTGTGACCTCATACAAGCTAATTATTGGACCCTTAGTTTCCTAATCTGCAAAACAAGGTGATAACCTATATTGGGGATACCTGTCTCTGAAAAAAAAGCTTGAGCCAGAGGCAAGAACTCTGGGAAATTGGTTTCTCTGCTGCTAGTTGTTTTTGGTATGAGTAGGTGTGTGTCAGGGTACCCAAACAGGGCCTTTATTCTGTCACCCAGGCTGGAGTGCTGCTACTTTTTTAGGGTGTGTGTGAGAGAGAGAGACAGGGTCTCAGTCTGTCGCCCAGACTGGAGTGCAGTGGCACATTCATGGCTCACTGCAGCCTCGAATTCTGGGTTCAAGCGATCCTCCTGCCTCAGCCTCCTGAGGAACCAGGACTACAGGTGCTTGCCACCATACCTGGCTAATTTTTTGCAGAGATAGGGTCTCACTTTGTTTCCCAGACTGGTCTCAAACTCTCCTGGGCTCAAGCAGTCTCTGGCCTCTGCCTCCTGAAGTGCTGGGATTACAGGTATAAGTGACCATGCCCAGCCTCTCTGCTACTTTTTTTTTTTTTTTTTTTGAGATGGAGTCTTGCTCTGTCACCCAGGCTGAAGTGCAGTGGCGCAATCTTGGCTTGCAACCTCTGCCTCTTGGGTTCAAGTGATTCTCTTGCCTCAGCCTCCCGAGTAGCTGGGATTACAGGCACCCGCCACCACGCCCAGCTAATTTTTGTATTTTTAGTAGAGACGGGGTTTCGCCATGTTGGCTAGGCTGGTCTCGAACTCCTGACCTCAAGCAATCCACCTGCCTGGGCCTCCCAAAGTGCTGGGATTGCAGGCGTGAGCCACCGCGCTCAGCCTCTTCTATTTCTAAGCTACTAGATGGGGTTTTAGTAACTAGTTTACAAAATAGGACAGATAGGACACAAATAACTATTTGTGACTATTGCTGCATTTATGGCCTGGGATAAGCCCTGATTTCTTTGATTAGTCCTCATTCTGTCAATGACCTCCCCTCTCTGTTCTTCAGGGTTAAAGCACGAATTGGGAGCTCTCAGCGACATCACCAGTCAGCAGCCAAAGACCTAACTCAGTCCCCTGAGGTCTCCCCAACAACCATCCAGGTGACATACCTCCCCTCCAGTCAGAAGAGTAAACGTGCCAAGCACTTCCTTGAATTGAAGAGCTTTAAGGATAACTATAACACATTGGAGAGTACTCTGTGATGGAGCTGAAGGACTCTTGCCGTAGATTAAGCCAGTCAGTTGCAATGTGCAAGACAGGCTGCTTGCCGGGCCGCCCTCGGAACATCTGGCTCAGCAGGCCCAGACTGTATCCATCCAAGTTCCCGTTGTATCCAGAGTTCTTAGAGCTTGTGTCTAAAGGGTAATTCCCCAACCCTTCTTTATGAGCATTTTTAGAACATTGGCTAAGACTGTCTTCCCCCAGTAGCGCTTTTTTCTGGATTTGCATTCAGGTGTTATTCTTAATGTTTCTGTCAGAGCTTCTTAAAAATCTTCACTTGGTTTCATCCGTAGTTCACCTTCCCTGTTCCAGGTTTATTTAATTCCAAAGGTGAGAGTTGGAGTGAGATGTCTTCCATATCTATACCTTTGTGCACAGTTGAATGGGAACTGTTTGGGTTTAGGGCATCTTAGAGTTGATTGATGGAAAAAGCAGACAGGAACTGGTGGGAGGTCAAGTGGGGAAGTTGGTGAATGTGGAATAACTTACCTTTGTGCTCCACTTAAACCAGATGTGTTGCAGCTTTCCTGACATGCAAGGATCTACTTTAATTCCACACTCTCATGAATAAATTGAATAAAAGGGAATGTTTTGGCACCTGATATAATCTGCCAGGCTATGTGACATGACAGTAGGAAGGAATGGTTTCCCCTAACAAGCCAATGCACTGGTCTGACTTTATAAATTATTTAATAAAATGAACTATTATCAAATGAAACGTATGAATCAGTCCTTTATAGTTGTCTTTTAATAAAACAGGCATTTGATAATGTTATCTGCACATTTCTAACAGGGTATAGGGCATGAGGATTTGCCTCCAGAGAATTGGTAGGACTGTGTGCATACCCTGGACCTACGACCATACAGATACTCCTTGGGACCCTAGCACAAGAAATCCTAAAATCAGGACTTTGGCCCTTGCTCATAGATCCCTGTGTCACCAACAGAAGGCTGCAGAACAAGGATTCTCTCAAGGTTTCTGGGGCAACAGGCCAGGTGGCCAATCAACTCCAAGGCCCAGGGTTATTGTTGGAGGTGTAAATGTTACTATGACTACTGAAACCTTGGTTACTGAACTAAACAGAAAGAAGAGCCTGTCAGTCTCCTCAGACTGTATCAAGCAAATCTATAGACACGTCTGTGAAAAAGATGACAAAAGTAGAAGAGGTATGCAGAGTTGGAAGGAGGGGCTGGGTTGAAGTTTGGTGAAGTTTCCAGATCAATTTACTATAAGTGCATCTTTTACTGGGAAAGGCTTTTGATGTAACAAGGGTATAATGTAGTTAGTAACAGGAGTGGGAGGCTATGTCTAGTACACAGTAGGTATTCAAATATGTGTTCTATCCAACCCCTGCATGTTTTCTTTGATCCATTCTGAAAGTAGAGCTTTCCTCTCCCTATTTCCCCCTAGGAAATTGCTTTCTCAAAAAGGTCTATGTGGCTGGGCGCGGTGACTCACGCCTGTAATCCCATCACTTTGGGAGGCTGAGGCGGGCGGATCACCTGAGGTCAGGAGTTCGAGACCAGCCTGACCAACATGGAGAAACCCCATCTCTAGTAAAAATACAAAATTAGCCCGGCGTGGTGGTGCATTCCTGTAATCTCAGCTACTCGGAGGCTGAGGCAGGAGAATCGCTTGAACCCGGGAGGCAGAGATTGCGGTGAGCCGAGATCGCGCCACTGCACTCTGGCCTGGGCAACAAGAGCAAAACTCTGTCGCAAAAAAAAAGTCTATGTCTCTCATTAGAATAGAGGTTCTGGAGACTGAGGCAGATCAACAGAACTACCTTTTCTTGCAGAGTTTTCAAAAGGCCATGGGACTTCAGAAGACGGTTGACAGGTAATCTGCTTCTATCCCCTCCCTTTACCTTTGAGCTTGACCTTTCCACTCTGCTGTCTTCCCTGAGCCACCTCCCAACTCTGCTGCATCTCTTTAGGGGCTCATCAAGAGGAAAACAGATGTGGAAGGGGTGAGAAGCAGCTTTGTCCTCAAAGCAAATGAGATCAGCCTCTTAGTGCCTACTAGGTTAGGTGATATAGATTGGTTTTTATTGTCCCCTGCCTCATTCTCTGGAGAAAAATTGAAGCATGTTTTTATTTTCTTTTTTTATCAAGAATTCAAGTATTTGTTGCCTGGCCTTGTACTAATTATGTGGTTGGTAGTGCAGTATTTGTTGAACCAGTGAATGAGAAGATTCACAAGACTGGGCTACGTATCCTTTTCACCCTGATGAGCTTTTGAAAAAACTGATGCAGCCGGGCGCGGTGGCTCACGCCTGTAATCCTAGCACTTTGGGAGGCCGAGGCAGGAGGATTGCCTGAGCTCAGGAGTTCAAGACCAGCCTAGGCAACATGGTGAAACCCTGTCTCTACTAAAATACAAAAGAAGTTAGCCAGGCATGGTAGTGTGCGCCTGTAGTCCCAGCTACTCGGGAGGCTGAGGCAGGAGAATTGCTTGAAGTTACGATGCGGAGGGTGCAGTGAGCCAAGATCGCACCACTGCACTCCAGCACTCCAGCCTGGCTGACAGAGCAAGACTCCGTCTCTACAAAAAAAAACAAACAAACACTGATGCAAGCCTGACATGGTGGTTCACACCTATAATCCCAGCACCTTGGGAGGCCGAGGCAGGGGCATTGCTTGAGCCCAGGAGCTCGAGACCAGCCTGGGCAACATAGGAAAACCCTGTCTCTACCAAAAAAATTAAAATTAGCCAGGTGTGGTGGTGCATGCCTGTAGTCTCAGCCACTCAGGAGACTGAAGCAGGATGATCAGTTGAGCTCAGGTCAAGTGATGCCACCACTGCATTCCAGCCTGGGTGAGAGAGGAAAAAACCCTGTCTCAAAACAAAACAAAATGGGCTGGGCACATTGGCTCATGCCTGTAATCCCAGCACTTTGGGAGGCCAAGGCAGGTGGATTGCTTGAGCTCAGGAGTTCGAGACCAGCCTGGGCAACATGGCAAGACCCCCATCTCTACCAAAAAACTTAATTTAAATAAATAAATAAGCACTGATGCCTAGTTCTTAACCCTAGGAGATTCTGATAAAAGTGGTCTGAAATGGGATAGGAGAAGCCTTTTTTTAAGGTTTCACGGGTTATATCCAGAGCTAGCAAGGATGTGAAGAAACACCACATATGATTTTAATAGGAGTCTAGGTTGATACAGCCATGTTTACAAAGGCAGTTTGATAAAATCTATCAAAATTTAAATTTACATATCCATTGAACTGGCAAAAATAGGAATTTATCTTAAATATACATACTTGGAAAAGCACTAGAAGGTACATACACAAGAATGTTCATGACTATTGCTTTTATTTATTTATTTATTGAGATGGAGTTTCGCTCTTGTTGTCCATGCTGGAGTGCAGTAGCACGATCTCAGCTCGCTGCAACCTCCGCCTCCCGGGTCTGAGCAATTCTCCTGCCTCAGCCTCTTGAGTAGTTGGGATTACAGGTGCCCGCCACCACACCTGGCTAATTTTTGTATTTTCAGTAGAGTCGGAGTTTCACCACGTTGGGGGTTCGCCATATTGGCCAGGCTGTTCTCGAACCCCAGACCTCAAGTAATCGGCCTGCCTTGGCCTCCCAAAGTGCTGGAATTATAGGCGTGAGCCACCACGCCCGGCCTGATTACATGTTTTTTAAAAAAGAAGATGTACTTCCCAGTTTATGATAGAAACATTTTCTGAAAACATTCATAAGTAGTTGGGTGTGGTGGCTCATACTTGTAATCCCAGCACTTTGGGAGACCAAGGCAGAGGATCACTTGAGCACAGGAGTTTGAGACCAGCCTGGGTAACATAGTGAGACTCCGTCTCTACAAAAAAATAAAAATTAGCCAGGCACACACCTGTTGTCCCGGTTATTTAGACAGCTGAGGTAGAAGGATTGCTTGAGCCTAAGAGGTTGACATTGTAGTGATCCATAATCACACACTGCACTCCAGCCTAGGCAACAGAATGAGACCCTGTCTCAAAAAAATATATATGCAAAAGTTACCTGGGCGTGGTGGCACACGCCTGTAATCCCAGCTACCCAGGAGGCTGAGGTAGAAGAATTGCTTGAACCTGGGAGGCAGAGGTTGCAGTAACCAGAGATCGCACCACTGCACTCCAGCCTGGGCAACAGAGCAAGACTCTGACTCAGAAAAAAAAAAGTAAAAACTACAGTCATTCCCAACAAAGTATATATATATATTTGCCCAGTCAGAGATAACAACTTTTTTTTTTTTGAGGCAGAGTCTAAGACAGAGTCTTACTCCACCACCCAGGCTAGAGTGCAGTGGTGCAATCTCGGCTCACTGCAGCCTCCACCGCCTGGGTTCAAGTGATTCTCGTGCCTCAGCCTCCTGGGGAGCTGGGATTACAGGTGTGTGGCACCACGCTCGGCTAATTTTTGTATTTTTAGTAGAGATGGGGTTTCACCACGTTGGCCAGACTGGTCTTGAACTCCTGGCCTCAAGTGATCCGCCCGCCTCAGCCTCCCGAAGTGCTGGGATTACAGGCATGAGCCATTGCACCCAGAAAGTTTTTACTTTTCACTTAATGTATTTCTTTTTTCTTTTTTTTATTTTTTTGGGACGGAGTCTTGCTGTGTCGCCCAGGCTGGAGTGCAGTGGCACGATCTTGGCTCACTGCAAGCTCCACCTCCTGGGTTCACGCCATTCTCCTGCCTCAGCCTCCCGAGTAGCTGGGACTACAGGCACCCGCCACTGCGCCCAGCTAATTTTTTAATATTTTTAGTAGAGACGGAGTTTCACCGTGTTAGTGAGGATGGTCTTGATCTCCTGACCTCGTGATCCGCCCGCCTCGGCCTCCCAAAGTGCTGAGATTACAGGCGTGAGTCACCGCGGCCAGCCTCACTTAATGTATTTCTGTGTGGATTCAATTTTTTCAACATGTGGAAAATGTACTTTTGATTTTTTAAAAATGCCAACAGTAGATATATGTACATGCATGATGTATATTTATATTCTTTCTATATATTAAAAAACTTAAAACTGGCCTGGCATGGTGGCTCACTCCTGTAATCCCAGCACTTTGGGAGGCTGAGGCAGGCTGATCACTTGAGGTCTGGAGTTCGAGACCAGCCTGGCCAACATGGCAAAACCCCACCTCTACTAAAAATTTAAAAATTAGCAGCCAGTCGTGGTGGCTTACGCCTGTAATCCCAGCACTTTGGGAGACTGAGACAGGTGGATTACATGAGGTCAGGAGTTCAAGACCAGCCTGGCCAACATGGTGAAACCTCTGTCTCTACTAAAAATACGAAAATTAGCTGGGCGTGGTGGCATGCACCCATAATCCCAGCTACTCGGGAGTCTGAGGCAGGAGAATTGCTTGAGCCCAGCAGACAGAGGCTGTAATGAACCGAGATTGCGCCACTGCACTCCAGCCTGGCTGACACAGCGAGACTCTGTCTCCAAAAAAAAAAAAAAAAAAATTACCTGGGTGTGGTGGCGGGCGCCTGTAATCCCAGCTACTCAGGAGGATGAGGCATGAGAATTGCTTGAACCTGGGAGGCAGAGGTTGCAGTGAGCCAAGATCAGGCCATTGCACTCTGGCCTGGGCGACTGAGCGAGACTATTTCTCAAAAAAAAAAATTAAAACTTCAATGAAGATTCCAGTCTAGCCAGGGCTGAGAATCACTGGTATGAGGGAAGGGATATTAGCTTTAGAGAAATTGGATTTGGGGCCAGGCGCGGTGGTTCATACCTGTAATCCCAGCACTTTGGGATGGTGAGTCAGGCAGATCACCTGAGGTCAGGAGTTCGACACCAGCGTGGCCAACACGGTGAAACCTCGTCTCTACTAAAAATACAAAAATTAGCCAGGTGTGGTGGCACATGTCTGTAGTCCCAGCGACTCAGGAGGCTGAGGCAGGAGGATCACTTGAACCCTGGAGGCAGAGATTGCAGTGAGCCAAGATTGCCTCACTGCACTCCAGCCTGGGTGACAGAGTGAGACTCTGTCTAAAAAAAAAAAAAAAAAAGCTGGATTTGAGTCCCAGGTCTGCCATTAAGTGACCTTGGGCATCTCACAACTTTTAGTTTCCTTACCTGTATCATGTAAAAATTAATGCCTATGGGCCAGGCGCGGTGGCGCATGCCTGTAATCCCAGCTACTCGAGAGGCTGAGGCGGGAGAATCGCTTGAACCCGGGAAGTGGAGGTTGCAGTGAGCCGAGATCACACCATTGCACTCCAGCCTGGGCAACAAGAGCAAAACTCTGTCTCAAAATAAATAAATAAATAAATAAATAAATAAATAAATAAAATAACACCTATGCCACATAGTTATTGTAATGATTAAATGATATTATGTACTTAATACATACTAGGTTCTAAATTACCTTTTTAAGGATTTTACAGTCTTCTAACAGTGGGGCAGAAGTTCCAGGTGAAGAAACAGTCTTGGGCCAGGCGTGGTGGCTCACACCTATAATCCCAGCACTCTGGGAAGCCGAGGCAGGTGGATCACCAGAGGTCAGGAGTTCGAGACCAGCCTGACCAACATGGTGAAACCCTATCTCTACTAAAGATACAAAAAATTAGCTGGGCATGGTGCCAGGCACCTGTAATCCCAGCTACTTGGGAAGCTAAGGCAGGAGAATCACTTGAACCTGGGAGGCAGAGGTTGCAGTGAGCCAAGATTGCACCACTGTACACCAGCCTGGGCAACAAGAGTGAAACTCTGTCTCAAAAAAAAAGAAAAGAAAAAGAAAAAAGAAACAGCCTCACTCTATGGGTTTTTTGTCTCTACTCCTAACTCTAACCCACCCATTCAACCCCCACCTCTGTACCTGGAGCAGGTGGCGAAATTCACATACTCACTGTCTGTGGCAAATGACATTGGGCCAGAGAAGAAACCCATATGCCACCCTAAGGATGCAGGACACCATGGTACAGGAATTGGCACTGGCCAAAAAGCAACTACTAATGGTGAGTTCTATCAGGGCAACCTGAAGTCTCATTCACTACTGCTGTGTGCCTTTGCCCACTGAGTTTTCCAAGCTCTTAGTGTGTGTCATTGCACATTTATCTTGTTTGCCTCTAGGTTTTCAGCATTACACCAGAGCAACACAACTCTAACTCCATTGCCAAAACTCTTTTTCATTAAGTGATTCTTTGCATCCACCTTACAGGTGGCAGGCACGTTAAAGTCCCAAAGTATACTCTAGTTACTGCTCCTTTCATCTTGGTGAAACTCAAAACTGCCTCTTAGATCGGGTGTGGTGGCTTAGGCCTGTAATCCCAGCACTTTGGGGGGCCAAGACGGGCAGATCGCTTGAGCCCAGGAGTTCAAGAACAGCTTGACCAACATGCCAAAACCACGTCTCTACTAAAAACACAAAAATTGGCCGGGCATGGTGGCACTTGCCTACAATCCCAGCTACTTGGGAGGCCGACGCACGAGAATCACTTGAAACGAGGCAGAGGTTGCAGTGAGCTGAAATTGTGCCACTTCACTCCAGCCTGGGCTACAACGTAAGACTTGGTCTCAAAAAAACAAAAAACAGAAAAAACTGCCTCTTAGTGCGTATCACTTGCCTCTCGGTACCTCTCTCTCTCCCGGGATCCCCACTTGGTGCCATGTAACCATCTTTGTATCCCAGTTACTTAGTAGAGTTCCTGTTTCATGGTCTGTTCTCAGCAAATATTTGCTGAACATAGGGCTTTGCCTGTGTAGAAAAAAATTGGATAGGCTTCCCTCCGCTGGTTCAGCCTCTCTGCTACCACCCAGCTTTATGTCACAGCTAAGTCCAGCTCCAAGAGAACACAAATAATGGGAAAGCAACTAGGAAGAAAGAATAAGAAAGGGTGGTAAACAGAGGCAAACAACACACTCTATTCTGCCCTCTCCACCAGGTCCGTCAAGCTGCCCTGCACCAGTTGTTTGAAAAGGAGCATCAGCAATACCAGCAGGAACTAAATCAGATGGGCAAAGCTTTTTATGTAGAGAGATTCTGATGGCATCCAAAACACTGCTCTTCCATTCTCAACATGCCTGCTAACCTAGCCTTCTAGAACCTCTACCACCTTGAACCTCCTTCCCAAAACATATCTGGATCTTGCTATCTGCCAGGGACTTAAGACAGCACTTCCACTCTCACTTCTCCACTCTCTCGTTAATCCTTTGCCGCTATTTGGGAAACAATCTATGAAACAACAGTAACAACAAGAGTGACGCCTTGTGGTCATAGTGGGATTTACTATGTTGATGTAAGGGGGCAGGGGTGGGGAGGAGTGGACAATGAGAGTTGAGAATCCTGATTTGGTATAACAAATAAATTTACTTCCTAAAGGCTCAAACTTAGACCACTGGGCTCATTCTTTCATGTCTAAATCTTGATTTGTTTCAAAAGTGCTTATTTTTCAGCCACTGTAATCTTAACCTCCTGGATTTCACTTGCCACCTCTCAGATACCACTTTCACTTATCTTTTATTTATATTTGGACAAATTGTTCTGAATGTGGCTATTAATCTACAGACACCATAGTGCTTGAGTGAGGAGGCCTGCATTTTGGGTTTTGAGTCAGCTAGTTATTGTGAAACTTTGGACAAGTCTCTTTCCACTGGGCCTGAATTCCCACCTATGCCAAGAGAGAGGATTCCAAACTTAAATGTCTCCAGGGGTCAGGCAGGTAATGTTACAGTTGTAAGGAAATAAGGAGTGGTGGGATTTGTAGGGGGCTGGAAAGAGCAGTCAAAATAAAGGCACTCAAAATTCTGAAAAATACTGAAAAGTACTGATTGACCATGTGCATCATATGAAGGCCATAGACAACTTTACTTACAAGGGTTCACTTTACAGGCTGGGTGAGGTGGCTCACACCTGTAATCCCAGCACTTTGGGAGGCTGAGACAGGTGGATCACTTGAGGTCAGGAGTTCAAGACCAGCCTGGCCAACCATGGCCAAAATGGTGAAACCCCATCTCTACTAAAAATACAAAAAATTAGCCTGGCATGGTGGCAGGCACTTGTAATCCCAGCTACTCAGGAGGCTGAGGCAGGAGAATTGCTTGAACCCAGGAGGCAGAGATTGCAGTGAGCTGAGATCATGTCATTGAACTCTAGCCTGGGTGACAGCAAGACTCCGTCTCAAAAATAAAAAGGGTCCACTTTACATGTGAATGACATCCCAAGCCAGCGAGACCCCCATTTCACAGCCAGTGACAGCTGTAGGAATACACCATGAGTCCCTGAATACACTCCCTGAACACACCATCGCTCCCTGATGTAAATGCCATTATACATTACTTTGCCCTGTGCTCTCACCTTGCCGTTGGCATCCTCACTGGTCACTCATCCTGTCCACATGATATTTTCCTGACCTCAACTCTATGTGCCTTTGTCTCCACTGAAAAACTCATACCCTTCCCTCCAACCAAGTCTGTCTCCATCCTTCAGTCTCCTACTGAATCCCCCATTTTTCTTCTAGCTGTCAGAGCTTCTTCCTCTGCCCCTACACATCCCACTGATCAAGAGGCAGTAGAGTACAAAAATAAGAGCACAGGCTTTGAAGTCAGGTGTGGGTTCAAATTCTGGTTTCACCTCTTTAATTCTTGTGTCATCATATGGAAGTGGTTTAGCTTAACTGGCCTCAATTTCCTCTTCTGGGCTGGGCGTGGTGGCTCATGCCTATAATCCCAGCACTTTGGGAGGCCGAGGCAGGTGGATCACCTGAGGCCAGGTATTCAAGACCAGCCTGCCCAATGTGGTGAAACCCTGGCTCTACTGAAAATACAAAAAGTAGCCAGGTGTGGTGGCAGGCCCCTGTAATCCCAGCTACTTCGGAGGCTGAGGCAGGGGAATTGCTTAAACCCAGAAGGCGGAGGTTGCAGTGAGCCGAGATTGTGCCATTGCACTCCAGCCTGGGTGGCAGAGCAAGATTCCATCTCAAAAAAAAAAAAAAAAAAATTTCCTCTTTTGAAAATTAGGACAATACCCATCTCATAGGCTCATTTGAAGAATTAAGTAAGATAATGTATAAGCCCAGTGCTTGGCACACAGTAGGTATCCTCCATGTTCTCCCTCAGGAGATTTCTCTGTGACCCAGGTCCTCCAGAGGTTGCTTGCTGACCTCTAGGCCAGCCCTCTTATCCAATCAAATATCATTCTCCACCCATGCCCATTCTTCTGTCTGTGCTATATATCTGATATTCAACCCCCAACTCCCATCACCTCTGCTTCCCAAACCCTCTTATCTTTAGTCAATAACTACTCATGAGTGCTTACACACCAGATGACGTGGAATTCACAGCCTAGATGGAGAGGCAGGCACTGAACAAGTAACGACAAGTATGGTGTAAGTTTTATAGGAGACAAAACATGTGACCTGGATCTGACCCAGAAACCTGAGACTGAGTCGCTCATTCCTTCTGTCTGCCTGTGTCCTCCCCTACCCTCTATTTTCTGAAGCTTCATCTCACCTTTGCTTTTTTTTTTTTTTTTTTTTTTTGAGACGGAGTCTCGCTCTGTCACCCAGGCTGGAGTGCAGTGGTGCAATCTCGGCTCACTGCAACCTCCCCCTCCCGGGTTCAAGCGATTCTCCTGTCTCAGCCTCCTGGGTAGCTAGGACTATAGGTGCCCACCACCACGCTCGGCTAATTTTTGTATTTTTAGTAGAGATGGGGTTTCAGCATATTGGCCAGGCTGGTCTTGAATTTCTGACATTGTGATCCGCTCACCTCAGTCTCCCAGAGTGCTGGGATTACAGGGATGAGTCACCGCACTCAGCCTTTTTTTTTTTTTTTTTGAGACAGTCTCGCTCCATTGCCCAGGCTGGAGTGCACTGGTACAATCATGGCTCACTGCAGCTTCGACCTCCTGGGCTCAAGCAATACCCCCTCCTCAGCCTCCTGAGTAGCTGGGACCACAGGCACATGCCACCATATCTGGCTTTTTTTTTTTTTTTTTTTTTTTTTTTTTTGTAGAGATGGGGGTCTCGCTGTGTTGCTCAGGCTGGTCTCGAACCCTTGGGCTTAAGCAGTCCTCTGCCTTGGCCTCCCAAAGTGCTAGGATTATAGGCATGAGCCAAATAGCCAGCTGCTCCTTCACTTTTTTTTTTTTTTTTAGACAGAATCTCTCTTGTCACCCAGGCTGGAGTGCAGTGGCGCGATCTTGACTCACTGCGACCTCTGCCTCCCGGGTTCAAGTGATTCTTCTGCCTCAGCCTCCCAAGTAGCTGGAACTACAGGCGCCTGCCACCACACCTGGCTAATTTTTTTGTATTTTTAGTAGAGACAGGGTTTCACTATGTTGGCCAGGCTGGTCTCAAACTCCTGACCTCATGATCTGCCTGCCTCGGCCTCCCAAAGTGCTGGGATTACAGGCGTGAGCCACCGCACCCGGCCTGCACCTTCACTTTTTAAATCTTCCCCCATATTTATCTCCCAGGCCGCTTATTGCTTCTTTTACACAGGCAGTATATTTTGGCGTTAGGAGAACAGGCTTTAACACTGGACAGATCTGGGTTTCAGTGCTGGCTCTGTCACTGACTGTGTGGCCTTGTGCAAATTATTTTAATTTTCTGGGTTACGGTTCCTTATGCTGTATGTAAAAAGGGAGATAATGCCTAATTCATTGGGTTGTTGTGGGGATTAAATAAAGCACTTAGCAGCAAGTAGCACAAAATGTCCAATAAATGGTAACCCATAATGATGTTTTCTTGCTCCTATGATAGTTTTTTTCCTTCATTCCTTTCCATTACCTGGGCTCCCCTTACCTCCAACCAGACTCCCTCACCAACTCCTTCTATTTTTCTATTCTTCTTTCCTCTGTTCATCTGAACCCACAGAATGTCCCATCCCCTCTGCCTTGATCCCTGACCTTGGCCTCTTCCCCCAGGGCTTGTCAGTGCCAGGCTGGCTCCAGTATTGGCAAGTTGGCCCCCTACAGAGCCCATCTCTTCTGATCCTCTCTATCTATTCTGTCTGCTCTCATAACATCACCCCATCATACCCATTCAGCCCCTCTTCCCTCTGTGGTGAATGCTATAACCAGCTCCTCTGGCTCAGAGGGGCTCAGTCCTGTTTGAAATGGCTGCATAGTAGATATTTCCAGGAGAGCTAAACGGCTTTTATCAAAGGCCATCTGATGTTTCTGCCTAGGTATGCCATACAAACTCTCCTTCCAAGACAGCTGCTTCTCCCCTGCATCCATATTCCCAGTCTGCCTCTCTGTTCCTCTAGTGCCCCAAACATTAAAGTCCTTTCATTCCTGCTAGTCTCTTTCCCAGCCTCTCTTCCTCCAGCTTCTGATTCTTGAATGTGGGTAAGCTTCTCAGAGAAGGGAACTAGAACTTGAGGGGTTAAGGGTAAGAAGGGAGAGCAAGAAAGTACAAATTACATACACATCCCCTTTAGGAGCCAAAAAGGAACAAAGAAGATAACATCACAGATGCCTACCTTGGGGCCTGTATATGCCGATTTGTTAGTCTTCCCCTGAAAGGCAAGTGCCACACAACAGGAATTGACTGGGGCTTGGGACAAGCTATCGATCTAGATCAAGGACACTGTGGAGTTGGTATATGCTGGGGGTTGGGGTGGGTGTCTGGAATGGGAACAAGGACACATGGAACAGGCCTAGGGGCTGAAGCAGAGTGTCCTTCTCCCACCCCCACACTTCCACTCAAGCCCCCCAGCCCCCAATGCAGCTATAACTTGGGCTCTTTTCTGCCACAGTGGAGAGAAGCATCTGCCTGCCACATGACATTCAACAGACCTGATTCTCTCCAAAAGAGAAATCCCCCATGTGGGAATCTGGCTGGATCCCTGTGAGGGAAGACCCTTGGAGAACGCAGCCTGGAGTTCTGGTAAAAAGCCCTAGAAGAGGAGAGGACTCCTGTGGACTGCAGGCTGCTTCCTGGCAGAAGTTTCCTCTCTTACCCTCAATCTAAAGCCTTAGTTTCAATTCTGCCAGGCGAGGTGGGGAACTATAAGTCTTCTCTTCTGGAGCCCACGATGGAGCCTGCCAGGGAGACAAGTTATTCTTCTGTTCTGGACATCCAAGGGTGACTTTATAAGGAGGATGCCTGGAGGACATGGGGAGAAGGTGAGAAGGGTTAAGCTGGCAGAAAGGGGAAGCCAAGCATCTGCAGCACTTAAGAGCAGGACGGTGCCAGGATGGTGCCTCCTGAACGGACCTCAGTAGTCTTGTGGGGGTGATCTGGGAAGGTTAGGAGTTCTGTTGGAAAGGTAAAGCAGGATGTACAAGTCCTCTGCCCCCACCCCGGAAAGCCTCAGGGCAGCTGGAATGGCATTGAAGAGAGCAGGTGGCAATTTTGATGAGGAGCTGCTGACACGGCTGATCCCTGGGCGCTGGGGCCGTGACATCAGGGTGAGAAGCTCTGTGTGGGAGCTCTAGGGAACGATAGTTGCCCGGATGTGGAGCCCTGCCAGGTATTCTTCTGGTTTAGGCCAACGTGATCCAGCAAAGGCCAGGAGCTTGTAGAGGAGGAGCTGAGGCAGGGATGACACGTAGGGCAATAAGCAAGAGCTGGCTGTCTTGGGAGGTGAAGAGCAGGGGCCAGTACCCTTCCTCAAGGAGATGGCTCTCCACCTAGACATGATTGGTGCCTGGTGTCTGCTCTATTCTTTCTTTGCAATTGGAAGGAAGGCAGATGACCCCCAAAGCTCTCCTGCCTGCTTCTGTGTGATATGTTTGATATTGGGTTGTTTAATTAGGAACCAACTAAATGTCAAACATATTCTTACAGCAGCAGGTGATTCAGCACCACCCTCTTTCATACTTCAATCTCTGGGGCTCCTGTCTCTTTTACTGAACCTCTTCTCTCCAGGACCCCCCCAAAAGTCCAGTAGCTGCAACCTATGTGGATTTCAATCTTAACCTAAGAGGGCTGGTGTGGGAATGGGAGAGAGTTGGAATTTGAGGATAGAATCTTTCTATTTCTTGTCCCCTTATACTAGAAGGGACATTTCTTTGTCTCTTCTTGTCCTCGTATTTTTCTCCCCCTTATTCACTTGCCCACCCCACCCCCCATTTTCCACTCCTTCCTCTCCCTGTTCCCTAACCCCTTTCCCTGGCTAATCTCCAGAGAAAGGAGACTTGGTTTCTCCTCTCTCTGTCGAGAGTCAGCTGATGGTCTATCTGCCTATCTACCTCTAGTGACTGGAAGCTCTCAATAGTGGACTCCAGCTCTGCTCTACCCACTGGCCTGGTGGGTGTCTCAGTTCCCCCATTGCTGGGGCTTAGCATTAACTCTCAGTATCCTTGACATAAATGACTAACTAGAGCCATTTATATTTGTCCAATATATCTGGTCACCTTGAACAGTGCCCACCTCTCCCTTGGCATATTTTCAGGTGTATGGTGCCAGTGGACTGGTATCCTTGCCACCTGTTAGTAACAAGGCTCCCAATGGAAGAATAAACATGGTCTGGAACTAAACTGGAAAGAATAGAGCTGATAATGATGATTACGATGATGTGGTGAGTGGCAGCGCTGGGGAGAATTAAGAAGGGAGAAGATAAAGGGAAGAAGAGGAGAGAGCCACACAGACCAAAGTCTGTGTGGGTACAACAGTTCTATTTTAAGATTACTGTGGGAAAACAAAGGGTATGATCCTGTCTGGATTGTTCTGACCCTCCCCTGTTTCTCTCCCCACCCCACTTTAAGCTCTGGGATAGCCTTCAAGGATAGGGTTGGAGATTCCAACCCTACCTCTTACTCTACTCTTGTGGCTCTTGGTGGGGAGGAAAAACGTCTCCCTGCCAATCGGAGACTCCCAAAATAGCACAGCAATTTGATCTGGGGATCTGGGAGAATTGTTAAGGATCATGAGTGACCTCCCCTCTTCCCTGTGCCCAAGCTCCTTGAATACCAGGAACCAAAAGCTAAAACTCAACTAATGGAGTTTGACCAGCATTCAACACAGTCTGGGGGAGAGTGAAACGGGAAGCTGAAAGGCAACCAGGACCCCCTGGATGCAAACTGCCAACCTAGAATTGCCAAAGTACACTTCTCTATTTCAATGTTCTTCCCACCCCTCTTCCTGCTCTTTTAAAACATCCATAGAGCTGCCCAGAATAAGTGGAAAGTTTCAGGGTCAGGGAGAACCTCTTCCCTCCCCCACTTTCCATTGTCTAAAATCAGCCTCAGCTGTTGCTAGATATTTTTTTGCTGGTGATGTCAGTTCATCAAAGCGTCTCACCCTGTGTTCCCCCAGGAGAACAATGATGGGGTGGAGGGAGCTGGAAAGACCATATTAGGAACAAAAGGTGGAGCTATGAGCACAGATAAAGACTCAAGTCTGGGGACCTCCTGGTCACTCAGGCAGCAGCCCCTTCTTTCTTGCCCCAGTCTCCAGTTCTCCAGTGTTCACAGGTGAGCCTACCAACAGCCACTGCTCATGATGGAGGCCATCAAGAAAAAGATGCAGATGCTGAAGTTAGACAAGGAGAATGCTCTGGATCGGGCAGAGCAAGCTGAAGCTGAGCAGAAGCAGGCAGAAGAAAGAAGTAAACAGGTAGGCACTGGCATTGATCTCTCTCATCTGCTAGTGAACAAGACTGTGAAATGGAAGGGAGTTTTCATGGGAAAGACAGTGACTACTGGTGTCACCTCCTTTTTGGGGGTGGGATGGACTCCCCAGCCTCACTGGAGGAGCAGAGGACATCTAACATATCTGTCTCAGACTGCCTTTGTGACCTTGGGAAAGTCAGTGGCCTCTTCTGAGCCACAGTATGTCTGCTGAATTTAAGTAGAAATGGACCATGTTTTGGAAGAACCCTTGACTTCTAGAGGAAAAGGTAAGAGTTCTAGAGGGAAAGACCATCTCTTTTCACTCAAATAGCATCACGGGCATCTACACTTTAGAAATTTATCATCCAAGGGTCTTGGATGAAAACCCAGGATGACTTGGTCATCTTAGGATCAGAGATTACAGGGTCACAGGCCAAGCTACGGCATAACTCCTGAGGCAGTGGGCTGGAAGTGGCTGGGGAGAAAGTGTGTCTCACTAGGGATGGTAACATGGAGGTTACACTCAGGGCTCCAAGAGCCCAGGGTCCAACCCTGCATTGTTGTGTTTGTGTGTTTTTGTGTGTGACTCTCTGGGCTCCTATAGCTGGAGGATGAGCTGGCAGCCATGCAGAAGAAGCTGAAAGGGACAGAGGATGAGCTGGACAAGTATTCTGAAGCTTTGAAGGATGCCCAGGAGAAGCTGGAACTGGCAGAGAAGAAGGCTGCTGATGTGAGTATTAGAGAGATGGAGGATGGGTTTAATCTACACATATAGATCTTTATGTTAATGTATGATGAAATTCCAAACACACTTGTGGGTTCATGGAACACAGACATATATACTCACATACATTTTTGCATATAACCACATGCTGGTATATTCTCATAATGGCATGTATTTTCTTTCTTAAAGACATCTCCAACATGTTAAAAGTTTTTTTTTTAAATACATGTAAAAGTCTCATTTATCTCCTATCACCAACCCAGGAATTTAATTATCTTTCCCAGGACCTGGACAAAGAGAGGGGACTCTAAGTTCAGAATGCTGTCACTTATCCTACCTCCTCCCCCATGCCACATTCTTAGCTTTTATGTCCAAGTCTTGGCATGTGGATATGTGTATTAATAGGGAACCTCTCATCTCTCAACTGTCCAACAAAACCAGCTCAGATTTCACAATGGGAAATGGAGGTCACACTGACCCTGGCCATATATGGGTTTATTTATCTTGGCCAATGCAGGCATTTGCCTTTATGCCATGGAGATGCCATATGAAGCATTGCTCCTAGGGCAGCAGAGAAATCCCTACAGTGACAGACTATAATAGAAACTAAGAAAGAATCTTAGGGGGTAAAGGTATCACCACCAGACTTCACTCTATGACCGTGAGTAATTACTCAGCTTGTCTAGGGCTGAATTTTCCCATTCTAAAATAAAATAAATTCTCTTTTCCATCTCATATTATCCCATCATCACCTACTTTCCTTCATCTTTAACCTTGAAGTTTGCTGCAAAGATAAATGAGAGAGTAGATTGAAAAGTTTTTTAGAAGAAAAGTACCATAGGAATCTTACCAACAACAACAGAAATGTCCCAGTATTGGTGGAAACAAGTTTCTCAGTGAACTGAGTTAATAGGAAAAAAGGAGCATGTAATATTTAAAATCATATTTGGGCTGGGTGCGGTGGCTCACGCCTGTAATCCCACCACTTTGGAAGGCCGAGGCGGGTGGATCACCTGAGGTCAAGAGTTTGAGACCAGCCTGGCCAACATGGTGAAACCCTTTCTCTACTAAAAATACAAAAATTAGCCAGGTGTGGTGGCGGGTGCCTGTAATCCCAGCTACTCGGGAGGCTGAGGCAGGAGAATCTCTTGAACCCAGGAGGCGGAGGCTGCACGGAGCCGAGATCGTACCACTGCACTCTAGCCTGGGCAACAGAGAGAGACTCTGTCTCAAAAAATAAATCAATAAAATAAAATCACATTTGGTTTTGGAAAATAGCTAGAAGGACAGACAGAGTGAACCATTCATAAATGCTTTCGGATCCTCATATTTGGTCTCTCTGCCATCAGGTTTCTTTCCTTTTCTTTTCCTTTTTTTTTTTTTTTTTTTTTTTGAGACAGGGTTTCACTCTTGTTGCCCACGCTGTAATGAAATGGTACTATCTCGGCTCACTGCCACCTCCACCTCCCAGGTTGAAGCGATTCTCCTATCTCAGCCTCCTGAGTAACTGGGATTACAGGCACGTGCCACCATGCCTGGCTGGCTAATTTTCATATTTTTACTAGAGACGGGGTTTCATCATATTGGTCAGGCTTGTCTTGAACTCCTGACCTCAGGTGATCCGCCTGCCTCGGCCTCCCAAAGTGCTGGGATTACAGGCGTGAGCCACCCCGCCCAGCCAGGTTTCTTTTTATTGTTGTTGTTGAGATGGAGTCTCGCTCTTGCCCAGGCTGGAGTGCAGTGGCACAATCTAGGCTCACTGCAAGCTGTGCCTCCTGGATTCAAGCCATTCTCCTGCCTCAGCCTTCCGAGTAGCTGGGGTTGCAGGTGTGTGCCACCATACCCAACTAATTTTTGTATTTTTTTTTTTAGTAAAGATGGGGTTTCACCATGTTGGCCATGCTGGTCTTGAACTCCTAACCTCAAGTGATCCGCCTGCCTCAGTGTCCCAAAGTACTGGGATTACAGGCGTGAGTCACTGCGCCCAGCCTAAGCCACTGCGCCTGGGCTTTTTTTTTTTTTTTTTTTTTTTGAGACAGAGTCTTGTTCTATCACCAAGGCTAGAATGCAGTGGCAAGATCTCGACTCACTCCAACCTCCACCTCCCGGGTTCAAGTGATTCTCCTGCCTCAGTCTCCTGAGTAGCTGGGATTACAGGCACCCGCCACCATGCCCAGGTAATTTTTTGTATTTTTAGTAGAGACAGTGTTTCACCATGTTGGCCAGGCTGGTCTCCAACTCCTGACCTCAAGTGATCCACCCACCTTGGCCTCTCAAAATGCTGGGATTACAGATGTGAGCCACCATGCCCGGCCTCTGCCATTAGGTTTCTGATGTGTTTTGTTTTCCACCACTTTCAGTGGCCAAGGAAAGTGGTAAGAATTGAATATATTACGCCAGAGGTTAGAAACACAAACTGAGTATACATCATTTAAACTCATTCTTCCAAAAGTTAAGGCCAGCACAGGCTTTTTTTTTTGAGACGGAGTCTTGCTCTGTCACCCAGGCTGGAGTGCAGTGGTACGATCTTGGCTCACCGCAAGCTCCGCCTCTCGGGTTCACGCCATTCTCCTGCCTCAGCCTCCCGAGTAGCTGGGACTACAGGTGCCCGCCACCGCGCCCAGCTAATTTTTTGTATTTTTAGTAGAGATGGGGTTTCACCGTGTTAGCCAGGATGGTCTCGATCTCCTCACCTTGTGATCCGCCCACCTCGGCCTCCCAAAGTGCTGGGATTACAGATGTGAGCCACCGTGCCCGGCCAGGCTGCCACAAACTATTAATTCTCCCTTCTTGTGCCCAGTGTGGTGACTCAGACCTGTAATTCCAGCACTTTGCTTTGAGAGGCCAGGGCAGGAGAATCGCCTGAGGCCAGAAGTTGAAGACCAGCCTGGGGAACATAGTGAGGCCCTATCTTTACAAAAAATTTAAAAATTAGCCAGGTGTGGTGGCACGTGCCTATAGTCCCGCGTACTCGGGAGGCTGAGATGGGAGGATCGCTTGAAGCCAGGAGTTCACGCTTGCAGTGAGGTATGATAATGCTACTGCACTCCAGCCTAGGTGACAGAGCAAGACCCTGTCTCTATTTAAAATAATAAAAATTCTCCCTTCTCAGAAAATTCAAAAAACAAAACAAAACAAACAAACAAACAAACAAACAACTGTACGAAATCTACAGGTTACCCCTGGGCTTTGGGCAAGTGGATGGCCGGCTGGAGTTGTATAGCCTAGGTTCCTGGTATATTTGGATGGATCTCTCTGTTTCTAACATATGGGCATGAAGATAGAAGTTTTCACAAACTAGCACAATGTCAGGTTAATAACAGTTTTGTGAGAAATTGGGTAACATCAATCTGGGTCTGTTCTTAGGCTGAAACAGCTAGTATGTGGGCTTGAGGAGGTGTTTCCAGGAGCAAGAAAAAGAACAAGTCTAACCTGAGATCATGAGAAGGAGAATAACATAGAGGCTGTACGCAATCCATCAAAATCATTAGGAATATAAAAGGATTTCCTGGGGATGAATTCTGTCTATCTTAATCTGTTTTACACATGTACAGACATACACATACACACACATAGCACCCCTCACCTAGATATGGTCTACTCAGTATATTCATTTGAAAGAAGTTTCTTCATATTTACATAGGAATCCACCAAAACCCATTTAAATATGTAAAGTGAGGGTTAAAAATACTCATTCAACCCCTCTCCCCTTTGTTAGCTTTCCCAAGTCAGAAAGTACCCTCAGAGATATGCATAAGAACAAGAAACAGGAGAGGGAAGGTTGTGGCCAGGAGCAAGCAAGAAGAAAGGTTTCTTTCCTCAAAGCTAGAGTCAGCAAACTACCACCTGTGGGTTAAATCTTGCAACAGCCTGGTTTTGTAAATAAAGTTTTATCGGAACACAGTCATGCTCATTCATGTACATACTGTCTACTGGCTTTCTTATCTCTCTGGCCACAAGACCCTAAAAGTTGGATGACCCCTGCCTCAAAGGGTCAAAGAAGGACAGTGTTTATAGGAACTGGGAGACGTGCTGAATAAGGAGCAACAAGGTTAAAAGCAGAAAGCAAAGGTAAGAGTCATCAGCAGCATAATATATGCATCTTTGGAGGGAGTATACTCTGTCCAATACAAAGGAAGTTAACAGCTCAGCTTCTGTCCTTGAGGTTAATAAATAAGTAAACAGAGCATATTATCTTGAAGTAGATATAAGCAGTAGAGAAGGAGGAGGGAGTCAATAACTACGTGTTTACACAAGCAGTTCTGGTTATCTGAGAAGCCTTTCTGAAAAGTGCAGGATTTACTAGGACTGCTTGAATAAAGAAAGGGCAAGGGTATGGCAAGGCGAGTCCAAACTTTTGTTTTTTTCCTCCCTAAATTTGTCTAACTTTGTTTTCTAAGTTGTGGTAAAATACGCATACATAAAACTTACCTTTTTAACCATTTTTAAATGTCTAATTCAGTAGTAGCATATTTACATTGTTGTGCAACCACATCTAAGATTATTTTAATCCAAGATGAAATCAGATGCTGTTTAGGGAGAAACAAAGGGAAAGAGGAGTGCATTGTTAGGACATAGAGTCGTAACACCATTTTTTAGGGACAGGTGGCAGGAAGGATGGGGAGAGAAGGGACAACGATGGACATATACACCTGTTGATATATTGTATTGCTGGTTA
Source organism: Gorilla gorilla gorilla (assembly GCF_029281585.2). NCBI lineage: Eukaryota > Metazoa > Chordata > Mammalia > Primates > Hominidae > Gorilla > Gorilla gorilla. The sequence continues at coordinate 102,622,531 of NC_073224.2, forward strand.
CTAGGAACACAATAGCACTGGGCCTCTTGCTGTCTATCCATTGTGCTTCTAAAAGCTATCATGAGTCAGTCCATCTGTTTCCCTGCATTAAGAGGAGATTATCTGCTCAAATCTACCAGTCTCAGAAATGCAGTGGTGCTCTCAACACCCTTTTGGTTTGGCTAGGATGAGGTCTTCTGCTGCTTTACCAGGGCACAGGGAGGTACAATAGTGCCCCCTGCTGAGCAGCACCCAGATGACAAAGTGTCACTTCTGCCACATCTTGATCAGACTTCTACAAAGCAAGTTAGAAAAATTCTTAGGCCATCAGGATAGAGTCTATTAAGAGTCAGAACCCTGATCTTCCTTCCTAATTTCTGGGGGAAAAATCAGTGTGCAGGTTACTCTATTGAGAAAATTATCATCTATCCAAGTTGTTTCTTCTGAATAGTCTCATTGCTCGGTATTTCCAAAAGGTGATAGGAAAACAGAGGCTCTGCAGGGAGCATTCTTAGAACTAGACATTGAGGGCAGCAACTGTCTTGCCTACTATCCCTTTCAGGGATTAGGACTCTTCATTATAAGTCCTGTTCCATGTCCTAATTTTCTAGGAGAAAAGAGAGCTGTCCCAGAAGAAAAATTTATCACGATTACCTACTGGGAAGGTGGGAGGAATACAAAGAAATAAAAGGGAAGATAACATTCTCAAGTCTCTTTACTATTGTGCTTTCAGAAATCCTGCATGGCAGTGCCTGTAGGGAAAGTTTCTTTTTTTGTTGTTTTTCTTTTTTTTTTTCAGACTGTGTCTCACTCTGTCACCCAGGCTGGAGTGCAGTGGCGCAATCTCGGCTCACTGCAACTTCTGCCACCCGGGTTCAAGCAATTCTCCTGCCTCAGCCTCCCAAGTGGCTGGGATTACAGGCGCCTGCTACTGCACCTGGCTAGTTTTTTGTTTGTTTGTTTGTTTGCTTGTTTTTGTGGTTTTTAGTAGAGATAGGGTTTCACCATCTTGGCCAGACTGGTCTTGAACTCCTGACCTCGTGATCCACCCACCTCAGCCTCCCAAAGTGCTGGGATTACAGGCGTGAGCCACTGCGCCTGGTCTGTTTTGCCTTTTTTTTTTTTTTTTTGATACAGAGTCTCACTCTGTCACCCGGGCTGGAGTACAGTGGCACCATCTCAGCTCACTGCAACCTCTGCCTCCCGGGTTTAAGCAATTCTCTTGCCTCAGCCTCCCTGAGTAGCTGGAACTACAGGTGTGCATCACCACGCCCAGCTAATTTTTGCATTTTTAGTAGAGACGGGGTTTTGCCATGTTGGCCAGGCTGGTCTCAAACTCCTGACCTCAGGTGATCTGCCCGCCGTGGCCTCCCAAAGTGCTGGGATTACAGGCATGAACCACCACATCTGGCCAAAGGGAAGTTTCTAACTCATAAACAGTTCCTTGGGGGTACTTGGAAGTACAGTGGCACTGAAATTGGTAAAAGTTGTAACAGAACGGAGGCTCAATTCTATAGTACAGTTTACAGGCACTCATGTCTGGCTGTTGATGAAGGATCTAGTAACAGTCGTCTGTTTTTTATTTTTTTGAGACAGGCTCTCAATCTGTCACCCAGACTGGAGGCAGTGGTACAATCTTGGCTCACTGCAACCTCTGCCTTCCCGGCTCAAGAAATCTTCCCACCTCAGCCTCCCAAGTAGCTGGGACTACAGACGTGCTGCCACCAAGCCTGGCTAATTTTTTAATTGTTTGTAGAGACGAGGTCTCACTATACTGCCCAGGCTGGTCTCAAACTCTGGGCTGAAGTGATCTTCTCGCGTTGGCCTCCCAAATGTTGGGATCACAGGCATGAGTCACCCTGCCCGGCTGACAGTGGTCTGTAATAGAGGATTTCTTCCTGATAAAATGGGGGCATATCTTTCTTATCTACAAAAGGAATTGTAAGTGATTATTAAATTATTTATTTATTTTTAGAGATGAGGTCTTGCTATATTGCCCAGGCTGGTTTTGAACTCCTGGGCTCAAGCCATCCTCCCACCTCAGCCTCCCAAAATCCTAGACTTACAGACATGAGCTACCACGCCCAGCTGATGATTAAATTGCCAAGTCCTGAATCATTCCAAGGTTTGGCGGGGCTGGAAGGTTGGTTAATTTGGTGCATGATGACTTTCAAAAGTAACAGGGACCTGTAATCCCAGCACTTTGGGAGGCCGAGGCCGGCAGATCACGAGGTCAGGAGATCGAGACCATCCTGGCTAACACGGTGAAACCCCGTCTCTACTAAAACTACAAAAAAAAAATTAGCCGGGCGTGGTGGAGGGCGCTACTTGGGAGGCTGAGGCAGGAGAATCGCTTGAACCCGGGAGGCGGAGCTTACAGTGAGCCGAGTTCGCACCACTGCACTCCAACCTGGGCGACAGAGGAGACTCCGTCCCAAAAAATAAAAAACAAAACAAAAATAAATAAAATAACAGGGAGCCTGACGGGGTGGCGTGCACCTGTAGTCCCAGCTACACCGGAGGCTGAGGTAGGAGGCTCGCTTGAGCCCAGGAGTTCGAAGCTGTAGTGAGTTGTGATCTCGCCACTGCCTGCACTCCAGCAACAGAGCGAGATCTTGTCTCTTAAAAAAAAAAAAAAAAAAAAAAAAAAGAGGAGAAAAGTCTGTTCTAAATAGAACACTTAAGTTCATACCATGCCAAATAGAATGAGAATTTGTGCCATCTTGCCCATCCCTTCCACTCCGACAGTTCCATTCATTGACTTCCAGGAGACGGGAGAGAGAACCTACCTACCTGAGCCGACTTTGAAAGGAGACTGAGTGGGGCTCTTTTGAACCTGAGGCCCAGAAAGTCTTTTAGACTTTTCTTATAACTTGGTTTTGGAGTTTGTCGTGGGGTGAGTGGAAGCAGAGACTTGTAGGATGTTTATATTGTGGAGCAAATACAGTGAGGGGTGACGGGTATCAGCACTGGGGGAGTGAGGGGTCAATTGCGGGAGTGTAAGGTCAGCCGGCTACCTGCAAAGGGGCCAACCATTGTGGGCAGCCAGCCTGGCGGGAGAGGCTAGGGCACGAAGCGCCACCCAGTTACCATGGTAACACTCCCTCGTCCCAACCCCGTCCCAGTTTACTGGCCCAAGTTAAGGCCGGGAGCCGTACCCCAGGGCGACTGGGAGGATCCACTCCCCGCCGCAGCTCTCCCTCCAGTGGACTGCCTTCCCGCCTGCCTGGCGGTGGGAGGGCGCGGCAGAGGGACGTCACATCCGGGCGGGTTGGTGAGTTCCGGTATTTCAGGGCGTAGCAGGCGGAAGTAAGGGTGAGAGGAGGCTGCAACGCCGAGCGGAGGAGGCAGGAACCGGAGCGCGAGCAGTAGCTGGGTGGGCACCATGGCTGGGATCACCACCATCGAGGCGGTGAAGCGCAAGATCCAGGTTCTGCAGCAGCAGGCAGATGATGCAGAGGAGCGAGCTGAGCGCCTCCAGCGAGAAGTTGAGGGAGAAAGGCGGGCCCGGGAACAGGTACGGAGATGGTGAGGCTCATGAGGGAGGGGCGGGCGCTGGAGTATCCGGCAAGCGGAATAAGGTCCCTTTTGCCGTGGAGCACGGTCCTCTGAAGGCCGGCGGGCTCGGAGATGAAGTTGGGATCTCGGAGGATGGGTGGGGCTCAGCACCAGTAGGACAGCAAGCGGACGAGGGGGAAACAGTGCTCGGGCGAGCAGGCTTGACCTTTGAAGAAATTGAGCCTTACGGGGTTTGGGGTGTGGCTTTCCTCCTCTTTTTTTCTCCACCTCATTCATTCAGTGCCTCCGATCCGGGCGCGGCCGTGGGAGGGGCTCAGCGGCTTCTCCCTCCCCCACTTCCCCATGGAGGGTGGGAGAACTTTGCTCTGGCTTGAGGTTTCCTGCCCAATGGGTAAGAGTGGGTGGGTGCTTTTCTGTTCGGGGAGAGGCAGTACTGAACCTTCTGTGAAATGGTGAGGGTTGTGGGGTGGGAACCATCGGAAAGACCCCGGCCTGCCTGCTGGCAGCTTTTCCGCTCCCTCCTCCTGCTCAGGAAATGAGGCAGCAGTTGGCTGAGAGGAAGCGCGGTGCCCTCCCTCCCTGGAGGAGCTCGAGGCCACAGGACCGCCTCTCATCCTCTGGCCAGGGGCCCTTTCCTCTTACGGGGTGCTCTTGCAGCTGCTACACCCACTCTCTGAATCTACGTGAAACGGCAGGGGAGGGGATAGTACTTCTCTCAACGTTAGTGCAAATGTAGGAGCCAACCAAACTTGCCTGGCCCTACCCACAATGACCTGGAAGGCAGGAACTTCTGTCAGATTCAGGCCTTTATTGCTGAAGTGTGATCAGTGCAAGCCGAACTGGTTAAGAACATTTCTTCCGAGCAGAGCTGATAAGCGAGTGTATGGCAGAGAATCAGATGGTGTGCCAGTCTCAAGGTTTCTGATTGACTTGGGCAATTTGGTGGAGACAATAATGAATTCCAGGTGACTCTAGTGGAATATTTGTTCAACTGAAAGTGGAAACAAAATGTTGGTGGAGTGAACGGTGATTCTAGTGATTCCTTTCTTCCTTTCTTTTTTTTGAGACAGTCTCTGTCGCTCATGCTGGAGTGCAATGGCAGGATCTCGGCTCATTGCAACCTCCGCCTCCCGGGTTCAAGTGATTCTCCTGCCTCAGCCTCCTGAGTAGCTGGGATTACAGGTGCCCGCCACCACGTCTGGCTAATTTTTTGTATTTTTAGTAGAGACGGGGTTTCGCCATGTTGGCCAGGCTGGTCTCGAACTCCTGACCTCAGGTGATCCACCCACCTCTGCCTCCCAAAGTGCTGGGATTACAGGTGTGATCCACCGTGCCCAGCCTATTCTAGTGATTTCTTTAAACGTCTTTCTGTTTAAAAGTGGCTGATTAGTTTTAGTGTAAGCCATAAGATTTTCCAAGGTCTAGGATGCAGTCTAATAGATGGAGCTCATACGAGTTGAGGCTTTGTTTTGGAGGATCTTGAGAGAGTAAAGTAACTGTTGCTAAAATTTAAGATCCAGTGAAAGTACTCATGTGGTTTATTCTTTGTTCTTTGTTCTTTCCCTTGGTAAGTTTTTGTTTTTGTTTTTCTTTTTGGCTGCTCCTCTGGGAAATAACTGAGAATGTTTTTGGGAGGGGGAGGGGTGGATTTCAGAAAAGGATGGTAACTGGGGGACAGCTGCCCTCCAGGTTAAATACTTAAAGATTGTTGGAATACTCACTTATTTTTATAAGTGGGCATGGAGATGCTGGGATGGGAGCTTGTTGTCTTCCTCAGACACCTTTTTCTACGTAGATTTTTTTCCTCTGTTCAGTTTGCCAACAACTTATTATCTGTGCAAGTGAGATGGACTGGCTGGGTGACTCTATGGCCAGTGGCACTTTCTCATCTCCTTTGTTCTGGAGACCAGATAGCTTTAAAGGGGAAGACAGAGGAACTGGCCATGTGTTGAGCTGCAGAATCTTAGGCTCAGTATTTAAATATGGACATTCTAGGAGTAGTTCTAAGGTGGGTGATTTCTGCCTCCCATCCCCCCTCTTTTTTTTTTTAGATGGAGAATTGCTCTGTAGCCCAGCCTGGAATGCAGTTGCATGATCTCTGCTCACTGCAACCTCCACCTCCCAGGCTCAAGTGATTCTCCTGCCTTAGCCTCCCGAGTGGCTGGGATTACAGGCATCCACCACCACCACACTGGGCGATTTTTTTTTTTTTTTTTTTTGTATTTTTAGTAGAGATGGGGTTTCACCATGTTGGCCAGGCTGGTTTCAAACTCCTGACCTCAAGTGATCTGCCTGCTTCAGCCTCCCAAAGTGCTGAGATTACAGGCATGAGCCACTGCACCCGTCCTGGGGTGATGTTTCTTAAGCTACTTTCACTCAGAGCCTGCCAAATTTGCTTATTGAACTGAGGTCTAGTGAGGAAGTCCTCAGAATGGGGAAGTAGAGTTATAGTTAAATATTGATGAAATCATTTCTTCTACTCCCCAGCCTGAAGAAGCTTAATCTTTTGACTTTCTGCTCTGCTGAACTTTGAACCCCTACTGAGGAGGAGACACCTGTGGGAAGGGAGGGGGGTTGCTTGGGCTACATGTTATCCTCTTAAGGCATTCTGGAATGTGGGTTTTGCAGACTCCTCCCTCCTCTGGAGCGGGAAACTGCACTCTCTGATGGTATCTCATGCTGTTAGTGGGATTGTCACTTAATTATTTTCCTGGTTACTTTGTGTGAACATCCAAGCCACCCTTGTTGGGAAGCTAGATGAGTCTAAAACTGAGACACTGGTGTTCTAGGATCCATCTTTCTTTTCTGCTCTCGGCCTGGAAATTGGTCTTTTATAATGTAGCACCTTGTCAAATTTACTTTCAGTTCTGCATTTCCTTTGTACTTCTGTCTAAATGGAAACAGATGGCAACATAATGTTTAAATGCAGTCTTTTTCCTTATCTCTTTTTTTTTTGTGGTAGTGGTGGTAAAAATACATGTAAAATTTACCATTGTAACCATTTATAAATGTACAGTTCACCTTATCTGTTTTTAATACCTCTCTCCTAATTGTCCCTGATATTTTTCTCTTTTTAGTTTTTTTATAGTCTAAAAAATTTAAGAGGCTGGGTGCGGTGGCTCACACCTGTAATCCCAGCCCTTTGGGAGGCCTAGGCGGGTGGATCTGAGGTCCACCTGTGGATCTGATGAAACCCCATCTCTACTAAAAATACAAAAAATTAGCTGGGCATGGTGGCGCATGCCTGTAATCCTAGCTACTTGGGAGGCTGAGGCACAAGAATTGCTTCAACCCTGGAGGCGGAGGTGGCAGTGAACCAGGATTGGATCATGCCACTGTACTCCAGCCTGGGCAAGTATCGGCACTGGGGGAGTGAGGGGTCAACTGCGGGAGTGTAAGGTCAGCACACTACCTCTGCCTCAAAAAGAAAAAAAAATTAATAATAAAAACCTTAAGAGTACTACCAAGGGAGTGGGCTTTGATTCTGGCCTTAATCCTAAATTCCTAGTCTCTGGAGAGGTTAGAATGCTTGACTGTTGTGTGGTTCTCTTCCATTCGTGGGCCTGGTGGACTAAGCAACCTTTCTTTGGTTGCTTTGCTTTCCTTTCTCTTTCCCCAGTACTAGAACACACACTCACAGGGGAGAGGCAGATAGCCCTTTACCCCTGCTTAGGCTCCGCCTTTGTTTACTGTGGGGCAGATAGCTCTACTCCCTTCCAACTTGCCTCCCCTTTGGTGAAGTTTAAATTCCCCAAGGACACGGTATCTCCCTGGGTAATGCATTTGTGAGCACAGTGAACTCAAATAGTCCTTTACTCACAGGGCTCAAGCCTAACTTTCTAATACTCTTTCATTTGAATTTTATCTGTGGCTTTTATCTAATAAGAGAAACCCCAGTGTGGCAGAAAGCCAGATTTAGGCTAATCCCCTTCTGTCCTTGGCCCTGTTCTGCCTGAGAGTACCATCACACTGTCAGTTTCTTGCCTGGAGGGGTTGACATATTTGGGAAATCTCTTTGGAGTGGAGGATAGCCGAAGCTGTTGTCAGCCATCTTGTAATGTGACTGAGTTGCTGCTGCATTCTACTCTTTCCCCAATCCCTCACCCAGGATCTTTGCTTCCTGGGCAGTGGAGAATCCTATTATTACTTGAAGGGAAGAACCACAGAGTACTGTATATCCTCCACACTGGGCAGAGATAGGTCAGCTGAAACACCAAAACCACATCTGGATGGGCATGCTAAAACCTAAGATGATTAGGAAAGTGCAGAGCTTAATGTTTCCCAGGGCCACAGGTAGCCTGGTCTGCAAAAAGTAGGCCTGTTCAATCTCTTGGTACCCATTGGTATTATTTGACCTGAAAGGGACAGGCACTGTGCATAGACTCATGAGGGAAAAGTCAGCTTGTCTTCCTTGTTCCTTTAAACAAAGTATCAGATCTTGATTCTGCAGGCTTTTGTTTCATTGTAAAGAGAACTGATCCTCTGTGCTAGGAGAAAAGAGAAAGGCAAGGTCCCATTCCCTACCACTCCACCCCGGAGGGGGTCTCTGAAGCTTTTTCTAGGACGCCCATCTCGGGTTCTGCTTTTGATACAGGCTTGTTCATGTGTGCATGCTCTTAGGAGGGCACCAAGATGTGTTTTCCCCCTCTCCCTTTTCAGCCTTGCTAAGAATTCTATTGTAAATGCTGATTTGTGGGAGAAACTGCCAGAGCCAGCTTGCTGTCATGGCAACTGTACACCCCCGCCCCATAGCCTGTTATCTTCTACTCCAGTTTGGGTAACTACTGGTGAGCTGCATGATGTCTTACATTTCATGAGCTTCCTCTAAATCTAGTTGTATTTTTCGTCTGAGGGGGGTAAGTCATTTTACTAGCAGTGTCTCCTAGGTCTTGCCTGATAGCCTGACTTGCTCTTGATCCATGGCCTTGTTGGGTTTGTGAGGAGAAATGTGTGTTGTTACAGAGAACATCTATTTTTCTGGAAGAGGCAGAAGCAGAGAATACTTGTCTTTGTGGTGTTTTGAATAGTGTAGTTAGAGGCACAAATGGTTTCTTAATAATTTCAGCTTATGTTGACTTCTCAATTTTCTTTGCCTGGTGGCTAGGTTGTAGCCCCAGCCCTCTGCTTCCCTTCCTAGTCTCTTCAGCTTCTCATGTTTGTATGTGGAAGTTTTTGTGCCAGTCCTGATGGTTAAAAAGGAGTCTTTTGGTCTATATTCTTCCTCATTGGAGCTAGTGGCCCAGGCTGTTTCTATAGCTGCACCAACTCCTGCCTGCCAGGAAGAAATCAGGGTAATAGAATTCAGGCACAATCTGGGCTATAGAAGAGAGATCGTGTTTACCAGGCACTTGGATAAGCATCTGAACTGGGTGGTGTGCGGGGCATATTAAATTCTTGTATACTGTTGCAGTCAGGGTACCTCCCACCAGTAAAGGTAGTGGGGAGGCAGTCATGGAAAGAGGTTTTCCTACCCTTAGAATTTATCCATCCACCTGCAGGCTGCCTCCTTCTTTCCTTGTTTCTTAGGGAAAACCCATCCAGGATGGGTTTACTTGGACTCTAGCCTATACTTCATTGTGAGATGGAGGCCAGGGGGAAGATTGTCATAAGCTGTATTAGAGGGTGAAGCTAAGGGGATGGCTGGAGGAATAGAAAGGAGACAATTCAGAAATTTGGAGGAATGGTAGTGGGTGTGGTGGAAATGTTCTTTCTTTTTTGTAAAGCTATCAAAGCAGATAATTTTAGCCAGAAGCAGCTCCTTGTAGCCAACTTAAAAAAGGAGTACGGGGGCACAAGTTGAAGGGCTGGTGAGTAGGCATCCCAACAATGTTCCATTCTTTTGCTTTCCAGTCTGGAAGGCTATTCTGGAAGACATTCCCTTGGCTAGTTATTCTTCTGATGTGTTAGGGTAAAGTGATCATAGGAATAACAGTTTGAGTTAAGCAGCAATTAATAGGTAATCCAGGATTCCCTCTTTTTTTTTTTTTTTTTTTTGAAATGGAATTTCACCGTGTTGCCCAGGCTGGAGTGTAGTGGCTCAATCTCAGCTCAGTACAACCTCTGCCTCCTGGGTTCAAGGGATTCTTCTGCCTCAGCCTCCCGAGTAGCTGGGACTAGAGGTACGCGCCACCACACCTGGCTAATTTTTGTATTTTTTATTAGAGACAGGGTTTCACCATATTGGCCAGGCTGGTCTCAAATTCCTGACCTCATGATCCGCCCGCCCCAGCCTCCCAGAATACTGGGATTACAGGCATGAGCCACCACACCCAGTCAGGATACCCTCTTTAAGAAACCTTGCTTTTTTTTTTTTTTTTTCTGCTTTATGAGACACTTGAAAGGTTACTGAGGATGAGACATGCCTCCAAGCCAGAGCTCAGGCAGAAGGAACCCTTCATTGACTTTCTTTTCTGACTCCAGTGTGTTGAGGAATTTGAACTGAGTCCAGGAAGTGGGTGGTACTAACTCACTGGGCTGGGCAAGGAACTGAGTTTTAAAACACTCTTCCTGTGGAACATATGGGAGTTCGTTGATGGGAAAGGGAGGAAATATATATATATAAAGTTATGTCTGCTAGATCTTTTAACAGCTGAGCTAAGACAAGTTCTACCCTGCGAGACTCTGGCTTTTTCATGGTAGTCAACCCTGATCTTAATGTCATAGTTATTTCTTCTTTTCACCATGCCTCTGCTTCCCTTGTCCATTCTTTCCTTCAAATGCAGGCTGAGGCTGAGGTGGCCTCCTTGAACCGTAGGATCCAGCTGGTTGAAGAAGAGCTGGACCGTGCTCAGGAGCGCCTGGCCACTGCCCTGCAAAAGCTGGAAGAAGCGGAAAAAGCTGCTGATGAGAGTGAGAGGTGTGTAGGGAAGCCTGATGGAGTGTGGATTTTAAAAGTTCATAATAGTTCTGATCAAGATTTCCTTATAGACCTGTTTTCTAAATAGCAATTCTGGCTGCGTGTGATGGCTCACGCCTGTAATCCCAGCACTTTGGGACGCTGAGGCAGGAGGGTGGCTGAAGCCCAGGAAGTTGGGGCTACAGTGAGCTGTGATTGCGCCACTGCACTCCTGGGTGACAGAGCAAGACCCTGTGTCAATCAGTCAATAAAAATAAAATACTAACTCCGTCACACAGGATCTCCTTTCTATTCTGCATATTCTGTCCCCTTGAAGACAGTAAGGGTAACTTAGATGTTGTGACCCTTTTGTAATTGGTATTTCCTTACAAATTGGCCTAATGATCCTTAAAATGGGATCACCAGTATGACTTCTACTTTCTGGATCATAAGCTTCTATTTGTGAGATTAATTTCTCTAAAACAGAGGTTCTCTAAGTAAGGTCTCAGACCAGCAGCATCAGCAATACTTGGGAACTTGGTAAAAATTCACATTCTCAGCTCCTATGCTGATCTGCTGAATCAGAAACTTTGGATGTGGGGCCTGGCAATCTGTTTTTAGTAAGCCTTCTCAACGCTGGTTGCATTATTAGAATCATAGGTAGGGGTGAGGGGGGAAATCACTGGGGAATTTAAAACTGTGGATGCTTAGATCTCATCCCAGTTCCATTAGAATCAGTTGCAAGAGGGGTCTGGGCATTGATGTTTTTAAAGTTCTCCAGCTAATTTTTTTTTTTTTTTTTTTTTGAGACAGAGTCTTGCTCTGTAGCCCAGGCTGGAGTGCAGTGGCGCAATCTGGGCTCACTGCAAGCTCCGCCTCCCAGGTTCACGCCATTCTCCTGCCTCAGCCTCCCAAGTAGCTGGGACTACAGGTGTCCGCCACCACGCCTGGCTAATTTTTTGTATTTTTAGTAGAGACAGGGTTTCACCGTATTAGCCAGGATGGTCTTGATCTCCTGCCTTTGTGATCCTCCCGCCTCGGCCTCCCAGTGTGCTGGGATTACAGGCGTGAGCCACTGCGCCCGGCCTTCCCCATCTAATTTTAATGTGTTCCTAGGGTTGAGAACCATGGCCCTTGAAACAAATTATAACTCATGTTTTTGAAAATAGCCAGTTGTCTCCTTGCCACATGTGAGTTAAACTAGAACAGAGGTGCTTGACAACTAAGGGTTTTCAGAATAAATAGTGCCTTTCTAAGGGTACGTTACTACTGTGCAGCTGTGAAAATGAAAGAGGCAGCTATGTGTATACTATTAGAGTAGCATGCAAATTACAGAAAGTGAGGGCCGGGCGCAGTGGCTCACACCTGTAATCCCAGCACTTTGGGAGCCTGAGGTGGACGATCACTTGAGGCCAGGAGTTCAAGATCACCCCAGCCAACACAGCAAAATCCAGTCTCTGGTAAAAGTACAAAAATTAGCCAGGCATGGGTGGGGCGTGCCTGTAATCCCAGCTACTCAGGAGGCTAAGGCACGAGAAGCACTGGAACCCAAGAGGCGGAGGTTGCAGTGAGCCTCCCTCTTTTTTTTGGTCTCAAAAAAAAAAAAAGAAAGAAAGTGAGGATAGCTGCATGCTGAATACCAGGGGGGAAAAAAAAGAGTGTGGAAAACAAGTTGCAGAACCGTCTAGTATATTATTACTTTGGGGAAGCTGGGATGGGATTTTTTGTGTGTGTATATATATATATATATATATACATATACATATATTTAAATAATATTTATGTATTTTTTTGAGACAGAGTCTCACTCTGTCCCCCAGGCTGGAGTGCAGTGGCGCAATCTCGGCTCACTGCAACCTCCACCTCCCGGGTTCAAGCCATTCTCATGCTTCAGCTTCCCTCAAGTAGCTGGGATTACAGGCGCCTGCCACCACGCCTGACTAATTTTTGTATTTCTAGTACAGACAGGGTTTTGCCATGTTGATGAGGCTGGTCTCAAACTCCTGACCTCAGGTGATCTGCCGGCTTCGGCCTCCCAAAGTGCTGGGATTACAGGCGTGAGCCGCCACGCCCAGCCGCATATATCCATATTTTTATTTAATATTTTAGTATTTAATTTCTTAATAAGTTTTTTTGGGGGCGGTGGAGGAGACGGTGTCTCACTCTGTCGCCCAGGATGGAGTGCAGCAGTGCGATCTTGGCTTACTGCAACCTCTGCCTCCCAGGTTCAAGTGATTATCTTGCCTCAGTAGATGGGATTACAGGTGCTTGCCACCACGCCTGGCTAATTTTTGTATTTTTAGTAGGGACAGGGTTTCACCATGTTTGCCAGCTGGTCTCGAACTCCTGACCTCAAGTGATCCACCTGACTTGACCTCTCAAAGTACTGGGATTACAGGCGTGAGCCACTGCGCTTGGCCAGGATGTATTACCTTTATAACAAAAAGTTGTTTTTTTTTTTTTGAGACGGAGTTTCGCTCTTATTGCCCAGGCTGGAGTGCAATGGCTCGATCTCGGCTCACCGCAACCTCCACCTCCTGAGTTCAAGTGATTCTCCTGCCTGAGCCTCCCAAGTAGCTGGAATTACAGGCATGTGCCACTACGCCCAGCTAATTTTGTATTTTTAGTAGAGATGGGGTTTCTCCATGTTGGTCAGGCTGGTCTTGAACTCCCGACCTCAGGTGATCTGCCCGCCTCAGCCTCCCAAAGTGCTGGGATTATAGACGTGAGCCACTGTGCCCAGCCATAACAAAAAATTTTAAATGAAATAATTAAACTAAGGTGTGGGAGTAGTAACATGGAATTTCCACTTGAGCGGCAGACAGAGAGGAGTGGGCTTTTAAAAGTACCGTTCTGAGACCCTTGGAGTGGAGCTGACGACATACTCCTCAGGGTGTCAGTATTGCTTTTGTCCTATTTCTGGCAGAGGTATGAAGGTTATTGAAAACCGGGCCTTAAAAGATGAAGAAAAGATGGAACTCCAGGAAATCCAACTCAAAGAAGCTAAGCACATTGCAGAAGAGGCAGATAGGAAGTATGAAGAGGTAAGTGACCTTCTGTTAGTCCCTCTCGTATCAGCCTTTTACAAGCATAATGCAGTAAATGGCTCCTTTGCTTCACTAAGCTATACTGGGATCTTTTCCTGTAGGTGGCTCGTAAGTTGGTGATCATTGAAGGAGACTTGGAACGCACAGAGGAACGAGCTGAGCTGGCAGAGTCGTGAGTATCTAGCTCCCCAAATCTTGTCATTACCAATTTGTCCCTTCCCCTTTGGCTTGGGCACTAATATGAATAAATTAGCATTCCTTCAACCTTGTTAAACAGGGCCTAGGGAATGGGAGTCATCTATAATGCTTTTTTAGGCCCAAGAATGGTTTTAGGCTTCCTTATTCTCCTGACTAGTGACAAGTGACAAAAGAGGCTTTCTTATTTTTTGTTGGTAGGGTTTACAAATTGAGAGCAAATAAGGACTAATACATGGTGAACAGTTAACTGGAAGATCCTACTGGGTCCTTCCACCTGGGGTGGAAGACATCAAAGTGGCTATCCTGATTTAAGATCTAGTGTCTGGCTGGGTGTGGTGGCTCAAACCTGTAGTCCCAGCTACTTAGTATGCCAAGGCAGGAGGGTTGCTTGAACCCAGGAGTTGGAGGCCAGCCTGGGCGTCATAGGGAGACCCTGTCCCTAAAACAAATAAATTAAAAAAAAAAATCTGGTGTCTGTTTTGGCCACTTTGCCAATCTGCTAGGGAACCTTAGGGCAAGGGTAGATATTAACTGCTCTCCCGTCGGTACCTTCTGGGCCTTGATTAACAAAGTCAGTGCTGAATGCATATGTATTTGTGCTTCCCTCTTACATTCCCGTCTGCCAGACATAACATATCATGACCATGGTGGTGTTCTCTTCCCATTTTTTGAATTTTTTTTTCCGTTTTGCTGCTTGTTTTCTTGCTGTGTTCCTTTTTGACCTTTCTCCCTCCCCACAACCTGGCTTGTGCCATCCCCGTGACTATCACTAACAGCCGTTGCCGAGAGATGGATGAGCAGATTAGACTGATGGACCAGAACCTGAAGTGTCTGAGTGCTGCTGAAGAAAAGGTACTAACCATTAAGCCCACAGCAAGGTTATATATATGGTGTGGTTTTGTTTTGTTTTGTTTTTGTTTTGCAGCTGCCTCCCCTCCACTTGATTTTGTTGAGTGCTGTCTCATCTCTTCATGGAATGCTCCATTCTTTTCCACTTACTTGGCATCTTTCATCTCTTCTTTCCTAGTTGCTTCACTGCCTCTCCACAGGGTCTCCTTCCTTTGGGTGATTTGGGGGACTGTTTGGGTTGGGCATTTGTTCCCACCTCCACCCCAGGTAGCAGTTATGACTTGTTCCTGGTAGTGGATTTCTCTCAAGTGCTTTATTAGTATTCAAACATTTTGAGCCCAGGAAGGTCTAGCTCCTGACACGTTCTATGGTAGAGGGAGGAGGGTTGATGCTTGCTCAGGTTACTTGGGAACATCTCTTCCCCAGTATGCCTTCCAACTCTCTCTACATATAGGTTCAATTCACGTCTATGTGTCTCTCTCCCTTTTTTTATTCTCTTCCTTTTCCCTTTTCCTCTCCTGTGGTATTTAAAATATTCACAGTAAGTGTTCTGAGCTGGAGGAGGAGCTGAAGAATGTCACCAACAACCTCAAGTCTCTTGAGGCTCAGGCGGAGAAGGTAGGGGCTGGTTTGTGAAAGTGACAGGCTTTGGGGCCTGGGCCCAGCCCTGCCCTTGATGAAAGACTGGAGACACGCATTCCATATATAATCCAGTGAGGCGTGTCCTCTTCCTACCTCCTTACCATGTATTCAGGTTCTGGGTTTAATGCTACTTTCTGTGCACTTTGATTGCTTTAATTAAAATAACTTCATGGTCTCAGGTTACTGGAGTCATGTGCTCCTTAGGCTGATACTGCTGTGCTGAAAAGCAATAATCAGGGGCCCTAACAGGCTTTCTAGCAGACAGATGGGGGCAACAGACAGAATCAGCTCTGAGACCTAATGAGCAATCAAGACAGGTGACTTCACTTTGCCATCATGTGGGTGTGTTTCAGTCATGTGACCTTGGGGTGCTACTACTCTTGCTCATTAAGCAGGGGAAAGGAAAAACACCTCCTTGGGTTGATCTGAATAATATCAAAGCTTAGATCCGTCTTAAAAAGTCATGGAGAATTTTAACCTGAGGATCTCATGGCTCTAAAGACATAGATTTCTGAATTTCAAGGACCTATTGTCCAGAGCCAGGCCTTGCTCTTACTCTTGGACCATTCAGCACATTTAGTGCAAGAGGATATTCAATGTAAGAGTTAAGTGTAGGGAGGGGGTTATTGCCTGTGTGACTAATTTCTACTCTGAAATTTTTAATCTACTTATCTTACAGTACTCTCAAAAAGAAGATAAATATGAGGAAGAAATCAAGATTCTTACTGATAAACTCAAGGAGGTGAGCTGAGGGGATTTATAGGGCAGAACCCAAAACATTTAGAGGTATATAAGGCATTAATATGGACTTAGACTGGCTGGTTTGGGTTCTGAAAGGTCCAGAAGTAGAAGGTGGAAGAAATAGAGATTGTTCTTCTTTGTCTTCATCTCTGGTTCTGACTAATTTCATATTTCCCCCAGGCAGAGACCCGTGCTGAGTTTGCTGAGAGATCAGTAGCCAAGCTGGAAAAGACAATTGATGACTTGGAAGGTATGGAACCTGGAGTAGGGATTGAAATAGAGAAATATAGAGGAGGACTTTGCCCATTAACCATTAATCTCTTTTTCTGTACACCAAAGGAAGTTGGTAGTGACTTGGCATGTATTAATATCATGTGCACTGTCCTATGCCACAGCTAGGCAAAGTGGGTCAAACCCTAGAATTGGTTTTTTAAATTTAATCTTTTCCTTTAAGAAGACTTTACCAAATAGTCTGCAATTTGTACCCTTCCCTTTGAGGAGAATGATAATGGCTGCATTTACCTCCAATTTATTAGTCTTAAACCTTTCGTCTGTGGGTTTAAATGGAAGCCATGATTTCAGAAGGGCAAGATGTATGTCATTTCATGGCTACTTTCCACAGTTCTTTTTGCCACTCAAGTTGTCGGGTATTTATCCAATAAATGAAGTTGTGGAATAACCATATCTGAACACTGACCAATGTCAGGAGCTTTCTAAATACTTTCTGTCCCTGCAAGTTGGTAACTGCCATCCACCCTGACAAGGGAACGTACTCTTTGCTTTGAGAACTCTGATGTATGCTCCTTTGGTACACTCTCTTGGCAGAGTTGCAGGGGCAGCCTGTGGAGCAGAGGGGCCACTAATAGGTTCACATTTTGTAGGCAGAGAAGTGTCTGAATATGGATATATACTCTCTCCCTTTGCTGTTTTTGTTCAGTTAAGTGTTATCACTGCTAGGAATTGGGTACCTGGATGGGAGTGGTGTCCTCTTGAGTGCTTTTGGTAATAGGAATTTCTAGTTATGACTCTGCCCAGGTTCTCAGCCCTTGCTGCAGTCGATTTGGAGTATCAAGAAAGGAAGTTGGTCATAGGAGAGAGTAGATCTGAAAATGTCCAGTCATTGTTGCCAGAGTAGATATTTTCCTAACTGGTATTAGACCCACAGTCACACTTTCCTAATTTCTAACGATTCCCTCTCTTCATCTGCTTCTGAAACCTTTCACTCTGTCCCCTCATTCCTCCCTGTGGTTCCTGTGCCTGTCCAGATGAGCTCTATGCCCAGAAACTGAAGTACAAGGCCATTAGCGAGGAGCTGGACCACGCCCTCAATGACATGACCTCTATGTAACTATCTGACAGTAGAGTGGGGCTGGGATCTTGGCTTGTGGGTGGATGGGGGTACAAGCTATGCATAGGGTGTGCTTTGGTTTTATCCTTTGGAAACTAGAATCTCCACCCTTATCTTTGAAACATTGGTGCTGGTTATTTGTTTGGCAAAAGCTTTGGAGGCATGGCCGGGCGCGGTGGCTCACGCCTGTAATCCCAGCACTTTGGGAGGCTGAGGCAGGTGGATCACGTGAGGTCAGGAGTTGGAGACCAGCCTGGCCAACATGGTGAAACCCCGTCTCTACTAAAAATACAAAAAGTAGCCAGGCATGGTGGCAGTGCGCCTGTAATCCCAGCTACTCAGGAGGCTGAGCCAGGAGAATCGCTTGAATCTGGGAGGCAGAGGTTACAGTGAGCCAAGATGCGCCACTGCACTTCAGCCTGAGCAACAGAGTGAGACCCCATCTTAAAAAAAAAAAAAAGAAAAACATTAAAGGCCAGGCATAGTGGCTCACACCTGTAATCCCAGCACTTTGGGAGGCCGAGGTGGGCGGATGACTTGAGGCCAGGAGTTCAAGACCAGCCTGGCCAACATGGCAAACCCTGTCTCTACTAAAAAATATTTAAAAAACTAGTTGGGCTTGGTGGCGCATGTCTATAATCCCAACTACTCGGGAGGCTAAGGCAGGAGAATCGCTTGAAACCAGGAGATGGAGGTTGCAGTGAGCCGAGATAATGCCACTGCACTCCAGTCTGGGTTAAAGAGCAAGACTATCTAAGAAAAAAAAGCTCTGGAGGCAATTAATCTTGGATCAGAAGGAGAACCCTGACTTGTAATTTTTATATTTTGTATTCATAGTTTCATTACACTGTGATTTTTCTATTTGCTTCTCAAATTTAGTCTTCTCAGAAGGGATACTGCTAGAGGTAGAATCCATACAACTAAGGAAATAGGGCCCACAGAGCCAGTAACTTGGGCCCTGACACATTAAGACAAAATTCAGGCCTCCTGGGTGTGTTTAATTGGTTCCCTGATATTAAAGTTCAGGGAACTACCCAAGATGGGAAATACCAAATTCACCTAAGAATTGAGCTGAGTCCCAGAAGCAAGCCAAGTGATAAACAGCACCAAAAAGAGTTGTTGGAGCTTCATCTGTTTGCTGTGGATCCCTGATCCTTGATGCTAATCTGCCTCTTTGTATCTTTCCCACTAACCCTGAAAAGAAGCCACATTTCTCAGGCTGAAGTGTCTGGCTCTCTTTTATTATTCCTGCTGCCACCTCTTCCTTTTTTTCCTCTTCCTTTCTCCCAATTTGCTATCTAGATTGATGCTAGTCCTTCTCACCTAGAGTATCCTTACTTTTTCATACAGATAATTATCACCGTTTCTGCTCTGTTCTGGATCTGCCCCCTTTACTCCTCGGGGAACCCAAGGCCCCACTCTCGCTCTGGATTCCATTTGGGTCAGCCTGGCTGGTCCCCAAGGCATTACGATGGGGGAGCAAAAAGCAACTTATGTATTTTCTTCCACCCCCACCCCAAATTAAAATGTTAAGCTGCTGGAAACCTCATGCCACCCTGCATTTGTGTCATTGACAAAGCTGCTGCTGTCCCTAAGAAGGAGCCTTGGGGGTGTGATGTGGGGAAGAGCTATTGTAGGCTCCCCCTCCTCTGACTTATGTAATCAAAGCCACTTTTGTGTGTGTCTATTTTTTCTTGACATTTAAACTCAGCTGATCTGATTCTACCAGAGTGATGGATTTAGTACAGGTTACTCAGGATAGTAATTTTAGTTATACTCCTCAAGCTGAACAAGATTAAATTCCTTATTTCCAGGTTCTTAAATCATCCTGCCTGCAGTGTTTCCATTCTCTCTTCAGGTATTCCTCCTGTGGTGTGGTGTCATTGAGAAGCCATTGAAGTGACTCTCAATACACATTCTGTACCCTTTTACCCGTGGTTCAAATGGTGCATCCTCAGAACACCCAGTGAACCCAATATATTATTGCTAAGATTGACTAATTATGTCAACCCCAGTCACAGAAAAATACACAATGGATAGAATTCTCGACAGTTTTTTTTACTTTTTCTTCTTTAAACCTTTCTTACATATTTGAGACTTGCTACCATTTGCCTGCTAGTGTGTGACTAGTGGGATATAAGACAAGTGATAAATTATTATTGGGAAAACTAAAATGACCAATCATGCATATTTCAAATAATGTGCATATGAGGCTAATGATTTATTACATACATAAATTTCTGCTAGTAAAATTTTCCTTGGTTCATATTGTGGAATTAAATATCAACATTTTAGAAATTCCCATTATAGGCCGGGCGTGGTGGCTCACACCTATAATCCCAGCACTTTGGGAGGCCGGGGCAGGTGGATCACCTGAGGTCATGAGTTCAAGACCAGCTCGGCCAACATGGTGAAACCCCGTCTCTACTAAAAATACAAAAATTAGCTGGGCATGGTGGGTGGGTGCCTGTAATCCCAGCTACTCGGGAGGCTGAGGCAAGGAGAATCGCTTGCACCTGGGAGGCGGAGGTTGCAGTGAGCGGAGATCGCGCCACTGCATTCCAGCCTGGGCAACAGAGAGACTCCATCTCGAAAAAAAAAAAAAAGGAATTCGCATTCCAATTTACACAGCAGAGATTTCTTAATAGTATAGCTGTGAATTATACTAATCCAAGCACGTAAGTGTTGTTCACTTAGTACTTTAGTTTCCCAGCAGGGTATGTATTTAAAATTTGCTTTTCTTTTAGCTGGGTGCAATGGCACTTGCCTGTAGTGCCTGTAGCTCCTTGGGAGGCTGAGGCAGGAGGATTGCTTGAGCCAAGGAGTTCTGCACTGTAGTGTGCTATGCAGGTCAGATGTCCTCACTAAATTTGGCGTCAGTATGGTGACCTCCTGGGAGTGGAGAACAACAAGGTTGCCTAAGAAGGGGTGAACTGGCCCAGGTCGGAAATGGAGCAGGTCAAAATTCCTGTGCTGATCAGTAGTGGGATTGCACCTGTAAATAGCCACTGTAGTACTCCAGCCTGGGCAACACAGCAAGATTCCATCTGTTAAAAACACTTTTGCTCTTCTTTTAAACAGATATAATCAGGTAGGGAAGTTTTCCTTAATCTAAAACTTTAAGTCATATCAAATTCAGGTTTCCTTTTGTCCATTCCATTTCTTACTGCCGCATAGCCTTTGAGATTAAGGTTCAGATTCATTTATTCAGCTGACACTTCTGGTATCTTCTAGGTATAGGATATTAAGATGGAGACAGAAATAAAGATGGAGGCACCATTCCTACTCTCAAGTTGTTTAGAATCTACTAGGAGAGAAAACATACATAAAGCTACAGATACTGTGTGATGAATGCCACAAATAATAGTGTTATGGGAATTGAGTAGAGGGGACGAGATTGATCCTAGTGGGGATGAATTGGAAAAACTCATGGAATAAGGCATGTAATAGGTACTTCATAAACATGTTAAAACTTTTTTCTTTCTTTTTTTTTTTTTTGAGACGGAGTTTGACTCTTGTCACCTAGGCTGGAGTTCAGTGGCCTGATCTCAGCTCACTGCAACCTCTGCCTCCTGGGTTCAAGCAGTTCTCCCACCTCAGCCTCCCGAGTAGCTGAGATTACAGGCGCCTGCCACCACACCCAGCTAATTTTTGTATTATTAGTAGAGGTGAGGTTTCACCATGTTGGCCAGGCTGGTCTGGAACTCCTGACCTCAAGTGATCCACCCACCTCAGCCTCCCAAAGTGATGGGATTACAGGCTTGAGCCACTGCGCCCGGCCAACATGTTAAACTTGCATATTCATTTTTATTGGGTTCCAAAAGTGGATTTTTGACAAGCAGAGTTGGGTTGTGGGATAGTGAATATTGAGCATTCCATTATTTATTTATTTTTCTCTTTTTGAGACGGAGTCTCGCTCTGTCACCCAGGCTGGATGGAGTGCAGTGGTGAGATCATGGCTCACTGCAACCTCCGCTTCTTGAGTTCAAGCGATTCTCCTGTGTCAGCTTCCCGAGGAGCTGTGATTACAGATACCTACCACCATGCCCAGCTGATTTTTGTATTTTTAGTACGGACGGGGTTTCAGCATGTTGGCCAGGCTGGTCGCGAACTCCTGACCTCAAGTGATCCACCCGCCTCAGCCTCCCAAAGTGTTAGGATTACAGGCATGAGCCACTGCACCTGGCCTGAGCATTCCATTTAAAGAGAAACAAAATAATAAAGGCATTGATAGAGATGAGAAGGCCACAATAGCTCTAAAGGTAGATTTAGACAGAGTAGGGAACAGGTTGTGTCTTTTTTTTTTTTTTTTTTTTTTGAGACGGAGTCTCGCTCTGTCCCCCAGGCTGGAGTGCAGTGGCGCACTCTCCGCTCACTGCAAGCTCCGCCTCCCGGGCTCACGCCATTCTCCTGCCTCAGGCTCCGGAGTAGCTGGGACTACAGGCGCCCGCCACCACGTCCGGAGAATTTTTTGTATTTTTAGTAGAGATGGGTTTCACTGTGTTAGCCAGGATGGTCTCGATCTCCTGACCTCATGATCCGCCCGCCTCGGCCTCCCAAAGTGCTGGGATTACAGGCGTGAGCCACCGCGCCCGGCCTGGGTTGTGTCTTAAAATGAGGCTGAGGAGTTATAATTTTACTTGGGAGTTAATGGGGATGCCACTGGAGATTTTGAACAGGATATGTTGTGATCTGAATAACATATAAGAAGAATTAATTTGGTAACATTCACTAACATGGTGTTTCTCACATTTCAGCCATTTACGTTACCATTTTTGATGGCTTTTTCCATATTCATTGCTGCCTACATTGTTTTCTTCAGATCTACTCATTTCCAGATTTATTTTGTTCTTATTTGACACAATTCTATTTTGAAATCAAAGGTTTGATGTGTTAGTGTTTTTTCCTAATCACATTAAAGTAACTATAGCAGTGAATACACCACACTTTGGAAAAAATTGGGTTAGGTTAATTTAGTTTTCTAGGAGAGAATAATCAGGGTCTGAGCTAGAGTAGTGGCAGGAGAGATAGCACTAAATAAAGACAGGCATTGTGAAAGGCCTGGCCACTTGATGTGAGGAGGAAAGACAGGGATGACTGGTTTTTAGAGTAGGAGAATTAGCCGGGTGCAGTGGCTCATGCCTGTAATCCCTGCACTTTAGGAGGCTGAGGTGAGAGGATTTCTTGAATCCAGGAGTTCGAGACCAGCCTGGCAATAAAGTGAGAACCTGTCTCTACAAAATATAAAAACTTAGCCAAACATGGTGGTGCGTGTCTGCAGTCCTATCTACTTGGAGGGCCGAAGCCAGAGGATCCTTTGAGCCCAGGAGTCTGAGGCTGCAGCGAGCTGTGATCACACTGCTGCACTCCATCCTGGGTGACAGAATGAGACCCCCCCAAAAAAAAGAGTAGGAAAGTGGTGGGGTTAAAGATGTAGGGAGATCATGTTGTCCTGGTTTGGGGAGCTGGGGGAAGGGAAAGAAGATACGGCTGACAATCTGGCAGGTATCTGGGTGAAAACAAAATTCTAGGGCTTGAGGCAGAGAGGTTGACATAAGAGAGTTGGGAATCCATATGGGGTACAGGTAGTTTATGCCATGGAGGTAAATTAGAACCATGAAGGACAATTGCAAATACAAAAAAAAGAGGCCAGGCGTGGTGGCTCACGCCTGTAATCCCAGCACTTTGGGAGGCCAAGGTGGGCGGATCACGAGGTCAGGAGATCAAGACCATCCTGGCTGACACGTTGAAACCCCGTCTCTACTAAAAATACAAAAAATTAGCTGGGCGTGGTTGCGGGCACCTGTAGTCCCAGCTACTTGGGAGGCTGAGGCAGGAGAATGGCGTGAACCCGGGAGGTGGAGCTTGTAGTGAGCCCAGATTGTGCCACTGCACTCCAGCCTGGGTGACAGAGCAAGACTCTGTCTCAAAAAAAAAAAAAAAAAAAAATTAAACAATGAGGAAAACGTTATGTAAGAGGAGGAACCAAATGGAACTGATTGGAGGGAAAGAAGACGGTTGAGTAGTTCTTTAAAAAGTTCTGGGTTGGATGCTTTCTAGTGGTTTTTCAACAGAGAGGCTAAGAAGAAAGATAACTGAAAATGGGACATGCATTGATACTTTATTAATTTGAGGGTACATTTTGAGTGTTAAAGAAGTGAAGAGGAGGAGTCATTTTCAGGGGCAAAAGAGTGTATTGGTAGGAAGATTATATAGGCAATATAATTTAATTTAGAGCAGGGCTTTCCAACAGAACTTTTGGTAATGATGTCTAGTACATTAGCCACATGTGGCAGTCAAGCACTCAAAACATGGCTAGTGTGGCTGAGGGGCTAAAATTTAATTGTATTTCATTGTAGTTCATTTAAATTTGGCTACCTGTGGCTAGTGGCTATTATATTGGACAACGCATTTCTAAATATTCAGATCCTGGGCAGAAGTTGGCTTTGACATGAAGAAAGACTTCTTAGAAAGGAAGGAAGTAGACCGGGCATGGTGGCTCACGCCTGTAATCCCAACACTTTGGGAAGCCGAGGCAGGTGGATCACAAGGTCAAGAGATCAAGACCATCCTGGCCAACGTGGTGAAAACCTGTCTCTACTAAAAATACAAAAATTAGCTGGGCGTGGTGGCACATGCCTGTAGTCCCAACTACTCGAGAGGCTGAGGCAGGAGAGAAAAAAAAGAAGGAAATAAGAGGGAGATTGGGAGAAAAGTAAGGTGTTATAGCTCTGATCTGTGGTATCTCCTGTTTTCCTTGTGGTATGACTAGTGTGAGCAAGGATAGAGACCAACAAACTGGGGTAGCAAAGTGGACAATGAAGTACTATGTAATTAGTGCTAATGCTAAATTCATTCCTTTGTTTAAGGCTTAATATTCTTGCAGAAGCCATCCTGTGTTACTTGAGCCTGGACTAGTACTGGGGTGAAGTCAAGCATCAGAGTAAAACATTTGTCCCCTTAATGTTACCCCCTCCTCTTAATTTCTGAGAACCACAGGCCTATTTTGCCCTTACTTGTTACCATCATTGAGATGAGGAATAAGGTGTAGTAACCCCATGTTATCTGATAGGTACAACTGACCTATTCTGTTTGGCAGCTTTATCTTAGCCCCAACCAAATCTCTTCCTTTCACATGGTATTGGTTGAATACTATCCAACTCCATGGGGTTGGTTTGTGTTTTGTTTTGTTTTTGTTTCTGTTTTTTTTTTGAGACGGAGTCTTGCTGTGTTGCCCAGGCTGGAGTGCGGTGGCGTAATCTTGGCTCACTGCAAGCTCCGCCTCCTGGGTTTAAGTGATCCTCCTGCCTCAGCCTCCTGAATAGCTGGGATTACAGGCGCGTGCCACCAAGCCCGGCTAATTTTTGTGTTTTTAGTAGAGACTAGGTTTCAACATGTTAGTCAGGCTGATCTCAAACTCCTGACCTCGTGATCTGCCCGCCTCGGCCTTCCAAAGTGCTGGGGTTACAGACTTGAGCCACTGCACCTGGCCATGGGGTTGTTTCTTAATTAGATATAGCTGAAAAGAACGCTGGACCAAATAGGTTCTCTGCCTTGCCTTTTCGTTTGTTTTGTTTTAGCTATTATCAGGGAACCAAAAACTTTAAGGAGCTAGTACTGGTCTTAATTTTTAATAACTAGAGATAGCAGAGTTAGAAACTAAGTTCAAAGTGAGAGAACAGCTGCATTTGTCTTTCTGACCTCATGCAATTCCTAGGAAACTCTGTGTTCTGTGATTTAGTCAGGCAATAAAATGCTCCCACTTCTTCTCTGTCTCTTTATTTCTTCCCTAAATGGAAAAGAACTCTCATTGACCAGGCTGCTTTGAGGGATAAAGATCCTGATAACGTGGCTGGGTGCGGTGGCTCATGCCTGTAATCCCAGCACTTTGGGAGGCGGGCAGATCACCTGAGGTCAGGAGTTCAAGACCAGCCTGGCCAATATGGTGAAACCCCATCTCTACTAAAAAGAAAATGCAAAAATTACCTGGGCGTGGTGGTGGGCGCCTGTAATCCCAGCTACTCAGGAGGCTGAGGCAGGAGAATCGCTTGAACCTGGGAGGTGGAGGTTACAGTGAACCAAAATCGTACCATTGCACTCCAACCTGGGCAACAAGAGTGAAACTCAAAAAAAAAAAAAAAAAAAAAAAGGATCCTGATAACATCCTTCTTTCCCAAGTGAGAATCACACAAACTAACTTAGTTATAGGTATTATCTAAGTTCAGGCTGTTCACGAGATTTATATGTAATGTAACATCACAGGAAGTTTGAGAGATTAGTTCACAAATTTCAACACCTGTTATTTTGACAAGGATGCCCCAGTGAATAAGACAGGTCCAATCTCAGGCCTCATGAAGCTTATATGCCATTAGTACAGTTGTGAGTATTCCTTATTCAAAATGCTTGGGACCAGAAGTGTTTCGGATTTTTGCTTTTTTTTTTTTTTTTTTTTAATATTTGCATTATACTTACCAGTTGAGCATCCCAAATTCGAAAATCAGAAATTTATACCAGGCATGGTGATGCACACCTATAGTTCCTGCTACTCAGGAGGCTGAAGCAAGAGGTTTGCTTGAGCCCTAGGAGTTCAGGGCTGTTGTGCACTATGATTAGGCCTATGAATAGTCACCACACTGTAGCCTGGACAACACAGTAAGACCCTGTCTCTAATACACACACACACACACACACATCCGTATGTGTATGTAAAATCCAAAATCCTCCGATGAGCATTTTCTTTGAGCATCATGTTGGCATTCAAAAAGTTTCAGATTTTGGAGCATTTTGGATTTTGGACTTTCAGATTTGGGTTCTCAGCCTGTATATAGTGTTTGTCAATGGTGAACGTTTGTCATTTAGAGTAGGACAGTTCTGTTGATGTACAGAACAATCCTGTGTATTGCTGTCCCCTGCCCAACAGATACCTGTATGGGCCTTCTAGTCACTGTGATATCAAAACCTCCCATACATACTCAAAATCTCCCCTCGGAGAGAAGAGTGCACAATACCACCCCTATTGAGAACCATTGGTTTAATGGGAAGTGCAAGTTAAAGGTTCACCCTGATTCTACTGTTTAATACAGCTATTATTTTTAGTCATTCCCTCCCAGGCTTTTTATACATATATGTTTTCTGTTTTGATAGTGTACATAAAGTGGCAAGTATTACTGGGACCATACTGGTCTCTAGCTTCCCAGTCAATCTGGGGAGAGCCTCAGCCCACAAGACAGGGTGCCTGAGCAATGCTCACATATGCAGATGATTTTAGGACAGAAAAGTATCTTTTTCATATTGAGATCCTGAGACCATTTTGAAACGGGCTGTAAAATATAGGGAGAAACTTATTTGTGAATTTCAGAGGTTGATACTAGGAGTATACCAGGAAGAGTTTGGTTTTCCTGTCCCCAAACTTGTATTATCCCTGTGCTAGTCAGGTGGATTTGAATCTTCCATATCCCACTATCTCTTTAAAGTGTGCTTCAAATAGAAAATCCAGATAAACCTATTAGATTTGAGCACTTAGCTGCTTGTATCAGGAATGCTTGCTAAATTGTCCTTTAGCCTGATTTGTAAAAAAAAAAAAAAAAAAAAAAAAAAAGGAAATAACTTACTAGTAGCTTAAATAAATATGGGATTTGTTTTTTAATCACATATATCTAGCCATGAGCAACTGTGGCCTGTTGTAGCTGGGCTTTCCGTGATTCTGTTGGTCTTTTCTCTTAAGATTGAAATATGCAACTCTGGTCATCACATCCATGTTGAAGGCAAGAGGGAAAGCTAAAGTTTTCCCAGAAGCCCCCAGCAGACTATCTTTCTGCATCTCATTGGTTAAAACTGGATCATATGATCACCCCTAGCTGCAAGGGAGGCTGAAAAACAACAGGATAGTCTTGAGTAGCTTATACCAGTAATTTGCCTTCCCTGGGACTAGGCACACTATTTGTTGACTCTAACAGGTTTGGGGTTCTTTTAAAGAAGAAGAAGAAATTGAATATTTATTGGCTAGGCCACTGAAACGGGTCTATCACACAATATCTGTAACACAAAGCATTAGAAAGTATAGGAGTGAATGAGTGTGGGGATATTTATCCCAGTCTACTGTTTATAATGCTGTTTTGAATGCTTTCACAGAAAAATGTTCAGCTTTTCACTTCCATTCCTTTCAAACCCTGATTATTGTGAACACATTTCTTCGAAGCCAACTGTATTCCTTCCTTTGCCATTTCCCTTGTTTCAGTTTCTCAACCCAGGGAATAAATATTGTGAAGGAAGCATTTTTTCTCCCTCAAAATGTTGTCCTACCAACTCGTCAGTCTGAATTTCCTCTGTTGGTCTTTCCACCAACTGACTGACTCTTATTGCCCTCTATCTGAATCCTCCTTGCATCCACCCTGCCTTACAGATGCATGTTATATATACCAGCTAGTTGAAAGACTCATAATTTACTTCTGGTACTCTACTAACTTTCCCTTTTTCTCTTTCTCCTCCTCTTTTTCCTCTCCTTCTCTTGTGTTCCCCTCCTCTCCGTTGCTGCTGCAGAGCGTCTCTACAGCCAACTTGAGCGAAACCGCCTGCTTTCTAATGAGCTGAAGCTAACGCTGCATGATCTGTGTGACTGATGGGCAGGGCTCAATGATGCCCATTAAACTGAGCTTACTGCTCACACCACTGACCTGGACCCCAACAAAAAGCTGATTGTCTTTTTAAAAGTTATTATTTTGCCCTGAGCAAATTGCATTTTAATTGGGGCATTTAGAATGTTGATTTCCTAACAGCATTGTGAAGTTGACCATTGTGAAGTTTCTGTCCCTTTAGAAGAGATTATGGGTGAAGAAGGGAGGGGCCTGAGAGATTATAGTGAGAAAACTTGCGAGAATTTTGTTTTCCACCCTTATTTGCTGCTCTTTCACTTGTGCACTGACTGTAGGATATGTTCCCTTGCATGGATGTTTTTAACAATAAAAGGACTGACTTGACAAGTTGTTGTAACTGCTTCATCGGCAGGCCCAGGGATGGGTCCTTCTGACTGGGTGGAAAAAAGGGAAGTGAAAGAAAAGTTGTGGGATATGAATATGGGTCTGTGTTGCCATCACCTTCTCTGAGTTGAAGATTTGAGTATTTTCCTCACCTCTTTAGAGCAGTCAGAGTGGTTTGCTTGCTAGACAGATTAGATTCTCCTTAATGTTCAGCTGCTGATTTTCTTTCTGACTTTTGCGTCCTTTTTCTGGTTTTATGTTTAATTTCAAGTAACTGTCACAAGCTAGTTCTGTTCAATAGCTCTGCAGCAATCTCAAGGTTTGCTTACAACTACTTGTTTCAGTAGTATTCTTGGCTTTGTTTTCTTTAGAGATTATTTGACTTAACTGTGAGCGCCCTTTTATTTATCCCATCAGTTATTACTTTGGCCTCTACTTTTTCGCAAAAAACATGTAGTGCATGAGGATCTTCCTGTGCTCTTTATAATCTGAGATTCTGATGTTTCTATTGTTTGCAATGTTCAAACTCCAGTGAGCCATTTCAAGAGGGTATTGTTATGTGGGCAAAACCTAGAAAAGTGGATGGCTGATGCTTCAGGCTTGCTCTTTCATTGACTGAAAGCTGAAAGTGTTGGTTGGATGTGGGAGGGAGAGGAAATGGCTGATAAGGGCCCTAACTCCCTCACCCAGGAAGTGCAGCAACACCTACAACTTCAGTAGGCAAGCCAAAGGCCCTACAAAACTGGGTGATGTAATAGCTCACTTCTGTGGCTGAGAAGGCAGCTGCTTTATCAGTCTGCAGCTTCTCTGCAACAGGAGCAAGTCTCAAAGAGCGGGTAGACCTTGAAATTTACTTCTAGTTTTTGTAACTTCTCTCCTTTACCCCCATTAGATAAACTGAAATGCACCAAAGAGGAGCACCTCTGTACACAAAGGATGCTGGACCAGACCCTGCTTGACCTGAATGAGATGTAGAACGCCCCAGTCCCACCCTGCTGCTGCTCCTCCCTCTGACCCAGACTCCGCCTGAGGCCAGCCTGCGGGAAGCTGACCTTTAACTGAGGGCTGATCTTTAACTGGAAGGCTGCTTTCTCCTTTCGCCACCCCCTCCTTCCCTGTGTCTTTTTCGCCAAACTGTCTCTGCCTCTTCCCGGAGAATCCAGCTGGGCTAGAGGCTGAGCACCTTTGGAAACAACATTTAAGGGAATGTGAGCACAATGCATAATGTCTTTAAAAAGCATGTTGTGATGTACACATTTTGTAATTACCTTTTTTGTTGTTTTGTAGCAACCATTTGTAAAACATTCCAAATAATTCCACAGCCCTGAAGCAGCAATCGAATCCCTTTCTCACTTTTGGAAGGTGACTTTCACCTTAATGCATATTCCCCTCTCCATAGAGGAGAGGAAAAGGTGTAGGCCTGCCTTACTGAGAGCCAAACAGAGCCCAGGGAGACTCCACTGTGGGAAACCTCATTGCTCTGTACAAAGTACTAGCTAAACCAGAAAGGTGATTCCAGGAGGAGTTAGCCAAACAACAACAAAAACAAAAAACGTGCTGTTCAAGTTTTCAGCTTTAAGATATCTTTGGATAATGTTATTTCTATTTTTAATTTTTTTCATTAGAAGTTACCAAATTAAGATGGTAAGACCTCTGAGACCAAAATTTTGTCCCATCCTACCCCCTCCCAACTGCTTACAGAATGGATCATGTCCCCCTTATGTTGAGGTGACCACTTAATTGCTTTCCTGCCTCCTTGAAAGAAAGAAAGAAAGAAGATTGTGTTTTTGCCACTGATTTAGCCATGTGAAACTCATCTCATTACCCTTTTCTGGGTTTGAAGCTGCTGTCTCTAGAAGTGCCATCTCAATTGTGCTTTGTATCAGTCAGTGCTGGAGAAATCTTGAATAGCTTATGTACAAAACTTTTTAAATTTTATATTATTTTGAAACTTTGCTTCTTTGGGTTTGTGGCACCCTGGCCACCCCATCTGGCTGTGACAGCCTCTGCAGTCCGTGGGCTGGCAGTTTGTTGATCTTTTAAAGTTTCTTTCCCTACCCAGTCCCCATTTTCTGGTAAGGTTTCTAGGAGGTCTGTTAGGTGTACATCCTGCAGCTTATTGGCTTAAAATGTACTCTCCTTTTATGTGGTCTCTTTGGGGCCGATTGGGAGAAAGAGAAATCAATAGTGCAACTGTTTTGATACTGAATATTGATAAGTGTCTTTTTGAAATAAAGAACCAGTCCCTCCAACCCTCAGACCTATTTGACTTTTATTTATTAAAACTAAATGTGCTTTCTCCACAGAAGCTATGAGGTTTGGATTGAAAATAGCATCTTTGTGGGTGGTAGCAACAGGATTTACTCTTTATTATTATTATTTTTGAGATGAAGTTTCATTCTTGTTGCCCGGGCTGGAGTGTAATGGCTCGATCTCGGCTCACTGCAACCTCCGCCTCCTGGGTTCAAGAGATTCTCCTGCCTCAGCCTCCCGAGTAGCTGGGATTACAGGCACCTGCTACCATGCCCGGGTAATTTTTTATATTTTAAGTAGAGACAGGGTTTCACCATGTTGGCCAGGCTGGTCTCGAACTCCTGACCTTCAGGTGATCCACCTGCCTTGGCTTCCCAAAATGCTGGGATTACGGGCGTGAGCCACCGCACCCAGCTGGAGCAACAGGATTTAATATAGAGCAAATGTTTAGTTTTATCATCTGTAAAATGGAGATAAGTATTGTCAGAGTAAACATGAAGATTAGAAAGAACACTTAATGTGCTGGGCCTTTTGTAGGTTAACACTGACATCTCAGGCTGAACTATATACATTTTCCTTCACAACCATATCAATCCTTATAAACTATGGATTTATGCTCCTTAAAACAATATATAATGCTGATCACTACTATAAATGTGTGGTTTTAACCAACTCTACTGAAACAGCTTTGAGTTTATATTCTGTTTGGATATTTGGAGAAAACAACAAGAAGTGCTCTCAGAGTATTTGCTTAGAGGCCGGCTGTGTGAGTGGATAACTTTGAAAGCTGCTTTTGAGACGCCAGTGTCTGGCATTTCCTGCATTCTGGCCTGGAGGCCGGACGTGAATCTGACTTCTAGTAAAAATACACGGTTCCCTTGACAAAGTCGAGCTGTTTATCCCAGAGACTGCACAATTTTCCGTTTATAGGCATGGACCAATGCTAACTGGAAATCATTGCAAAAAGTTTTTTTGTCGGGCGGAGGGTGTGGTGTTAAGATAAACAGTGTGCAACAGAAGAAATTAAACTGGAAGAAATTAAAGGTTTTTTTTTAGACTTTTCTGCTTGTTCCTTACTGTTAAAAAGGTCTGCCATCCAGTATTTAGGAAAGCCCTTTAAGAGAGTTTGAGGTGTTTTAGCTGGGTTTGTGCCAAAAGTTTCCATTATATTGGCTTGCTGAAGGACTGCATTTAAAAATGCCCACACATCCGAGCAAGAAGCACGTCCCATCCCCCTCTGCTGACGTCACGCCTGTGGATTGGCTGATGGAGCTGTGAGCCGGCTGTAGTTGAGCGGGAACCCGAGACCTGGCAGTCGCCATGACTGGCTGTCCGGCGTCATCAAGACGCCGAGGCTTCGGGCTCTTTTTCTTCTTTCGTCTACACCGCCTCCTGTTGTTGTTTCTGGTTTTGCTTGGGACCCTGGCCAACAAACTTAACGTGCCACAGGTGTTGCTACCCTTCGGCCGAGAGCCAGGCCGGGTGCCTTTCCTGCTGGAGGCGCAGCGGGGCTGCTACACTTGGTGAGGGGTGGTGGGTGACAAGGATATGCACCCTCACTACCATCCAGTAAGGGTGAGGGGGGTTCCCTCTGTAAGATCCCACAGGAATACCGTGTGGGGCCGCGTGAAGGGGCCTAGCCGGTAGGGGAGGAGAGTGTGGTGTCAGTGAAGGTGGCGAGGAGCAGACGCTTGGGTGTGGCGTGTCCTACTCATGTGGTATATCCTCCAGCTGTGTGACGATCTTCCAGACGTGTGAGGAATTCTCGGGATGTGGGACTGGCCTCTTCTCTGTGTGTGTTGGGAAGGGGTGGTCACTATGAGCAGCCGTCAGGGTAAAGGGAAGCCCTGTGTTGGAGGCCACAGGTACTGATGACTTCCAATGTAAACAACTAGAGTAAGAGGAAGTTCCCCATATCTGAGGAAATTTCTGTAGGAACAGGAAAACTTGGGGTGCGAGGGTCCCCACTAACTATAGATGAGCTATTCAATGTGAGAAGGACTTAAAACACAACAGCCAAGTATTGGGGGTTAACTAAGCACTTTACATGTGTTAACTCATTCGCTTTTTGCAGTTTTATGAAGTAAGTACTATTACTCCCATTTCACAGACGAGGAAAGTGAGGCCCAGAGACTATGAAGTGTAAACTTCTGGGAATATGAGAAGATTCATCGTGGGTGGAGATGAGATCTGTCTGTATTATCAAAATTGCCCCATTTATAAAAGGGTACCCGCTTGAAGTGTGAGGACAGGGGGTACACACAACTCCGGGATAATGACTTCCTGACTGAAGATGAAGAGACATGATTTTCTGGTGTGAGAGGACCCAATGATGGGTTATGTGGTTGCCTAAGGTATGAGAGAACCTAACCGAAGTGAGCTTCAGGATGCCAGTGCATTCATCCTAGATGGAGTAGATACCCCTTTGCCATCTCCTAGGAGAAGCAATGAGGTTTGTTCCGAGTATAAATTCACCTCTCATTTTATGAGGAAGGATAAGGAAAGTGAGCTTGTAAGATGATCCAGTGTGACGTGTGTGTTTCCTGACTGTGAGGGTGATGCAAGGCATCTTTCCAGCATTGAAAGCCATTTCTTCTATCACTCCAAAAATATTAATGAGGCCAGGCATGGTGGCTCACGCCTGTAATCCCAGCACTTTGGGAGGCCAAGGCAGGAGGATTACTTGAGGCCAGGAGTTTGAGACCAGCCGGATCAACATAGTGAGACCCCGTCTCTATTTAAAATAAAAACATTCGGCCAGGTGCAGTGGCTCACGCCTGTAATCCCAGCACTTTGGGAGGCCGGGGCAGGCAGATCACTTGAAGTCAGGAGTTCAAGACCAGCCTTGCCAACATGATGAAAGCCCATCCCTACTAAAAATACAAAAATTAGCCGGGCATAGTGGCAGAAACCTGTAATCTCAGCTACTCGAGAGGCTGAGGCAGGAGAATTGCTTGAACCCTGGAGGCGAATGTTGCAGTGAGCTGAGATCGCCCTGCTGCACTTCAGCTTGGGCGACAAAGTGACTTGGTCTCAAAAACATAATAAATAAGAATAAAAACATTTATGAATGTTTTTGGTATTCTGAGTTGGACTCACACCTCATAATTTAGGCAACTTTTCCATCCTGGATATCAGCAGCCTGGTTTCTAGGATTGAAGGAAACTTTCCTCAGAGTATGAGAAAGTCCCGTCTCATTACTAGAAACACATCAGTCGTATTTCTGCATACTGAGGGAAGAATATAAAAATCTTTTTAAAAAAAAATTGAGGGAGGGATATTCCTGAGACTTTGCTCAAGGGATCATTGGGAAAGTTCTCATCAATCTCTCAGTTTAATTATCGCATCCCTAAGCAATGTTCCTGCTTTAAAAAGTGTGATTTACATATACCTGGTAGTATGTAACATGGAAGAAGTGTGAGAATCTATGTTCCACTAAAAGTTAATTTTAACTCACCTATTTCATACTCTTAAGAATTTTGTTCTGGCAGGCATTCCACCCATCATGATGCAGTTACTGTTGAGCCTTTATATGAAAATGGCACCTTGTGTTCCCAAAAAGCTGTACTCATTGCTGAATCTACGCAACCGATACGCCTCAGCAGTATTATTCTTGCTCGAGAAATAGGTATGTTGAGAGCAAAAACACTATGTATCACTTCTTCTGGGGTAGAATAATCTGGTATTTTCTATAGATAGTTAACATAAATGGTGTTGGCTTCAAATGATAAAAGGGAGAATAAATGATTCCTGGCTGGCTGCAGTGGCTCACGCCTTTAATCCCAGCACTTTGGGAGGCTGAGGCGGAAAGATTGCTTGAGCTCAGGAGTTTAAGAACAGTCTGGGTAACATAGTGAGACCTATCTCTACAAAAAAAAAAAAAAAAAAAAAAAAAAAAAATTATGGCTGGGGGCAGTGGCTCGCGCCTGTAATCCCCCCACTTTGGGAGGCCGAGGTGGGTGGATCACCTGAGGTGGGGAGTTTGAGACCAGCCTGGCCAACATGGTGAAACCTCGTCTCTACTAAAAATACAAAAAAATTAGCCGGGCGTGGTGGTGCACACCTGTAGTCCCAGCTACTCAGGGAGGCTGAGGCAGGAGAATTGCTTGAACCTGGGAGACACAGGTTGCAGTGAGCCAAGATTGTGCCACTGCACTCCAGCGTGGGTGACAGAGGGAGCCTCCATCTTAATAAAACAAAATAAAATAAAAATGAAGAGTGTTAGGCAGGATTTTCATTTTTTCTTTGTTTCTTTCTTTTTTTTTTTTTTTTGAGACGGAGTTTCGCTTTTGTTGCCCAGGCTGGAGTGCAGTGGCACGATCTTGGCTCACTGTAACCTCTGCCTCCCAGGTTCAAGCGATTCTCCTGGCTCAGCCTCCTGAGTAGCCGGGATTACAGGCGCACTGCCACCACGCCTGGCTAATTTTTGTATTTTTAGTAGAGAGGGGGTTTCTCCATGTTGGTCAGGCTGGTCTCAAACTCCCGACCTCAGGTGATCTACCTGCCTCAGCCTCCCAAAGTGCTGGGATTATAGGTGTGAGCCACCGTGCCCGGACAGCATTTTCTCTTTTTTTAGAGACAGGGTCTTGCTTTGTTGCACAGGTTGTAGTGCAATGGCACGACAGTAGCTCACTGCATCCTGCCTGGCCTGCGCAACACAGTGAGACTCCATCTCTACAAAACAATAATAATAAATAAATTAAAGAATTTTTAAAAACCACCTAAAACCTATTCTTAAGTGGACTTTGCAATTAGATAGAACTAATCTGTTTTTGTTTCCAGACAAAAACTTTGGAAAATTTCCTAGTACATCTGAGTCATCACTTTTCCCCCACTCCCTTTAACCTTTTGGTTCCTAGGGAATAAGAGTCCTCTACTATTGTTCACCAGATTTTTTTCCAACTACTAACACCTATTCTACAAATTCTGTTACTGGCCCTCTTAATGTTCTCACATGTGCATTCAGTGACAACTATATCTTAACTGCCGCCTGGCTGAGAGGACTTGTAAGATGTCATCAATTATAAGATAAATCCCAATTGCAGAGATGTTAAAAGATAAAAAACAAGTGTCTAAGAATCAATGAAATATGGTATGATATTCTCAAACATAAGAATCTTTGAAGACCATGTCATGCAGGGTAGCCAAAAAGGATAGAGAAGGATACGAAAGTCAGAAAAAACAAAAAACATTGATTTGGTCACATATGCGATTTTTAAAATGTAATCATTTTTAACTACACAAATTCATTCTGATATAAAAAAATTCACAGAAGTACTAGGAAAAATGTCAAATCTTGCTCTCAGCTTAACTTCGTCTGACTTGTGACCAATTTTCCAAAGTTAAGTATCCTTAAATCAACTTTCCCAATTTTACTATTAATACAATTGTGTACATAGATGAGATTCCCAGTGGTAAGGGCCAGTCTTGGTGTCCTACTAGGAGCATCTGAATGGGAGCAAGTAGTAGGAAAGGGGTGGGATTGGGCATTTTGAAAGAGAAGTGCATGCCTAAGAGAAATTGTTCATTAATTCCTTGGACAGATATTTATTGAGTTGCCTACTTTATAAGGCATATATAAAGGTAAAAAGATGTAAGCTTGCCATTGGCATTTAAGTCCTTTTTTTTTTTTTTTTTTTTTGAGATGGAGTCTTGCTGTGTTATCCAGGCTGGAGTGCAATGGCGCGATCTTGGCTCGCTGCAACCTCCACCTCCTGGGTTCAAGCAATTCTCCTGCCTCAGCCTCCTGAGTAGCTGGGACTACAGGCATGCGCCACCACACCTGGCTAATTTTTGTATTTTTAGTGGAGATGGTGTTTCATCATGTTGGCCAGGCTAGTCTTGAACTCCTGACCTTAAGTGATCCACCTGCCTCGGCCCCCCAAAGTGCTGGGATTACAGGCATGAGCCACCGCACCCGGCCTTAAGTGCTTATTATAAAATTTTGTTTATGATGGTTTTGGTGATAGTGTAGTAAAGAAAGTGGTCATGACAAAGATGATGGATAGACTTGAGGTGAGAGACTTAAGTGCAATGACGCGATCTCCGCTCACCGCAACCTCTGCCTCCCGGGTTCAAGCGATTATCCTGCCTCAGCCTCCTGAGTAGTTGGGATTACAGACATGTGCCACCATTCCCAGCTAATTTTGTATTTTTAGTAGAGACGTGGTTTCTCCATGTTGGTCAGGCTCATCTCGAACTCCCAACCTCAGGTGATCTGCCCGCCTCAGCCTCCCAAAGTGCTGGGATTACAGGCGTAAGCCACCGCACCTGGCCTTGCACCGCTAAATTTTTGTAATTTTTGTAGAGGTGGGGGTTTCGCCATGTTGCCTAGGCTGGTCTCAAACTCCTGGAGTTAAGCAGTCCACCCACCTTGGCCTCTCAAAGTGCTGGGATTATAGCCATGAGCCACCACACCCGGCTGAGAGCATAATTTTAGGTGAAAAAGTTCACAGGGCAGATGAAGAACTGGTTTGGACAACTGAAGTGTACCTGTAGTAATGTGGACCTGTAAATAAAAATATGTTATATTATTTAATAAAGTTGTATTCTCTTCACTTTAAAAGTTAAATGTTTGATATTTCTCCTAATCATTCTAAATTTACTTGTAAATCATCCAAAGTAATTTCATTTATTTATTATTTATTTTTATTTTTTGGGACAGGGTTTCACTCTGTCACCCAGGCTGGAGTTCAGTGGCACAAACATGGCTCATTGCAGCTATGACCTCCTGGGCTCAAGTGATCCCCCTACTTCAGCCTCCTGAGTAGCTGGGACTACATGGGGGCACCACCAGGCCTGGCTAGTTTTTTTATTTTTTGTAAGACTATGGTAGTGGGGTTGCTCAGGCTGGTCTTGAACTCCTGGGCTCAAGCAATCCTGCCTCGGCTTCCCAAAGTGTTGAGCTTATAGGCTTGGGCCATTGTACTGGGCAGTTTTTTTTCTTTATGGTCAATGGCCTTATATTGAAAAGTTTTCTAGGCTGGGCATGGTGGCTCACACCTGTAATCCCAGCACTTTGAGAGGCCAAGGCGGGTGGATCACCTGAGGTCAGGAGGTCGAGACCAGCCTGGCCAACATGGTGAAACCCCGTCTCTACTAAAAATACAAAAATTAGCTGGGCGTGGTGATGGGCACCTGTAATTCCAGCTACTTGGGAGGCTGAGGCAGGAGAATCACTTGAACCCGGGAGGTGGAGGTTGCAGTGAGCCTAAATGGCATCATTGCACTCCAGCCTGGGCGACAAGAGCAAAAATTCCTTCTCAGGAAAAAAAAAAAAAAAGAAAGAAAAGAAAAGTTTTCTGCTGTTGAAGTAGTCAGATGAGTAAGCATTGTGTGCACAAGGCTTTTCCTTTTTTATGTAAGGTCACAGCTGCTTCTGTTTGCCATTGTGCTACACATTTCTCTACTGAAAAGGGGGCTTTAATTTCTCATTTGACAAGTGCTAGATTACTCAGTGCCTGATTATCAAGTTACGGATTACCTAAGATTACCCTCCCTCCCTTCCTTCCTTCCTTCACCATCCTGGAACACTTCCTTAGTGGTAATTCTACCAGCAGATCCTGTGAGATTTCAACTTACCTTGTTGTTTTTTGTTCATAGACCCCCATGTCTTTGTCTTTAATTATTTTAACTTGGGGTTCTGTTTGTCAGTTAAATGTTAATCAAGTAGAAGGCTAACTTAATTTTAAAACTTTTTAATTTAAAAATGATTTTAGATTTACAAAAGATGTAAAGATAATACAGAAAGTTCCCATATACCCTTTACCTAGTTTGCTCTAATGTTTCACTAATCTTCTCTAGGATTCAATTAAAGATACACATTGCTAAACTAAGTTGTCATGTTTCCTTTGTCTCCTTCAATCTGTGAGTTTCTCAGTCACTTTTTTCTCTTGAGACAGAGTCTCTCTCTGTCACCAAGGCTGGAGTGCACTGGCACTATCTGGGCTCACTGCAACCTTTGCTTCCCGGTATCAAGTGATCTGCCCATCCTAACCTCCCCAGTAGCTGGGACTGCAGGCACACGCCACCATGCCCAGCTAAGTTTTGTAAAGATGGGGTGTCACCATGTTCAGCCTTTTAGTCACTTTTGATGCTTTTTTTTTTTCTGAGACCGAGTCTTGCTCTGTCGCCCAGGCTGGAGTGCAATGGTGCAATCTCGGCTAACTGCAACCTCCGTCTCCTGGGTTCAAGCGATTCTCCTGCCTCAGCCTCCTGAGTAGCTGGGATTACAGGCGCGCGCCACCATGCCTGGCTAATTTTTTGTATTTTAATAGAGACAGGGTTTCACCATGTTGGCCATGTTGGCCGGGCTGGTCTCGAACTCCTGACCTAGTGATCCACCCACCTCGGCCCCCCAGAGTGCTGGGATTACAAGTGTGAGCCACCGTGCCTGGCCTTGACACTTAAAGAGTGTTGGGTGGCCAGGCACGGTGGCTCACCTCTGTAATCCCAGCACTTTGGGAGGCCGAGGCGGGTGGATCACGAGGTCAGGAGTTTGAGACCAGGCTTGCCAACATGGTGAAACCCCATCTCTACTAAAAATACAAAAAATTAGCCAGGCATGGTGGTGTGTGCCTGTAATCCCAGCTACTCTGGAGGTTGAGGCACGAGGATTGCTTGAACCCCGGAACCCCAGAGGCAGAGGTTGCAGTGAGCTGGATTGCACCACTGCATTGCGACAGAGAGAGACTTTGTCTCAAAGACAAACAAACAAACAGTGTTGGGCCAAGGGCAGTAGCTCCGGAGGCCTGTAATCCCAGCACTCTGAGAGGCTGAGGCAGGAGGAACACTTGAGCCCAGGAGTTCAAGACCAGCCTGAGCAACATTAGCAAGACCAAGTCTCTACTAAAAAAAAAAAAGAAAAAATTAGCCAGGCATGATGGTACGTGCCTGTAACCCCAGCTACTCAGGAGGCCAAGGCTGGAGGATTGCTTGAGTCCAGGAGTTTGAGGCTGCAGTGAGCCATGATCAAACTGCTGCACTCCAGAGACCTTGTTTAAAGGAAAAAAAAAAGTACTGGTCAGATGTTGTATATAGAATGTTTCTCAATTTGGGTTTGTCTAATGTTTTCTCATGATTAGCCTGGGGTTATGATTTTCAGGGAAAAAACCCACATAGAATTGAAGGGCCCTTCCCATTGCATTATTTCATGGGGTTCATGATATCAGCATGATTTATCACTGGTGGTGGTAACCTTGATCACTTGGTTAAGGTGGTGGTATCTGTCAGGTTTCTCCACTGTAAAGCTACCATTTTCCCCTTTGTATATGCTATTCATTAAAAGGGGTCATGAAGCCTAGCCCACAATTTAAAGGAAGGGGAATTGGCCTGGACAACAAAGTGAGACCCTGTCTCTACAAAAAACTAAAAAAAAATTAGCCAGGTGCGGTGGCATGCGCCTATAATCCCAACCACTCAGGAGGCTGAGGTGGGAGGATCACTTGAGCCCAGGAGTTCGAGGCTGCAGTGAGCTATGATTGTGCCACTGCTCTCCAGCCTCGGTGACAGAGTGAGACCCTGTTTTTAAAACAGCAAAACAAAAATGAAGGAGAACTGACCTTTGCCTCTTGGAAGGAGGAGTGCCAAAGGATTTGTGCACATGTATTAACCACTGCAATAACTAATAAATATTTGAGGGAGATACTTTCATGTATCCTGTTTCTCCTTGAAGCTTTACCCACTGATTTTAGTGTTTATCCATGAATCTTAGTACTGTGATGCTCTTTTTTTGGGGGGGGGGAGGGGGGATGGGATCTTGCTCTTGCAGTGGCATGGACTCAGCTCACTGCAGCCTTGACCACCCAGGCTCAAGCGATTCTTCCACCTCAGCCTCCCACGTAGCTGGAACCATAGATGTGTGCCACCATACCTGGCTAGATTCTTTTTATTATTTGTAGATACGAGGTCTCACTATGTTGCCCAGGCTGATCTTGAACTCCTGGGCTCAAGGGATTTCCTTCATACATTCCATACTTATTAACTAGTATTCTTCTGAAAGAAAGATGTCTTACGTCTTACAAACAACTTCTTCCCAGTTAATTTATTCAATTATTTATGTCAGTATGGGTTCATGAGTATTTATTTAATTTGGGGGCTATATTTCAATGTTATAATTTATTCTGTTATTCCGGTTTTTCCAGCTTTGGCCACTGGGGGCTCTTTCAGGTTGGCTCCTATGTCCTTTGTCCTTATCTTTTCTTTAATTTTTGTGATTGATTGATTGATTGTACTTTCTTACTTTTTAGTTCTATGAGATGGGCCAGGGTCATCTTAGCCATTTCTTCAAGGAGTCCTGGTTCTTTATATTGAAGAATTATATTTAGTGCCTGTAATCTCAGCGGTTTGGGAGGCTGAGGTAGGAGGATCGCTTGAGGCCAGATGTTCTAGACTAGCCTGGGTAACGTAGCAAGACTCCATCTCAACAACAACAAGAATTATATTTAGAAACCAATATCTGGGTGCCAGTGTGCTTGTTGCTACTGGTGTATCCACTGCTTCTAGGCCCTCTCAGCAACATAACTAGGAAATATATGTATATATGCTAACTCATGTATACACATATATCTACACTTATTTCTATATCTATCTGCATAGATATTAAAATAAACATGAGCTCATACTGATATCTTCAATTCTAATCTTGCACCTTAGGGTTTATTCTAGCCTTCCCACCTTGCTTATTGTAACTTCTTTCTCTGACAGGGAGAAAAGTGACTTTCATTATCTATGACGTATTTACTTATTTGTTCAATTCTGTTGTCTATATAAAGTAATTTCAGGATGAGTAATTCAATTTTTAATGTTTCTGTTGAAAGGAAGCATGCCATTTCCTGAAATAAGCATACTTTATTGCATCTTAGCCCTTGTTGAGGGCCACTTACCTGTATTATCCTATTAACATTCTCCTTTGA
The DNA here is from genome assembly GCF_029281585.2 of Gorilla gorilla gorilla. Lineage (NCBI taxonomy): Eukaryota > Metazoa > Chordata > Mammalia > Primates > Hominidae > Gorilla > Gorilla gorilla. The sequence goes on from NC_073224.2 coordinate 102,663,831, forward strand.
TTTTTTTTTCAATGTTTAATTTTTTGTTTTGTAGACGGAATCTCGCTCTGTCACCCAGGCTGGAGTGCAGTGGCACAGTCTTGGCTTACTGCAACCTCTGCCTCCCAGGTTCAAGCAATTCTCCTGCCTCAGCCTCCCGAGTAGCTGGGACTACAGGCGTGCACCACCACGCCCGGCTAATTTTTGTATTTTTAGTAGAGATGGTGTTTCATCATGTTGGCCAGACTGGTCTTGAACTCCTGACCTCAGGCAGTCTGACCGCGTTGGCCTCCCAAAGTGCTGGGATTACAGGCGTGAGCCATCATGCCCAGCCAATGTTTAATTTTTAATTTTTTGTTTTTTTTGAGACAGAGTCTCACTCTGTCACCCAGGCTGGAGTGCAGTGGCATGATCTCAGCTCACTGTAACCTCTGCCTCCCGGGTTCAAGCAATTCTTTTGCCTCAGCCTCCTGAGTAGCTGGAACTACAGGCGTGCACCACCATGCCCGGCTAATTTTTGTATTTTAATAGAGACGGAGTTTCCCCATGTTGGCCAGGCTGGTCTCAAACTCCTGACCTCAGGTGATCCACCTACCCTGCCTCAGCCTCCCAACATGCTGGGATTAGAGGCGTGAGCCACTGCACCCGGCCTCTCCTTTGATTTTAAAATTCCTTAAAAGCAGATCTATGGTTAGGGACAGAGTTTATCCCTGATGTTTACTGGTAATTTGGGGTCATTGGAAAGTGGTCGTAACTTTGCTTTTTGGTTTTTTTGGATGAAGCTAAAACTAAAAATGTTACAATAGTAGAATGGAACAGCTATATAGACAGTTCTCAAATACATGGCAAATGTGGTAGGAAAGAGTGCTGTTAAAATATAGTGGTACAAAACAATTTTTATTTCATTCTCATTTTATTCTGTACTGTTTCAATTAGTGTTTCTGAATTTCATTATGGGTATATTGACTAGAACTCTGGTTGGACTGGGACTCTAGCTAGATCTAATACGGTGGTTCCCAGGCTTTTTAATCTCATGGCCCACAAGAAAAAATAACTGAAAGAAAGGAAGACAGAAAGAGACAGAGAAGTTTATTGATAGGACTGACTTACAGTTGCCACCGTTTTACTTTCCTAAATAAATACATTTAAAAAAATCTACTAACACCATTATTTCATAAAAGAAAATTTTTTACCATTTTAAAAGACGTAGAATAAAGTATAATCCTTTAATATGACTACAACTTTATCTTATTATTCACTTTTTTATTTTTTATTTATTTATTTATTTTTGAGACGGAGTCTCACTCTGTCGCACAGGTTTGAGTGCAGTGGCGTGATCTCGACTCCCTACAACCTCTGTCTCCTGGGTTCACACCTTCTCCTGCCTCAACCTTCCGAGTAGCTGGGACTACAGGTGCCCGCCACCACGCCAGGATAATTTTTTTGTATTTTTAGTAGAGACGGGGTTTCACCATGTTAGCCAGGATGGTCTTGATCTCCTGACCTTGTGATCTGCCCACCTCAGCCTCCCAAAGTGCTGGGATTACAGGCATGAGCCACCGTGCATGGCCTATTATTCGCTATTTTAAAATTTTTATTTGTTATCAGGATCTTGAAGAATTTGGAGAAAAATACTAAAATTTTTATTTTTCTTATTTTTCCATGGATGAGTAGAAACATCATAGATCAGTGTTTTGGAATCTCTGGTCTAGTGCCTCTTGTTATAAAGAAAGGCTCTTATATCTTGTTATTATGCTATTTTCTTCCATAGGTAAAAGCAGCAGTCATAGTCTTTCTTTTTCATAATCTTTAGAATACAGTTTTGAGTATTTGAGACATTTAATAGATTCATGACCTATTGAATTAAATACTCAGTTTTTGGGTTCATTGTAGTGACTGACCATGAGCTACGCTGTGATGTTAAGGTTGATGTGATAAACAGCATTGAAATTGTATCTCGGGCCCGGGAACTTTATGTAGATGATTCGCCACTGGAACTGATGGTGAGGGCATTGGATGCTGAAGGTAAAGAACTTCAGAGGATTCAACAAAATTGCCTAAAATAAAGTAATATCTGTTTATGTTTAGCACTTGGAAACAAAAACTTGAGTGGCAAAAGTAGATTAGAAATAATATCTATTTTCTCATTTGGAGCTCATAGATGAATAATAATTCTGAGTATAATTTAATGTATTAACTACACATTTTCATAAAATATTCCTGCTATTGTTAGTTATCTCAGAACTTTTCCTTTCTTTTTTTTTTTTTTTGGGCAGGGGGAGGGGGACAGAGTTTTGCTTTTGTTGCCCAGGCTGGAGTACAATGGCATGATCTTGGCTCACTGCAACCTCTGCCTCCTGAGTTCAAGCAGTTCTCCTGCTTCAGCCTCCTGGGTAGCTGGGATTACAGGCCTGCGCCACCACTCCCGGCTAATTTTGTATTTTTAGTAGAGATGGGGTTTCACCATGTTGGTCAAGCTGGTCTTGAACTCCTGACCTCAGGTGATCCACCCGCCTTGGCCTCCCAAAGTGCTGGGATTACAGGCGTGAGCCACCGTGCCTGGCCACTTTCTTTTTTTTTTTTTTGAGATGGAGTCTCACTCTGTTGCCTAGGCTCAAGTGCAGTGGTGCGATCTTGGCTCACTGCAACCTCTGCCCTCCCGGTTCAGGCGATTCTTGTGCCTCAGCCTCCCAAGTAGCTGGGAATACAGGCACGCGCCACCACACCCGTTAATGTTTGTATTTTTAATAGAGACGGGTTTCACCATGTTGACCAGGCTGGTCTCGAACTCCTGGCCTCAAGTGATCTGCCTTCCTCGGCCTCCCAAAGTGTTGGGATTACAGGCATGAGCCACCGCACTGGCCTCCGAACTTTTCTTAGATACCCAAATCTACCACTGAGCTTCTGTTGATGGGCCCTAGATCAACAATTAAGAACACTTTTTGGAATTTATTGCTAGCTCTGTTTGATCAATCCACTTTCTATAGACCAGGATAATTAAATGTAAATCTGTAAAAAAGTTACAATCTTGATCTAATCTTTAATGCTTTTAATACTGTATACTATATTAATGCTATAATGAGGTATTAAAAAACACTTAGGTGGTAAAAAAAAAAAATTTAGGTGGGACGTGGTGGCTCATGCTTCTAATTCTAGCACTTTGGGAGGCCGAGGTTGAAGTATCCTGTGAGGCCAAGTTTCCCATGGTTAATTAAAAAAAAATTATAATGTATTGCCACTTTCTTTGTTACTTACTTGAGTGATTTGTTTTTTTAATCTGAAAAATGAACTATTCTGGAATTCTGGAAGCTTTTTTTTTTTTTTTTGGATACAGAGTCTGTCACTCAGGCTGGAGTGCGGTGACACAAGCATGGCTCACTGCAGCCTTGACCTCCCAGGCTCAAGCAATCCTCCTACCTCAACCTCCTGAGTAGCTAGGACTACAGGTGCAGGCCACCATGCCTGGCTAAGTTTTTATTTTACAGACCAGGTGTCACTATGTTGCCCAGGTTGGTCTCAAACTCCTGGGTTCCAGCGATCCTCCTGCCTTGGCCTCCCAAAGTGCTGGGAGTACAGGTACAAGCTATTGCACCTGGCCTGGAAAGTTTTTACAAAAATTTGTGTGGAGGGGACCAGGATTAAGGATGCCTTGTCAACCATGAGGTGGCCTTTATGTAGAAAGGAACAGAAGGAGTATGGCATAATTATTGTCAACCAGAAGTTAATCAGCTTGAGCCCTTTTTACTTTCAGACAGCTTGTGCAGCAACATCATTTATTGTTTGTGTAGGGAACTTTCTCATATATATGTTTTAATTCATTGATGATAGTGCTTTCTATTTCTTAATGAAAGAGTCTTCAAAGTAATTTTCTAGTTAGGTTTCCCTTTCTTGTTGTAAATACCTGAATATTTTTAAATACGTGATCCTATCTTGTCTGCTTTTGGCTTGCTCTACAGGAAATACTTTTAGTAGTTTGGCAGGGATGATGTTTGAGTGGAGCATTGCCCAGGACAACGAGTCAGCAAGAGAAGAACTGTCTAGCAAAATTAGGTAAACTTGAAACCAAACATAAATCATCTGACTATGAAGAAGACATATGCCATTAAGCGGCATGCTGAACAAGCAACCATTTGTGTGGACTTTGATGATCCTGCTGTCTACTTTTTTGAAACTGATAAATTACTGAGGGAAATGTCTTTGATAGAATGCAATATGACATAGATGTAGGTACCTTTATGATCGCTTAATCTGAGTTATTATGGAGGAGTTCATGGGCTAAGTACTACACAATTATTTGAGCCAGGTATATCTTCTGGAAATTCTTTTTGTTCAAGCTACCTGCACATGCTGGAGTAGAGGGAGAAGGATGATAGTATGAAATTTTGTCTTCAGTACCAAGGAGTAGATCTCAGATCCAAGTTTTACTCCCACCACAATTTTATCCAGAGGCTCATAAATCCCTTTCTTTTTTTTTTTTTTTTTCGAGATGGAGTCTTGTTCTGTCTCCCAGGCTGGAGTGCATTGGCGTGATCTTGGCTCACTGCAACCTCTGCCTCCCGGGTTCACGCCATTCTCCTGCCTCAGCCTCCTAAGTAGCTAGGACTACAGGAGCCCGCCACCACGCCCGGCTAATTTTTTTTGTTGTTGTTGTATTTTTAGTAGAGAACAGGGTTTCACTGTGTTAGCCAGGATGTTCTCAATCTCCTGACCTCCTGATCTGCTCACTTTGGCCTCCCAAAGTGCTGGGATTACGGCGTGAGCCACCGTGTCTGGCCTTTTCTTTTTCTTTTTTCTTTCTTTTTTTTTTTTTGAGATGGAGTCTTGCTCTGTCACTCTAGCTGGAGTGCAGTGACACGATCTCGGCTCACTGCAGCCTCCACCTCCTGGGTTCAAGCGATTCTCCTGCCTCAGTCTCCTGAGTAGCTGGGACTACAGGCGCCTGCCACCACGCCCAGCTAATTTTTGTATTTTTAGTGGAGACGGGGTTTCGCCATATTGGCCAGGGTGGTCTCAAACTCCTGACCTCAAGTGATCCACCCGCCTCTGCCTCCCAAAGTGCTGGGATTATAGGCGTGAGCCACTGCGCCTTGCCTTTATCTTTTTCTTATTCTTTTTTTTTTTTTTTTTTTTTTTTGAGACAGAGTCTTGCTCTGTCACCCAGGCTGGAGTGCAGTGGCACAATCTTGGCTCACTGCAACCTCCATCTCCTGGGTTCAAGTGATTCTCCTGTCTCAGCTTCCCAAGTAACTGGAATTACAGGCGCATGCCACCACGCCCGGCTAATTTTTGTATTTTTAGTAGAGATGGAGTTTTGCCATGTTGGCCTGGCTGGTCTCAAATTCCTGACCTCAAGTGATGTGCCCGCCTTGGCCTCCCAAAGTGCTAGGATTACAGGCGTGAGCTACCATGCCCAGCCAAAAGTGTTTTACATTCTATAGACATTGAAGAAACTATGTTTAAAGTCTCTTAGGGACTTTTGGAAGAACACTTCGTTTAATTCTGCTAGAAACACATTTTATTTTATGTCTTTAGGATTCTTAAATACTCCGAAGCAGAATATGCTCCCCCAATATATATAGCTGAGATGGAAAAAGAGGAGAAACAAGGAGATGTGATTTTAGTGTCTGGGATTAGAACTGGTGCTGCTGTTGTAAAAGTTCGAATTCATGAACCATTCTATAAGGTAAAAAGTTTGTGTGCTATAAATTTTCCTTACTTGTTTTTTCAAGATATGGTCTTACTCTGTTGCCCAGGTACTACAAGAATGCACTACCCGCCCTGTTTTTTTTTTTTGTTTTGTTTGTTTGTTTGTTTGTTTGTAGAGACAGACAGGGTTTCACCAGGTTGCCCAGGCTGGTCTCAAACTTCTGAGCTCAAGCAGTCTGCCTGCCCCAGTCTCCTAAAGTGCTGGGATTACAGGCGTGAGCCCACACAACTGGCCAGTGTTATAAATTTTTCATTTAATAGTCTTGCCTATGGAAAATATAGTTTTTTATGTTTATCTATAGTAGAAGCCCTCTAGTCTGATGTGATTTGGGCCAATAGTTGGTCATTTAATTGAAAAAGTTATTTGAAGTAGGTAAGCATTAAACAATTATCTTAAACATTTTATTGCCTGATTACAATTACAAATGTGACTGGCATTTTCTCTTAAAATATATAACTACATTTCATTCACCAATCCTTGATGTAGGTGCAAGGCCTTTCTTTGACCATGAGTTCACTGATTTGAAATCTACATACACTTTCTCCAATAAACTACAGTTTCTAATTTCTTCCTTTTTTGGGGTGGGGGGGTTTCAAGTGATCCTTGTGCCTCAGCCTCCCAAATATCTGGGATTACAGGTGTGTGTCACCGTGCCCAACTAATTTTTGTATTTTTAGTAGAAACAGAGTTTCACCATGATGGCCAGGCTGGTTTCAAACTTCTGGCCTCAAGTGATCCACCTGTCTCGGACTCCTAAAGTGCTAGGATTACAGGCGTGAGCCACCACGCCCGGCCCTAATTTCTAGTCAAGTAAAAATTTAGATGCAGGAAGAATTTGAGTGCAGAAATTTATATTTTAAAGGATTTTCCCTAATATTTTACATTTCTCACTTATACCTAATTGATAGTATATATTAGCAGCTTGCCTTTAACTTTTTTTGACACATTTAAATTTTTAATAGAAATAACAGTTCTCTTTTCACATCTATAGTTTTTGTTTTAATGTGATTATAATTACAAGCACAACTTGCATAAATAGGTTTGGGAAAAACAAATGTTTTTTGGTAAGCATTTAATTCAATGGCAAGAACATGAGTGTGTGGACCTCCCAGAGAGAAGCCTACCAACCTTGCATTGGGTAAATCTTCATAAAAATCAATGTGTTCAACAGAGAGTGGAAAGTAACTTAATCTGGCAAGTCAGTCAATTGGAGGTTGGCTAAAAGAATTTCTGTGTTCTACAATTGAGTCTTACCTTTTCTCATTTCAGCATACTTGACTTTTTATTTACCGACTTTTTTTCTTTTAGAAGACTTTCTTGTTCTAAGTCTGAGTACCTTAGAAAGTTAATAAGGTATTAAGATTCATAATCACTTTTTAAGGCTAGCTGAAATTATGACTTGTGATTAGGAAAGCTTTTAAAAAAATCTTTATAAAAAAATTTAAAAGAAGTTTAAAAGAAGTAAGCTTTTAACAAGAAAGATGACTGTGAAGATTCCGTCCATGGAAACTGTTTTTTTTTTCTTTCCCTCCCTCTTTTAGAAAGTGGCAGCAGCCTTAATACGTCTGCTTGTTTTGGAGAATATATTTCTTATACCATCCCATGATATTTATCTCTTAGTAGGAACATATATTAAATACCAAGTTGCAAAAATGGTTCAAGGGAGAGTGACAGGTAAGGTGATTTATTTTTTCTCCTATGACTCACATTTCCCAAATCTTTTCTGCTGACAAGATCAGCAACTCCACATTACATATGAAAAATACTTGTGTTTTTAGATTTTGTGGTAAAGTGTTAATTGCTGTACTTAACTAATATTAGACAGAAATAGCCCCATATCTTGAATATATTAATGGCATAGTTAGGCTGCTTAGCTTCGGTGCCAATAGGCATCTGAATTCTCTATTAAAACAACAACTAGCCAGGCATGGTGGCTCTCACTTGTAATTCCAGCTACTCTGGAAGCTGAGGCAGGAAGATTGCTTGAGGCCAGAAGTTGGAGACCAATCTAGGCAACAGAGCAAGATCCCCATATCTTTATTATTTTTTTATTTTTATTTTTTTGAGATGGGGGTCTCACTCTGTTGCCCAGGTTGTAATACAGTGGCATGATCATGGCTCATTGCAACATTGAACTCCTGTGCTCAAGTGATCCTCCCACCTCAGCCTCCTGAATGGCTGGAACTACAGGTTCCTGCCACCATATCAAGCTCTTTTTTTTTTTTTTTCTAGATGTAGTCTCTCTCTGTCACCTAGGCTGGAGTGCAGTGGCATGATCTCGGCTCACTGCAACCTCCACCTCTGGGTTCAAGCAATTCTCCTGCCTCAGCCTCCCGAGTAGCTGGGATTACAGGTGTGCGCCACCATGCCCAGCTAATTTTTTGTATTTTTAGTAGAGATGGGGTTTCACCATGCTGGCCAGGCTGGTCTCAAACTCCTGGCCTCATGATCCATCTGCCTCAGCCTCCCAAAGTGCTGGGATTACAGGCATGAGCCATCACTCCCGGCCTCTTTTTTTTTTTTTTTTTTTTTTGTTAGAGATGGGATCTCATTATGTTACCCAGGCTGGTCTTGAACTCCTTGTCCCAAGTGATTCTCCCACCTTGGCCTCCCTCCCAAAGGGCTGAGATTATAGGTGTGAGCTACTGTGCCAAGCTGAGACCTCATCTCTAAAAATAACTAAATAAATAAAACAATTAAAGCTTTACTAGCTTTTGAAGGGAAAGTTAAGACACTTTACCAGAAGGGACCTGAATGATCATTGCAATGATCTTTGCAAAAGTTGTTTCTTGAGAAACTCAATTCATTGACTGAAAGCTTAATATTCTGTTGATACTAAAAGTTACATTGAGCTTTTTTTTTTTTTTTTTTTTTTTTTTTTTTTTTTTTTTTTTTTTTTTGAGATGTATTCTCACTCTGTCGCCCAGGCTGGAGTGTAGTGGCATGATCTCGGCTCACTGCAACCTCTGCCTCCCAGGTTCAAGCGATTCTCCTGCCGCAGCCTCCCGAGTAGCTGGGATTACAGGAGCCCGCCACTACGCCCAGCTAATTTTTTGCATTTTTAGTAGAGATGGGGTTTCACCTGTTGCCCAGGCTGGTCTCGAACTCCTGACCTCGTGGTTCACCCACCTCGGCTTCCCAAAGTGCTGGGATTACAGGCGTGAACCATCGCACCTGGCCTAAAAGTTACATTGAGCTTTTAAAGTATGTATTGGCTCCATTAACATTAATCTTTTTCTTACTGATGATGACCCCTCCTGCTACTCAGTTCACTAGTTTTTAAGAATACAAGCAAATCAATTCTTTCTTTCTCTCTCTCTCTATATATATTTTTTAAATTTTTATTTATTTATTTATTTTGAGACGGAGTTATGCTTTGTCGCCCAGGTTAGAGTGCAATGGTTTGATCTCAGCTCACTGCAACCTCCACCTCCCAGGTTCAAGCGATTCTCCTGCATCAGCCTCCCGAGTAGCTGGGATTACAGGCACACGCCATCACACCCGGCTAATTTTGGTATCTTTAGTAGAGACGGGGTTTCACCATGTTGGCCAGGCTGGTCTCGAACTCCTGACTTCAGGTGATCTGCCCGCCTTGGCCTCCCAAAGTGCTGGGATTACAGGCGGAGCCACCACACCCAGCCTCCAGCAATATATTTTAACTCATATGCACCCCCCAGATGGTTACATGTAGAAATTCATCATAGCAGGAAAAACATTAGAAGCAGATCATACTCTTATTTTATGTCTGCTTCCTGATCATTCCTTTATGATCAAGAATACATCATTATCTACTGGAATGGCTGCTGTCATTACATTTATGTATCTTTCATGTCTTACAGAGGTGAAATTTCCCCTGGAACATTATATACTGGAATTGCAAGACCATAGAGTTGCACTTAATGGGTCTCATTCTGAGAAAGTGGCTATACTGGATGACAAAACAGCCATGGTGACTGCCTCACAACTGGGCCAGACTAATCTTGTCTTTGTCCATAAAAGTATCCTTTTGTTCAAGTTTTAGCTGCCAGTCTACACTTCCTTGAGCATCCTAGACATGTTCTTTGGTAAAATAATTTATTAAGAATGATTATGGCCGGGCGCGGTGGCTCACGCCTGTAATTCCAGCACTTTGGGAGGCCGAGGCGGGCTGATCACAAGTTCAGGAGATCGAGACCATCTTGGCTAACACGGTGAAACCCTGACTCTACTAAAAATACTAAAAATTAGCCAGGCGTGGTGGCGGGCGCCTGTAGTCCCAGCTACTCGGGAGGCTGAGGCAGGAGAATGGTGTGAACCCGGGAGGCAGAGGTTGTAGTGAGCCAAAATCGTGCCACTGCACTCCAACCTGGGCAGCACAGCGAGACTCCGTCTCAAAAAAAAAAAATGATTATAATACTACTACAGTGTTTTCCTATAGGTTTTATTTTTAATAAAGAATTATAAGTTATCGGCCGGGCGCGGTGGCTCACGCCTGTAATCCCAGCACTTTGGGAGGCCGAGGCGGGCGGATCACGAGGTCAGGAGATTGAGACCATCCTGGCTAACACGGTGAAACCCCGTCTCTACTAAAAATACAAAAAATTAGCCGGGCGTGGTAGTGGGCGCCTGTAGTCCCAGCTACTCGGGAGGCTGAGGCAGGAGAATGGCGTGAACCCGGGAGGTGGAGCTTGCAGTGAGCCGAGATCGCGCCACTGCACTCCAGCCTGGGCGACAAAGCAAGACTCCGTCTCAAAAAAAAAAAAAAAAAAAAAAGAATTATAAGTTATTACTGTCATAATTTCTAGCAGAGTAAGTAGAGAAAAGGAGTATAGCTGGAACTTGGGATCTACTAACTTCAATGCTTATTTGCAACCTCAATCAAATTGTAATTAGGGAAATAAAAACACTGTAGTTAGGGGAATGGGGAAAACGGAGTTTGGAAGAACATGTGAGAATTTTATTTAATTCTCTTTTCTATTTGTACATGATAATTGAGAAAATATGCTGTTGTCTCCAGTAGATGTTTAACTAATATTTTTATTGTGTTGAGAGCAATTTTTAAAAATTCACCAAACCTGCTATGCAAGGATTGAACAAAGAAAGGTACACAGAGGCCGGGCGTGGTGGCTCACGCATGTAATCCCAGCACTTTGGGAGGCCGAGGCCGGCTGATCACCTGAGGTCGGGAGTTCGAGAACAGCTTGACCAACATGAAGAAACCCCGTCTCTACTAAAAATACAAAAATTAGCCGGGCGTGGTGGCGCATGCCTGTAATCCCAGCTACTCGGGAGGCTGAGGCAGGAGAATCGCTTGAACCCCTGGGAAGTGGAGGTTGCGGTGAGCCAAGATCACACCACTGCACTCCAGCCTGGGCAACAAGAGCAAAACTCCATCTTTTTTTTTTTTTTTGAGACGGAGTCTCGCTGTCGCCCAGGCCGGAGTGCAGTGGCGCGATCTTGGCTCACTGCAGGCTCCGCCCCCGGGGTTCACGGCATTCTCCTGCCTCAGCCTCCCTAGTAGCTGGGACTACAGGCGCCCGCCACCTCACCCAGCTAATTTTTTGTATTTTTAGTAGAGACGGGGTTTCACTGTGTTAGCCAGGATGGTCTCGATCTCCTGACCTCGTGATCCGCCCGCCTCGGCCTCCCAAAGTGCTGGGATTACAGGCGTGAGCCACCGCGCCCGGCCTGAAACTCCATCTCAAAAAAAAAAAAAAGGTACACGGAGATCTGTAATAGTCAATGAAAACAGAAGAGAATGAAGATTTAAATTCTCAGAAAATTGAAACATGATTTGGACTCCATCTCTCTGTGTTTTATTTGGTATTTTTTTTGAATATTTTAATCTGAAAGAAATTCATTCAGCAAATATCTATTATATTTCTACTATATGCTCAACATTGTTCTAAGCTCTGGGTATACAAATTGCCATTTTGTCCAGTATAGTTAGATTCTTAAAATATTATTATTATTATTATTTATTATTTTTTTTGAGGTGGAGTTTTGCTCTTGTTGCCCAAGCTGGAGTGCAGTGGCGCGATTTCTGCTCACTCCCGCCTCCGCCTCCCGGGTTCGAGTTATTCTCCTGCCTCGGCCTCCTAAGCAGCTGGGATTACAAGTGTGCACCACCATGCCCGGCTAATTTTTGTATTTTTAGTAGAGACGGGGTTTCACCATGTTGGCCAGGCTGGTCTTGAACTCCTGACCTCAGATGATCCACCCACTTCGGCCTTCCACAGTGCTGGGATTACAGGCATGAGCCACTGTGCCTGGCCAAAAAATTATTATTTTTGTAGAGACAGGGTCTCACTCTGTTGCCCAGGCTGGAGTGCAGTGGTGCAATCTTGGCTCTTGGCTCACTGCAACCTGTAAACTCCCAGGCTCAAGTGATCCTCCCAGCTCAGCCTCAAGTAGCTGGGACCACAGGCACGTGCCACCACGCCCAGCTAATTTTTGTATTTTTTTGTAGACACAAGGTCTCGCCATGTTGCCCACACTGCTCTTGAACTCCTGGACTCAAGCGATTCACCTGCCTTGGCCTCCCAAAGTGCTAGGATTCCAGGCATGAGCCACCACACCCAGCCAGATTTTTTTTTTTTTTTTTTTTTAGAGATAGAGTCTCACTCTGATGCCCAGGTTAGAGTGCAGAGGCATGATCATAACTCACAGTAGCCTTGAGCAATCCTCCCACCTCAGCCTTCTGAGTAGCTGGGACTATAGGCATACACCACCGTGCCATACTAATTGTGTCTTTTTTTGTAGAGATGTCTTGCTAGGCTGAGTAGGCTGGATGAACTACTGGCCTTAAATGAACCTCCTGCCTAGGCCTCCCAAAGTGCTTGGATTACAGGTGTGATCCACCACACCCAGTCTTTACCTAGCATAGTTAGAAAAGTCCTCTCTGATGAGGCGACACTGGCACAATAAGCCATGTGGATAATTGGTGAAAGACTTCTAGGGAAAGGAAAGAGCAATGGCAAAGGTTCTGAAGTAGGAACATATTTGGCATGATTAAAGAAGGGTAAGGAAGACAGTGAAGCTAAAGTGCAGTGAATCAGGAAATAGTAGAAGTAATAGAGTAGGGGAGGGGCAGATTAGGTAGGGCCTAGTAGGCTTACTCTGCATAAGAATGTCTCTACTTTGGGCACACTGTCTGTAGCGTAGCCCTGCTCCAAAAGGAGCAGTACCTCTGCTACTCCACTTCAAGAAAAGTTGCTAACACCAAAAAAATTCTATCAGACTTGAAAGGTACAGTATTTCTTGTATAATATTGTTAGTTAGCAGCCTATATTATTTGTCTAACACACATTAAGGAGAGTTATTGATCCAATGTTGTTTGCTTTTTAGTCATTTTAAGGTACCTAGGACATTTTTCAACAAATACAATCATACCTACAAAATAAATTAAGTTATTCAATATTTATTGAGCCCCAACTGTGTGTCAGGAACTTCCCTGAATTCCCCAGGTGAACTTAAATGTTCTTTTTTTCCCCCATATTTTCAGTTCATATTGTTATTTTTTTCCAAAGTATCAAATATTAAAATACATTGTATTTGTCTATTTATATATCTTTTTTGAGGACATGGATGGTGACTATTCATAATGTGTCCCAGCACCTGGCATAGAGTAGCTGGTGGAACTGTTCATGGAGATGGAGAATATAAGAGAAAGAGCAGTTTTAAGGAAAAAGATAGCGAGTTCAGTTTTTCACATGTTAAATTAAAACATCGAAACTGTGGGATAGATATCCAAGCAGAAATTTTCATTATGCCTCCGGAGGAGAAAGATTGAGGATCAAGATAGATCCTCAAGGATCAAGAAAGATTGAGGATCAAGATAGATATTTGAAAGTTAGTTTATAGATAGGTGATAGTTGGAGCTATTGTAGACAAAATCACCTAGGGAAATTATATACAGTGAGAGAATTTGGCCAAAGACAAAATTGTGTAATGCTAGCTTTTAAGGTTCGTATGGGAAAAGAGGACATGTGAGGAGGATCTGAAGGAATGCTTAAAATGTAGTATTATAGAAAAACCAAGGATGGGCGCAGTGGCTCATGCCTATAATCCCAGCACTTTGGGAGGCTGAGGCAGGTGGATCACTGGTCACGAGTTTGAGACCAGCCTGGTCAACATGGAGAAACCCTGTCTCTACTAATAATATAAAAATTAGCAGGGCATGGTGGTGCACACCTGTAATCCCAGCTACTCAGGAGGAACTCCTGAGGCAGGAGAATCACATGAACCTAGGAGGCAGAAGTTGCAGTGAGCCGAGATGGCACCACTGCGCTCCAGCCTGGGCGACAGAGTGAAACTGAGTCTCAACTAAAAAAAAAAAAAAAGAAAAAAAGAAAGAAAAACCAGAGAGAGGAGTTTCCTGATAACCAAATTAGGAATTTACAAAGAGGAGAAAACTGTTCAACAGGTCAAATCTTGTAGTGATGTCAAGATAAAGACTGAAAGGTTGTAGTAACTAGGAGGTCTTAGGTCACTTTGTCAGTAAAAACAGCTTGGCTTTCATAAGGACAAAAACAAAGAAGTTTGAAAAAGACACAAGGAATACTTTTTTTTTTTAAGGTTGGAAAAACTTGAACATTTCTCTTAATATTTCTCTTAATTAAAGAGAGAAATATGGCAGAGATAAGGGAGAAAGGAGAGCCAGTTGATGGAGCATGTTTTCTGAGAGGCAACAGAAAATGAGATTTGGAATGCAGATGGAAGGCTTAGATCTTATTCTGATATCTTATTCCGGTATCAGAAGAATGAATTGTTTTAGAGATCTGCTGAGATGTTTCCTCATTTGTAAAATGAAGTGAATGTTGTTATTGCTGACTTTCCTTCTAGGTTTTTTTTTTTTTTTTTTTTTTTTTGAGATGGAGTCTCGCTTTGTTGCCCGGGCTGGAGTGCAGTGGCGCCATCTTGGCTCACTGCAAGCTCCACCTCCCGGGTTCACGCCATTCTCCTGCCTCAGCCTCCCAAGTAGCTGGGATTACAGGCGCCTGCCACCACGCCTGGCTAATTTTTTGTATTTTTTTTTTGGTAGAGACGGGATTTCACCGTGTTAGCCAGGATGGTCTCAATCTCCTGACCTCGTGATCCACACGTCTCGGCCTCCCAAAGTGCTGGGATTACAGGCGTGAGCCACCGCGCCCGGCCCTAGCTGTTATATTTTATGAATATTATGGTAAAGTACATATCAGAACTAAACCTAAGTTTGGCACAGAGTTACCATAAAGTATTTAGAAGATTTGCTTTAGGCCAGGCACAGTGGCTCATGCATGTAACCCTAGCACTTTGAGAGGCTGAGGCAGGAGGACCGCTTGAGTCCAGGAGTTTAAGACCAGTCTAGGCAACATAGTGAGACCCCTGTCTCTACAAAGAGTAAAAGGTTAGCCAGATGTGGTGGTGCAGACCTATAGTCCCAGTTACTCAGAGGCCTGAGGGTAGGAGAATCGCTTGAGTCCAGGAGTTAGAGAGGCTGCAGTGAGCTGTGATTGTACCACTGCACTCAGCCTGGGTGACAGAGTGAGACCCTGTCTCAAAAAAAAAAAAAAAAAAAAAAAAAAAAACTGGGGCCAGGCGCAGTGGCTCACGCCTGTAATCCCAACGCTTTGGGAGGCTGAGGCGGGTGGATCACCTGAGGTCAGGAGTTCGAGACCAGCCTGGCCAACATGGCAAACACTGTCTCTACTAAAAATACAATAATTAGCTGGGCGAGGCGGCGCACGCCTATAGTCCCAGCTACTTGGGAGGCTGAGGTAGAAGAATCGCTTGAACATGGGAGGCAGTGGTTACAGTGAGCCAAGATCATGCTGTTGCACTCTAGCCTGGGTGACAGAGTGCAATGGCGCAATCTCAGCTCACTGCAACCTCTGCCTCCTGGGTTCAAGCAATTCTTCTGCCTCAGCCTCCTGAGTAGCTGAGATTACGGGTGCCTGCCACCACACCTGGCTAATTTTTGTATTTTTAGTAAAGACAGGGTTTCACCATGTTGGTCAGGCTGGTCTTGAACTCCTGACCTCAGGCAATCCACCCACCTCGGCCTCCCAAAGTGCTGGTATTACAGGCGCAAGCCACCGTGCCCAGCCAATTTTTAAATTATTTTTAGAGATGGGGTCTCACTATGTTGGCCAGGCAGGTCTTGAATTCCTGGGCTCAAGTGATCCTCTCATCTCAGCCTCCCAAAATGTTGGGATTACAGGCATGAGCTACTGTGCCCAGTCTAAATTAGTGTATTTCAGTTTGAGTGTTTTCTGTTCAGCCATGTCAGTTATGTCTTTGTTTGTTTGTTTGTTTTGAGATGGAGTCTCGCTCTGTTGCCCAGGCTGGAGTGCAATGGTGGGATCTCGGCTCACTGCAACCTCTGCCTCCTGGGTTCAAGTGATTCTCCTGTCTCAGCCTCCTGAGTAGCTGGGATTACAGGTGTCTGCCACCACGCTCAGCTAATTTTTGTATTTTTAGTAGAGACGGGGTTTCATCATGTTGGCTAGTCTGGTCTCGAACTCCTGACCTTGTGATCCGCCCCCCTCGGCCTCCCAAAGTGCTAGGATTACAGGCGTGAGCCACCATGACCGGCTTTTTTTTTTTTTTGAGATGGAGTCTTGCTGTTGCCTAGGCTGGTGTGCAGTGGTGCCATCTCAGCTCACTGCAACCTCTGCCTCCCAGGTTCAAGTGATTTTTCTGCCTCAGCCTCCCGAGTCGCTGAGATTACAGGAGCGCACCACAAACCTGCTTATTTTTGTGTTTTTAGTAGAGACGGGGTTTCACCATGTTGGCTAGGCTGGTCTTGAACTCCTGACCTGAAGTGATCCACCTGCCTCGGCCTCCCAAAGTGCTGTGATTACAGGCATGAGCCACCGTGCCTGGCCAGTTATGTGTTTCTCAGAGCAGAAGTAATTTATTCTTAGCTTTTGGATGTAGTATATTTTTGAGAACAAAGCATATTCTTAATTAGATTGTATATAGACTGATACTGGAATAAATTTATATTTCTGCCAGGATTATCTGAAATGGTAGTGGTAGAATGAGGTATAAGTGACCCAGAAGTATCTTTGATGGCAAGCAGAGAACATTTTGGTATTAAACATTTACTGCAAATAACAGAAAATCAACTAGTAATTTTGAAACTATCTGTGGAGTTCTGGGCATTAGGCATGTTGCTGGATGGCAAGTCATGCCTCTCCCTCTGCCTCCATCAACAGTTCATCCCTTCAGCCAGAAGGTCTCTTCCTCCAGAATGGAGCCACTTTGTCCTGCTTCCATACTGGGCTCCTATGTAGGTATTTATTTGGAGAAAGGGATCTGCAGCTACATTAATATTAAAAGCACAAAGCATGATCTTTTTTCTCCCTATCTTCCTCAAATTTGAAATTCAAGAATATCTGACTCATAAGATGACTAAGAGTCCCTCAGACTTTTTGTAGAAGTATACACATTTAAGTTTTGGCTTTCCAAAGGATAATAAAAGATAGGATTTTTGTTTGTTTTCATTTGTGCATTTGTTTGTTTGTTTGTTGTTTGTTTGTTTTTCTCCTTTGGTACCTCACCTTTTCACCCAACTCTGGCTCACATGATTTCCTTAAGCAAAAATTAAGATGTTCATATGCGATCTGTGTCTGGACTCCCAAATTGCACCATATATGTTGTTGAGCCTGGATTTTTAGGTATTTTAGATCATACTTTTCAGAAAGATGGATAGCTTAAATGATTTCACTAAAATGAGTGCATTATACAGCATTTCTTCAACTTTCAACTTTCATTCTGGGACTTAATTTCAAATTCAACCTTACTTTGACATGTTTTATCAAATTGTTCTGATTAAATGCTATCACAAGAGTGAAGCATGTTGAAACAGATTGTGAAAAAAATATGAAAATCCGTATAATACAATTTTGAGGTTAGGAAAAGAAACTTTATACAAGGAAAAAAGAATCTTAATGCTCATAGGCCATATGAAACAATGAATCTGACTGAATGAAGCTGAAATATTGCCTGACACATTAGGAATGAGCTGAAAGTATGGTTTCTTCTTGTCTACAGATATAAGTGAAAGTGTTTCTTTTTTTTGTTTGTGTTTGTGTTTGTTTTTGTTTTTGTTTGAGACAGGGTCTTGCTCTGTCACCCAGGCTGGAATGCAGTGGCATGATCTTGGCTGACTGCAACCTCTGCCTCTCAGGCTCAAGCAATCTTCACACCTTAGCCTCCCAAGTAGCTAGGACTACAGGTGCGCCACCATGCCTGGCTAATTTTTGTTTTCTGTAAAGATGGGATTTTGCCACATTGCCCAGGCTGGTCTCAAACTCCTGAGCTCAAGCAATCTGCTCTCCTCGGCCTCCCAAAGTGCCAGAATTAGAGGTGTGAACCACCATGCCCAGCCTAAAGTGTTTCTTTATACCTGAGATGAGCTAAATTAAACCAGGATTTTTGGAACCCTAAATTATTATACAATTTTTTCTTTTTGGTCTGAGTCAGTGTCTGGCTCTGTTGCCCAGGCTGGAATGCAATGGGCTACAGCCCACTGTAGCCTCCAATTCCTGGGGTCAAATGATCCTTCCACCTCAGTCTCCTGAGTAATGGAACTATAGCCGCGAGCCACCACGTTCAGCTAATTTTTAATTTTTTTGTAGAGATGGGATCTTGCCGTGTTGCCCAGGCTGGTCTCAAACTCCTGGGTTCAAGCAATTCTCCCTTCTTGGCCTCCCAAAGTGCTAGGATTATAGGCGTGAGCCACCAGGCCAAGCCTTATACAATTTGAGAGAAGGAACTAAAAGATCTACTTTGGAGAGCTGGGTGCAGTGGTTCATGTCTAATTCCAGCACTTTGGGAGGCTGAGGCTGGTACATCGCTTGAGCCGAGGAGTTCGAGACCAGTGTGGGCAACATGATGAAACCCTGTCTCTACTATAAATGGAAGAATTAGCCAGGCGCAGTGTTCTAAGCCTGTAGTCCCAGCTACTCAGAAGACTAAGGTGGAAGGATCACCTGAGCCCAGGAGGTCGAGGCTGCAGTGGGTCATGATGACACCACTGCACTCCAGCATCTGTGACAGTGAGACCCTGTTTCAAAAAATAACAACAAAAAAATCTACTTTAGACCAGGCACAGTGGCTCAGGCCTGTAATTCCAGCACTTTGGGAGGCTGAGGCAGGCAGATCACTTGAGGCCAGGAGTTTGAGACCAGCCTGGCCAACATGGCAAAACCTCATCTCTACTAAAAATACAAAAATTAGCTGAGCATGCATGGTAACGCACACTGATAATCCCAGTTACTTGGGAGGCTGAGGCACAAGAATCAGTTGAACCCAGGAGGCAGAGGTTGCAGTGAGCTGAAAACATCACTGCACTCCAGCCTGGGTGACAAAGCAAGACTCTCAAAAAAAAAAAAAAAAAAAAAAGAACCTACTTTGGAAACCATCTCCATCTATTAGTAAATTTTGCTGTTTGAACAGCTTTATAAAGATTGTATTTTTAAATTCATTGTGTAGAAAAATGTTAGCCTCTTCTAATATTTTTGTTTCTTGATTTGTGTATAGGTTTCACTGTCCAACCTGGAAACCGATGGAGTCTAGAGGTGGGACAGGTATATGTCATTACAGTAGACGTCTTTGATAAAAGCAGCACAAAGGTCTATATTTCAGATGTGAGTCAGTCTTTTTTATTTTTCTGAGCTCCTTGTGGGGATAAGATACATAAGATGTAAAGTGGACCATCTTCCTGGCTAGAAAGCCCTCTTTCTTTCTTTGATTCTAGATTTTTACCTTTGGAAAAGCAAGTTGCTAATTTATTATTATCATTAATTCTCTTCTTCTTCTACTTTTTCTTCTTTTTTTTTTTTTTTAAAGAGACACAGTCTCGCTCTGTCACCCAGACTGGAGTACAGTGGTGTGATCATAGCTCACTGCAGCCTCCAACTTCTGGGCTCAAGCAATCCTCCTGCCTCAGCTGGGATTAAAGGCATAAGCAACCATGCCCAGCTAGTTCTGTTCTTGAGGAATGCTAAATCAGAAGTAAAAGATATAATTTGGTCAGAATTATAGAAAAGAGGTGAAATGAGTACCAGTGATAACACTTTGGAGGGTGTCCTCATTCTACAACTTCACATCCTAGATGGTTACCAGAGTTTTGTAGTGGTGAGAGTAGTAATATGAATATCAGATGTGAAGTATTGTACTCACTCTCTAGGGTCCTTATTTAATCCTGAGAACTGTCAATTTATAAAATGGTAAAAATTACACTAAAATTTGCATAAGCTTTGAGTCTTGCTATTCCTGATGTTTGCCATTGATAGATCTTTCAAAAACTAGTACCATTTTAAAATTATATCTCCCCAACTTTTAATTTCTATGAGGGAGAGCAAAAGTTTTGTTTTTATCTCTTTATTCCATGAATGCATAGCTACAGTTTTATAGATGCTTTGGGATTAAGATGACTTCAGGGAAAGAACATATCTTCAGGTTTGTGTTACTGTGGGGCTGATTTTCAGAATCTCAGGATTACACACGACTTTCCTAAGGAGTACTTTGAAGAGCAACTAACTACCGTGAATGGATCTTACCATATAGTAAAAGCCCTGAAAGATGGTGTTGTGGTAATAAATGCATCCCTGACCTCCATCATTTACCAGGTAGGAATTAAACAGACAGTGTTTGTATTCTAAGAACACTGAAGAAGCTTGGCTGACTTGTTGATTTGCAAGCAGATATATAGCATATACCACCTTTATCTTTCAGAAAAATAAATAAACAGATAAACAGCAAACTCGTAAGTGTATACCTCTACAAATTTTCTGTTCTAATCTATGTTATTGTACATTAAAATATCTGCATTTGCTGTCATTGTGTATATATCATTTGGGGTTTCAGGTTTCATTAAAAACATTTCTCTCCCTTCCTTTCTTTCTTCCTTCCTTCCTTTCTTTCAGAGAGGGCCTCATTTCATCAGCCAGGATGGAGTGCAGTGGTGCACTCATGGCTCACTGCAGCCTGGACCTCCCAGGCTCAAGCAATCCTCCCACCTTAGCCCCCCAAGTAGCTGGGACTACAGGAACATGCCACCACACCTGGCTAATTTTTGTTTTTGTTTAGTTTTTTGAGTCAGAGTCTCACTCTGTTGCCCAGGCTGGAGTGCAGTGGCGTGGTCTTGGCTCACTGCAACCTCTGCTTCCTGGGTTCAAGCGATTCTCCTGCCTCAGCCTCCTGTGTAGCTGGGGTTATAGGCATCCACCACCATGCCTGGCAAATTTTTGTATTTTTAGTAGAGACAGGGTTTCACCATGTTGGCCAGGCTGGCCTTGAACTCCTGGCCTCAAGTGATTCACCCGCCTCAGCCTCCCAAAGTGCTGGGATTACAGGCATGAGCCACCACAACCGGCCACACCTGGCTAATTTTTAAATTTTTTGTAAAGAAGGCATTTCACTGTGTGGCACAGGCTGGTCTTGAACTCTTAGGCTCAAGTCTCAAGTGATCCTTCCATGTCAGCCTCCCAAAGTGCTGGGATTATAGGTGTGAGCCACTACACTCAGCCATAATGTATTTCATATGCACATTTCCATGTGTCATCATGTCCACAGAGCGTACTTTATTTTTCTTTTTTTGGAGACAAGTCTCACTCTGTCACCCAGGCTGGAGTGCAATGGCATCATCATAGCTCACCTGCAGCCTCGACCTCCTGGGCTCAAGTGATTCTCCTGCCTTAGCCTTCCAAGTAGCTGGGACTACAGGCGTGTGCCACCACACCCAGCTAATTTTTATATTTTTTGTAGAGACAGGTTCTTGCTATGTTGCCCACAATGGTCTCAAACTCCTAGGCCCAAGTGTTCCTCCTGCCTTGGCCTCCCAAAGTGTTGGGATTACAGGTGTGAGCCACCACTACCAGGTGCATAGAGTACTATTAATTCTAAAAATCCAAAGGTTTAATATGCCAATTTATTTACCCATGCCCCAAACATTGAATGTTTGCATTTTTTCCATTTTTTTTTTACTGTTGTAAATGGCATAACTGAGTATCTTTGTATATTTTTTTTCATTTTGGATTATTTCCATACTGTGTAACAACAGAAATGGTTATTGAGTAAAGGGATAAGGAATGAATCTGTTTCTAATGCCTCCAAAATACATAAGTATCCTGATTTTTACTAGCCTGCCAAACCCGCTTTCCTCTCCCAAACCTACTTTTTCTCCAATGCTCCTTTCACTCAGTTTAGACAAAATCCAAAGTCACCCTTGACTCTGCCTTCTCCCTCAGCTTCTGTATTCAATACATTATTAAGTGCCATGTCAATTCTTCTAAATGCCCGTCAAATCTATTTTTTTTTTTACCATCCCCATTGTGCTCTCTCTCTCTCTCTTTTTTTTTTTTTCTTTTTGAGATGGAGTCTCACTCTGTTGCCCAGGCTGGAGTGCAGTGGCGCGATCTCAGCTCACTGCAACCTCCGCCTCCTGTGTTCATTCGATTCTCCTGCCTCAGCCTCCCAAGTAGCTAGGACTACAGGCGTGTGCCACCACGCCCGGCTAATTTTTGTAATATTTTTAGTAGAGATGGGGTTTCACCATATTGGCCAGGCTGGTCTTGAACTCCTGACCTTGTGAACCGCCCACCTTGGACTCCCAAAGTGCTAGGATTACAGGCGTGAACCACCGCGCCCAGGCTCTCTCTCTCTTTTTTTTTTTTAATTGAGACAGGGTCTCACTCTGTCACCCAGGCTGGACTGCAGTGGCACCATCACGGTTTACTGCAGCCTTGACCTCCTGGGCCCAAGTGATCCTCCTACCTCAGCCTCCTGAGTAGCTGGGACTACAGGTGCATTCCACCACTCCCAGCTAATTTTTTTGTAGAGATGAGTTTCACCATGTTGCCCTGGCTGGTCTCAAACTCCTGAACTCAGGTGATCCACCCACCTCAGCCTCCCAAGGTGCTGGGATTAGAGGTGTGAGCCACTGCACCTGGCCCTGGAACTGCCATACTGTTTTCTACAGTGGCTGCACCATGTTACATTCCACCAGCAATGTATAAGTGTTCCTATTTCTCCACAACCTTGTCAACACTTGTTATTTTCTGTTTTGTTTTCTTTGAGATGGAGTTTTGCTCTGTTGCCCAGACTAGAGTGCAGTGGCGCAATCTCGGCTCACTGCAACCTCCACCTCCTGAGTTCACACCATTCTCCTGCCTCAGCCTCTGAGTAGCTGGGACTACAGACGCCTGCCACCATGCCCGGCTAATTTTTTGTATTTTTAGTAGAAACGGGGTTTCACTGTGTTAGCCAGGATGGTCTTGATCTCCTGACCTCGTGATCTGCCTGCCTCGGCCTCCCAAAGTGCTGGGATTACAGGCGTGAGCCACCGCGCCGGGCCTGTTTTGTTTTTAAATAATAGCCATCCTAATGGGTAATAAGTAGTATCTAATTGTGGTTTTCATTTTCCTTTTCCTAATGATTAGTGTATGGGAAGTTTTTAAACTATGAATTCAATTTTAAAAATATATATACAGCCATTCATGTTATTTGGTAGTTTGTATCTTTGAAGGAATTTGTCCATTTTATCTAAGTGGTTGAATTTATCACATAAAGTTGTTCAAAATATTGTTTTACTAGTCTTTTGTTGTCTATAAAATCTGTAGTGATGTCCCCTTATTAATTCCTGATATTGGTCATTTATGTCTCTCTTGTTTTCTTTCTGAGTCTGGCTAGAGGTTTATAAATGTTATTGAGTTTTTCAAAGAACAACTGTTGGTTTCATTGACTTTTCTCTATTTGTCTGTTTTCTATTTCATTCATTTATGCTTTTGTATTATTCTCTTTCTTTTGCTTCGTTTGGATTTAGTTTGCTTTTCTTTTTAAAGTTTCTTTTTCTTGTTTTTTTTTTTTGAGATGGAGTCTTACTGTTGCCCAGGCTGGAGAGCAGTGGAACGATCTTGGCCCACTGCAACCTCCGCCTCCGGGGTTCAAGTGATTCTCCTGCCTCAGCCTCCCGAGCAGCTGGGATTACAGGTGCCCGCCACCATGCCCAGCTAATTTTTGTATTTTTAGTAGAGACGGGGTTTCACTATGTTGGCCAGACTGGTCTCAAACTCCTGATCTCAGGTGATCCACCCGCCTTGGCCTCCCAAAGTGCTAGGATTACAGGCGTGAGCCACCGCTTTCAGCCTTTAAAGTTTCTTATGGTGGAAGAACTTTATGATGGATCATTGGGTTATATCCTTCTTCTTTTTCAATATAAGCACTTCTGCCATATTCTATTGGTTATTCAGACCAATCCTAAAACAATGTATACTACATAATGGGGACTACACAAGGGGATGAATACCAGGAGTCAGAAATCTTTGGGGGCCATCTTTTAGTCTAGTTATCATAGATAGGTGCTCCAAATTCGTTCTGGGTTCCCTGATATTAGACTTAAATGATTTAATGAACCTGTTTCCAGTAATAAAGTGAGCGCTGGTATTCCATGGCATGCAATAGCAAAACAGCTGTTTAAATTATTACCTGTAGACACACTCCAGTCAAGTGCATAGAGAAGGCAAAGCTTTAGGTAACCAACTGGTTGCTCCCATAAAACATTACAGTGAAAGTAAGGGATTTAATATGATTGATCATTGTTGCTAAATGTGCTGGATAGTGTGGGGAAAGAAAATGGTTACATCAGGGCTTTAAATTCCCAGCACGAGATCCCCATAAGAGATCTAAAAGTTTCTCTGACTATCCTTGAAGAAGATCTCACTACCAGATTATTATACCTTGTCTGCAATCATGTGATTAAAATCAACAATAAAGGGATTTTTAAAGTACATATTTATAAATTTAATAATGCACTACTTTTTTTTTTTGAGACGGAGTCTCGCCCTGTCTCCCAGGCTGGTGTGCAATGGTGTGATGTCAGCTCACTGCGACCTCCGCCTCATGGGTTCAAGTGATTATCCTGCCTCAGCCTCGTGTGTAGCTGGGATTACAGGTGCGTGCCACCATGCCTGGCTAATTTTTTGTATCTTTAGGTAGAGACGGGGTTTCACCATGTTGGCCAGGCTGTTCTCGAACTCCTGACCTCGTGATCTGCCCGCCTCGGATAATGCATTTCTTTTTTTTTTTTTTAATTATTATACTTTAAGTTCTAGGGTACATGTGCACAATGTGCAGGTTTGTTACGTATGTATACATGTGCCATGTTGGTGTGCTGCACCCATTAACTCATCATTTACTTTAGGTATATCTCCTAATGCTATCCTTCCCCCCTCCCCCAACCCCACGACAGGCCCTGGGGTGTGATGTTCCCCTTTCTGTGTCCAAGTGCTCTCATTGTTCAATTCCCACCTATGAGTGAGAACATACGGTGTTTGGTTTTTTGTCCTTGCGATAGTTTGCTGAGAATTATGGTTTCCAGCTTCATCCATGTCCCTACAAAGGACATGAACTCATCCTTTTTTATGGCTGCATAGTATCCAGAATCTACAAAGAACTCAAACAAATTTACAAGAAAAAAACAACCCCATCAAAAAGTGGGCAAAGGATATGAACAGACACTTCTCAAAAGAAGACATTTATGCAGCCAACAGACACATGAAAAAATGCTCCTCATCACTGGCCGTCAGAGAAATGCAAATCAAAACCACAATGAGATACCATCTCACAACAGTTAGAATGGCAATCATTAAAAAGTCAGGAAACAACAGGTGCTGGAGAGGATGTGGAGAAATAGGAACGCTTTTACACTGTTGGTGGGACCGTAAACTAGTTCAACCATTGTGGAAGACAGTGTGGCGATTCCTCAAGGATCTAGAACTAGAAATACCACTTGACCCAGCCATCCCATTACTGGGTATATACCCAAAGGATTATAAGTCATGCTGCTATAAAGACACATGCACACGTATTTTTATTGTGGCACTATTCACAATAGCAAAGACTTGGAACCAACCCAAATGTCCATTAGTGATAGACTGGATTAAGAAAATGTGGCACATATACACCATGGATAATGCACTTCTAAATACAGTTGTCCCTTAGTATATGGGGGGAACTGGTTTCAGGACCCCACATATACCAAAATCCACACATACTCAAGTCCTACATTCGGCCCTGTAGAACCTTATTATTTATTTATTTATTTGGTTTTTTGTTTGTTTGTTTGTTGAGACCAGGTTTCCCTATTGTTGCCCAGGCTGGAGTGCAATGGTGTGATCTCAGCTTACTGCAACCTACGCCTCCCAAGTTCAAGCAATTCTCCTGTCTCAGCCTCCCAAGTAGCTGGAGTTACAGGCATGCACCACACGCTCAGCTAATTTTTTGTGTTTTTAGTAGAGATGGGGTTTCACCATGTTGGCCAGGCTGGTTTTGAACTCCTGACCTCAGGTGATCCACCCACCTCGTCCTCCCAAAGTGCTGGGATTATAGACATGAGCCACCTCTCCCAGCCAGCCCTGTAGAACCTTACACAAAAAGTTGGCCCTCTATATATGGGTGGGTTTTGCTTGTTTTTAAGTATGAGGTGAATTTCTTACCTTAGCACCTTTAAATGTTCTCATTTTCTTCTGAATAGCTTATAGTATCCCTTTGCCTTTACAGTTTATGGATGTCCAGGGTTCTTTCTTCTGAAAGTATGGTTTCCCTTACTATGTTGATTTTTTTAAAAACCTCTTTTATTTCAGGGAATTTTAAGCTATTTTCCCTGATTCTGATAATTAGTTTAGGTCTAGCACAACCCTTTTCATTATTATTTCATTTTCATTATTATTGAACCATAGTAGCTATGCTTATTTAATGAAGAGAAATATTTATTTATTTCTTTTGTAGATAGAAACTGGTTGAGTAATTTATGAGCATACCATTTTGCTGATGTTTTGAGTATATGAATGTGTATTATAAGAATAGTCCTTATAAAATATATTTTGCTCCTTTTTTCCTGCTCTTATAGAATAAAGATATTCAGCCTATAAAATTTCTAATCAAACACCAACAAGAAGTGAAGATTTATTTTCCCATCATGCTTACACCCAAATTTCTGGCATTTCCTCATCATCCTATGGGAATGTTATATCGTTATAAAGTACAGGTATGGTGTCCTATAAGGCTTCACAAGGACATAAGCCGGTTTCTCTAATAGCTTAATTTATTGAAATTTGATTAATGTTACATTTATTTCCTCCCAATCCTAAAAGTATAACTTGGGTTTTGGTGACAACCAAAATTATACTCTTGAAAAATGTCATCTATGACAAGACTTGGTTACAGATGCTTTCTGTCTCTCTTCCCAATATCCTTTCCTTGTGAGTTTTATAAAGTTCTGTTGTGTCTTTTTTTGACATTTTGTGACACTACCATTACTTTGCCTCCCTTTAGTATTTCTCTTGCCTGTTAAGGTACTTTACTATAGTGTCACAGTTTCTTTTCTTTCTTTCTTTCTTTTTTTTTTTCTGAGACAGAGTTTTGCTCTTGTTGGCCAGGCTGGAGTGTAATGGCACAATCTTGGCTCACTGCAACCTCTGTCTCCCAGGTTGAAGCGATTCTCCTGCCTCAGCCTCCGGAGTAGCTGGGATTACAGGCATGTGCCACCACTCCCGGCTAATTTTGTATTTTTAGTAGAGACAGGGTTTCACCATGTTGGCCAGGCTGGTCTCGAACTCCTGACGTCAGGTAATCCACCCACCTTGGCCTTCCAAAGTGCTGGGATTACAGGTGTGAGGCACCATGCCCAGCCTAGTGTCACAGTTTCTAATGTGTCCAAAAATAATTTATTACATTATGTTATTATTTTGTAAACTTTATTTCACCAGTCAAGTTTTACATTTTCACTTAAATTTTATTTTCTTCCGATTGTAATTAAATGTAATGTGCGTTTTCACAGGTAGAGGGTGGCAGTGGCAACTTTACCTGGACTTCTTCTAATGAAACAGTGGTCATAGTAACCACGAAAGGAGTGGTGACTGCAGGTCAGGTCAGGGGGAATAGTACTGTTTTGGCCCGAGATGTACAAAATCCCTTTCGATATGGAGAAATTAAGGTAAATGACTCTCCAGATATTCTTATTACCCCTACAACACTACTGTCTAAATTTAAGTAATTAACACACTTTAAAAAAAGAGCCCAACATGGCTATTTAAAAATATTACTCACATTCAGTCAAGAAATACTTTTTTTTTTGGAGACAGATGTTGCTCTGTTTCCCAGGCTGCAGTGCAGTGGCAAGATCTCAGCTCACTCACTGCAACCTCTGCCTCCCCGGTTCCAGTAATTCTCCTGCCTCAGCCTCCTGAGTAGCTGGGATTACAGGTGCCCACTACCACACCTGGCTAATTTTTGTATTTTTAGTAGAGGTGGGGTTTCTCCATGTTGGCCAGGCTGGTGTCAAACTCCTGACCTCAGGTGATCCGCCTGCCTCGGCCTCCCAAAGTGCTGGGATTACAGGCGTAAGTCACTGCACCCAGCCAGAAATACTTATTTTAAAAATATTTCTATAACTAGGTTGAATCTTGCTTCACTTAATAGTCACTTATTTAACATCTATGTTTGTTTCCTCATAGGATGATGTTAGTATCCACCTCGAAGGTTATTATCAGAATTATTGAAAAATGTTTTTAACTGGAAAATTTGAGGAAAAAAATGATGAAATGCATTCTGTATTTATTATACTAATTATAAAAACACATGTAAAACTGAAAACAGTAATAGGTAACATTTTGAGCATTTGTTACAGTGCTCTACAAGTTCAGAGAAACTTCCCTTGTAATGAACTATAGACATGATCACTGAAAGTATAGTCTTTGTTGTCAGGATTAAATGAGATAGTGTTTACTCCAGTGCTTGGCATATATTTAATATTTAATTAACGTTAACTTTTTTGTTATAGTTATACATATGATTTTTAAATGGCCTTTATAGTAACTTTATCTCTAGTGTCATATTTTGGTTTGTCAATCTGTTACTAAAAGATTGAAAACTCTTTTTTAGTATATTATGTAACCATTTTCCTATTTTTCTCCTTTATTTTTTCTTTTTTTGAGACTGAGTCTTGCTCTGTTGCCCAGACTGGAGGGCAATGGCATGATCATAGCTCACTGCAGCCTCAAACTCCTAGGACTCAAGCAGTTCTCCCGCCTTGGCCTCCCAAGTAGCTAGGACTACAGATATGCACCACCCCACACAGTTAATTTATTATTTTTGTAGAGACAGGGTCTCACTGTGTTGCCCAGGCTGGTCCCAAACTCCTGGCCTCAAGTGATCCTCCTGTCTTGGCCTTCCAAAGTGCAAGGATTACAGGTGTGAGCCACTGTACCCAGCCCCAGTTTTTTTTTTTTTTTTTCCCTGAGATGGAGTCTCACTCTGTTGCCCAGGCTGGAGTGCAGTGGCGTGATCTCAGCTCACTGCAACCTCCGCCTTTCAGGTTCAAGCAATTCTCCTGCCTCAGCCTCCTGAGTAGCTGGGACTACAGGCACTCGCCAACACACCCAACTAATTTTTTTTTTTTTTTTTTTTTTTTTTTGAGATGG
Source organism: Gorilla gorilla gorilla (assembly GCF_029281585.2). Lineage (NCBI taxonomy): Eukaryota > Metazoa > Chordata > Mammalia > Primates > Hominidae > Gorilla > Gorilla gorilla. The sequence goes on from NC_073224.2 coordinate 102,692,967, forward strand.
AGTCTCTCTCTGTCGCCAAGGCTGGAGTGCAGTGATGCGATCTTGGCTCACTGCAAGCTCTGCCTCCCAGGTTCACCCCATTCTCCTGCCTCAGCCTCCCGAGTAGCTGGGACTACAGGCATGTGCCACCATGCCCGGCCAATTTTTTGTATTTTTAGTAGAGATGGGGTTTCACCGTGCTAGCCAGGCTGGTCTCTATCTCCTGACCTCGTGATCCACCTGCCTCGGCCTCCCAAAGTGCTGGGATTACAGGCATGAGTCACCGCGCCTGGCCTAATTTTTTGTATTTTCAGTAGAGACGGGGTTTCACCATTATGGCCAGGCTGATCTCGAACTCCTGACCTCAAGTGATCCGCCCACCCCGGCCTTCCAAAGTGGTGGGATTACAGGCATGAGCCACTGCGCCCAGCCCCAGCCCCATTTTTAATATATGTTGCTGTTCTCTATAGGACTTAATAGTTTGCCATCACTCAGTGAACATTTATTATCTCGTAGGTATTATTGGACATTCAGAGATACATAACACATGATCCCTATCTTAAAGTATTTAAAGTATAACTAGGAAGATATATTGACATGAAAAAAGTCAAATAACATTTTAAGAAAATGATATGTGAGATATTTAAAGCCCTGTATGACTGAGAACTACTTGAATTGTACAGTAAGTGCTATTAGTTTGTAAAAGAGAAATCCTTGTGTATGGGATTATCAGAGACTATTATGAAAGAGGTTGTAACTTGAATAAGACTTTTGGAGGATGGAATAAAAGTAAGGCCCAAGGGTCAAATTTAGAGTGCTTCCTTATTTGGTAAATAAACTTTTTTCAGAACACAGCTACTCCCATTCATTTACATATTGTCTGTGGCTGCTTTCAAGCCACACTGCTGAGTTAGTAGTTACCACGGAGACTGTGTAGCCTCAATAAGTCTAAAATGTTTACTATCTAGCTCTTTACAGAAAGCTTTGCCAATCCTTGCTGTAGGGAACCAATACAGGCTTTTAACAGGTCAATGGTATGGTAAGGTCTCTGTTCTGAAAGATATCTAATTATTTTTATAATCAGACAATAACAGCCATCATACTAAAAAACAAAAGATACTTGCTGGTGCTATAGACTAGTAGATTAGAATGGATTGAAGGGAGAAAGTGAAGGCAAAAACTTCAGTTAAGTTTGAACTAGTGAGATGGTATTGAGAATAGCAGGAAATGGACCAAATGAGAATCTTTTTTAACAGGTAAATCAATCAGATTTGATTGAGCAGGGAAGCCACAGAGATGATGTGGAGGTTTCTCACTTTGCCAGCGGGGTGGATAGAAAATACAAGAGGCTGGGAGTGGTGGCTCACACATGTAATCCCAACACCTTTGAGTGGCCAAGGCAGGAGGGTGGCTTGAGGCCAGGAGTTTGAGACCAGCCTGGACAACAAAGCAAGACCCCCCCCATCTCTTAAAAAAAAAATTAACCAGGCATAGTGGCACATGCCTGTAGCTAGCTACTGAGGCAGGAGGATCGCTTGAGGCCAGGAGTTTGAGGTTGCGGTGAACTATGATCACGCCTCTGCACTCTAGCTTAGGCAAGAGTGAGACCCTGTCTTTAAAAAAAGAAAAGAAAATACAAAAAAATGGAAAAGATGATGAATTTAGTTTTGGATACATTTAGCGTAATGCACCTGTGGAGCATCTAAGTAGATGTTTTTAATTGGAAATAGGGGTCTGAAGTTCAACTGAAAGATTAGGGCTGGAGAGTTTGCATATGGTTAGTCACTGAAGCTTTGGGACTGGATAAGTTTTCCCAGGAAGAACATATGGATCCTGTGTAATGTAAATGTCACTTTAAGAAACATAGGAAGAGGAACTAGCAGAAGAAACACAGAAAGTGGCAAAAATGACAAAATAAAAGATATTTTATTTTATTTTATTTATTAATTTTTTTGAGATGGGGTTTCTATTGCCCAGGTTCAATGCAGTGGCACGATCGTGGCCTACTCCAGCCTTGACCTCAAGCAATCCTCCCACCTCAGCCTTCCAAGTAGCTGGGACTACAGGCGTGTACCACTACGCCTGGCAATTTTTTTTTTTTTTTTGAGATGGAGTCTTGCGCTGTTGCCCAGGCTGGAGTGCAGTGGTGCGATCTTGGCTCATTGCAACCTCCGCCTCTCGAGTTCAAGCAATTCTCCTGCCTCAGCCTCCCGAGTAGCTGGGGTTACAGGCGCCCACTACCGCACCCAGCTAATTTTTGTATTTTTAGTAGAGACGGGGTTTCACCATGTTAGCCAGGCTGGTCTTGAACTTCTGAACTCGGCCTCCCAAAGTGCTGGGATTACAGGTGTGAGCCACCACACTCGGCTTTTTTTTTTTTTTTTGAGATGGAGTCTTGCTCTGTTGTCCAAGCTGGAGTGCCGTGGCCAGATCTCAGCTCACTGCAACCTCCACCTCCCAGGTTCAAGCGATTCTCCTGCTTCAGCCTCCTGAGTAGCTGGAATTACAGGCACGTGCCACCACGCCTGGCTAATTTTTGTATTTTTAGTAGAGACGGGGTTTCACCATATTGGCCAGGCTGGTGTTGAACTCCTGACCTTGTGATCTGCCCGCCTTGGCCTCCCAAAATGCTGGGATTACAGGCGTGAGCCACCACGCCTGGCCTAATACATTAGTCTTTACAGGCCACATATAGTCACTATCTCATATTCTTTTTTGTGGTTGTTATTGTTTTATTTTACAACCTTTTAAAAATGTAAAAACTGTTCTTAGCTCATTGTACAAAAACAGGTTGTATACAGGCCGTAGTTTGCCAGACCCCTCCTACATGGAGTTAGATGCTTTAAAGAGATCAATAAATTTAAAAATGTAGAGTGACATGTTTAGCACCTTGTGGGTGTGTTTATGTGTGTGTGCGTATATAAAAGAGACCTGGACCGTTACATTGTGTATAATAGTAAATAACATATATATATATAATGTATTTATATATGTTCATGTGTATGTAAATATTTAAGGAATGATTTCTTCTTTTTCTTAACAGTTTTAAATTTTATATATATATACGTATATATATATACATATATATACACGTATATATATGTATATATATACATATATATACATATATATATGTGTGTGTATATATATATATATATGTATATATATACCTTTTTTTTTTTTTTTAAGACAGGGTTTCTCTCCCATCACCCCGGCTGGAGTGCAGTGGTACACTCTCAGCTCATTACAACCTCCATCTCCTGGGCTCAAGCAATCCTCCTGCCTCAGCCTCCCAAGTAGCTGAAACTACAGGCATGCATCACCAAGCCCAGTCAATTTTTGTATTTTTAATACAGACAGGGTTTCACCATGTTGGCCAGGCTTGCCTCAAACTCCTGACCTCAGGTGATCCACCTGCTTTGTCCTCCCAAAGCGCTAGGATTATAGCCATGAGCCACTGCACCTGGCCTTTTTTTTTTTTTTTTTTTTCCCCAGACAGGGTCTCATTCTGTTGCCCATGCTGGAGTGCAGTGATGCAACCTCAGCTCACTGCAACCTCCACCTCCTGGTCTCATCCAATCTTCCCACCTGAGCTTTTCAAGTAGCTGGGACTACAGATGTATACCACCATGCTCAGCTTTTTTTTTTTAAACTTTTTTTAGAGACAGGGTCTCCCTATATTGCCCAGGGTGGACTTGAACTCCTGGGCTCAAGCGATCTTCCTGCCTTGGCCTCCCAAAGTGCTGTAATTTTTAATCTTCAGGTGTACGTGGTAGGTGTATATATTTATGGGATACATGAGATATTTTGATATGGCCATACAATGCATAATAGTCACATCAGGGTAAACAGAGTATCCATCACATCACCTCAAGAATTTATCCTTTCTTTGTGTTACAAACATTCCAGTTATACTATTTTAGTTATTTTAGCAATGTGTTTTTAGAGACAAGTTCTTGCTCTGTCACCCAGGCTTGAATGCAGTGGCAGGAACATGACTCACTGCAGCCTTGGCCTCCGGGGCTCAAGCAATCCTCCCACCTCAGCCTCCCGAAGTGTTAGGATTACAGGAGTGAGCAACTGTGTCTGGCCATTAATGATTTTTTAAAAAAATGTGTTGTTGAGGCCAGGCGCAGTGGCTCAAGCCTGTAATCCTAGCACTTTGAGAGGCCGAGGCAGGCAGATCACAAGGTCAAGAGATCAAGACCATCCTGGCCAACATGGTGAAACCCCTTCTCTACTAAAAATACAAAAAATTAGTCAGGCATGGTGGTACGCACCTATAGTCCCAGCTACTCGGGAGGTTGAGGCAGGAGAATTGCTTAAACCTGGGAGGCAGAGGTTGCAGTGAGCTGAGATCGCGCCATTGCACTCCAGCCTGGGCAACAGAATGAGACTCCATCTGAAAAAACAAAACAAAACAAAAAAAAAGTGTTGTTGAATTTGGTTTACTAATATTTTGTCAAGAGTTTTTCCATCATGTTCATCAGGGATATTGGCCTGTAGTGTTTTTTTTTTTTTTAATAAGTCTTTGTCTGGTTTTTGTATCAGGGTAATACTGACCACATAGAATAAGTTTGGACGTATTCTCTTCTCTATTTTTCAAAATACTTTGAGTAGGATTAGAATTAGTTCTTTTTTAAATGTTTAGTAAAATTTAGCCATGAATCCATCAAGTCCTGGGCTTTGTTTTGCTGGGAGACTTTTATTGCAGCTTCGATCTCATTACTTGTTATTAGTCTTTTCAGGCTTTGGATTTCTTCATAGTTCAATCTTGGTAGGTTGTATATGTCTAGGAATTTATCCATTTCTTGTAGGTTTTCCAATTTATTGACATATAATTGCTCATAGTAGCCCCTAATGATCCTTTAAATTTCTGTGGTATTGGTTATAATATCTTCTTTTTCATCTCAGATTTTACTTTTATTATTTATTATTTATATATTTTATTTATTTATCTAGTTTTTGAGACTGAATCTCACTCTGTCGCCCAGGCTGGAGTGCAGTGGTGCGATCTGGGCTCACTGCAACCTCTGCCTCCTGGGTTCAAGTGATTCTCATGCCTCAGCCTCCCGAGTAGCTGGGATTATAGGCGCCTGCTACCACGCCTGGCTAATTTTCGTATTTTTAGTAGAGATAGGGTTTCACCATGTTGGCCGGGCTGGTCTCAAACTCCTGACCTCAGGTGATCTCCCGGCCTTGGCCTCCCAAAGTGGTGGGATTACAGGCATGAGCCACCGTGCCCAGCCAGATTTTACTTATTTGGGTCATCTCTCTCTCTCTCTTTTTTTTTTTTTTTTAGTCTGGCTAAAGGTTTGTCGATTTTGTTTATCTTTTCAAAAAACCAACTCTTCATTTTGTTGATCTTTTGTATTTTTTTATTTCATTTATTTCTGCTCTGATTTTTATTATTTATTCTACTAATTTTGGCTTTGGTTTGCTCTTGCTTTTGCAGTTTTGTTTTTCTTTTTTTTCAGGCAAGGTCTTGCTCTGTTGCCCAGGCTGCAGTACAGCGGTGAGATCACAGCTTACTGCAGCCACTACCTCCCAGGCCCAAGTTATCTTCCTGCCGCAGTCTCCCAAGTAGCTGGGAATACAGGTGAACACCACCACGCCAGCTGATTTTTGTATTTTTTGTAGAGACAAGGTTTCACCATGTTGTTCAGGCTGGTCTTGAACTCCTGGGCTCCAGCAATCCACCTGCTTCAGCCTCCAAAAGTATTGGGATTACAGGCATGAACCACTGTGTCCAGCCAACTTTTCCAGTTCTTTAAGATACTTCGGCTGGGTGCGGTGGCTCACACCTGTAATCCCAGCAATTTGGGAGGCCGAGGCAGGTGGATCACAAGATCAAGAGATTGAGACCATCCTGACCAACATGGTGAAACCCTGTCTCTACTAAAAATACAAAAATTAGCCAGGCATGGTGGTGTGCCCCTGTAATCCCAGCTACTCAGGAGGCTGAGGCAGGAGAATTGCTTGAACCCAGGAGGCGGAGGTTGCAGTGAGCTGAGATTGCACCACAGCACTCTGGCCTGGCAACAGAGCAAGACTCCGTCAAAAAAAAAAAAAATACAACATTGGGTTGTTTTTTTCAAGTTTTTCTACCTTTTTTTTTTGAGACAGAGTTTTGCTCTTGTTTCCCAGGCTGGAGTGCAGTGGCGTGATCTTGGCTCACTGCAACCTGTGCCTCCTGGGTTCAAGTGATTCTCCTGCCTCAGCCTCCTGAGTAGCTGGGATTACAGGTGCACATTTCCATGCCCTGCTAATTTTTTGTATTTTTATTAGAGATGGGGTTTCATCACGTTGGCCAGGCTGATCTGAAACTCCTGACCTCAGGTGATCCACCTGCCTCAGCCTCCCAAAGTGCAGGGATTATAGGTGTGAGCCACCGCACCTGGCCTCTACTTTTTTGATGTAGGCATTCATTACTATAAACTTTCCTCTTAGTACTGCTTTCACTGTATCTCATAGGTTTTGTTATGTTGTGTTTTCATTTTTGTTTTTTTCAAGAAATTTTAAAATCTTCTTAATTTCTTCATTGATATGCTGGTCATTCAGGAGCAAGTTGTTTAATTTCAATGTGTTTGTATAGTTTCCAAAATTCCTCTTGTTACTGATTTCTAGTTTTAGTACACTGTAGTCAGAGAGGATATTTGACATAGTTTCAATTTTTTTGAATTTTTGAACAATTGTTTTGGGCCTAATGTAGTCTATTCTTGAATATGATCAAGAATACTCATTCTTGCTGAGGAGATGAGTGTGTATTCTGCAGCCATTGAATGAAAAGTTCTGTAAATATCTATTAAATCCTTTTGGTGTACATTGTAGACTAAGTTTGATGTTTCTTTGTTGATTATCTGTCTGGATAATCTGTTCATTGTTGAAAGTAGGGTGTTGAAGTCTCCAGCTATTAATGTAGTGAGGTCTATAGCTCTCTTAAGCTCTAATAATATTTGCCTTATACATCTGGATCCTCCAGTATTGGGTGTATATATATTTATAATTGTTATATCCTCTTGCTGAATTGACCCCTTTATCATTACATAATGGCCTTCTTTTTCTCTTTTTATAGTTTGTCCTGAAATCTATTTTGTCTGATATAAGCATAGCTATTCTTGCTCTTTTTTGGTTTCCATTGGCATGGAATCTTTTTCCATCTCTTTATTTTCAGTCTACGTGTGTCTTTATAGGTGAAGCGTGTTTCTTGTAGGCAACAGATTGTTGGGTTTTTGTTTTTGTTTTTGTTTTTGAGATGGAGTTTCACTCTTGTTGCCCAGGCTGGAGTGCGATGGCATGATCTCGGCTCACCGTAACCTCTGCCTCCCAGGTTCAAGCAGTTCTCCTGCCTCAGCCTCCCGAGTAGCTGGGATTACAGGCATGTGCTACTACGCCCAGCTAATTTTATATTTTTAGTAGAGACGGGGTTTCTCCATGTTGGTCAGGCTGGTCTCGAACTGCCAATCTCAGGTGATCTGCCTGCCTTGGCCTCCCAAAGTGCTGGGATTATAGGCGTGAGCCACTGTGCTCAGCCTTTTCAAAAAAAATCTATTCAGTCACTCTATCTTTTTTGATTGGAGAGTTTGTCCATTTAAATTCAATGTTATTATTGATAAATAAGAACTTACTCCTGCCATTTTTAATTTGTTTTCTGGTTGTTTTGTGGTCTTCTCTTCCTTCTGTCCTTCCTTCCTGCCTTCTTCCTTTTTGTGAAGGTGATTTTCTCCGGTGGTATGTTTTAATTTCTTGTGTTTTATTTTTGTCAGGTTACCATGACGCTTGCAAATAAGATCTTATAACTCATTATTTTAAACTGATGACATCTTAACACTGATTGCATAAACAAACTAACAAATTAGCAAAGAGAAAACTAATCAAAACTCTAGGCTGGTTGCAGTGGCTCATGCCTGTAATCCCAGCACTTTGGGATGCCGAGGTGGGTGGATGACCTTAGATCACCTAAGATCAGGAGTTCGAGACCAGCCTGGCCAACATGGTGAAACCCTGTCTCTACTAAAAATACAAAAATTAGCCGGGTGTGGTGGTGCATGCCTGTGATCCCAGCTACTCATGAGGCTGAGGCAGGAGAATTGCTTGAACATAGGAGGTCGAGGTTGCAGTGAGCTGAGATTACGCCACTGCACTCCAGCCTGAGTGACAGAGCAAGACTCCATCTCAAAACAAAAACAAAAACAAAAACTTCTACACTTTAATTTCATTCCCCTGCTTTTTAACTTTGCGTTGTTTCTATTTATATCTTATACTGTCTATGTCTTGAATAGTTGTTGTAGTTTTTCCTTTTTATAGGTTCTTCTTTTAGTCTTTCTACTCAAGGTATCAGTAGTTTGAATCTCTCTCTTTACCTCCTCTTTAAGGCCAGTAGCTCTTAGATTTGCCATTTTGTGGCCATTTTCTAGATCTTCATTCTTTTCTATTATTTTTTCTTTAGTCTCCGCTAACTGTATTTTCTTTCTTTTCTATTTTTTTGAGGCCACATGTCACTCTGTCACCCAGGCTGGAGTGCAGTGGCATGATCTCTGCTCACAGCAACCTCCACCTCCTAGGTTCAAGTGATTTTCATGCCTCAGCCTCCCAAGTAGCTGGGATTATAGCATGCGCCACCATGCCCAGCTTATTCTTTCTATTTTTAGTAGAGACAGGCTTTCACTGTGTTGGCCAGGCTGGTCTCAAACTCCTGGCCTCAAGTAATCCACCCACCTTGGCCTCCCAAAGTGCTGGGATTACAGGTGTGAGCCACTGCACTTGGCCCATGACTGTATTTTCAAATAACCTGTCCTCAAGCTCACTGATTCTTTCTTTTGCTTCATTAGTTCTGCTGTTGAGAGACTGATGCATTCTTTAGTTTTTTTTTTTTTTTTTTGAGACGGAGTCTCACTCTGTTGTCCAGGCTGGAGTGCAGTGGTGCAATCTCAGCTCACTGCAAGCTCTGCCTCCCAGGTTCACGCCATTCTCCTGCCTCAGCCTCCCAAGTAGCTGGGACTACAGGCGCCCGCCAACACGCCCAGCTAATTTTTGTATTTTTAGTAGAGACGGGGTTTCACCATGTTAGCCAGGATGGTCTCGATCTCCTGATCTCATGATCTGCTTGCATTGGCCTCCCAAAATGCTGGGATTTCTTTAGTATGTTAATTGAATTTTTCAGCTCCAGGATTTCTGCTTTTTAAAATTATTTCAATATCTTTGTTATATTTGTCTGATAGGATTCTGAAATCCTTCTCTTAAATTTCATTGAACTTATGCAAAACAGCTGTTTTGAACTCTTTGTCTGTAAGGTCATATAGCTCTGTTACTCCAGGATTGGTCACTGGTGCCTTATTTAGGCCATGTTTTCCTGTATGGTCTTGATCTTTGTGGATGTTCATTGATGTCTGGGCATTGAAAAGTTAGGTATTAATTGTAGTCTTTGAACAATGTGCTTGTTTGTACCCATCCTTCTTGGGAAGGCTTTCCAAGTATTCAAAGAGAATTGAGTGTTGTGATCTAAGTCTTTGGTCACTGCAGTACATATCTGCATTGGGCGGCACCCCAAGCCCAGTAAAGCTGTGACTCTTGCAGACTTGTAGAGGTACTGCTTTGGTGGTCTTAGGTAAGATCCGGGAGAATTCCCTGGATTACCAGGCAGACTCTTGTTCCTTCTCTTTCTTTTGCCCAAACAAACAGAGTCTCTCTCTCTCCCTGCTAAGCTGTCTGGAGCTGGGGGTGGGGTTACACAAGCCCCTCTGTGGCCACCACCACTAGGACTGCACTGGGTCAGACCCAAAGCTAGCATAGCACTGGGTCCTGCCCAAGTCCTTCAGTGACCACTGCCTGGTTACTGCCAGTGTTCACTCAAGGCCCAAGGACTGTACAGTTAGTGGGTAGCAAATTCAGCCAGGCTTGTGGCCTTCGTTTCAGGATGGGAAGCTCCTCACCAGCCCAGGGCAGGTTCAGAAATTCTATTCAGGAGCCAGGGCCTGGAGTCAGGAACCTTAGAAATCTACCTGATGCTCTATTCTACTGCGACTAAGCTGGCACCCAAGCTGCAAGACAAAGCCCTTCCCAATCTTTTTATTTATTTATTTATTTATTTATTTATTTATTTATTTATTTATTTATTTTTCTGGAATGGAGTCTCACTCTGTCACCCAGGCTGGAGTGCAGTGGCATGATCTCAGCTGACTGCAACCTCTGCCTCCTGGGTTCAAGCGATTCCCCTGCCTCAGCCTTCCGAGTAGCTGGGAGTACAGGCATGCACCACCGCACCCAGGTAATTTTTGTATTTTTAGTAGAGATGGGGTTTCACCATATTGGCCAGGCTGGTCTCGAACACCTGGCCTCAAGTGATCCACCCATCTCGGCCTCCCAAAGTGTTGGGATTACAGGTGTAAGCCACCGCACCTGGCCCCCTTCTCGTTCTTGACTCTCCTTTGTTCAAACTGAAGGAGTCTCTCTTTGTGGCCACAACTGCCCCAGACCCGTGGCAAATACTGACTAGCTACTACCAATGTTCATTAAAGGTCCAAAGGCTCTTCAGTCAGCTTGTGAATGCTACCAGGCCTGGGTCTCTCCCTTCAGTGAAGTGGGCTCCCCTCTGGCCTAGGGCAGGTCCAAAAATGCCATCCAGGAGCCAAGGCCTGAAATTGGGGACCCCTGAAGCCCACTTGGTGCTCTACCTCACTATGGCTGAGCTGGTACCCAAGCTGTAAGACAAAGTCCCCTTTACTTTTCCATTTCCTTTTCTTAAGCAGAAGTCTCTGCTCATGGTCATCACAGCTGGGAATGTACTGGGTCACACCTGAAGCCAGCATGGCACTGAATGTCACCTAAGGCCTGTATCAAATACTGGCAACCACCAAATGTTTATTCAAGGCCCAAGGGCTCTTTTTTTTTTTTAACGTATTTTTGCTCTGTCGCCTAGGCTGGAGTGCGGTGGCGTGATCTCGGCTCACTGCAACCTCCACCTCCCGGGTTCAAGCAATTCTCATGCCTCAGCCTCCTGATAGCTGGGATTACAGGCGCCTGCCACCACGCCCAGCTAATTTTTGTATTTTTAGTAGAGACAGGGTTTCACCATGTTGGCCAGACTGGTTTTGAACTCCTGACCTCAGGTGATTTGTCCACCTCAGCCTCCCAAAGTGCTGAGATTACGTGTGTGAGCCACTGCACCCGGCCAAGGCCCAAGGGCTCTTTAATCAGCAAGTGTTGAATCCTGCCAGGACAGTGTCCTTCCTTTCAAGACAGCAGGTTCCCTTCTGCCCCAGGGTGTGTATAGAAATGTTTTCAGGGAGTTAGTGTCTGAAATGGGGGCCTTGTGACTCTGCCTCATGCTCTATTGTGGCTGAGCTATTATCCGAGTTGCAAAACAAAGTCCTTTTTACTCTCCCCTCTCCTCTCCTCTCCTCTAGTCCGAAGAAGGAGTAACTCTCCCAGAGTTATGAGCTGTGCACCTGGGGTGTGGGGAGGAGTGGTACAAGCACTCTCTTGGCCACCCCAGCAGGTGTCTCACTAGGTCATATGCATCCCAGGTCCACTGGCTTCAAGCCCAGCACAGCACCAGAACTTGCCCAAGAATTGCAGTCTTTGTGGCCTACACAGCCTTTCAAGTTTATTTAGGACCCCAGAGTGCTTTAGCCCACAGTGTCGGGGTTAGCTGGAACTCAGGTTCAGACCACTGGGATGGGAAATTCCCCTTTGGCTAGCGCTGGTCTAAATGCACCTTCCACAGCGCTGGTCTAAATGCTCCTTCCACAGGCACTGACTGAATTCTGCCCTGTGTTGCTTTCCACTGTAGTAGGCAGCACTGAGTTCCAAATATGTGCACCTGGGGGAGTGCAGTGATTGTGGAATGCAAAGTCCCACAATCACTGTACTCCCCCAGGTGCACAGATTCTCTCTCTGCCCCATGTGGCTGCTGCCACTGCCTGGGAAAGGAAGAGAGGTGATGTTGGCAATTCTAGACTCTTTTCTTGCCCCTTCAGTGGCTCCTTCCTTGATATGATGTTAAAACCAGGTACTGTGATTGCTCACCTGATTTTTGATTCTTATGAAGGTGATTTCTTGTATGGATAGTCATTCAATTTGGTGTTCCTGCAGGGAGGACAATCACTGGAGGGTTCTATTTGGCCATCTTGCTTCTCCTCCTCCTAAGACTTTTTTTTAACATAACTTTCTTGAAAGATGAATTTTTCCCCTCCAGATACATGTCCTGAAACTGAACAAAATGGAACTGTTACCATTTCATGCTGATGTGGAGATTGGCCAGATTATAGAAATCCCCATTGCAATGTATCACATAAATAAAGAGACCAAAGAAGCCATGGCATTCACAGACTGCTCTCATTTATCCTTGGATCTGAACATGGATAAACAAGGAGTCTTTACTCTTCTCAAAGAAGGTAAAAGTAGCCTTTTTATCTTCTCCTTCCTTTGTCTTTATTTATTTATCTTTAACTCTACCACTGTGACAGATTACTTTCTTTGTCTTTAAGGAAGCAATCAACAATTCAGAAACTACCAATTATAGTCTAAGTTCACATATTACTTTTCTTTATAATACTTTATTTTGTCAAATGCCTTGTAGTAAGTGTTATACTCCTCATTTTACAGATGTAGAAACACAGGCACAGAAACTGAATAACATTGCAGCTGGCCAATATCAGTTTTTTGTTTGTTTGTTTTTGTTTTTTGAGACAGTGTCTCGCTTTTGTTGCCCAGGCTGGAGTGCAGTGGCACGATCTCGGCTCACTGCAACCTCCACCTCCCGGGTTCAAGCGATTTTCCTGCCTCAGCCTCCCAAGTACCTGGGATTACAGATGTCCACCACCATGCCCGGCTAATTTTTGTATTTTTAGTAAATATGGGGTTTTGCCATGTTGGCCAGGCTGGTCTTGAACTCGTGACCTCAGGTGATCTGCCCGCCTCAGCCTCCCAAAGTGCTGGGATTACAGGCGTGAGCCACTGCGCCCAGCCAGTTTTTATTTATTATTATTATTATTATTATTATTATTATTATTATTATTAGAGACAGGGTCTCACCACCGTGTCACCCAGGCTGGAGTGCAGTGGTGCAATCATAGAACATTGTAACCTTGAACTCCTGGGCCCAAGCTATCCTGCTATCTCAGCCTCCCAAGTAGCTGGGATTACAAGTGCAAGGTCAATATCAGATTTTAGTTCACAGTAAGGTTTTCCATTTCTAGCCTCAAGCTCTTTTCTTCTTTCTTCCCCTTATATATATACCACATGTCTTTTAAGAGGAATGTAGAGCCATTTAATATATGCATACATTCAATTTATTGAAAAAGGATAAAATATCTCTTTCTAATAAAACAGAAAATATGAATAACGGTCAACATCCTTTCCTGCTATTGAACTTCTTATTTGATCCTGATCCCCATTGTTTTTTCATCAATATAATGACAATAGTAGCATCTAAGATTTGCTTAGCATTTACTCTTTGCCAAGCTCTGTTCTGAATACTTTTTATACATTAACTATTTAATTCTTATATCTATAAGCTTGGTATCAAGTTGGACTTTTGCTTTGCCCTTGCTCATTATACTACATACATACATACATACAGACAAGACACACCCTCACTCCCAGGTTCAAGTGATCTTTCCCCTCCTCTCAGAGTATTTTAATTTTTAGCCCCTTATTTCCCATGTAGGACAACAAAATCCTCCTGACTATTCTTACCTCTGGTCATCATGGCTATCAGATGGCGCTTCATGAACTCAACTTTGGTATTACTTTTTCTGCTCAAAAATTTTGAGAGACTTCTCATTGTCAGTGGAATGGAGCCAAAATCCTTTTAGTTTGGTATTCAAGACCACTGTACGGTATAACCCAACCTACTTTTCATGATTTCATACTTTTGCTTCATATGTGGTTCTAGCTAAATTAACTACTTTATTTCTTTCTTTATTTTTATTTAATTTTTGTTTTGTTTTTTTGAGATGGAATCTCACTCCATTGCCCAGGCTGGAGTGCAGTGGTGCAGTCTCGGCTCACTGCAACCTCTACCTCCCAGGTTCAAGTGATTCTTGTCCCTCAGCCTCCTGAGTAGCTGGGACTACATGCACATGGCACTACACCTGGCTAATTTTTGAATTTTTTAGTAGAGACCGGGTTTCACCATGTTGGCCAGGCTGGTGTGGAACTCCTGACCTCAGGTAATCCACCTGCCTCGACCTCCCAAAGTGCTGGGGTTACAGGCATGAGCCACCATGCCCGGCTAAATCAACTACTTTAAATTCTCTTATATATATCTCTCATATTCTCATTTATATCTCATTTGTATTTCTTTGTTCATTCTGTTTTCTCAGCCTAAGATACTTTAAACTTTCCTTGATCTCTCCAGCTTGAAATAATCTTTCTATTTTCTAGACTTCTATAATACTTACCACTTTCTGTTAATGTTTTCAGTGAATTATTTACATGTTCACTTTCCCCTTGAAACTATGAATGCTTGAGGTCATGATCTTTGCTCATATATATATATTACCACTGTATATACAACTGTGTCTTATATATGTCTCTCAATAGAAAGAACAGATATCAACTTGATATAAAGGGCCTAATTGTTAATGTAAGAGATCAAGATGGGTTTTGTTTGTTTGTTTGTTTTTAACAGTCTCACTGTCACCAGGCTGGAGTGCAATGGCACATCTTGGCTCACTGCAACCTCCGCCTCCGGGGTTCAAGCAATTCTCCCTGCCTCAGCCTCCCAAGTAGCTGAGATTACAGGTGCCTGCCACCAAGCCTGGCTAATTTTTGTATTTTTAGTAGAGACAGGGTTTCACCATATTGGCCAGGCTGGTCTCGAACTGACCTCAGGTGATCCACCTGCTTTAGCCTCCCAAAGTGCTGGGATTACAGGCATGAGCCACCGCCCCCAGCCAAATTTTTTTTTTTTTTTTTTTTTTGAGACAGAATTTCACTCTTGTTGCTCAGGCTGGAGTGCAATGGCACAATCTCGGCTCACGGCAACCTCTGCCTTCTGGGTTCAAGCGATTCTCCTGCCTCAGCCTCCTGAGTAGCTGGGATTACAGGTATGCACCGCCACGCCTGGCTAATTTTGAATTTTTAGTAGAGACGGGGTTTCTCCATGTTGGTCAGGCTGGTCTCGAACTCCCGAGCTCAGGTGATCCACCCGCCTCGGCCTTCCAAAGTGTTGGGATTATAGGCATGAGCCACTGTGCCTGGCCCAAGATGGTATTTTTAATATATTAAAATTCTTATATTTTCGTAGCTTAATCTCCTTTAAAACTAACTGCTTGTGGCTGGGTGCGGTGGCTCATGCTTGTAATCCCAGCATTTTGGGAGGCTTAGGTGGGTGGATCACAGGGTCAGGAGTTCGAGACCAGCGTGGCCAACACAGTGAAACCCTGTCTCTACTAAAAATACAAAAAATTAGCCAGACATGGTGGCAGGTGCCTGTAATCCCAGTTACTCAGGAGGCTGAGGCAGGAGAATTGCTTGAACCCAGGAGGCTGAGGTTGCAGTGAGCCAAGATTGCACCATTGCACTCCAGCTTGGGCAACAAGAGCGAGACTCCATCTCAAAAAACAAACAAACAAACAAACAAACAAACAAAAAAACTAACTGCTTGTTACCCCACTGAAATCATATTTGTTTTGGGGTTTTTTTTTTTTTTTTAGGTAAGGTCTTACTCTTGCCCAGACTGGGGTGTAGTGGTGCAATCATGACTCACTGCAGCCTTGACCTCCTGGGCTCAAGTGATCCTCCTTCCTTAGCCTCCTGAGTAACTGGGACTACAGGTGCACGCCACCATGCCTGGCTAATTTTTTTAATATTTTGTAGAGACGGGGTTTCACCATGTTTTTCAGGCGGGTCTTAAACTTCAGAGCTCAAGCAATCTGCCTGCCTTGGCCTCCCAAAGTGCTGGGATTACAAGCCTGAGCCACCACGCCCTGCCAAAATCATGGTTTTTGATTCACAGGTATTCAAAGACCTGGACCAATGCATTGTTCCAGTACACATATCGCAGCTAAATCTCTCGGCCATACGCTGGTAACAGTAAGTGTGAATGAATGTGACAAGTACTTGGAGAGCAGTGCTACATTTGCTGCTTATGAACCCCTAAAGGTAAGATATTTCATGGTAAGGAACTGGCATTTCTTTTAATGGACTCAACTATGTCTGCTTATGGGCTTACTAGCTATCTGTGGTCCCTACTAAGGATCAATGACATTTATGTTCTCTTTACTTGCCACTTTTTTGTTTTTAGATCTACAGCTCTCTCCTCAAACCTAAGTCTCCAGGGAGTTTACTCCCTCATGCTTCTGTCACAGGAATATCTTTAAGTTGTATCAGAAAGTTTTAGATGTTCTCCTTTCTTCTTTTTTACTGAGGTATAAAATATGTACAGAAAAGTTCATAAAGTACACTAATCTTAAGGTGCTATCTGAATTTCTACATGTGCATATATCTCTGTAAATACCAAAATTAGTATATTAGTGTACTCTCTTTTGAAGAACCCTGAAAGATAATTTCTGTCCTATGGAAGGAAGTCAATCATCTTTTACCCTATATACTTAAGGATTTTAAGCACAGAAGCCATTATATTGAGCCCTAAGGACTGGTTCATTATAATGGAGATAGTATGATAAGTGGTTCTGATGGCAGTGGCAGCCTGTCTGGAGCAGCTGCTGCCATCACGCCAGCTGCAGCAGGGAGATGCAGCTGGGGCTGCACACTCCGTGGAGCCGTTTGGAACCGATGCCAAGTGGGAGCCCCAGGAGCCCCACTCCTTCTGAGCTGGTGGGGCGGGAGTTCCCTGGGTGCAGCTTTGGCTGCCCAAGTCATGACTGCGGACCCAGGCCTCCTGCTCCACCGAGCAGGCAGGAGATGCACCCCTGCCCCAGCCCCACTACCCCCTTGCCATGCAACTGCAGCTACCCAAATGGCAGCTGCGGACCCAGGCATCCTTGTACTCTTGGGAACCCAGGAAGGCCCCTTCTGCACACTCCCGCTGCCTGGCTTCTTCCTGCTGTCAGCACCAACTCCAATCTCAGAACAAAGTTGGGCCAATCCTGGGAGCTGTCACAATCTGGCCAGATGAGCACATGCTTGGGGCAATTTTAACATGCCAGGCCCCTGCTGCCTTGGCCCCCTCCAGACTCTGGGCACCAACAAGCATAGGAGGGAAGCCAAAGAGGAGCTGAGGGCAGCTCGGCACTGGCCCACAGGTGCCCCTTGGCACCTACAGCCTCGGTGCCATGAACAGCGGCAGGAGGCAGACAAGTTCCTGGGCAGAAGGTGCAGTCCCTGGTGAGGCCCTACCTTCAGGCCAGGTAGGGCCTGAAGCCTGGGGTCCAGGCTGCCAGTCCCGCAGACCAGAGTGGGAACTTGTGATGCCTTTTCCAGACCCACCCATGGCTGCCCATGGACCAATCAGTGTGGACTTCCTCCCCTCTGATGCCCATAAAAGCTCCAGGCTCAGCCGGAGCTGGGCAGAAGACATTGGGCAACCAGCTGCAGAGAGGAGCTACCAACTCCAGGGCCTCCTCTCTGCTGAGAGCTGCAGACACTGGGATGACCAGCAGCAGAGAGGTACTACCCACTCCAGGGCCTTCTCTGAGCTATTCTGTTACTCAGTAAAGCTCTTCTTCACCTTGCTCACCCTCCACTTGTTCTGCATATCTTATTCTTCCTGGATGCAGGACAAGAACTTGGGACCTGCCCAATGGCAGGGCTGAAAGAGCTATAACACAAACAGGGCTGAAACATGCCCCTTGCTCACCACGTTGTGGGTGAAGAGAAGGAGAGAAGAACTGTGACTCTTCAGGGAGCCGAGACCTGGGAGCTCCCCAAGCCAGGGCTGTGACTCCCACTTTGGGGCCCTGTGGTTCCTGGAGTCTTTAAGCTTCCAGGCACCACTGTGTTCCCCAGTGGCAGCGTGGAAGCTGCTTGCAGTGCACCTGATCTAGCCACAGGCTTGCAGAGAGCCAGTGCCCATGCCGGCACCTGGAGCTGCCTGTCCCACTGCAGCAACTGGTGTGCCTGACTGCAGTGGCTGGACCCCATGCTTACTCACTCACACACCTGTTGCCACTCCATGCCTGGCTCACCCTTGGCAGGTGTGAGATCCAGGCTGGTAGCATGAGCCAAGCACAGCCTGCCAGGCCGAGTGGATGGAATGAGCCCAGTGGGCCCAAACAAAACTTGGGCAAAGGTGCCACCAGCCACAGAGGTTTCCAGCCAGAAAAGCGACACCCTAAGGATCCTGCAACAGTTCAAAATAAAAGTAGATAGAGACTGGCATGGTTTCTACATCCTATTTGATTCCAGCAGTAGCTAAAATTGGTATCTACAAGTTCTTGCTGATAGATACTGACAAATCCTGACTCAATGCCTCTTGGAATAAGGAGCACCCACAGGGAAAAATATTAACACTAATGAAAGAAGTAAAGTAAGGTAAAAGAAAAAAGATAAATTATTCATTCAAATTTGCATTTTAAGTTGGCCTCATTGTACATTGTGTAGCATATATATTAAATATATGGTTCAAGTATATTTCACTAGTTCTCTGGGTGGGTGAATCCTCCTTCTTGCCTAATTAAATGCAAGTGCTTGGCTGTGGCTCATTGTAAAGTTCCATTAGGTTTTTTCTTACTTTTATCATTGTCCTTAGGCTTATTTTATATATATATTGAGTGTCCACAAATCAGATCTCCCCTGAATGAAAGTCGTCCTTAAAGGAAAGGAAGTGATGATGATTTTCTTTTTCTACCTAGTATGTTAGTCACGTGTCTTTCCCCTTGCCTGCTGAAAAACAAATTGTTTAAAAATATGTGTGTTCTACCCTTGTTATCATTACTATGTTTCAGTACATGGTACAGTTCTCAATTTGTCCTTTTATATTATCAGCTCAATTCGGTTCATCTGGTTAGTTTTTGACTATACATCTAAGAAAAAGGAATCATTTGTTTTGCTTTTTCAGAAAGGCCATCTATGAGACCTCTGTGTTTATTTTTTCCATTTATTTCTTCTGTCAAAAACTTTTTTTTTTTTTGAGACAGAGTCTCACTCTGTTGCCCCAGCTGGAATGCAGTGGTGCAATCTCGGCAACCTCCACCCCCTAGGTTCAAGTGATTCTTGTGCCTCAGCCTCCCAAGTGGGTGGGATTACAAGTGCACACCATGATGCCCAGCTAATTTTTGTATTTTTAGTAGATATGGGGTTTTGCCATGATGGCCAGGCTGGTCTTGAATTCCTGGGCTCAAGGGATCCGCCTGCCTTGGCCTCCCAAAGTGCTTGCATTACAGGCATGAGCCACCACACCTGGCCAAAAACTTGTATGGCACTGTGTAACATGTCTTTTTTTTTTTTTCCTGAGACCAAGTTTTGATCTTGTTGCCCAGGCTGAAGTGCAATGGCGCAATCTTGGCTCACTGCAACCTCTGCCTCCAACTGATTCTCCTGCCTCAGCCTCCCAAGTAGCTGGGATTACAGGCATGCACCACCATGCTCAGCTAATTTTGTATTTTTAGTAGAGATGGGATTTCACCATGTTGGCCAGGCTGATTTCAAACTCCTGACCTTAAGTGATCCACCCACCTCAGCCTCCCAAAGTGCTGGGATTACAGGCATGAGCTACCGCACCTGGCCACATGTCTCTTTGTAACACTTATTATACTCTTTACCTACTCTAAGTCTGTCTCTCCCAGATTGTGGGCTCCCCTGTGAGACAAGACTTTATTTGGATTTCTATTACTGTATCCTCATAAGTGAATATTTATTGAATTATATATACATTATTTAAGAGAATACTACCATCAGGGATAGAAATTTTCAGTTTTAATAGTACTCAATAATAAATATGACTGAACAGTTCTGAAAAGAAAGCATAGTTTGCTTACATTTTTAGAATAATTGCTTCAACTCTCTACTTCATTTTAAAACTTAGTCACTGTAGTGGGAGTTGAACAATGAGAACACATGGACACAGGGAGGGGAACATCACACACTGTGGCCTGTAAAGGGGTGGGGCCTCGGGAATGGATAGCATTAGGAGAAATACCTAACGTACATGATGGGTTGATGGGTGCAGCAAACCACCATGGCACATGTATACCTAGGTAACAAACCTGCACATTCTGCACATGTATCCCAGAACTTAAAGTAAAATAAAAAAAAATTGGTCACTGTTGTGGACATTGTGTGCCATACAAAAATAACCTACACTTTGAGAATACTTCATTCCCCTAATGCCAGTTTCCTCATCTGTGAATGGGATACAACTTCTCTATACTGAATTGAGTAATACCTATCTTGTCTACTTCTTAGCTTATAAAGTTCTTGGAGAAATATGGTGAAGTGTATAGATGTATTATTTTTATATTTTTATGGCAGAAGTTCTTTGATACATTAGTAAAATATCAGTTTAAAATGCTTATGCATCTTATCTTTCATTCTTTAGCCTGAAAAAAAATGCTTATGCAGTTATTTATACAATACCTTTTCTGCGCACAACATTGTACTAAATCCCAGTGAAGAAGAGAAATACTAAAACAAATTAGGTATAAGATACTGACTCCTCTTAAGGAGTTTATATAACTAGAGAAAACAACAAAAATTATTAGATTTATACATAGCATTTGACACACATATAATATTAGGAAATGAACAGGGTACAAATGAATGGTACAGATAAATACTGTAAGAGCTTAGAGGATGCAGAAGTGGTGTGGTCTAGAATGACTGGACACAAATTAATGGATAAAGTAACATAATAGTTAGGTTCAAATGATAGGTAGGATCCAAATTAGGTTGAGAAGCATTCCAAGTGAGAGGCATGGCATACACATCTCTTAATTTGGGAATTAAGTTTAACGTCATTTGCAGCATATTCAGATAACTAGTGTTTCACTTTAGAAAATTATTGAATTCCCTAACCTATCAGGAATTAATTTCTTTAAATATCATCAGGCTTTAAATCCTGTGGAAGTGGCATTGGTGACATGGCAGTCTGTGAAGGAAATGGTATTTGAAGGGGGTCCTCGTCCATGGATCTTGGAGCCCTCCCGATTTTTTTTGGAACTGAATGCGGAGAAGACAGAGAAGATTGGAATAGCACAAGTGTGGCTGCCATCTAAGAGAAAACAGAACCAGTACATCTACCGGATCCAATGCCTGGATTTAGGGGAACAAGTAGGAAAACAGTTTTTTATAACATTTTCTTTAGTATAATACTCCAAATCCTTTGTACTTCCAGCCATTCCTTTTCAGATTCTGCTGAATTTAGTTTATGGACTAAATAGGAAAATTCTAATTATTGATCAAATGATTGTTTTTTCTAAAACCTTATTATCCTTAAAATATACCCAGAGGTTTCAATTTGCTCATCCAAGAATTCCAGCAGTTCACGAACTAAACAAGATCTTTTTGTAGTAATGAGCTTATTTCACATTATCTGCAATCACATTATCATTATAATTCACTTCCTTGTTTTGTAGACTTTAGGATATTTGGTTTCCCAACTTTAAGAATTCAAGGAAGGGAAACTTTGAAGTATCATCTATGGTTAGCAATTTTGAGGAACTAATTAGAGCTACACTGATACGAATAATAAATGTATTTTATCTCTATCAGTTGAATTATTTTTAATTATTTTTATTTATTTATTTAGAGACAGGGTCTCACTCTGTTGCCCAAGCTGGAGTGCAGTGGCACGATCTCTGCTCACTGCACCCTCTGCCTCCTGGGTTCAAGCAATTCTTATGCCTCAGCCTCCTGAGTAGCTGGGATTACAGGCACACACCACCATGCCCAGCTAATTTTTGTTGTTGTTGTTGTTTTTGAGATGGAGTCTTGCTCTGTTGCCCAGGCTAGAGTGCAGTGGTGCAATCTCAGCTCACTGCAACCTCCGCCTTCCGGGTTCAAGAGATTCTCCTGTTTCGGCCTCCTGAGTAGCTGGGATGACAGGTGCATGCCACCACGCCTGGCTAATTTTTTGTATTTTTAGTAGAGACGGGGTTTTACCATGTTGGTCAGGCTGGTCTCAGACTCCTGACCTTGTGATCTGCCCAACTCGGCCTCCCAAAGTGCTAGGATTACAGGCGTGAGCAACCATGCCCAGCCATTTTTGTTTTTTTCTATAGACAGGGTTTCACTGTGTTGGCCAGTCTGGTCTCAAGTTGCTGGAATCAAGTGATCCACCCACCGTGGCCTCCCAAAGTGCTGGGATTATAGGCATGACGCACCACACCCAGCTGAGTTTTAATTATTTTTAGAGGTACTGATGGATTTGCATAGTTTTCATTCACAGCTGTGCTGTACTTCTATCAAAATCAGTAACAAAGATTTGCAGTTTTACTGGGCTTGAGAATTCAAGGTATGACTGTGAAACAGCACAGCTAACCAGCACATAAGGGAATCAATGTAAGATTTTAACTTGATAAGAACTGTGCTGTAATCCATTGAACTTCATTCTATTTTATTTTATTTATTTATTTTTATTTTTTAGAGACAGGTTCTCACACTGCTGCCCAGGCTAGAGTGTAGTGGAACGATCGTAGCTCACTAGATAGGTTTCTTTCTAATATTTGTAGTGAACTTTACTGTATATATAACTAGCTATTAGTAATTTCAGGGCTAATTACTTATTTTGGTCCTCAATCTTTTATTGTGGTAAAATTACCATCTTTTTTTTTTTGAGATGGAGTTTCGCTCTTGTTGCCCAGGTGGGAGTGCAATGGCACAATCTTGGCTCACCATAACCTCCACCTCCTGGGTTCAAGTGATTCTCCTGCCTCAGCCTCCTGAGTAACTGGGATTACAGGCATGCACCACCACACCTGGCTAATTTTGTATTTTTAGTAGAGATGGGGTTTCTTCATGTTGGTCAGGCTGATCTCAAACTCCTGACCTCAGGTGATCTGCCCACCTCGGCCTCCCAAAGTGCTGGGATTACAGGCATGAGGCACCGCACCCAGCCTAAAATTACCATCTTAATCATTTTTTTAAAATGTACAGTTCAATAGTATTATGTACATTCATAATCTTGTGCAGCCATCACTACCATCCATCTCTTTTCATCTTATACAACTGAAACTCTAAGGCTGGGCACAGTGGCTCACGCCTGTAATCCCAGCACTTTGGGGAATCAAGGCAGGAGGATCACTTGAGGCCAGGAATTCAAGGCCAGCCTGGACAACATAGTGAGACCCTGTCCCTACTAAAAAAGAAAAAATTAGCTGGGTGTCATGGCAGACACCTGTAGTCCTAGCTACTTGGGAGGCTGAGGCAGGAGGATCACTTGAGCCCAGTAGTTTGAGTTTACAGTGGGCTATGATCTAGTCACTGCACTCCAGCCTGGGTGACAGTGCAAGATCCCGTCTCAAAAAACAAACAAACAAAACATATAGAAACTCTATACCCATTAAAGAATAACTCTTGGCTGGGTGTGGTGGCTTATGCCTGTAATTCTAGCACTTTGGGAGGCTGAGGCAGGTGGATCACTTGAGGTCAGGAGTATGAGACCAGCCTAGCCAACATGATGAAACCCCATCTCTGCTAAAAACAAAAACAAAAACAAAAAAACTAGCCAGGTATGGTGGCATGTGCCTGTGGTCTCAGCTACTCAGGAGGCTCAGGCAGAAGAACTGCTTGAACCCGGGAGGCAGAGGTTGCGGTGAGCTGAGATCGCGCCACTGCACTCCAGCCTGGGCGACAGAGTGAGACTGCGTAAAAAAAAAAAAAAAAGGCCGGGCGCGGTGGCTAACGCCTGTAATCCTAGCACTTTGGGAGGACGAGGCGGGCGGATCACGAGGTCAGGAGATCGAGACCATCCTGGGTAACACGGTGAAACCCCATCTCTACTAAAAATAAAAAAAAAATTAGCCAGGCGTGGTGGCGCGTGCCTATAGTCCCAGCTACTCAGGAGGCTGAGGCAGGAGAATGGCGTGAATCCGGAAGGCGGAGCTTACAGTGAGCTGAGGTCATGCCACTGCACTCCAGCCTGGGCGACAGAGCGAGACTCCGTCTCAAAAAAAAAAAAAAAAAAAAAATAGCTCCCCATTTCTGTTTCACCCCAGTCCCTCGCAACCACCAATCTACTTTCTGTCTCTGTAATTTTGGCAACTCTAAGTACGTCACATAAATGGAATCATGTAGTATTTTTCTTTTTATGACTGGCCTATTTCACTTAACATAATGTTCTCAAGGTTTATTCACACTGTAGTATATGTCAGAATTTCCTTCCTTTTAAGGCTGCATATGTATATATAAAAATGTACATATAAAATTATATACATATATATGTATATATGAAATTTTGTGGCCGGGCGCAGTGGCTCACGCCTATAATTCCAGCACTTTGGGAGACCGAAGTGGGCAGATCATTTGAGGTCAGGAGTTCGAGACCAGCCTGGCCAATATGGTGAAACCCCATCTCTACTAAAAATACAAAAATTAGCTGGGCGTGGTGGTGGGCACCTGTAATCTCAGCTACTTGGGAGGCTGAGACAGGAGAATCACTTGAACCTGGGAGGTGGAGATTGCAGTGAGCCGAGATCATGCCATTGCACTCCAGCCTGGGCAATAGAGCAAGAGTCACTCTCAAAAAAAAAAAAAAAGAAAAGAAAACAAAAGAAAAGAAATTTTGCTTATCCACTCATCCATTGATGGACACTTGGGTTGCTTAGAGTAAGGTTTTAGTGATCATGAATAATGCTGCTGTTGAGCAGGCACAGTGGCTCACACCTGTAATCCCAGCATCTTGGGAGGTTGAGGCAGGTGGATTAATTGAGGCCAGGAGTTCGAGATCAGCCTGGCCAACATGGCAAAGCCCTGTCTCTACTGAAAATACAAAAATTAGCCGGGTGTGGTTGCACGTGCCTGTAGTCTTAGCTACTCAGGAGGATGAGTCACAAGAATCTCTGGAACCCATGAGGCGGAGGTTACAGTGAGCCAAGATCATGCCACTGCACTCCAGCCTGGGCAACAGAGTGAGACTTTTTCTCAAATAATAATAATAATAATAATAACAACAGCAATAATAATAATAATGCTGTCAACAAATACAGCTATCTGTCAAGATCCTGCTTTTTAATTGTTTTGGGTATATATACCCAGAAGTGGAATTGCTTGATCATATGGTAATTCTATTTTTAATTTCTTGAGGAACCACCGTACTATTTTCCACAGCAGCTGTACCATTTTACTTTCCTACCAACAGCGCACAAGGGTTCCCATTTCTCCAGAACCTCACCAACACTTGTTATTTTCAGTTTCTTTCTTTTTTTTTTTTTTTAGATGTAGTTTGACTCTTGTCACCCAGGCTGGAGTGCAATGGTATGATCTTGGCTCACTGCAACCTCCGCCTCCCGGGTTCAAGTGATTCTCTTGCCTCAGTCTCCCAAGTAGCTGGGACTACAGGCGTGTGGCACCATGCCTGGCTAATTTTTGTGTTTTTAGTAGAGACGGGGTTTCACCATATCGGCCAGGCTGGTGTCGAACTCCTGACCTCAGGTGATCTGCCCACCTCAGCCTCCCAAAATGCTGGGATTACAGGTGTGAGCCACCGCGCTGGGCCTTTGCCCATTTTTTGAATCAGTCTTTTACTATTGAGTATGATGTTAACTGTGATAAGGCTTTTATCATGTTGAGATAGTTTCCTTCATTTCCTAGTTTGTTGAGTGAGCTATTTAGTAATTTCAGGTCTGATTAACCCTCATTTGAAGTTTCCTAACTTCTTTTTGTTTCCACATTCCGTTATTCATTACTACTTCTACTAGAGATGAGTGGAAACACAAATTAGTTTTTTCACTTTTTATCAACTTGTAACAAAATATTTGGTGGAGGAAAAGACTGAAATAATTGGTCAAAGTTAGATTTTTTTTTTTTTTCCTGAGACAGGGTCTCACTATGTTGCTCAGGCTGGTCTTGAACTCCTAGGCGCAAGCAATCCTCCTGCCTCAGACTTCCAAGCAGCTGAGATTACAGGTACACACCACCACACCCATCAAAGTTAGATTTTTTTTTTTTTTAGACAGGGTCTCACTCTGTTGCCCAGGCTGAAGTGCAATGGCATGAACATGGCTCACTGTAGCCTTGACCTCCTGGGTTCAAGCGATCCTCCTGCTTCAGTCTCCCAAGTAACTGAGACTACAGGTGTGCACCACCATGCCTGGCTAATTTTTAGATTTTTTGTAGAGATGGGGTCTTACTATGTGATGGTCTTGAACTCCTAGGCTCAAGTGATCCTCCCAAAGTGCTGGGATTATAGGCATGAGCCACTGTGCCTGACCTAGATTTTTTTAATGTTCCAGTTGTTTTCAAATTTTCATGATATTATTAATGCCCTTTGCATAGATAATTAAGAACTATAATGTCTTTAAGGGATCTGCCGGATTATAATGTGAAAGGGACTCTCTATACTGGAATTTGAATAATTCTAACACATTTATATTGGCATGACTGACATCAAGTATCTACCCACAATTATCTCTTGCTCTGTTACTTCCTTAAAGGTTCTCACATTCCGAATTGGAAATCATCCAGGTGTCCTGAACCCTAGTCCAGCTGTAGAGGTTTTGCAGGTTCGCTTCATTTGTGCCCACCCTGCCAGTTTGTCAGTAACTCCAGTATACAAGGTGCCAGCTGGTGCCCAGCCATGTCCTCTGCCACAGCACAACAAATGGCTGGTAAGTACAGAGTATGTTTCCAACTAAGTTGGCACTTTTATCTTCCGTGCTTTAGAGATAGAGTCTGGAATTCTTTGGGGTATATATCCAGAAGTAGAATTGCCAGATCATATGGTAATTCTATTTTTAATTTTTTGAGGAACTGCCATACAGTTTTCCACAGCAGCTGTACCATTTTACATTCTTACCAACAGTGCACAAGGGTTCCCATTTCTCCACTTATCAACATTGAATGAACTATTTTACTCATTACTCATTTTTTGATAGTGTCTGAGGAGAGGTGATTAAACTGATTAGAATTGGCTACACTTGTTTACTATACTTAAGTACATAATCAGCTTGTGATAATGGCAATAGACACTTGAGATCTGACTACATAACTTCCAAATTTTGCTGATATCCTTCGCTACCAAATCTTTTATTAACAATATTAATAAATAATAAAATTTACCTCTTCTCCAAACCAATCATGAAGAATAGTGATAAACAATAATGTAGCTACTAAGTAGGCAACAGAGTATGAAAAATAAATGAGTTATCTATCCTAGAAAGTAAAACATCATATTATATAATAAACAATGTTGAGTACAGGTCCAAGCTTGGGAGCATAGAAGTCATTACTTAACCTATACAGAACAATTAGTTATTCCCATTTTCTGGATGAGAAAACCGAGCCTCCTAAAAGTCGATTAATTTTCCCAGTCATAAAGCTAGAAAGGAACACATTCTGTCTGACTCCAAAGTACATGTTATTTATGCCATACTGCCTTTTATTATGAAGAACAACAGTATGGGATGTTACAGGTTGTGAACCCATTTTTTTGAGTCAGACTTCACATTAAATATTATTTGAAGTTTATGAAGGAGTTACTATTTTTTTAAAGCACTCTGAGTGGAGTAGAATAAAAGTTACCCCTATAACATCATTGTCATTCAATGGCATTTTTCTTTTCATTTGAAATAATTCAAATTTACAGGCAAGTTGCAAGAAAAGAACTTTTTTCCCTGAACTATTTGAGAGTGAGTTACAGACATGATTCTCCATCACCCTATTGACATACACTAGCATATATTCACCCTTTTTTTTTTTTGAGACAGGGTCTCACTCCAGTCATCCAGGCTGGAGCACATGGCATCATCTGCCACCTCAACTTTCCCCAGTCAGGTGATTTTCCCAACTCAACCCCCCAGTTAGCTGGGATTATAGGTGTGTGCCACCATGCTGGCTAATTTTTTGTATTTTTAGTAGCGATGGGGTTTTGCCATGTTGCCCAGGCTGGTCTCGAACTCCTGGGCTCAAGGGATCCACCCACCTCAGTCTCACAAAGTGCTGGGATTAGAGGCGTGAGCTACCGCGCCCAGCAGATCACCCTTTTAAAGTGTTCAAATCAAAGTTGTGCAACCATCGGTGCTGTCTAACTTCAGGTCATTTTCATCTTCTCCGGAAGAAACTCCATACCCATTAGCAGTCACTCCTTATTTCCTCCATTTCCTAGCCCCGGCAACCCCACTGATAGACTTTCTGTCTCTATGGATTTGCCTATTCTGACGTTTCATATGAATGGAATAATACAATTATGTGTCCTTTGTGCCTAGCTTCTTTCATTTAGCATGTTTTCAAGTTTCATTCATATGGTAGCCTGTATCAGTAGTGCATTTTTTATGGCTAAGTAATATTCCATTGTGTAGATATACTACATTTTGTTTATCCAGCCATCAGTTGATGGATATATGTGTTGTTTCCACCTTTGGCTATTATGAATAATGCTGCCATGAACATTCATGTACAAGTTTTTTTGTGAGTATATGTTTTCATTTCTCTTGAGTATATAGCTAAGAGTGGAATTGGTGGTTTGTATGTTAATTCCATGCTTAGCCTTTTGAAGAACTTCCAGCTGTTTCCAAAGTGGCTGCACCATTTTACATTTCCACTAGCAGTTGTGTGAGGCTTCCAGGTTCTCCATATCCTTGCCAACAATTACTATTATTTGTCATTTTGATTATAGCCTTCCTAGTGGGTGTAAAGTGGTATCTCATTGTGGTTTTGATTTGTATTTTCCACTGTCTAATTATGTTGCGTTTTTTTTTTTTTTTTTTTTGAGATGGAGCTTCATTCTTTTCGCCCAGGCTGGAGTGAAGTGGTGCAATCTCAGCTCACTGCAACCTCCAGCCCCCGGGTTCAAGTGATTCTCTTGCCTCATCCTCCTGAGTAGCTAGGATTATAGGTATGCACTACCACGCCTGGCTAATTTTTGTACTTTTAGTAGAAATGGGGTTTCACCATGTTGGCCAGGCTGGTCTCAAACTCCTGACCTCAGCTGATCCACCTGCCTCGGCCTCCTAAAGTGCTGGGATTACAGGCGTGAGCCACCATGCCTGGCCTATGTTGTGTATCTTTTTATGTGCTTATTGGCCATTTGTATATCTTCTTTTGACAAATGTATATTCAGATCCTTTGCCAATTTTTAATTGAACTATATGTCTTTTTATTGAGTTGCAAGAGTTCTTCATTTCATATATTCTACATACAAGTCTCTTTTCAGATATATGATTTGCAAAAATATTCTCTCATCACATGGGTTATCTTTTACTTTTTTTTTTTTAAGACACAGGGTCTCACTTTTCACTCAAGCTGCAGTGCAGTGACATGATCATAGGTCACTGTAACCTCCAACTCCTGGGCTCAAGCTAACTATCCTCTCACCTCAGCCTCCTAAGTGGCTGGGACTACAGTCACATGCCACCGTACCCAGCTAATTTTTTTTTTTTCTGTAGAGATGAGGTCTCACTATATTGCCCAGGCTGGTCTCAAACTCCTGGCCTCAAATGATACTCCGGCCTTGGCCTCCCAAAGTGCTGGGATTACAGGCATAAGCCACCATGCTTGGCCTCACTTTTCTAATGACATCTTTTGAAGCACAAAAGTTTTTAACTTTGATGAATTCCAATTTATCAATTTTGTTACGATGGTTGTTGTTTGTACTTTTGGTGTCATATCTAATCTAAGAAACCATTGCCTAATCCAAGGGCATGAAGATTTATGCCTTTGATTTATTCTATGAGTTTTATAGTTTTAACTCTTATATTTAGCTCTCTGATCCACTTTGAGTTCATTTTTATGGTGTGAGGTAGGGATCTAACTTCATTATTGTGTTTTGGTTTTGTTTTGTTTTTTTCTTTTTCTTTTCTTTTTTTTTTTGAGACTGAGTCTCACTCTGTTGCCCAGGCTGGAGTGCAGTGGTGTGATCTTGGCTCACTGCAATCTCTGCCTCCTGGGTTCAAGTTATTCTCATGCCTCAGCCTCCCCAGTAGCTGGAATTACAGGTGCCCGCCACCATGCCTGGCTAATTTTTGTATTTTTAGTAGAGACAGGGTTTCACCATATTGGCCAGGCTGGTCTGAAACTCCTGATCTCAAATGATCTGCCCGCCTTGGCCTCCCAAAGTGCTGGGATTACAGGCATGAGCCACTGTGCCCAGCCTCACTTCATTTTTTTTACATGTTGGTATCCACTTGACACAGCACCATTTGTTAAAAATATTATTTCTTATACCTTGAGTTGTCTTGGCACTCTTGTTGCAAATCTGTTAACCATAAACATGAGAGTTTATTTTTGGACTCTAAAATCTATTCTATTAATCTATACATCTTTATGTCAGTACCACACTGTCTTGATCACTGTAGTTTTGTAGTAAGTTTTGAGGTTGGGAAGTATGAATTTTGCAACTTTGTTCTTTTGCAATATTATTTTGGCTATTCTGGGTCCCTTGCATTTCCACATAAATTTTTAGGGTCAGCTTGTCAAAGCCAGCAGAGATTTTGATAGGGATTGCATTGAATCTGTAGATCAGTTTGAGGAGTATTGCCATTTTGATAATATTGCCTTTTGATTTATGAACATGGATGTCTTTCTGTTTATTGGTATCTTTAATTTCTTTCAACAATGTTTCCTGTTTAGAGTATACAAGTTTTACACTCATTAGATTTATTCCTAAATATTTTGCTTTTTTGATGCTATCATAATTGGAATTTTTTCTTTGTGTTATTTTATTTATTTTTTTTTTTTGAGACGGAGTCTTGCTCTGTCACTGAGGCTGGAGTGCAGTGGTACAATCTCGGCTCACTGCAAGCTCTGCCTCCTGAGTTCACACCATTCTCCTGCCTCAGCCTCCCGAGTAGCTGGGACTACAGGTGCCCACTACCAAGCCTGGCTATTTTTTTTTGTATTTTTAGTAGAGACAGGGTTTCTTCACCTTGTTAGCCAGGATGGTCTCAAGCTCCTGATCTCATGATTCACCCACCTCAGCCTCCCAAAGTGCTGGGATTACAGGCGTGAGCCACTGCACCTGGCCTTTAGTTTTATTTTTAGGCCAGGTGCTGTGGCTCACGCCTGTAATCCCAGCACTTTGGGAGGCCGAATTGGGTGGATCATCTAAGGTCAGGAGTTCAAGACCAGCCTGGCCACTGTGGCTGGTAACTCATTGGTTATTTAGGAGTGTTTTTAATTTCCACACATTTGTGAATATTCCAGATTTCCTGTTACTGATTTCTAATTTCACTCCACTGTGATTAGAGAACATATTTTTAAATTTAAATCCTCCCCCCAACCCCAGCCTTTTTTTTTTTTAAAGAAATATGGGTCCCAGCTGGATGCAGTGGCTCATGCCTGTAATCCCAGCACTTTGGAAGGCCAAGGCAGGTGGATCACTTGAGCCCAGGAGTTGGAGACCAGCCTGGGCAACATGGCAAAACCCCATCTCTACCAAAAATACAAAAATTAGCCAGTCTTGTAACCTGGTCTCAAAATAAATAAATAAATAAATAAATAAATAGACAAAAATTTTTTAAAAATAAAGCAGGGTCTCAACCAGCCTGGACAATATAGTGAGACCTTGTCTGTACAAAAAATTTAAGGCCGGGTGCAGTGGCTCATGCCTCTAATCCCAGCACTTTGGCAGGCTGACGTGGGAGGATCACTTGAGGTCAGAAGTTCAAGACCAGCCTGGCCAAGACGGTGAAACCCCATCTTTACTAAAAATACAAAAATTAATCAGATGTGGTGGCATATGCCTGTGAGTCCAGCTACTCAGGGGGCTGAGGTATGAGAATTGCTTGAACCCAGGAGATGGAGGTTGCAGTGAACCGAGATCACACCACTGCACTCCAGTTTGGGCAACAAAGCATGACTCTGTCTCAAAAAAAAATAAAAAATAAAAAATTAGCCAAGCATGGTAATGTGCTCCTGTAGTCCCAGCTACTGGGGAGGCTGAGGTGGGAGGATTGCTTGAGCCAGGTAAGTGGAAGCTCCAGTGAGCCAAGACTGCGCCACTGCACTCCAGCCTGGGTGACAGAGTGAGACTCTGTCTCAAAAAAAAAAAAAAAAAGAAAGGAAAAGGAAAGAAAAAACAACAGGGTTGACCACCCTGTTGAGTCTACCACCATCTCTAAATTGCACTGGTTAACTTTTACCCTTAGTAACTGAACACAGCACAGCTGCAGTTTCATACCATGCATGACAAGGTAGCCACCCAGGAATTAAAGGTTCCTCATCCCCCACCCTTTCATCCTTTCTCGTCCCAAACCACCGTTTCTGTGCCACAGTGCCATTCTATCAAATCCCACCTCAATCACACCAATTGTTCAGGAAAAACTCTCAAACTGTGTTTTTCCTCTGCCCTCACACCACCACAACAATCATTAACACAGAAGATTTCTGTTTCATGAAAAATATGAGAGAGGGAAGAAGAAAAAAGAAGACTTCTGTAACCAAACGTATGGGTTTTTTCCCCACACATCAAGCAGCAGACACCAGCTGGGTGTTCTCCAATTCAATTCTGACACTATCTACCTGGAGTTACTGTCAGATCTCACAGGTTGAGGGCTCAGTCACCAAGACTGCCCACACCTAAGACACAAGTTGCAAATCCAGGCCTCCAGAACTTCTGACCAACTGGCCTCTAGTTGGGGTTCCCCTGACCTCTTTGGGTTCAATTAATTTGCTGAAGTTGAGAGGTGAAGCCAGCTGGGCTTCTGGGTCTGGTGGGGACTTGGAGAACTTTACTGTCTAGCTAAAGGATTGTAAACACACCAATCAGCACTCTGTAAAAACACACCAATCAGCGCTTTGTGTCTAGCTAAAGCTTTGTAAATGCACCAGTCAGCACACTGTAAAAACGGACCAATCAGCACTCTGTAAAATGGACCAATCAGCACTCTGTAAAATGGACCAATCAGTGCTCTGTAAAATGGACCAATCAGCAGGATGTGGGCAGGGCCAAATAAGGGAATAAAAGCTGGCCACCAAGCCGACAGTGGCAACCTGCTTGGTTGCTTTTCTGTGCTGTGGAATATTTGCTCTTTTGGTCTTCACAGTAAACCTTGCTGCTGCTTACTCTTTGGGTCCACACTACCTTCATGAGCTGTAACACTCACCATGAAGGTCTGCAGCTCCACTCCTGGAGCCAGTGAGACCACGAACCCACCAGGAGGAATGAAGAACTTCTGATGCGCCACCTTTAAGAGCTGTAACACTAACTGTGAAGGTCTGCAGCTTTACTCCTGAAGTCAGTGAGATGATGAACCCACTGGGAGGAATGAACAAGTCCAGACATGCCACCTTTAAGAGCTGTAACACTCAAGGCGAAGGTCTACAGCTTCACTCCTGAACTCAGCGAGACCACGAACCCACCAGAAGGAAGAAACTCTGGACCCATCTGAACATCTGAAGGAACAAACTCTGTTTCTGACCAGTTCCGTAATTGGTCAAGAACCCAACGGAAGGAACCAATTACGGAAGCAGAGTGACTCATAGAACTCAGGGAAATATTTACTTATGTTTACCAGTTTATTATAAAGGATATTGTAAAGGATACAAATGAAGAGATACATAGGGTGAGATATAGGGATGGGGCGTGGAGCTTCCATGCCCTCACTGAGCATGCCATCCTCTGGGAATCTCCACCTGTTCAACTCTCTACAAACTCTAACTATTATTGAATTGTCTATTTCTTCCTCAATTCTGTCAGGTTTTGCTTCATGTATTTTGAGGCTCTGTTATTAGGTACATACGCATTTACAATTGTTACATCTTTTTAATAGATTGACCTTTGGCAATACCACAATGCACTTCTTACACCAATATGCAGGTTAGCTCAGACTCCACGGTTTTAAAGGCACAGTTCCCAACAAGACTGCTCTCACTTCAAATGATAGTTGCAAATTGGGGGACTCACAGGCTACCCACTCTTATGACCAACAAGTTTGGTAATTTGTTAGAATGACTCACAGTTTCGTTATAAAGGATACAAATCATTTTGTATCCTTTTGAGAAAAATGTTCAGAGAGTCCCAGACACGCAGCCTCCATGCCCTCTCCATGGGATTAGGATCTGGTGAAAACATAACAGGTGGAACACATCAATGTGTTTACCAAACAGGAAATTCCACTGAGTTTTGGTGTCCAGTGTTTTTTGTTTTTTGAGACAGGGTCTCACTCTCTTGCCCAGGCTGAGTGCAATGGCGTGATTATGGCTTGCTGCAGCCTCACTTCCTGGGCTTAAGTGATCCTCCCACCTCAGCCTCTAGAGGAGCTGGGACCACAGGTCTGTGCCATTACACTCAGCTAATTTTAAAATTTTTCTGTAGAATCAGGGTCTCACTGGGTTGCCCAGGCTGGTCTTGAACTCCTGG
This sequence comes from Gorilla gorilla gorilla, assembly GCF_029281585.2. Classification (NCBI taxonomy): domain Eukaryota; kingdom Metazoa; phylum Chordata; class Mammalia; order Primates; family Hominidae; genus Gorilla; species Gorilla gorilla. The sequence continues at coordinate 102,727,306 of NC_073224.2, forward strand.
GCTCAGGCAGCCTTCCTGTCTCGGCCTCCCAATGTGCTGGGATTGTAGGTGTGAACCACCATGCCCAGCTCCAGCGTTTTATTGGGATATTATTATGTAAACATGATTAATTATGTAAACATGATTAATTGAATAATTGGCCACGTGGTTAAACTCCATCACCAGCCCTCCTCTTTTCCCTGGAGGTGGGGCTGCTATCACCTGACCCAAAACCTCATCCTTCTAATCACATGATTGGTCTTTCTGTCCTTATCCAACTCCATCCTGAGTTATCTCATTAGCATAAACTCATATGTTATCCAAGGGGGCCACCATAAATAACAGACACAATCCTATTACTCAAGAAATTCCAAAGGTTTAGGGGTTACCTCCCAGGAACTGAGGACAACCTCTTTATTATAGATTATTATTTTATCATTATAAAATGACCTTTTCTTTAGTAACAATTTTTGTATTAAAGTCTATTTTGTCTGATGTTAGTGTAACTACTTCAGCTCTCTTTTGGCTATTGTTTGCATGATACATCTTTTTTTTTTTTTCCATCCTTATACTTGTGACCCATGAGTGTCTCTTGCAGACAACATATAGCTGGGCCATTTAAAAATTTCATTATGCTAATCAGACTTTTCATGGAACATAAAATTTATTTACACTTAATGTAATTACTGATAAGGCAGGCATTATGTCTGCCATTTTGCTATTTGTTTTCTATATGTCACATGTCTTTTCTGTTCCTCTTCTTCCATTTCTTCCTTCTTTTTGTTTTCTTTTTTTTTTCTTTTCTTTTTTTTGTTTTTTTCGGAAGCACAGTCTTGCTCTGTTGCCCAGGTTGGAGTATGGTGGCACTATCTCGACTCACTGCAACTTATACCTCCCAGGTTCAAGCAATTCTCCTGTCTCACCCTCCTGAGTAGCTGGGAATCCAAGAGCACATGCCACCATGCCCAGCTAATTTTTGTATTTTTAGTAGAGACGAGGTTTCATCATATTGGTCAGGCTGGTCTCAAACTCCTGACTTTGACTGATTTACCTGCCTTGCCTCCCAAAGTGCTGGGTGTTTTTGTTGTTGTTATTTATTTATTTATTTGAGATGGTCTTGCTCTGTCGCTTAGGCTGGAGTGCAGTGGTGCCATCTCTGCTCCCTGCAACCTCTGCCTCCTGGGTTCAAGCGATTCTCCTCAGAATCTCCTCCCAAGTAGTTGGGACTACAGGTGCACGCCACCGTGCTTGGGAAGTTTTTTGGGATTTTTAGTAGAGACAGGGTTTCATCATATTGGTCAGGCTGGTCTCAAATTCCTGAATTCCTGACCTCAAGTGACCCGCCCACCTTGGCCTCCCAAAGTGCTGGGATTACAGGTGTGAGCCACTGCGCCCAGTCATTTCTTTCTCCTTCTTCTTCCTTTTTTTTTTTTGAGATGGAGTCTTGCTCTGTCGCCCAGGTTGGAGTGCAATGGCATGATCTTGGTTCACTACAACCTCCGCCTCCCAGGTTCAAACGATTTGTCCTGCCTCAGCCTCCCGAGTAGCTGGGATTACAGGCATGCGCCACAATGCCTGGCTCATTTTTGTATTTTTAGTAGAGATGGGGTTTTGCCATGTTGGCCAGGCTGGTCTCAAACTCCTGACCTCAGGTAATCCACCCATCTCGGCCTCCCAAAGTGCTGGGATTACAGGTGTGAGCCACCATTACCAGCCTCTTCCTTCTTCTGTGTTAGACATTTTCTAGTGTACTATTTTAACTGCTTTATTTTTTCTTTTACTATATTTTTGTGTATATGTGAATGATATTTTACTTAGCCACTTTTGTTTACAACTGAAACTCTAGGAATTTAAAATTAGCATCCTTGCCTGTGAGCTTTCCTTATAAATACCAAAAATGTTTCAGCCTTGTGTTCCACATTGTCCTGCTATGCTTTGTCCAGATGAACCTTTATGAGCCCGCTGCTCATATTCTCTTGCCCATAGTTTCACATGGGAAGACCAAGTGATCTTGACGTTGACCAAGATCAATGGTCATTGTGTACAGCTATTAGAATGCACCTCCTGGAACATTTTTGCTTTTTTTTTGTATGGCTTTTTTGAATTGGCTTAGGCAGAATTCTTCTCTAACAAATAAAGATAATATGCTTCTCATTGAACTTTTTCTCCCATTCACATGCTAGCTAGAACTTAGATTTCCTGTAAAGATTTCAGTTGAGATATGGGGACAAACATTATGATAGTTCGTGACTACCACCAACTTCAATTTCTTTGGCTGCTGTTCTATTCAACTCCCTTAGCTGAGCCTTAAGGTCCCAGTTTATTTCCAGGTTAAAGAAGAGCCTGAGAAGCCAGGTGTGGTGTCAGACACCTGTAGTCCCAGCTAGTTGGAAGGTGAGGTGGGAGCTTGCTTGAGCCCAGGAGTTTGCTCCTAGCCTGGGCAATATAGCAAGACCCCATCTCAAAAAAATTTTTAATGTAAAATTTTTATTATTTTATTTAATTTTTTTTTGAGATAGGTTTTCACTCTATCACCCAGACTGTAGTGCAGTGGTGCAGTCATAGCTCACTGCAGCCTTGAACTCTTTGGCTCAAGTGATCCTCCCACCTCAGCCTCCTGAGTAGCTAGGACTATAGGCATGAGGCACCATGCCTGACTAATTTTTATTTTTTGCCCAGGCTGGTTTTGAGCTCCTGGCCTCAAGCAATCCTCCCACCTTGGCCTCCCAAAGTTCTGGGATTACAGACATGAGCCACCATGCTCAGCCAAAATTTTTGTTTAAAGGAAAGAAAGGAAGTACTCCAAAGTTCTTTCCTTACAAAATAAATAAATAAGAAAAGCCTGAGCAATGCCAGCCTCAAACTTATTCAGCTTTTCTTTTTTTTTTTTTTTTTTTTTTTTTTTTTTTTTTTTTATTGATCATTCTTGGGTGTTTCTCGCAGAGGGGGATTTGGTAGGGTTACAGGACAATAGTGGAGGGAAGGTCAGCAGATAAGCAAGTGAACAAAGTTCTCTGGTTTCCCTAGGCAGAGGACCCTGCGGCCTTCCGCACTGTTTGTGTCCCTGGGTACTTGAGATTAGGGAGTGGTGATGGCTCCCAACGAGCATGCTGCCTTCAAGCATCTGTTTAACAAAGCACATCTTGCACCGCCCTTAATCCATTCAACCCTGAGTGGATACAGCACATGTTTCAGAGAGCACAGGGTTGGGGGTAGGGTCACAGATCAACAGGATCCCAAGGCAGAAGAATTTTCTCTCAGTACAGAACAAAATGAAAAGTCTCCCATGTCTACCTCTTTCTACACAGACACGGCAACCATCCGATTTCTCAATCTTTTCCCCACCTTTCCCCCCTTTCCATTCCACAAAACCGCCATTGTCATCATGACCCGCTCTCAATGAGCTGTTGGGTACACCTCCAAGCCGGGGTGGTGGCCGGGCAGAGGGGCTCCTCACTTCCCAGTAGGGGCGGCCGGGCAGAGGTGCCCCTCACCTCCCGGACGGGGTGGCTGGCCGGGCAGGGGGCTGACCCCCCCCACCTCCCTCCTGGTCGGGGCGGCTGGCCGGGCAGAGGGGCTCCTCACTTCCCAGTAGGGGCGGCCGGGCAGAGGCGCCCCTCACCTCCCGGATGGGGCGGCTGGCCAGGCGGGGGGCCGAACCCCCACCTCCCTCCTGGACAGGGCGGCAGGCTGGGCGGTGGGCTAACCCCCCCACCTCCCTTCCGGACGGGGCGGCTCGCCGGGCGGGGGGCTGGCCCCCCCACCTCCCTCCCGGACGGGGCGGCTGGCCGGGCGGGGGACTGACCCCCCCCCACCTCCCTCCTGGACGGGTTGGCTGGCCGGGCGGGGGGCTGACCCCCCCACCTCCCTCCCGGACAGGGTGGCAGGCTGGGCGGTGGGCTGACCCCTCCACCTCCCTCCCGGACGGGGCGGCTGGCCGGGCTGAGGGGCTCCTCACTTCCCAGTAGGGGCGGCCGGGCAGAGGCGCCCCTCACCTCCCGGACGGGGCGGCTTGCTTGGCGGGGGGCTGACCCCCCCACCTCCCTCCCGGACGGGGCGGCTGGCCGGGCTGGGGGGGGCTCCTCACTTCCCAGTAGGGGCGGCCGGGCAGAGGTGCCCCTCACCTCCCGGACGGGGCGGCTGGCCAGGCGGGGGGTTGACCCCCCCACCTCCCTTCCGGACGGGGTGGCTGGCCGGGCGGGGGGCTGACCCCCCCACCTCCCTCCCGGACAGAGCAGCTGGCCGGGCAGAGGGGCTCCTCACTTCCCAGTAGGGGCGGCCGGGCAGAGGCGCCCCTCACCTCTCGGACCGGGTGGCCGGCCAGGCGGGGGGCCGAACCCCCACCTCCCTCCTGAAAAGGGCGGCAGGCTGGGCGGTGGGCTAACCCCCCCACCTCCCTTCCGGACGGGGCGGCTCGCCGGGCGGGGGGCTGGCCCCCCCACCTCCCTCCTGGACGGGGCGGCTGGCCGGGCGGGGGACTGACCCCCCCCCACCTCCCTCCTGGACGGGTTGGCTGGCCGGGCGGGGGGCTGACCCCCCCACCTCCCTCCCGGACGGAGCGGCTGGCCGGGCAGAGGGGCTCCTCACTTCCCAGTAGGGGTGGCCGGGCAGAGGCGCCCCTCACCTCCCGGACAGGGTGGCTGGCCGGGCGGGGGGCTGATCCCTCCACCTCCCTCCCGGACGGGGTGGCTGCCGGGCGGAGACGCTCCTCACTTCCCAGACGGGGTGGCCGCTGGGCGGAGGGGCTCCTCACTTCTCGGGCGGGGCGGCTGCCGGGCGGAGGGGCTCCTCACTTCTCAGACGGGGCGGTTGCCAGGCAGAGGGTCTCCTCACTTCTCAGACGGGGCGGCCGGGCAGAGACGCTCCTCACATCCCGGACTGGGCGGCAGGGCAGAGGTGCTCCCCACATCTCAGACGATGGGCGGCCGGGCAGAGAGGCTCCTCACTTCCCAGATGTGATGGCGGCTGGGAAGAGGCGCTCCTTGTTTCCTAGATGGGATGGCGGCCGGGCAGAGACGCTCCTCACTTTCCAGACTGGGCAGCCAGGCAGAGGGGCTCCTCACATCCCGGACGATGGGCGGCCAGGCGGAGACGCTCCTCACTTCCCAGACGGGGCGGCAGCCGGGCAGAGGCTGCAATCTCGGCACTTTGGGAGGCCAAGGCAGGCGGCTGGGAGGTGGTTGTAGCGGGCCGAGATCACGCCACTGCACTCCAGCCTGGGCACCATTGAGCACTGAGTTAACCAGACTCTGTCTGCAATCCCGGCACCTCGGGAGGCCGAGGCTGGCAGATCACTCGCGGTTAGGAGCTGGAGACCAGCCCGGCCAACACAGCGAAACCCCGTCTCCACCAAAAAAATACGAAAACCAGTCAGGCGGGGCGGTGCGCGCCTGCAATCGCAGGCACTCGGCAGGCTGAGGCAGGAGAATCAGGCAGGGAGGTTGCAGTGAGCTGAGATGGCAGCAGTACCGTCCAGCTTCGGCTCGGCATCAGAGGGAGACCGTGGAAAGAGGGGAGAGGGAGAGGGAGAGGGAGAGGGAGAGGGAGAGGGAGAGGGAGAGGGAGAGGGAGAGGGAGAGGGAGAGGGAGAGGGAGAGGTCAGCTTTTCATCACTGGGCTTCATGATGAACTGCATGGCCTTCTTGTTTAGTGTTGGCTTAGGGAGCTGTGTTGTTTTGAGTGATTTTATTAATTATTGCCCTATGGATTACAATTAACATCTTAATCTTTAGTAACCTAGTTTGGCATCATACCAACTTAATTTCAGTAGTGTATAAAACCTTTGCTCCCATATAGACCCATTTCCTGTCCCTTGTTTGTGCTGTTTTTGTCATATAAATTACATTTTTATATACTATGCCCATCAAACCAGTAAATATATATATTGTTTTCTTTTTTTTTTTTTTTTTTGAGACAGATTCTCACTTCATTGCCCAGGCTGGAGTGCAGTGATGTGATCATAGTTCACTGCATTCTCTGCCTCCCAGGCTCAAATGATTCTCCTGCTTCAGCCTCCTTAGTAGCTGGGATTACAGGTGTGTGCCACCACATCCAGCTAATTTTTGTATTTTTAGTAGAGACAGGGTTTCACCATGTTGGCCAGGCTGGTCTTGAACTCCTGACCTCAAATGATCCACCCACCTCGGCCTTCCAAAGTGTTGGGATTACAGACATGAGCCACTGTACCTGGCTTTTTTTTTTTGGAGATAGGATCTTCCTCTGTTTTCCTGGCTGATTCATGGTTCACCGCAACCTCCACCTCCCCGGCTCAAAGGATCCTCCCACCCCAGCCTCCCTAGTAGCTGGGACTACAGGTACACGCACGCCACTGTGCCTAGCTAATTTTTGTAATTTTTTTTTTTTTGTGAAGATGAGGTCTCGCTGTGTTGCCCAGGCTGGTCTTGAACTCCTGGGCTCAAGCGATCCGCTCACCTCGACCTCCCAAAGTGCTGAGATTACAGGCTTGAGCCACCACACAGCCTATAATTATTACTTTATATATATATTTTTTCTTTTTTTTTTGAGACTGAGTCTCACTCTGTTGCCCAGGTTAGAGTGCAATGGCGTGATCTTGGCTCACTGCAACCTCCGCCTCCTGGGTTCAAGCAATTCTCCTGTCTCAGCCTCCCAAGTAGCTGGGACTGCAGATGCATGCCACCATGACTGGCTAATTTTTGTATTTTTAGTAGAGACAGGGTTTTACCATATTGGTCAGGCTGGTCTCAAACTTCTGACCTCAGGTGATCCACCCGCCTCAGCCTCCCTAACTGCTGAGATTATAGGCGTGGACCACTGCACCCGGCCATATATTTTTCTTTTAAATCAGATAGAAAAAAAGAATAATTACAACTGAAAATACATTTATACTGTCCTTTATATTTACCTATGTAATTATCTTTTCCAGATTATTTCTTCATGGTGATTCAAGCTATTGTCTAGTGACCTTTCATTGCAGCCTGAAGAACTCCCTTTAGTATCTCTTGTAAGACAGGTCTGCTAGCAATAAATTCTCTCTATTTTTGTTGGATCTTAGAATGTCTTAATTTCTCCATTTTTGAAGGATTATTCTGCCCAATATAGAATTGTTGGCTGGCAGTCTTTTTATTTTATTTTATTTTATTTTTATTTATTTTTTTGAGACAGAGTATCGCTGTGTCACCCAGGCTGGAATGATCTCGGCTCATTGCAACCTCCGCCTCCTGGATTCAAGCAAATCTTGTGCCTCAGCCTCCTGAGTAGCTGAGACTACAGGCCCACACCACCACGCCTGGCTAATTTTTTGGATTTTTAGTAAAGACGGGGTTTCACCATGCTGCCCAGGCTGGTCTCAAACTCCTGAGCTCAGGCAATCCACCTGTGTCGGCCCCCCAAAGTGCTAGGATTACAAGCGTGAGCCACTGCACCTGGCCCTTTTTCTTTTACTTTGAATGTGTCATCTCACTGCCTTCTGGTCCTCGTGGTTTCTGATGAAAGATCAGCTATTAATCCCATGGAAGATCCCTTATGAGGGGTGAATCCCTTCCCTTTCTGTTTTTATGATTCTGTCTTTGACTCTGGACAGATTGATTATGATGTGTCTAGATGTAGATCTTTTTGAATTTATTCTGCTTGATGTTGATGGATTGATGTTGTTTGAGCTTCTTGAATGTTTAATGTTTTTCATCAATTTGGTAAGTTTTGGCCATTATTTCTTCAAATATTCTTTCTTCCTCTATTCTTCTATCTCCTCTCCTTCTAGCACTCCGTTTTTGCATATACTGGTACGTATGATGCATATACAGGTCTCTGATGTTTGTTCTTTTTTTTCATTCTTTTTTCTTTTTATTCATCAGACTGGATAATCTCAGTTGACCTAGCTTCAAGTTCTCCAGTTCTTTCTTCAGCCTGTTCAAATCTGCTGTTGAATTCCTCTAGTTAATTTTTCATTTCAATTATTGTACTTTTCAACTTCAGAATTTCTTTTTGGGTCTTTTTTGTTATAACTCCTATCTCTTTATTGGTATTCTCTGTGTAATGTGATAGCACTTTTGTATTTTCCTTTAGTTATTCAAACATGAATACCTTTAGTTCTTTGGACATTAAAGTTAATTAGAAGTCTGGCCGGGCACAGTGGCTCACGTTTGTAATCCCAGCACTTTGGGAGGCTGAGGTGGGTGTATCACGAGGTCAGGAGTTCAAGACCATCCTGGACAATCTGATGAAACCCTGTCTCTACTAGAAATACAAAAATTAGCCAGGCGTGGTGGCACACGCCTGTAGTCCCAGCTACTAGGGAGGCTGAGGCAGGAGAATCGCTTGAACCTGGGAGGTGGAGGTTGCAGTGAGCTGAGATCGTGCCACTGCACTCCAGCCTGGCAACAGAGTGAGACTCTGTTTCAAAAAAAAAAAAGAAGTCTTTGTCTGGCCCAGGCATGGTGGCCCTTACCTGTAATTCCAGCACTCTGGAAGCCTGAGGTGGACGGATCCTTTGAGTCCAGGAATTCGAGACCAGCCTGAGTGACATGGCAAAACCCCACCTCTGCAAAAATACAAAAATTAGCCATGCATGGTGGTGCATGCCTGTAGTCTCAGCTACTTGGGAGGCTGAGGTGGGAGGATTGCTTGAGTCCAGGAGGCAGAGGATGCAGTGAGCTATGATTGCATCACTGCATTCCAGCCTGGGCAATGAAGTAAGACTCCATCTCAAAAAAGAAAAAAAAAAAAAAGTATTTGTCTTGTAAGCTCAATGTCTGGGCATTCTCAAGGCAGTTTCTATGGAAACTGCTTTTATTCTCATGTATGGACCATACTTATTTCTTTACATTTCTAATAATCTTTTGTTAAAAACTCAACATTTTATATAATATAATGTAGCAACTCTGAAATCAGATTCTTCTCCTCCCCTGGTTTTGTGGCTGCTTTTGTTTTTTGTTTTTGCTGAGAACATTTATTTAGTGTCTTTTCTGAACTAGTTCTGTAACATCTGTACTCTTTGACCTATGTGGCCACTAAAAGTCTCTGCTTAGTTAGCTTCATGGTCAGCTAATTATTGGCAAATATTTATTTGTGTTCCTGGTATTTTTATTGAGATTATGTTAAATTTATTTATTAACTTGGAGTAAGTGGAATATTTATGATGTTGAGTCATTGAGTCATCTTGTCAAAGAAAGAATGTGTATATGTGTGTGTATATATATGTATATGTGGGTATGTCTCACATATATATGGGAGCTTAGAGACATGTTTTTAAATTGCTGTACAACTCATACTTTTTTAAAACAAATTTTATTTACAAGCTCTGTTCATTGAAAGGGCCTATAACCCAATAGTAATGTACAAACATCTGGGTTTCTAAATACTAGTCCCCATTTAAAGGAATCAGAGCCTCTTGGAGAACTAGTTGATTCCAGCTCAGTAGGGAAAGTGAACAATGAGTCTCAAACAACTTGCGTTAGAAAGCAAAGAAGTGCTCAAAGAGTAATGGTGACTTCTCAAAAAGAAGCTGGCTTGAAGGGACCCCTACTCTCCAAATTGTAGATAATTTGAGCATCCAAAAAATAATGGCAGAGGGTTGAAAAATTACCTATTGAGTACAATGTTTACTACAGTAAAAGCCCAGACTTCACCATTGTGTCATACATGCATGTAAGAAATCTGCACTTGTACCCCTTAAATATATCTTTTAAAAAATAATGACAGAAATATCAACCTAAAATTCATGATCCCAGCGGGGTGCGGTGGCTCACGCCTGTAATCTCAGCACTTTGGGAGGCCGAAGCAGGTGGATCACAAGGTCAGGAGTTCGAGACCAGCCTGGCCAACATAGTGAAACCCCGTCTCTACTAAAAGTACACAAAAAATTAGCCAGGCGTAGTGGCGGGCGCCTGTAGTCCCAGCTACTAGGGAGGTTGAGGCAGGAGAATCACTTGAACTGGGGAGGCAGGGGTTGCAGTGAGCCGAGATCATGCCACTGCACTCCATCCTTGGTGACAGAGTGAGACTCCGTCTCAAAAAAAAAAAAAAATCGTGATCCCATAGTGATGCTCAAGGTTATAAGAGAAAAATGAAGGAAGAAAGAGACAGAAGGAGGGAGAAAGAGAAGAAAAATAAATTGAGGAAGGAAGAGAAGGAGGGATGGAAGAGAAAAAAGGATGCTCTTTTCCAGGAAAATACCAGCTTATATAAAATGAATCATAGAATTAGAAATTTATGATTTTGTAATCCTCCTTGTAATAATCGATCCTGGCAAAGATCATCAATGGATATTAAGACTAGTAGGTGAAAGCTTTTTGGGAAATGGGATAGTCTCAAGATTTCAAATTATCACCCACAGAGGGGAAACCATACCTTTATACTGGAGAGATCTCCAGTGGCAGTCACCTCCTTCAGCAGATAATCAAATTTGGCATCACTAATAGTGGTACAACCTGATATTATGTGCAAGTAAATTTTTAACAGACTCTCCAAAACAAAAAACAACGACAAAAAAAAAAAAAAACTGAGGGGGACCCAATTTGTAACATGTGCCAAATTCTATGGTGTTAATACTCCCATCATGGCCGATTTCAGGTTACCAATATGATATCACTATTCAGCGTTGTCAAGAGATGCTAACAATCAGCTTACCTATGAGCCTGCTCCAGTATACCATTGAATTTATTTATTTATTTATTTATTTATTTATTTATTTATTTAGACAGAGTCTCACTGTGTCGCCCAGGCTGGAGTGCAGTGGTCCATTCTCGGCTCACTGCAACCCCCACCTCCCAGGTTCAAGCGATTCTCGTGCCTCAGCCTCCTGAGTAGCTGGGACTACAGGCATGCACCACCATGCCCGGCTAATTTTTGTATTTTTAATAGAGACAGGGTTTCCCCGTGTTAGCCAGGCTGGTCTCGAACTCCTGACCTCAAGTGATCCGCTCGCCTTGGCATCCCAAAGTGCTGAGATTACAGATGTAAACCACGATGCCTGACCCTTATTTATTTATTTATTTGAGATGGTCTCACTCTGTCACCTAGGGTAGTGGGCAGTGGTGCGATCATAACTCACTGTAACCTTGAACTTGGGCTCAAGCGATCCTTCCACCTCAGTTTCTCAAGTAGCTGCGACTACAGGTGCACACCATCATATGTGACTAATCTTTTTTATTTTTTGTAGGGATGTGGGTTTCATACTTTGGGAGGCCGAGGTGGGAGGACTGCTTGAGCCCAGGAGTTCAAGACCAGCCCTGGCAACACAGTGAGACCCCGTCTCTACAAAAAATAAAAAAATTCTTGCAGCAGTAAGGTGATATCACATTGTGGTTTTGATTTGCATTTCCCTGATCGTTAGTGATGCTGAGCATTTTTTCATATGTTTGTTGTCCATTTGTATATTTTCTTTTGAGAATTGTCTGTTCACGTCCTTAGCCCACTTTTTGATGAGGTTGTTTGTTTTTTCCTTGCTAATTTGTTGGAGTTCATTGTAGATTCCGGATATTAGTTCTTTGTCAGATGTATAGATCATGAAGATTTTCTCCCACTCTGTGGGTTGTCTGTTTACTCTACTGACTGTTCCTTTTGCTGCACAAAAGCTCTTTAGTTTAATTAAGTTCCAGCTATTTATCTTTGTTTTAATTGCATTTGCTTTTGGGTTCTCGGTCATGAAATCCTTGCCTAAGCCAAAGTCTAGAAGGGTTTTTCCAATGTTGTCTTCTAGAATTTTTATAGTTTCAAGTCTTAGATTTTAGTCCTTGATCCATCTCGAATTGATTTTTGTATAAGGTGAGGGATGAGGACCCAGTTTCATTCTCCTACATGTGGCTTGCCAGTTATCCCAGTACCATTCGTTAAATAGGGTGTCATTTCCCCACATTATGCTTTTGTTTGCAAGAATGGCCATAATTGCCAGGCGCGGTGGCTCACGCCTGTAATCCCAGCACTTTGGGAGGTCAAGGCGGGCGGATCATGAGGTCAGGAGATCAAGACCATCCTGGCTAATACGGTGAGACCCCGTCTCTACTAAAACTACAAAAAATTAGCCGGTCGTTGTGGCGGGCGCCTGTAGTCCCAGCTACTCGGGAGGCTGAAGCAGGAGAATGGCATGAACCTGGGAGGTGGAGCTTGCAGTGAGCCGAGATCTCACCACTGCACTCTAGCCTGGGCAACAGAGCGAGACTCCGTCTCAAAAAAAAAAAAAAAAAAAGGAATGACCATAATTAAAATAAAAAAATACAAAAAATAATAGATGTTGGTGTAAATATGGTGAACAGGGAACACTTCTATGCTGCTGGTGAAAATGTAAACTAGTACAGCCACTATGGAAAACAGTGTGGAGATTCCTTAAAGACCTAAAAGTAAAGCTACCATTTCATCCAGCAATCCCACTACTGGGTAGCTACCCAGAGGAAAAGAAGTCATTATATGAAAAAGATACTTGCACACATGTTTATAGCAGCACACTTTGCAATTGCAAAAATGTGGAACCAACTGAGATGCCCATCAATTAACGAGTGGATAAAGAAAGTGTGATACACACACACACACACACACACACACACACACACACACGATGGAATACTACTCAGCCATATAAAGGAATGAATTAGGGCCGGGCGTGGTGGCTCACGCCTGTAATCTCAGCACTTTGGGAGGCCGAGGTGGGCAGATCACGAGGTCAGGAGATTGAGACCATCCTGGCTAACATGGTGAAATCCTGTCTCTACTAAAAATACAAAAAAATTAGCCAGGCATAGTGGCACGTACCTGTAATCCCAGCTACTTGGAAGGCTGAGGCAGGAGAATCGCTTGAACCCAGGAGGCGGAGGTTGCAGTGAGCCGAAATTGTGCCACTGCACTCCAGCCTGGGTGACAGAGCAAGACTCTATCTCAAAAAAAAAAAAAAAAAAAAAAAAAAAGGAATGAATTGATGGTATTTGCAGCAACCTGGATGGGATTGGAGACTATTATTCAAAGTGAAGTAGCTCAGGAATGGAAAACCAAACATCGTGTGCTCTTACTCATAAGTAGGAACTAAACTATGAGGATGCAAAGGCAAAAGAATGGCACAATAGACTTTGGGGACTCAGGGGGAAAGGTGGAGGGGGGTAAGAGATAAAAGACTACAAGTTGGGTCCACTGTATACTTCTTGGGTGATGAGTGCACCAGAATCTCACAAATCATCACTAAAGAACTTACTCTTGTAACCAAATACCACCTGTTCCCCAAAAACTTATGGAAATAAAAAAATTTAAAAATTAAAATTAATAAAAATTTTTAAAAAATTATCCAGGTGTGGTGGCACGCACCTGTAGTCCTAGCTACTCAGGCAACTGAATTGGGAGGATGGCTTGAGCCTGGAAGGTTGAGGCTGTAATGAGCCATGGTCACAATGCTATGCTCCAGCCCATGCAACTGAGAGATACCCTGTCTCAAAAAAAAAAAACAGAAACAAAAACTGGCCTGGACTTTACAAAAAATTCAATATCATGAAAAACAATAACAAAAAAGGGCAAATGTGCCTTTTCTAGATTAAAATATACCAAAAAGGTAAACAATCAAATACAATGCATACATACACCTTGATTAACTTCTAGATCTAAACTAAAAAACATATAAAAATATTTTGGGGCGACATTTTGGGGAATGAAAATATTGACTATACATTTGCTGACATTGAATTAGTGTTAATATTATTGTGTGTGATATCCTGTTTCTTACATAGCAGAATGTTCTCGTATTCTTAGGATACATGCTGAAATAGTTAGGGGTGAAGTGCAATGATGCCTACATCAACAAAACAAAATAACAGCCATATATGGAAGGTGAGGAAGGAGAGGGAGAGAGAGAAAAGGCAATGTAACTAAATATTAAGAACTGGTGAATCCAGGTGAAGTGTATGTATATAGGTATTTATTATATTGTTCTTTCAATAGCTATAAGTTTGCAAATTTTTAAGGTAAAAATATTGAGAGAAAACTCGATTCCTAGCTTTAGAGATATCTTACTACCACTTAGGCTATTGATTTTTAAATTGTTGTTTTATTACTTTTTGTTTTAATGCAGATTCCTGTATCAAGACTGAGGGACACAGTCCTGGAACTAGCAGTGTTTGATCAACATAGGAGAAAGTTTGATAATTTCAGTTCACTAATGCTAGAATGGAAATCTTCCAATGAAACACTAGCCCATTTCGAAGATTATAAATCAGTGGAAATGGTAGCAAAAGATGATGGCAGTGGGCAGACCCGGTTACATGGTATTGTGAAAATATACAAGTCTTTTCATATACCTGCGTGTTTTTTTGTTTGTTTGTTTGTTTTGTTTTGTTTTGTTTTTTGCTTTAAGTTCTAGGGTACATGTGCACAATGTGCAGGTTAGTTACATATGTATACATGTGCCATGCTGGTGTGCTGCACCCATTAATTCGTCATTTGGCATTAGGTATATCTCCTGATGCTATCCCTCCCCCCTCCCCCCAGCCCACAACAGTCCCCAGAGTGTGATGTTCCCCTTCCTGTGTCCATGTGTTCTCATTGTTCAATTCCCACCTATGAGTGAGAATATGCAGTGTTTGGTTTTTTGTTCTTGCGATAGTTTACTGAGAATGATGATTTCCAATTTCATCCATGAGATGGAGTCTTGCTCTGTCACCCAGGCTGGAGTGCAGTGGCATGATCTTGGCTCACTGCAAGCTCCACCTCCCAGGTTCACGCCAGTCTCCTGCCTCAGCCTCCCGAGTAGCTGGGACTACAGGCGCCCACCACCACACCCAGCTAATTTTTGTATTTTTAGTAGAGACGAGGTTTCACCATGTTAGCCAGGATGGTCTCGATCTCCTGACCTCATGATCTACCCGCCTCGGCCTCCCAAAGTGCTGGGATTACAGGCATGAGCCACTGCACCCCACCCAGTTTCAGCTTTCTACATATGGCTAGCCAGTTTTCCCAGCACCATTTATTAAATAGGGAATCTTTTCCCCATTTCTTTTTTTTGTCAGGTTTGTCAAAGATCAGATGGTTGTAGATGTGTGGTGTTATTTCTGAGGTCTCTGGTCTGTTCCATTGGTCTATATCTCTGTTTTGGTACCAGTACCATGCTGTTTTGGTTACTGTAGCCTTGTAATATAGTTGGAAGTCAGGTAGTGTGATGCCTCCAGCTTTCTTCTTTTTGCTTAGGATTGTCTTGGCAATGTGGGCTCTTTTTTGGTTCTATATGAACTTTTCCAATTCTGTGAAAAAAGTCATTGGTAGCTTGATGGGGATGGCATTGAATCTATAAATTACCTTGGGCAGTATGGCCATTTTCATGATATTGATTCTTCCTATCCATGAGCATGGAATGTTCTTCCATTTGTTTGTGTCCTCTTATTTCCTTAAGCAGTGGTTTGTAGTTCTCCTTGAAGAGGTCCTTCACATCCCTTGTAAATTGGATTCCTAGGTATTTTATTGTCTTTGTAGCAATTGTGAATGGGAGTTCACTCATGATTTGGCTCTCTGTTTGTCTGTTATTGGTGTACAAGAATGCTTGTGATTTTTGCACATTGATTTTATATCCTGAGACTTTGCTGAAGTTGCTTATCAGCTTAAGGAGATTTGGGGCTGAGATGATGGGTTTTTCTAAATATACAATCATGTCATCTGCAAACAGTGACAATTTGACTTCCTCTTTTCCTAATTGAATACCCTTTATTTCTTTCTCTTGCCTGATTGTCCTGGCCAGAACTTCCAACACTATGTTGAATAGGAGTGGTGAGAGAGGGCATCCCTGTCTTGTGCCAGTTTTCAAAGGGAATACTTCCAGTTTTTGCGCATTTCAGTATGATATTGGCTGTGGGTTTGTCATAAATAGCTCTTATTATTTTGAGATACGTCCCATCAATACCTAGTTTAATAAGAGTTTTTAGCATGAAGGACCGTTGAATTTTGTTGAAGGCCTTTTCTGCAACTATTGAGATAATCATGTGGTTTTTGTCTTTGGTTCTGTTTATGTGATGGATTATGTTTATTGATTTGTGTATGTTGAACCAGCCTTGCATCCCAGGGATGAAGCCAACTTGATCTTGGTGGATAAGCTTTTTGATGTGCTGCTGGATTCGGTTTGCCAGTATTTTATTGAGGATTTTCTCATCAATGTCCATCAGGGATATTGGTCTAAAATTCTCTTTTTTTGTTGTGTCTCTGCCAGGCTTTGGTATCAGGATGATGCTGGCCTCATAAAATGAGTTAGGGAGGATTCCCTCTTTTTCTATTGACTGGAAAAAAGTTTCAGAAGAAATGGTACCAGCTCCTCTTGTACCTCTGGTAGAATTCAGCTGTGAATCCGTCTGGTCCTGGACTTTTTTTGGTTGGTAGACTATTAATTATTGCCTCAATTTCAGAGCCTGTTATTGGTCTATTCAGTGATTCAGCTTCTTCCTGGTTTAGTCTTGGGAGGGTGTATGTGTCCAGAAATTTATCCATTTCTTCTAGATTTTCTAGTTTATTTGCGTAGAGGTGTTTATAGTATTCTCTGATGGTAGTTTGTATTTCTGTGGGATTGGTGGTGATATCCCCTTTATCATTTTTTATTGCGTCTATTTGATTCCTCTCTCTTTTCTTCTTTATTAGTTTTTCTAGTGGTCTATCAATTTTGTTGATCTTTTCAAAAAAACCAGCTCCTGGATTCATTGATTTTTTGTTTGTTTGTTTGTTTTTTTGAGACGGAGTCTCGCTCTTTCGCCCAAGCCGGAGTGCAGGGGCACTATCTCAGCTCACTGCAAGCTTCGCCTCCCGGGTTCATACCATTCTCCTGCTTCAGCCTCCTGAGTAGCTGGGACTACAGGCGCCTGCCACCGCACCCGGCTAATTTTTTGTATTTTTAGTAGAGACAGGGTTTCACCGTGTTAGCCAGGATGTTCTCAATCTCCTGACTTGGTGATCCGCCCGCCTCGGCCTCCAAAGTGCTGGGATTACAGGCGTGAGCCACCGCGCCCAGCGATTCATTGATTTCTTGAAGGGTTTTTTGTGTCTCTATCTCCTTCAGTTCTGCTCTGCTCTTAGTTATTTCTTGCCTTCTGCTAGCTTTTGAGTTTGTTTGCTCTTGCTTCTTTAGTTCTTTCAATTGTGATGTTAGGGTGTCAATTTTAGATCTTTCCTGCTTTCTCTTGTGGGTATTTAGTGCTATAAATTTCCCTCTACCCACTACTTTAAATGTGTCCCAGAGATTCTGGTATGTTGTGTCTTTGTTCTCATTGATTTCAAAGAACATCTTTATTTCTGCCTTCATTTCGTTGTTTACCCGGTAGTCATTCAGGAGTAGGTTGTTCAGTTTCCATCATGTAGTTGTGCGATTTTGAGTGAGTTTCTTAATCGTATATCTGAGTGTTTCTACACTTATTTTCTTTCTTTCTTTTTTTTTTTTTTTCTTTTTGAGACAGAGTCTCACTGTGTTGCCCAGGCTGGGGTGCAATGGTGCTATCTCGGCTTACTGCAACCTCTGCCTCCGGGATTCAAGCAATTCTTGTGCCTCAGCCTCCTGAGTAGCTGGGGCTATAGGCATGTGCCACCATGCCCAGCTAATTTTTTGTATTTTAGTAGAGACCGAGTTTCACCATGTTGCCCAAGATGGTCTCGAGCTCCTGAGCTCAGGCAATCCACCTGCCTCGGCCTCCCAAAGTGCTAGGATTACAGGCATGAGCTGCCACACCCAGCCCTAAATATTTTCTTATGGGCAAGAGTTTTATTTTAGATTTTATCACGTATCACCTTTTATCTTTGACTTTTGTATTTTTTAGAAAATGTGAAGGTAGTTTTCCTTGTTTACAAAGCTAGGGCTGAGGGGCCAACATTTCTTACAAGAACATAAAATTAAATTATTTTTAAAATATATTTCTTTTTCTTTAGAGACAGGATATTATTCTGTCTCCCAGGCTGGAGAGCAGTAGAGCAGATCATAGCTTACTATAACCTCAAACTCTTGGACTGAAGTGATCCTCCTGCCTCAGCCGCCCTAGTAGCTAGGACTGTAGGTGCATGCCACCAAGACCAGCTAATTTTTTAATTTTTTGTAGAGACGGGTTCTCACTATGCTGCCCAAGCTGGTCTCAAACTCCTGGCCTGAAGTGATCCTCCCACCTCAGCCTCTCAAAGTGCTGGGATTACAGGCATGAGCCATTGTGCCTGATTTTATTTTATTTTATTTTATTTTATTTTATTTTATTTTATTTATTTACTGAGATGGAATCTCGCTCTGTCTCCCAGGCTGGAATGCAGTGGCGCGATCTCGGCTCATTGCAACCCCTACCTCCCGGTTTCAAGCGATTCTCCTGCCTCAGCCTCCCGAGTAGCTGGGCTTACAGGCCTGCACCACCTCACCTGGCTAATTTTTTGTATTTTTAGTAGAGACAGGGTTTCACTGTGTTGGCCAGGCTGGTCTCGAACTCTTGACCTCAAGTGATCTGCCTGCCTCGGCCTTCCAAAGTGCTGGGATTACAGGCATGAGCCACCGCGCCCAGTGCCTGACTCAATTTTAAAATGTATTGACTGCCTACTATTTTCCTAATATTATTTATTTGTTAGTAAATATTTATTGAAAGGCTACATGTAAGGTCCTCTGCTAGGCACTGGAGATGATGAATGAGATTGACATGGCTTTTCCCTCATATACTTACAGTCTAAGGCAGACTATAGCTGGAGAAGCCAGACTTTAAACATTACAACTGTGTTAAGTGCAAATACAGGAAGACTTGAGAGCTTCAGGGAGACCTAACCTCGTCTTGAACAGGGAAGGCTACCCTGAGAAAGTGACATTTATGCTGAGACCTGGAGTGGTGACAGGAAGAGGAAATAGCAAGAATGAGCTTAAGAAGGCGAGTGAGACTAAGTCAGAGAGGCACGAGGCATAGATGAGGTTCTAAAAAGGCAACAAGCCCTCATGCCCAAGTGCTTATTAAGCTTCTGCTTGTGTCATATTTGCTGATGTCCCATTCGCTGATGTACCATTCACTAATGTAAGTCACCTGA
Organism: Gorilla gorilla gorilla; assembly: GCF_029281585.2. Lineage (NCBI taxonomy): Eukaryota > Metazoa > Chordata > Mammalia > Primates > Hominidae > Gorilla > Gorilla gorilla. Next base: position 102,746,245 of record NC_073224.2, read on the forward strand.
CAAAAACCAGAGTCAAGGTGGGTGGGACTATACAAAGGCATGGATACCAGCAGGCATGATTCACTGTGGACCATTAATATAACTATTTAGGCCAGGTGCAGTGGCTCATGCCTGTAATCCCAGCACTTTGGGAAACTGAGGCAAGAGAATCACTTAAGCCCAAGAGTGCAAGACCAGCTTGGGCAACGTAGTGAGACCCCCCACCACCTCTATTAAAAAATAATAAAATATTATTTAATATATGCATATAAAATATGTAGACATATTATATAATTTATATATAATATATACATATTATGTATAATATACCATATCATACATATATATAATATATGTACTTTAGTGCTCCCTATTCCATTGAATGGTTCTACATCTACCCAAATGCTCATCCCGGAAATCTAAAAGTTAGCTTTTGTACCACTTTCTTCTACACTGGAAGATGATTCTTCTTCACAATACAAGTCTGAATATCTCTCTTAAAATCCTTTTTTGGTTGCTATTTACTGAGCTCTCATGACATGCCAGGCACTGCACTACTTTATACACTTTTTCACATAATCTTCTAACCACCATGAGAGATTGGTATTATTATCCCCATTTTGTGAATTTATTGATTTATCAAACATTTATTTAGTTCTTACTATAATTGGCTCAGTTTTAGGACCTAAGATTACAAAGGTAAATAGATGAAGCAGCAAACTCCCTGCCATCAAAGCCCGTAGTCCTGACCGCTGACTATACTGTCACCATATTGTCTTCAGAGATTCCCCATTCTTTCAGGGTAAAATTTGTATGTTGTAGCTTAACAGACTGACCCTGTTTACTTCTTTGGTTTCACCTGTTATTACTATCCACACATATCCTATATTTTTCTCACCCTCGACAACTTTAGATCCCTAACTATGACAAAGCTTGTCATTCTTCTTTCCTTTGCATATATTGCATATGTTCTATTTTCTTAAAACATGCTTTTCTCGCATCTTCACTGGGCTGAAATCTTCCTCTAGGGAACCTAGGAGTTTTCTGTCCCTCTATATTCCCAGTCTAAAATAAATATTCCTTCTTTGTGCTCTTATATACTATATGTGCTCTGTATGTACTTCTATAATAGCACTTATCACACTGTATTGCATTGATTGGTTTACTACTCAGTCTCCCCTCACTAAACTATGGGTTTCTTCGAAGGCAAGGATTGTGTTTTCTTCTTAATTTCTGTATTCTAATTACCTAACATAGCACCTGGCATGTAGTAGACCCTCAATAAATATTTGTTGAATGAATGTGGCATCACAAGAAACTGCCTCACAGATTTAGGCATGATTATATATTGAGGACAAAATTAAAACTGACCTAAGTGAAGTGGCAGATTCATGTTTGTTAAATTAAAAAAAGAAAAAAAGGCCATGTGCAGTAGCTCACACCTGTAATCCCAGCACTTTAGGAGGCTGAGGCAGGAGGATCACTTGAGCTCGGGAGTTCAAGACCAGCCTGGTTAACATAGCAAGACCCTGTCTCTACAAAACATTAGCCAGGCATGTTGACGTGCACCTGTGGTCCCAGATACTTGGGAGGCTGAGGTGGGAGGACTGCTTGAGCCGGGTAGGTAGAGGTTGCAGTAAATTGTGATTGCACCACTGCACTTCAGCCTGGGTGAAGAGTGAGAACCTGTCACACACACACACACACACACACACACACACACACACAAAGGAAAAAGAAAAGAGAGAGAAAGGTGAAGAGTGAAAGAGGAAAGAAAAGAAAGAGAAAGAAAAATGAATGATTAAAGCAGAGTCAGAATATGGAAGCCTTCAAATACAAGTTTAAGGAGTTTGGATTGATCTAATTAAGAACAGTTAGCCATTTAAACACTTTGCTAAGTGACTTACATGACATGTAAATGTAGAGGACAATTTGGGAGAATGAAAGATGAAAGATCCCAAAGGACTATCCCTTTCTCACTTCCATTTGTAAATTGGACAAAAAATTACACTTGTCAGCCTATTTTTGGACTCATAGACCATCAAAGCTAGAAAGAATTTTAGATTTTGCCTGGCCCAGTCCCTCATTTAATAAAGGAACTAAGAGATAAACTGTTTGCTCAGGGTCATATGGGTACATATTGGCATGGTCAGCACAAAAACCCAGTTTTCAGGCCGGGCATGGTGGCTCGTGTCTGTAATCCCAGCACTTTGGGAGGCCGAGGCGGGCAGATCACGAGGTCAGGAATTCGAGACCAGCCTGGCCAACATAGTGAAACCCCACTCTACTAAAAATACAAAAATTAGCCAGGCATGGTGGCATGCGCCTGCAGTCCCAGCTACTTGGGAGGCTGAGGCAGGAGAATTGCTTGAACCCGGGAGGTTGTGGTAAGCCGAGATCACATCACTGCACTTCAGCCTCGGCAACACAGCGACACTCCATCTCAAAACAAAAACAAAAACAAAAAACAGTTTTTTCTTATGTATTTCCCCATTGAGAGTTTTTCCTCCCCTGCAATAAAGCACCATTTGGAAAAACTGTGGCAGAATGTGGTTTTCTAGAAACACTTGCGTATTCTACATGTTATTGTTTCTCACAGGGTATTTTTCTGCATGTTTCCAGGTCATCAGATCCTTAAAGTACATCAGATAAAAGGGACTGTACTGATTGGAGTCAATTTTGTGGGCTATTCAGAGAAGAAAAGCCCGAAAGTGAGTGGAGATTATAATATAAGAAATATAAATTAAATAATTGGAATGTAAAGCTCTTCTTTGAAAGTTGTACAACTTACATAAAGCTGAGACTATATACCTCTGTAATTCTGTTATTTTGGCACTTGAGAGAGTCCTGGAAACTTCTCCCATAGAGCTGAAGAATTAGACATTGACATTATTATTATTATTATTATTATTATTATTATTATTATTTGAGATGAAGTCTCACTCTGTCACCCAGGATGGAGTGCAGTGACATGATCTTGGCTCACTGCAACCTCTGCCTCCCGGGTTCAAGCGATTCTCCTGCCTCATCCTCCCAACTAGCTGGGATTACAGACACCCACCACCGTGCCTGGCTAATTTTTGTATTTTTAGTGGAGATGGGGTTTCACCATGTTAGCCAAGCTGGTCTCAAACTCCTGGCCTCAGGTGATCCACCAGCCTTACCCTCCCAAAGTGCTGGGATTACAAGCGTAAGCCACCGTGGCCGGCCAAGAATTAGATGTTTATATTCACTTTTGTGGTTCTTATTATATTTCTAGGAAATTTCCAACTTGCCCAGATCTGTAGATGTGGAACTGCTCCTGGTAGATGATGTAACTGTAGTGCCTGAGAATGCCACCATCTATAACCACCCTGATGTAAAGGTAGAAGCTGTATGAGTCTAGTTAAATGGAATCATATTGGAGGGGAAGTTATTAAAATTAATAGCATAACAATTAAAAAACTTACTTATGTGTTGAAAATAATTGATACATATATGTAAAACACATATATAATAGTTGCACTGTGCTTAAAAATTGTACTTTAATAATTATATTTTGTCTTTTGTCTATTCACTTTAATCTTTTTATCCCATATTCTTTCTTAGGTAGGTAGAAATTATTTCCTTTGAGCTATTTATAAACTGAAGCAAACAAAATATTGTTTGTCTGATTTTTCCATAGGAAACATTTAGCCTTGTGGAAGGATCTGGTTATTTTTTAGTCAACAGCAGTGAGCAGGGTGTTGTCACCATCACTTACATGGAAGCAGAAAGCTCTGTTGAGGTGAGCTCTAGAGACAGTCCCAGATTGATGGTCTCAGGCCAAAACTCATTCTGAGGAGATTGGAAAAATTCCATTTTGTGTCTAAAACTTGTTACAGAAGTAACATTTTCCTTTCTTTCTTTAACCTATATAGATTCTTCAACCAAAAGGGAGTGCTTTTTTTGCTTCTGGTTGAACAGAGACAGTATAAGAGATCTCCGTTAGAAGATTTCCGTTAAAAGAAGTTTCATTTTTATAAGTTTCAAAGCACACATCTGTGTAGATACTTAAATATTTAAATATACTATTGACTTTATTTATTGAGATAGAGTCTCGCTCTGTTGCCTGGGCTGGAGTGCAGTGGTGCGATCTCGGCTCACTGCAACCTCCACCTCCCAGGTTCAAATAATTCTTCTGCCTCAGCCTCCTGAGTAGCTGGGATTACAGGAGCCCACCACCATGTCTGGCTAATTTTTGTATTTTTAGTAGAGATAGGGTTTTACCATGTTGGCCAGGCTGGTCTTGAACTCTTGACCTCAAGTGATCTGCCCAAAGTGCTAGGATTGCAGGTGTGAGCCACTGCGCCAGGCCACTGTTGACTTTATAGCATGAATATATGATGTTTTCAGCCAGGACATGACAACTCAAAACATTAACCTAACTCCATAGTCAGTATGCCAAAGGATTTGTTTTTAGTTGATTTATAGTAATAAAAATAATACCATATATTAATATATGTATATAGTTCCTTTCTAACAGCTTAAAGTAATTTAACTTACCCTAGTCATAATATATGTTTTAAAAAGGGAAGACTAAGGTACAAATGATGTGAAAAAAACATGCTATTGTGCAGGAACTGTAGCACAAAGAAAGAAAAAACAGTGTTAGTTGGCCTAATGCTTTCTCCGCCTACTAGTGATTGTGCCATAAATGCACACGATTTTTCTTCATGACATCCTTTCCCTATTTATAATTGAGAAGCTGAATACGTATGTTGGATTCTGCTTGAATTCAATCAACATAAATTCTGCTCTTTACTATTTGTTTTTGTTTCGTTTTGTTCAGTAGAAATAGGGTCTCACTCTGTTGCTCAGGCTGGAGTGCGTGGCATGATCATAGCTCACTGTAGCCTTGAACTCTTAGATTCAAGTGATCCTCCCACCTCAGCCTTCTGAGTAGCTGGGATTATAGGTATGTGCCACCATGCCCAGCTAATTTTTTTTTTTTTTTCGAGACAAGGTCTCACTCTGTTTCCCAGGCTGAAGTGCAGTGGTACAATCTCAACTCCCTGCATCCTCAACCTCCCAAGTTCAAGTGATCCTCCCTCAGCCTCCTGAGTAACTGGGACTACAGGCACGGACCACCGTGCCCAGCTAATTTTTGTTTTGTTTTGGGTAAAGACAGGGTTTCACCATGTTGCCCAGGCTTGTCTCAAACACCAGGGCTCAAGCAATCCTCTTGCCTCAGCCTCTCAAAGTGCTGGGATTACAGGCATGTGCCACCACGCCCAGCCTTGCTAATTTTTTAAAAAAAGTTTTTATAGAGACCAGGATTTTGCTTTGTTCCCCAGGCTGTTCTTGAACTCCTGGGCTCAAGTGATCCTCCTGCCTCGGCCTCCCAAAGTGCTGGGATTATAGGCGTGAGCCACTGCGCCCAACCTATATTTGTTAAAGTACAGATTTTGCCATAATCGGAAACATCACATTAAGTGTACATATTATGCTATGCCTGAATAATGTTACGTGACGTCTGAGAGTCCCCAGTTCAAAGAAAGCAAGATGTTTTCTATTCTGCTTTGGGTGAAAATAGTTGCTTTGATTATGCTTGGAGCATGTTTGCTTCTTTATCCAGCTACCATCTTCTTACTTCCAGTTAGTTCCATTACATCCTGGATTTTTTACCTTGGAGGTCTATGATCTTTGTTTGGCTTTCTTGGGTCCAGCAACAGCCCACCTCAGGGTGTCAGACATACAAGAGCTGGAGCTTGATCTGATTGATAAGGTGAGACATGTTTGTTTTATTTCAGAAATTAAGCAAGCCTTATTCTCACTCCCCAGCATTCCTTAATATAGTCTGTGCTCAGCTACTGTGTGTGTATACCAGGACTTCTGGTAATGTTAATGGAAATACCTGCCCTTAAAGAACAACATTTCAACATTAAACAGATGAAGATAAATAGACTGTTAAAAAACAACTTAAAACAATACACATAGATTAAGCTTATTTGATTGAAGGCTGACCAGGATCATTTAGCATGAAAGAAAAAAAAAAGTACACTGCCCTCTAAGAGTTAGACTGCCATTGGTGAATGAGACACCTTTGCTAAAATCTTTTTCTTTTTAACTACTAGGTTGAAATAGACAAAACTGTGTTAGTGACTGTGAGGGTTCTTGGCTCTTCCAAACGCCCATTCCAAAATAAATACTTCAGAAACATGGAACTCAAACTTCAGTTGGCTTCTGCCATTGTCACCCTGACGTAAGTACCATTTCAATACTTCCTTCCCACTATGCATATCATAAGACTCTCCCTCCTGGTAACCTGGTCAGCTTTCCCTTACCTTAGATTATTTCAGATTTTCTCCATTCCTTTTCTGTTAGATTGCATTTCAGCCCATACTCTCTTCCCATATTCAGCTCTCTACAAAATATCCATTTGAGCCTGGCGTGAGGGTACATGCCTGTAGTCCCAGCTACTCAGGAGGCTAGGGCAGGAGATTCACTTGAGCCTAGGAGTTGGAGGCTCTAGCACACTATAACATAATTGTGCCTGTGAATAGCCACTGCGCTCCAGCCTGGGCAACATAGCAAGGCCTACATCTCTTAAAATACACACACACACACACACACACACACACACACACACACACATTCGAGGTCCTCAGATGCCTTGTTTGGGGGCTAAGGTCACATGTCATTAATATTTCCATTTTCTGAAACCTCTCCTTGGATGATATCTTTTGGGGGTGCTTCAGGATAGAGGACCCTTTAAAAATATATTTAGAGGCAGACATACTGGTATTCCCGTCTGAGAAAGGAGAAATTCAGGAATTTCAGGCAATTTAGTATTTGCAATTTTACCAGTCTATTTTTATATTGCCCTTATTCCTCTGGAGCCTTAGAACAAATTTTTGCCTCTCAGGAGCCTTCCACCATTCCCTTGAAATTTGTCTTCACTCTGGAAATTTATTTTCTTGCAATTCCCCCTAACCAGAGTTAAAATGAGCAGAAAATGTTAAGCACCTTGGAAAGATGCACCACTGGCCACTTTCAGAACCTAATCTTGGCCAAGCGTGGTGACTCATGCTGCAATCCCAGCATGATGGGAGGCTGTGACAGGAGGATTGCTTGAATCCAAAATTCAAGACCAGCCTGGGCAACACAGTGAGACCCCGGCTCTACAAAAAATAAGAGAATTAGCCAGGAGTGGTGGTATGTGCCTGTAGTCCCAGTTACTCAGGAAGCTGAGGTGGGAGGATACATTGAGTCTGGGAGTTTGAGGCTGCAATGAGCTGAGATCATGCCACTGCACTCCAGCTTGGGCGACAGAGTAAGACCCTGTCTTGAAACAAAACAAAAATCTTTCTCACCTGAAAATACATGGGTTTTTGCAGACCAATGGAGCAACAGGACGAATACTCTGAAAATTATATTCTTCGAGCTACCACTATTGGGCAAACCACACTTGTGGCTATTGCCAAGGACAAGATGGGAAGAAAATACACATCAACTCCTCGGCACATTGAAGTAAGGAAATTATCTCATCCAAAATTTGTACTTTTTCTTGCTTAACATCATTTGTCTTTTTCTGTTAGTTTATACAAGTTAAAAATCATTTGACTGGCTGGGCACAGTGGCTCACACAACCATGTGAGCACTTTGGGAGGCTGAGGTGGGAACATCACTTAAACCCAGGAGTATGAAACCACCCTGGGCAACATAGTGAGACTCTGTCTCTACAAAAATAAAAATAAAATAAAATAAATTAGCCAGACATGGTGTGCCTGTAGTTCCAGCTACTCAAGAGGCTAAAGTAGGAGGATCACTTGAGCCCTGGAGGTTGAGGCTGCAGTGAGCTGTGATGTGCCATTGCACTCCAGCCTGAGTGACAGAGAGAGACCCTGTCTCAAGAAAAAAAATCATTTGACTGAAAAAAAGGATAGTGTCTAACTCTTGCACAACATGCAGTATTTTTGGGTTTTGTCTCTCTGTATAAAACAGTTCTTATAGAAAATTTGGAAAAACATGTGTAGTGGTGCATGCCTGTGGTCCCAGCTACTTGGGAGACTGAAACAGGAGTGTCACTTGAGCCCAGGAGGAGTTCCAGGCTGAAATAAGCCATGATTGTGCCACTGCACTTCAGTCTGGGTGACAGAAAAGAAAATTTGGAAAGCACAAATTTTAAAGGTGTTAAATGAAAATCACCTGTAATTTCACTACTTAGAGGCAACCATTGTTTTTTTGTTCGTTTGAGACAGAGTCTCTCTCTGTTGCCCAGGCTGAAGTGCAATGGCGCGATCTTGGCTCAGTGCAACCTCTGCCTTCTGGGTTCAAGCGATTCTCCTGCCTCAGCCTCCTGAGTAGCTGAGATTACAGGTGTGAGACACTGCGCCAGCCCAGCTGTTCTACTTTTATATGTGTTCAGAAAAAGGAAAGTTAACTGTAAACATAATTTTAATGATCACTTTTACTCTAGTGAGTGGATATATAACTTATTTAAGTATTCCTACTTAAATACTTTTAAATTTTTTGCTATTACACATAAAATTACATATCTTTGTGTGTAACTTTTTTGTAGATAATTAAGAGTTTTCCTTAGAATAAGATCATGATGGGCTGGGTTTGGTGGCTCATGCCTGTAATCCCAGCACTTTGAGAGGTTGATGCAGGAGCATGACTTGAGCCTAGGAGTTTGAGACCACCCTGGGTAACATAGGGAGACCCCATCTCTGCAAAAAATTAAGAAATTAGTCAGGCATGGACAGGCGTGGTAGGTCACGCCTGTAGTCCCAGCACTTTGGGAGGCTGAGGCAGGTGGATCACCTGAGGTTAGGAGTTTGAGACCAGCCTGGCCAACATGGTGAAACCCTGTCTCTACTAAGATACAAAATATTAGCTGGGCATGGTGGCAGGTGCCTGTAATCCCAGCTACTTGGGAGGCTGAGGCAGGAGAATCGCTTGAACCTGGGAGGCGGAGTTTGCAGTGAGCTGAGGTCTCGCCACTGCACTCCAGCCTGGGTGACAGAGCGAAACTCCTTCTCAAAAAAAAGAGAGAGAGAGAGAGACAAAGAAAGAAAGAAAGAAAGAGAGAGAGAGAGAAGGAAAGAAAGAAAGAAAGAAGAAAGAAAGAAAGAAAGAAAGAAAGAAAGAAAGAAAGAAAGAAAGAAAGAAGGAAGGAAGGAAGGAAGAAAGAAAGAAAGAGAGAAAGAAAGAGAAGGAAAGGAAGGAAAGGAAAGAAAGAAATTAGTCAGGCGTGGTGGTGCACACTTCTGGTCCCAACCACTCAGGAGGCCAAAGCTGGAGGATTGCTTGAGCCCAGGAGTTCAAGGCTGCAGTGAGCTGTGATCATGCCACTGCACTTCAGCATGGGCAACAGAGCAAGACTCTGTCTAAAAAAAAAAAAAAAAAATTTTAAATGACCATGATATGTTATAAAATTGACTCTAGTTAGTTACTGTTGTCCTTTTGGTTTTCTCCTTCAAGGTGTTTCCTCCATTCAGACTTCTTCCAGAGAAAATGACACTGATTCCAATGAATATGATGCAGGTGAACTTACAGGCAGAAAAAATAAGATTTACCTTTTCTCCTTACCTCTCTCTCTCTCTCTCACACACACACACACACACACCTCTCTTCCTATTGATCTCTTATTTACTCTCACCCAAGTACTAGTGGATCTGATAAAGAACAAGATTAGTATTTTCCCTGACCTATGATGTACATCATATAAAAACTCTCTTGGAATCCCATGGATCATTTGCAGTACTTCCCTTTCTTCTGCATTTGAGTTGATATGGGATATGTTGTTCAAGAAATGGGGGAAGATGAAGAAGTCAAGTTGCTTGGACAAAATGTTGGGAAAAGAGACATGATTTCTCCCTCATGTTCTAGGCATTCAATGGTATATTTAAATTCCAGGTAATGTCTGAAGGTGGCCCCCAGCCCCAATCCATCATTCACTTCTCCATCAGTAATCAGACCGTGGCTGTTGTTAATAGGAGGGGGCAAGTTACAGGGAAGATGGTTGGCACAGCTGTGGTTCATGGCACCATCCAGACAGTAAATGAAGATACTGGCAAAGTCATTGTGTTTTCTCAGGTATTGGTTATTTGCTCTGCTCTGCTTCTATTCTTCTATTGAGGAACCATACTGGGGGAGATAGGGAGGCAGTGGTAATGAGGAGGGTGTCAGCAGCCCAGGAAAAGCCTTATAGTGCCCCCACCTGGCATTCTGTCAACCAGGCATGGAAAATGTCATCTTTAGTGAAAACCCCACAGAGTACTTGGCACTGTTATAAGATATGGTCCCCATCCTTAAAGAATGCTTTGAAGAAGAGAAAAACAAATATGTCTATCTAATAAGTTTTTTCCAAATGTTTGTAATACATAACAATATATGTATTTATGGGGTACATTGCCAAGACCAGCTTGGTTGTGGAGACCCTAACCCAGCAGCACTAGAGGAACTAAAGACCCACACACAGAAATATAGAGTGTGGAGTGGGAAATCAGGGGGCTCACAGCCTTCAGAGCTGAGAGCCTTGAACAGAGATTAACCCACATATTTATAGACAGCAAGCCAGTGATAAGCATTGTTTCTATAGATTATAGATTAACTAAAAGCATTCCTTACAGGAAACAAAGGGATGGGCTTTGGCTAGTTATCTGCAGCAGGAACATGTCCTTAAGGCACAGATTGCTCATGCTATTGTTTGTGGCTTAGGAATGCCTTAAGTGGTTTTCTGCCCTGGGTGGGCCAGGTATTCCTTGCCCTCATTCTGGTAAAGCCACAACCTTCAGCATGGGCGTCATGGCCATCACGAACATGTCACAGTGCTGCAGAGATTTTGTTTATGGCCATTTTTGGGGCCAGTTTATGGCCAGATTTGGGGGCCTGTTCCCAACATGTTCCCCCTTTTTATTTTTGCAAGACAATAAAAGCAAAGGCGGCTTTATCATGGTGAGCTACTTCTCGCAGAAGTCAGGATCTGCATCTGCAGACTATACAAAGACAAACAACACAGATTAAAAGCACAATCATCATCGAAATCACAGAGCCTCCAAGTGTTTTTATGTTAACTGGTTACTAGCTGCTAATCTGTCTGCAGCTCCTTCAAGCACTCCAGTTCCTGGCATTAAGGTCAGGTGTACCTGGGATGCTTTAAATATTTGTTCTTTTAATTTTGCAATATCCAAAGACAAGTTTGCGGAGTGTCCTTCTAGATGCTTTTTTATTCTTTCCCAAATTTGGATCTTATTAAGAGCCATTAATAGTTTCCACAAATCCTTTTGTTTAGCCCCTAGAGCGGGCCATATCATTTGAGGTTGAAGTGCCACTATACTGCCATGTTTCCAGATAGTAGGAACTCTTGCCATACTTCTTATCATTTCTACCATCTGACCATTTTGTTCAGACCAGCTGAACATAGTGTGGCTATGGCACACAGACTGGGAGGTGCAATTCATGCTAAACATCCCCTTTGGGGACCAATCAATAATGATTGTGCAGCATCTCTGCCTGTTCTGCAGTGCAATCTTCCCAAACAAGTACATTCATTATTTCTGGCCAGATTCAGTTCTGTTTACAAATAGGTTTTTGAGGGTGGTATGCCTCAATTAGAGGAGCAGATTTATTATGGTAAATACTGAGATCAGAAAGCATGTGTAACTGCGTCATAGAGTGATTACATCCAGGCATTATTGCCAGCCAAGATTGATAAATATGCCCAATAAGTATAATTGTTTTCTGTGTCAGCCCTTGTTGAAGGAATACTCACAGCAACGGTGATCACCACTATCATAGCTATTGTTAAATTACTCATTGTGACTGGTTGTCCCACTTTCCTCAGGTTTTCTTCCTCCATCTTTGACAGCTTCTTGATCTGTCCCCGGGTAGGTGGCTGTGTTTCACGGGTGTTGCTCATGACAGTTGGGGTCCTCCTCAGCATCAGTCTTGACATGGCTGCAACCAGGGGATCCTCGGGTTTCTCCCAGAATCTCTTCTTCAGCGTCTGGCTCATGATAAGGTTTCAGGTGTCGTGATGGTATCCAAATCGGCTGTTGATTTGGTCCAGGAGAAACACAAGCATAACCTCTACCCCAAGTTATTATTTTACCTATTTCCCAACTTTTTGCTAACGGATCTCTCTACCAAACCAATTGTTCTGCTTCTGTCTTTGCAGCTGGTTTCTGTAGATGCTGTTCAGCTGCTGATAGCATCTGGCCTTTAGGCAGGCTCAAAAAATTTAAAGTCGATAATGCTAGATTTAGTTGCATACGGGGGTTCCGTAGTCCCTGTTTCTCCCCTTTTGCTTTTGCAACTGCTATTTTAGGGAGAGGTTCATTCTTTCCACTATGGCTTGTCCTTGAGAATTATATGGGATACCAGTAATGTGTTTAATATTCCATACAGAGAAAAATGTAGCTAGAGCTTGGCTACTATAGCCTGGGGCATTATCTGTTTTAATAGAAGCTGGAATGCCCATCACCAGGAAACACTGCAAAAGGTGATGTTTAACAGAGGCAGAAGACTCTCTTGATTGGCCTGTAGCCCAGACAAAGTGAGAAAAGGTGTCCACACATACATGTACATAAACTAGTCTCCCAAATGAGGGAACATGTGTGACATCCATTTTCCAAAGAGAATTAGTTTTCAATCCTTAAGGATTAACTCCTGCTGTAAAAGATTAGAAATGTACCATTTGGCAAGTTGGGCATCGCTGGATAATAGTTTTAGCTTCTTTCCAGGTAGTGCTGTATCTGCGCTTTGTGACCAGAGACATTAACATGGGTTAAATTGTGAAAGTGTCGGCCAGGCACAGTGGCTCACACCTGTAATCCCGGCACTTTGGGAGGCTGAGGCAGTTGGATAATGAGGTCAGGAGATCGAGACCATCGTGGCTAACCCAGTGAAACCCCATCTCTACTAAAAATAAAAATAAAAAAATTAGCTGGGTGCGGTAGTGGGTGCCTGTAGTCCCAGCTACTTGGGAGGCTGAGGCAGGAGAATGGCGTGAACCCAGGAGGCAGAGCTTACAGTGAGCCAAGATCACGCCACTGCACTCCAGCCTGGGCAACAGAGCAAGACTCCATCTCAAAAAAAAATTGTGAAAATGTCTAGCATTATATATTGTAGTAGCAACTAGGCAATCAGCCATTTGATTCCCTTCAGTTAAAGGTCCTGGAAGAGTTACATGAGCCCTAATGTGAGTGATGTAAAAAGGGTGCATTCTACTCCTAACTGCTATTTGCAATTGGGTAAATAAAGTCATCAGTTGCTCATCAGTGTGGAATTGTAGCTGAGCATTTTCAACTAACTGTGTAGAATGTACCCCATATGAAGAATTGGAACTCACATTAATAGGCATATCAAAAGCAGTCAATACCTCAATTACAGCTACAAGCTCTGCTTTTTGAGCTGAAGTATAGGGCATCTGAAAAACTTTACCTTTTGAGCCAGAATAAGCTTTACCATTATTAGACCCATCTGTGAAGACATTTTCAGCACCTTCAATTGGTTTAAATTTAGTTATTTTAGGGAGAATCCAATTAGTTAATTTCAAAAATTGAAATAATTTTGTTTCAGGAAAATGATTATTGAGAATACCCACAAAATCAGCTAAATGGGTTTGCCAAGAAAGACTATTTATAAAAGCTTGCTGTATTTATGCCTTCGTGAGAGGGACAGTAATTTTTCTGGGATCATATCCATGTAATCTGACAATCTGAGTTCTCCCATTTCCTATCATAGGTAGCAATTTGATCCAAATAAGGAGTTAGAGTCTGTGAATTAGTATGTGGAAGAAAAAAACATTCTACTAAGTCCTGTTCTTGGACAATAACACCAGTAGGTGAATGCTGAGCTGAAAACATTAGCAAATCTAGAGGCTTCTCTGGATCTATTCTATTTATTTGAGCTTTATGGACTTGCTTTTCAATCAGCTGTAACTCTGCCTCAGCCTCCTTTGTTAATTGTCGAGGGCTAGTGAGACTAGGATCTCCTCTAAGGATAGAAAATAGATTACTCATGGCAAGGTAGGAATGCCTAGAGCAGGTCATATCCAATTAATGTCCCCTAGTAATTTTTGAAAGTCATTTAATGTTTTCAATTGATCCCTACATATGGTTACTTTCTGTGGCACTATTGTAGTGTCATTTACTAAGGTCCCTAAGTAGGAGTAAGGAGTAGTAGTCTGAATTTTGTCAGGAGCTATAATTAAACCAGTGCAAGAAATCGAATTTTGTAAATGATCATAATATTGGGGTAATATTTCTCGAGTGGGGGCAGCACAAAGTATATCGTCCGTATAATAAATAATGTAATACTGTGAAAATTTTTTATGAGTAGGTTCAGTTGCTTGCCCTACATACTTCTGGCAAATTGCTGGACTGTTTAACATGCCTTCTGGCAACACTTTCCGATGAAAACGCTTAGCAGGCTGCAGGTTGTTTACTGCAGGAATTGTAAATGCAAACCATTCACAGTCTTGCTAAGCTAAGGGGATAGTAAAGAAACAGTCTTTTAAATCTATGACATTAAAGGCCAGTTTTTTGGAATCATAGCAGGAGAAGGCAGTCCTGGCTGTAATGCCCCCATAGGTTGTATAACTGAATTAATGACTCTAAGATCTGTCAGCATTCTCCATTTACCTGATTTTTTCTTAATAACAAAGACTGGAGAATTCCAAGGGGAAAATGTTGGAGCTGTGTCCTTTTTCTAATTGTTCAGTAACTAAGTCCTCTAAAGCCTCCAGTTTCTCTTTACTTAACGGCCATTGTTCTATCCAAATTGGCTTGTCTGTTAACCATTTTAAAGGTATAGATTCTGGAGGCTTAACAATGGCTGCCATCAAAAATGATATCCTAAAGCCTTGGCAGGAACTTTTCTTTCTGTTTGAAGCGGTTCCTTCAAACCCTGCAAATATTTTTCTAGTCCCATACTAGGGACATACCCTATTTCATGCATCATATGTTGACTTTGAGGGCTATATAATTGCTCTGGAATTAGAACTTGTGCTCCCCATTGTTGTAATAAATCTCTTCTCCATAAATTTATAGGTACAGAAGTTATAATTGGTTGAATAGTCCCAGGTTGTCCATTGGGCCCTTCACAATGCAAGATATAACTACTTTGATATACTTCAGGGGCTTTACCAACTCCAACTATGTTAAGTTGAGCTGGTTGAATTGGCCACACAGATGGCCAGTGCTGTAGAGAAATGATTGAAATGTCCACTCCTGTATCTACTAAACCTTTAAATTTCTTTCCCTGAATAGTTATTTCACAGGGAGGATGTTTATCAGTAGTTTGATTCACCCAGTAAGCTGCTTTGCTTTGTTTATTTGTGCTCCCAAATCCTCTTGTTTTTCACTTTTCCCCATTTCCACATACAGCACAATCAGGAGCCGTGCTATACGCTCTCCTGGCTCTGTTTTCCAGGGAACAGAAGTAGATATAACAATTTGAATTTCCCCACTGTAATATGAATCAAGGACTCCTGTATGTACTTGCACTCCTTTTAAATTTAAACTAGATCTACCTAGAAGTAATCCTATCATCCCCGCTGGCAAGGGTCCACAGACTTCCGTAGGTACTTTTTGCTGGGGCTCCCCAAGCAGAAGACTCACAGCTTTTGTGCAGCATAAATCTACTGCAGCATTACCAGCTGTGGCGGGGGACAGACAGACATTGTACAGGGTTGAGGGAGTGGCCTGAGCCAGAAATGCCCTGGTTTGGAACGGGGCCTGGGACAGGCCCCTCATGGCATTTCCCAAAATCGGTTTCCCATCTTTATCAAACTTAGAGTGACACTGATTAACCCAATGTTTTCCTTTTTTGCACTTCAGGCATACACCTGGCTCATACTGATTAATAGCCTGTTTAAACTCTTTAAGTATTTTAAAAGGAAAAAGCTCAAACATAGCTATAATATTTCCTTGTTGATCTGGGGGGTGTATCCTAACAGGGAACTGCCAAGCCTCTATATCACCCTCTCTTCTAGCTTGCTGGATTCCTGCCTGAATAGAACTGAGAGTGGTTGCTTGAGGCGCTACTTGAACAGTCACTGGGGCAACTACTTTTTGCCCAGTGTCCTCCGGAAAAGAAAGATCTGGAGGGTCAGGCCACTCTTTTTCTTCAAAATAAGGAGGGGGTGCAGAAGGGTAGGGATGAACCTCTTCCTCTTTGCTACTTTAGCTTTAGCTGGCAAACAAACCTGCTCTTTCACCTCTTCTGTTATTTCGATATACTTTCCTTCCTCCACATCATCAGTGTGAAAATGTTCCAAGGTGGAACAAACTAGAGCCCACACTTGTTCCATTGTTACCCTGATGCTGATGCTTCCAAGCTCCCCTTCTTACTCACCACAGGGATTGCTTAAGAGTACTCAGGTGTCCTCCAGCTTAGTTCCACGTTCTCCAACAGTCGCTCCAATGACCCTTTGACCCAGGTTGGAGCCCCACATATGGGCACCACTTACCGAGATCAGCTTGGTTGTGGAGACCCTAACCCAGTGGCACTAGAGGAATTAAAGACATACACACAGAAATATAGAGTGTGGAGTGGGAAATCAGGGGGCTCACAGCCTTCAGAGCTGAGAGCCATGAACAGAGATTTACCCACATATTTATTGACAGCAAGCCAGTGATAAGCATTGGTTCTATAGATTATAGATTAACTGAAAGCATTCCTTATGTGAAACAAAGGGATGGGCTTTGGCTAGTTATCTGCAGCAGGAACATGTCCTTAAGGCACAGATTGCTCATGCTGTTGTTTGTGGCTTAGGAACGCCTTAAGCAGTTTTCCACCCTGAGTGGGCCAGGTATTCCTTGTCCTCATTCTGGTAAACCCACAACCTTCAGCATGGGCATCATGGCCATCACAAATGTGTCACAGTGCTGCAGAGATTTTGTTTATGGCCATTTTGGGGGCCAGTTTATGGCCAGATTTGGGGGCCTATTCCCAACAGTATATGAGTTATTTTGATATAGGCATACAATGCATATTAACTACATCAGGGTAAATGGGGTATCCACCACCTCAAGCATTTATCCTTTCTATGTTACAGACAATCCAATTATACTCTTTTAGTTATTTTTAAATAAACAATAAGTTATTGTTGACTGTAGTCACCCTGCTGTGCTATCAAATACTAGCCCTTTTTCATTCTATCTAACTATATTTTTGTGCCCATTAATCATCCCCATAGCCCCCCTACCCACCCACTGCCCTTCCCAGCCTCTGGTAACCATTGTTCTACTTTTTTGTTTGTTTTGAGTCAGAGTTTCACTCTTGTTGCCCAGGCTGGAGTGTGATGGTGTGATCTAGGCTCACTGCAACCTCCGCCTCCCGGATTCAAACGACTCTCCTGCCTCAGCCTCCCAAGTAGCTAAGACTATAGGCACGTGCCACCACACCCAGCTAATTTTGTATTTTCAGTAGAAATGTGTTTCACCATGTTGGTCAGGCTGGTCTTGAACTCCTAACCTCAAGTGATCCACCCGGCCTCCCAAAGTGCTGGGATTACAGGCGTGAGCCACCATGCACAGCCCGTCATTCTATTCTTTATCTCCATGAGTTCAACTGTTTTAATTTTTAGCTCCCATAAATATATAAGTGAGAACATGTGAAGTTTGTCTTTGTCTTTCTATGCCTGGCTTATTTCACTTGACATAATGATCTCTAGTTCCATCCATATTGTTGCAAATGACAGGATCTCATTCTTTTTATGGCTGAATAGTACTGTTGTACATATGTACCACATTTTCTTTATCCATTTGTTTGTTGATGGACATTTAGGTTGGCTCCAAATATTGGCTATTGTGAATAGTGCTGCAATAAGCATGGGCAAGGTTTTTTACAGAATGTTAAAAACAATAGCAAACTAGTTATCAAAAGCATCTCTGTCCACCCCACAGAAACTCCCTCTTAGCCTAAGCTTGCTCTCCACCCTGTTGAGCAGGATGAAGTACAGATTGAAGTTGTTCAGCTAAGGGCTGTTAGGATCCTTGCAGCTGCAACTCGGCTCATCACAGCTACCAAGGTCAGTATGATGGCTCTGTTCAGGGCTCATTATTCTGATAATTGCAACTGGGCAGAATATATAGCACAATGCTGCTATTTATTTTCAGATGCCAGTTTATGTCATGGGAGTAACCAGTACCCAGACCCCTTTCTCCTTCAGCAATGCTAATCCTGGGCTCACATTCCACTGGTCTATGAGCAAAAGGGATGTATTGGATCTAGTGCCCAGGCATTCAGAGGTAAGAATTTACCTGTTTATTGTGTTATCTTAGGGATCTTGATATTAAATTTATTTTAATTTATCGTAAGTCTCTTTTTGTTTTGAGATGAGGTCTCACTCTGTCCCCCAGGCTGGAGTGCAGTGGTGCAATCTCAGCTCACTGCAACCTCCACCTCCTAGGCTAAAGTGATCCTCCCACCTCAGCCTCCCGAGTAGCTGGGACCACAGGCACATGCCATCATGCCTGGCTAATTTTTTGTATTTTTTTGTTGAGATGGGGTTTTGCCTTGTTGCCCAGGCTGTTCTTGAGCTCCTGAGCTTAGGTGATCCACCTACCGTGACCTCCCAAAGTGCTGGGATTACAGGCGTGAGCCACCATGCTCACCCTATCATAAGTTTTAGACTGATTACTCACTCCCTAAACTACACAATATTATTACTTATTTACTTTTCCTACTGTTCTCTGAACTCTGAACTCTGGAAACCTGCAAAGCAATAAAGAATCCAAATGTGAGTATGCAGATAATACTGTATGATTATTTATTTTTATTTTTTGCTGGAAAGAGCTCTCAAAAGTGATCTTTCTTTTAATATTGTATTTATTAATGTTGTTGTAATGTATTTGTGAGCAGATGACTATGTTAGATGAGTAACACTATGAATATAAAGTATATGCATAGAGTTTAAATATACAATTTTTATTTTTTATCATGTTCAGACACACATTTGATTATATTCATAATCATGGTTGTGCTACATGCTGGGTGATTACATTAATAGTAAGAAAAGCAAATGTAGAGGGCTGTAGGTGGCATTGCTTTGTTTAGCATGCTCCCAGCCCACCCTACTTGGAATTGGGGAAGAATTGGATTCCCATGTCAGGCACCATGGGTACCACGGAGCTGTAGTCGCCTATCAACTGGGCAGCTGATTCTGGACTGGGTGTCTTATATCAACGACAAATTTAAGAACAGTGATTAATTAAACTGCCCCTCTGTGGTTCCCTTTGGTATCTGGTGGTATTGGCTCCTCCCAATTCACTACCTGCTGTGTCTGGAACCATAGAAGTCCTCAGGATAGGCATCTAGGATATCCACAGTTCAACTTGAGAGTATATTTCTCTGAAAAAAAGCTTTGATGTTTTGATGCATATAGTATTAAACCTCACACTGAAACCTGAAAAAGACAAAAAAAAAGCAAGTTTGGCAGAAACTATGTAAAGTTTGCTGCCAACAAATTTCACCCAAGGTGGTCTGAGTACAGTGGCAACCAGCTAGGTCTGGGTTTTACCTTACGAAAAAGGACATGGGGCCGTGATACCCAGTAGGTCACAATTCAGTGCTCATGAGAACAAAGAATTAGAGTTATATCTTGGGAGATAATAGAGGGGTTACAGGAGCTAGAATTAGGAGGATATTTCGGTAGCCAGCTAAAAAGAAAAGAGAACTTTGGAAAAAGTAAAAAAAAAAATTTGTAATCTTTCTAAAAATATCCTTAACCTATAATTTAAGGAAACTCTAGTGGTTAGATCTTGTGTCTGTGACTTCCTAGAGTCTAGTTATACTGGAATTGTGGAAGAATGGAACTGTACTTAGTTTGATGCAATTTAATGTAAGGATTTGGCTTTTTTCTTTTTCTTTTCTTTTCTTTTTTTTTTTTTTTTGAGACAGAGTTTCCCTCTTGTTGCCCAGGCTGGAGTACAATGGTACGATCTCGGCTCACTGCAACCTCCGCCTCCTGGGTTCAAGCGATTCTTGTGCCTCAGCCTACTGAGTAGCTGGGATTACAGGCGCCCGCCACCAGGCCCGGCTAATTTTTTGTATTTTTAGTAGAGACGGGGGTTTCACCATGTTGGCAAGGCTGGTCTCGAACTCCTGACCTCAAGTGATCCACCCACCTCGGCCTCCCAAAGTGCTGAGATTACAGGCATGAGCCACCACGCCCAGCGGGCTTTTTTCTTGAATAACAGACAGGAGTGTGTGAAAGGAGGGAATGGCCTAGGCCTTGGCCTCTATTCTACTTCTCCCTTTCTTTAATTTTTTTTACGTAAAGCATCACTCTTTTCTCTAGCAGAAGAAATAATTGAGAGCCACACAGATTTTTTCTTTTCCTGCCTCAGATCTAGCATAGACAAAGTGGGTAATGAAATGGGCAATAGAAAGGCCTTCATGGGGCCTGTAATCCCAGCACTTTGGGACGCCGAGGCAGACTTGGGATCAGGAGTTTGAGACCAGCCTGGCCAACATGGTGTAACCCCGTCTCTACTAAAAATACAAAATTTAGCTGGGTGTGGTGGCACACACCTGTAATCCCAGCTACTTGAGAGGCGGAA
Source organism: Gorilla gorilla gorilla (assembly GCF_029281585.2). NCBI lineage: Eukaryota > Metazoa > Chordata > Mammalia > Primates > Hominidae > Gorilla > Gorilla gorilla. The sequence goes on from NC_073224.2 coordinate 102,766,761, forward strand.
GCAGAAGAATGGCTTGAACTCAGGAGGTGCAGGTTGCAGTGAGCCGAGATCACACCACTGCACTCCAGCCTGGGCGACAAAGTGAGATTCTATCTCAAAAAAAAAAAAAAAAAAAAAAAGCCAGGTGCAGTGGTTCACGCCTGTAATTACATAGTGGCTCACTTTGGGAGGCCAAGGCAGGTGAATCACCTGAGGTCGGGAGTTTGGGAGTTCGAGACCAGCCTGACCAACATGAAGAAACCCCATCTCTACTAAAAATACAAAATTAGCCGGGTGTGGTGGCGCATGCCTGTAATCTCAGCTACGCGGGTGGCTGAGGCAGGAGAATCGCTTGAACCCGGGAGGTGGAGGTTGTGGTGAACTGAGATCACGCCATTGCACTCCAGCCTGGGCAACAAGAGTGAAACTCCATCTCAAAAAAAAAAAAAAAAAAAGGCGAAGTGCAGTGGCTCACGCCTGTAATCCCAGCACTTTGGGAGGCCGAGGCGCGTGGATCACTTGAGCCCAGGAGTTCAAGACCAGCCTGAGCAACATGGCAAAACCCCATCTCTACCAAAAATACAAAAATTAGCTGGGCATAGTGGCGCACACCTGTAATCCCAGCTACTCAGGAGGCTGAGGCAGGAGGATTCCTTGAACCCGGGAGGCAGAAGTTGCAGTGAACTGAGATTGTGCCACTTGATTCCTGCCTGGGCAACAGAGCAAGACCCTGTCTCAAAAAAAAAAAAAAAAAAAAAAAAAGGCCTTCATGGGCTGGGTGTGGTGGCTCACAGCTGTAATTCCAGCAATTTGGGAGGCCAAGGTGGGTGCATCACTTGAGCCCAGGAGTTCAAGACCAGCCTGAGCAACATGGCGAAACCCCGTCTCTACCAAAAATACAAAAATTAGCTGGGCATAGTGGCATGCACCTGTAATCCCAGCTACTCAGGAGGCTGAGGCAAGAGGATTACTTGAACCCAAGAGGCAGTGAGCCGAGATTGCACCACTGGACTCCAGCCTGGGCAACAGAGCGAGACCTTGTCTCAAGAAAAAAAAGGCCAGGCGCGGTGGCTCACGCCTGTAATCCCAGCACTTTGGGAGGCCGAGGCGGGTGGATCAGGAGGTCAGGAGATCAAGACCATCCTGGCTAACATGGTGAAACCCCGTCTCTACTAAAAAATACAAAAACATTAGCCGGGCATGGTGGTGGGCACCTGTAATCCCAGCTACTGAGGAGGCTGAGGCAGGAGAATGGCATGAACCCAGGAGGCGGAGCTTGCAGGGAGGCGAGATTGCGCCACTGCACTCCAGCCTGGGCGACAGAGCAAGACTCCGTCTCAACAACAACAACAACAAAAAAGGCCTTCATGGGCTGGGTGCGGTGGCTCACAGCTATAATCCCAGCACTTTGGGAGGCCGAGGTGAGTGGATCGCATGAGCTCAGGAGTTCAAGACCAGCCTGGGCAACATAGTGAAACCCTGTCTCTACAAAAAACACACATGAGATTAGCCAGGCATAGTGGCATGCACCTGTAGTCCCAGCTACTAGGGAGGTTGAGGTGGGAGAATCACCTGAGCCTGGGAGGTGAAGGCTGCAGTGAGCTGTGATTGCACCACTCCACTCCAGCCTGGGTAACAGAGTGAGACCCTGTCTCAGAAAAAAAAAAAAAGAGAGAGAGAGAGAGGGAAAGGCCTTCTTGCTCCAATGGGTAGATTTCCTACACTGCGGAAATGCCAACATTGAGAGGTTCACTTGGATTAAACAATTATAAACCACTCATTTTTTAGCATGAGACTCTTCCAGATAACTGATTGAAATCTGCACAAAGGAAATGGGATTTTTTTGTGTGTGTAGGGGACAGGGGAAAGGTGATTTTGGAACATGGGACTTTGTCATAATTCTAGAGCACTAGAAGGAAAGTTTTGAGGGTTGTGAACAGCAAGAAGGCAGGGAACACAGGACCTGAAATGCCTACTTCAATATTTGCCTTAGTGGTGGTCCTGCCTTCCCTATTATCAGAAGTCTATCAAGTTCTAATCCTCGCTATCCAGTCTAGCCTGTAATGATAAGAGAGGCAAGTGGGAAGATGGTCAGCCAGTTTTTTTTTCTTTTCTTTTCTTTTCTTCCTTTTTTTCAGTTTTCATTTAATATATTTCTGTGTGGGCTGGGCGCAGTGGTTCACACCTGGAGGCCAAGGCAGGTGGATCACTTGAGGTCAGGAATTCTAGACCAGCCTGGCCAACATGGTGAAACGCCATCTCTACTACAAATAAAAAAATTAACCAGGTGCGGTGGCACATGCTTGTAATTCCAGCTACTCAGGTGGCTGAGGCATGAGAATCACTTGAACTTGGTAGACAGAGGTTGTAGTGGGCTGAGATTGCACCACTGTACTCCAGCCTGAGTGACAGAGACTCTGTCACACAAAATAAATAAACAAACAAACAAACAAACAAACAAACAAGCAAAATTGGTTCAGACAGTAGAAACTGGGATAGGAGAGAAGTAGGGCAGAGGCCAGGCTCGGTGGCTCACGCCTGTTACCCCAGCATTTTGGGAGGCTGAGGTGAGAGGATCACTTGAGCCCACGAGTTTGAGACCAGCCTGGATAACACAGTGAGACCCCATCTGTTAAAAAAGTTTTAAAATTAGGTAGGTGTGGTGGCACACACCTGTAGTCTCAGCTACTTGGGACGCTGAGGCAGGAGGATCACTTGAGCCCAGGAGGTTGAGTTTGCAGTAAGCTGCGTTTGCACCACGGCACTCCAGCCTGGAAGACAAAGTGAGACCCTGTCTCTCAAAAAAAGGCACAAAAAGGAAACTGCTTCCACCATTTCCATTCTTCTTTCATAAAAAAATTTGACTTTGAGGTAACATAAGAAAGAATCTGGCTGGGCACGGTGGCTCACGCCTGTAATCCCAGCACTTTGGGAGGCCAAGGCGGGCGGATCACGAGGTCAGGAGATCAAGACCATCTTGGCTAACATGGTGAAACCCCATCTCTAGTAAAAACAATTAAAAAAAATTTAGCCGGGCGTGGTGGCGGGCACCTGTAGTCCCAGCTACTCGGGAGGCTGAGGCAAGAGAATGGCGTGAACCTGGGAGGCAGAGCTTGCAGTGAGCCAAGATCACGCCACTGCACTCCAGCCTGGGCGACAGAGTGAGACTCCATCTCAAAAAAAAAAGAAAGAAAGAATCTTAGGGAGGCTTGCCAGAATTAACTGAACACTACAAACAGAGGTTACTTTAGGGGTAATTATGCTGCTGGGACTATGAAAAGAAATCACTACGAAAACAATCTCTTGTACACTATTTCTCCTCCTCCTCCTCTTCTGCTCCTCCTCCTTCTTCTTCCTTCTTTCTCCTTTATTCTTTCTTTTTTCTTCTTTTCTTCTTTTTTTTTTTGATACAAGGTCTTATTATATTGCCCAGGATGATCTCAAACTTCTAGGCTCAAGCGATCCTCCTGCCTCAGCATCACGAGCAGCTGGGATTACAGGGTGTACCACTACACCCAGCTCCTCTAGTTCTTCTAGAAAGCTATTTCCAACATACATTTTCCTTATTGTTACAACAAACAAGGAAAGATTAGCCAGGCATCATGGCGCGTGCCTGTTGTTCCAGCTACTTGGGAAGCTAAGGCAGGAGGATCATTTGAGACTAGGAGTTCCAGGCTGCAGTGACCTATGACTGTACCACTGCACTTCAGCCTGAGTGATAGATAGAGCGAGATCCCATTTCTAAAAAAAATAGTAGTGCTCACTTTGGCAACATACCTACTAAAATTGGAATGATACAGAGAAGATTAGCATGTCCCTTGTGCAAGGATGACCTGCAAATTCGTGAAGTGTTCTATATTTTTTAAGAGGTAGAGATAGAGAAATCAGGGTAGAAAGTTTATTCAAAGGGATAATAACAGAGAACTTCCCAAACCTAGAGAAAGATATCAATATTCCAATGTAAGAAGGTTATAGAACTCCAAGCAGATTTAACCCAAGTAAGGCTACCTCAAGACATTCAATAATCAAACTCCCAAAGGTCAAGTATAAAGAAAGGATCCTAAAGCAGAAGAAAAGAAACAATATACAAAGGAGCTCAAATATGTCTGGCAGATGACTTCTCAGTGGGAATCTGATAGGCCAAGAGAGAGTGGCATGACATATTTAAAGTGCTGAAGGAAAAAACTTTTATTCTAGAATAATATATCCAGTGAAGTTATCCTTCAAAGGAGAAATAAACAGTTTCCAGGCCAGGTGCGGTGGCTCACGCCTGTAATCCCAGCACTTTGGGAGGCCGAGGCAGGTGGATTGTCTGAGGTCAGGAGTTCGAGACCACCAGCCTAGCCAACATGGTGAAACCCCCGTCTCTACTAAAACTACAAAAATTAGCTGGGTGTGGTGGCAGGCACCCGTAATCCCAGCTAGTCAGGAGGGCGAGGCAGGAGAATCGCTTGAACTCGGGAGGCGGAGGTTGTAGTGAGCTGAGATCACACTATTGCACTCCAGCCTGGGCAACAGGGCAAGACTCCATCTAAAAAAAAAAAAAAAAAAAAGTTTCCCAGAAAAACAAAAGCTGAGGGATTTCATCAATACCAGACCTGTCCTACAAGAAATGCTAGTGGGAATACTACAATCTGAAAGAAAAGGACATTAATGGGCAGTAAGAAATCATCTGAAGATACAAAACTCACTGGTAATAGTAAGTACACAGAAAACCACAGAATATTATAACGCTGTAATTGTGGCGTATAAACTACTCGTATCTTGAGTAGAAAGACTAAAAGATGAACCTACTAAAAATAACTACAACTTTCAAGACAAAGACAATATAATAAGATATAATAGAAATGACAAAAAGTTAAAAAACAGGAGAGATAAAGTGCAGAGTTTTTATTAGTTTTCTCTTTCCTGTTTGTTAGTTTGTGTGTTTACGCAACCAGTGTTAAGTGTCATCAGTTTAAAGTAACAGGTTATAAGATGTTATTTGCAAGCATTATGGTAACCTCAAATCAAAAAAACCTACAACAAGCCAGGCACGTTGGCTCACACCTATAATCCCAGCACTTTGGGAGGTTGAGGCAGGTGGATTGCTTGAGCTCAGGAGTTCAAGTCCAGGCTAGGCAACATGAAAAAACCCTGTCTCTGCTGGGCATGGTGGCTTACGCCTGTAACCCTAGTACTTTGGGAGGCCAAGGCAGGCAGGTCATCTGAGGTCAGGAGTTTGAGACCAGCCTGACCAACATGGTGAAACCCCGTCTCTACTAAAAAAGTACAAAACTTAGCCAGGCATGGTGGTGCATTCCTGTAATCCCAGCTACTTAGGAGGCTGAAGCAGGAGAATCGCTTGAACCTGGGAGGCGGAGGTTGCAGTGAGCTGAAATGTGCCATTGCATTCCGGCCTGGGCAACAAAAGCGAAACTCCATCTCAAAAAGAAAAAAAAAAAAAAAAAGAAAGAAAAAATCCTGTCTCTACAAAAATACAAAAATTGACTGGGCATGGTGGTGTGCACTTCTAGTCCCAGCTACTCAGGAGGCTGAGGTGGGAGGATCTCTTGAGCCTGGGAGGCAGAAGTCACAGTGAGCCCAGATTGCACGACTGTAATCCAACATGGGCAACATAGCAAGACCCTGTCTCAAAAGATAAAATAAACCAAAACAGATAAACAAAAATAAAATGCAAGAAATTAAAACATACCACTGGAGAAAATCACCTTCACAAAAAGGAAAACAGGAAGGAAGGAAAGAAGGAAGAGAAGACCACAAAACAACCAGAAAATGAATAACAAAATGGCAGGAAAAGTTCTTATTCATCAATAATAACATTGCATGTAAATGGACTAAGTGCTGCAATTTAAAAGACATAGAGTGGTTGGGCATGGTGGCTCATGCCTGTAATCCCAGCACTTTGGGAAGGCCGAGTTGGGTGGATCACTTGAGTCCAGGAGTTCGAGACCAGCCTCGCCAACATGGTGAAACCCTGTCTTCACTAAAAATACAACAATTAGCTGGAAATCACTTGAACCCAGGAGGTGGAGGCTGCATTGAGCTGAGATCACGCCACTGGGAGCAAGTCTCCATCTCAAAAAATAAAATAAAATAAAATAAAATAAAAGACATAGAGTGGCTGAAAGGATTTAAAAAATAAATAAATAAGATCCAACAATCTGTTGCCTACAATAAACACACTTCACCTATAAAGACACACGTAGACTGAAAATAAAGAGATGGAAAAAGATATTTCATGTTAATGGGCACCAAAAAAGGGCAGGAATGGTTATATTTACATTAGACAAAATAGATTTCAAGACAAAAACTATAGAAAGAGATGAAGGTCATTATATAATGATAAAGGGGTCAGTTCAGCAAGAGGACATAACAATTATAAATATATATGCACCCAATACTGGAGTACCTAGATATATAAAGCAAATAATATTAGAGTTTAAGAGAGAGGCAGACCCCACAACATTAACTGGAGACTTCAGTAACCCACTTTCAGCATTGGACAGGTCATCCAGACAGAAAATCAACAAAGAAACTTCGGACTTACTCTGCACTATAGACCAAATGGATCTAATAGATATTTACAGAACTTTTATTCAACAGCTGCAGAATACACATTCATCTCCTCAGCATGTGGCTCATTCTCAAGAATAGACAATATGACAGGCCACAAAACAAGTTTTTAAAAGTTAAAAAAATTTTGGCCAGTCACTGTGGCTCTTGCTTGTAATTCCCAGCACTTTGGGAGGCCAGGGTGGGCAGATTGTTTGAGCTCAGTAGTTTGAGACCAGCCTGGGCAACATGTCAAAACCGCATTTCTTCAAAAAGTACAAAAATTAGCTGGGTGTGGTGGCATGCACCTGTAGTCCAAGCTACTCAGGAGGCTGAGGTGGGAGGATGTCTTGACCCCAGGAGGCAGAGGGTGTTGCAGTGAGCCAAGATCGCACCACTGCACTCTAGCCTAGATGACAGAGTGAGACCCTGTCTCAAAAGAAAAAAAAGTCCAAAAAATTCAAGCCAGCAGTGAGCTATAATGGCGCCCCTGCACTCCAGCCTGAGCAACAAAGCGAGACCCTGTCTCTTAAAAATATATATGTTCTGGCTGGGCACGGTGGCTCATGCCTGTAATCCCAGCACTTTGGGAGGCCAAGGCGGGTGGATCACTTGAGGTCAGGAGTTTGAGACCAGCTTGGCCAACATGGTGAAACCCCATGTCTACTAAAAATACAAAAATTAGCTGGGCACCTGTAATCCCAGCTACTCAGGAGGCTGAGGTAGGAGACTTGCTTGAATCCAGGAAGCAGAGGTTGCAGTGAGCCAAGATCGCACCATTGCACTGCAGCCTGGGCAACAAGAGTGAAACTCCAAAAAAAAAAAAAAAAAAAAGTTATACACATACACACACACACACACATGTTCCAACTGTCCTATACATTAAATAAATAAATTTTTTAATTAATTAAAAACACTGAAATTATATCAAGTATTTTTTCTGACCACAATGGAATAAAACTAGAAATTAGTAACGAGGAATTTTGGAAACTATACAAACACAGGGTAATTAAACAATATGCTCCTGAATGACCAGCGGGTCAATGAATAAATTAAGAATTTAAATTTCTTGAAACAAATGAAAATGGAAACACAATAAAACCTATGAGATACAGTGAAAGCAGTACTAAGAAAAAAGTTTACAGGCCAGGCGCGGTGGCTCACGCCTGTAATCCCAGCACTTTGGGAGGCCGAGGCCGGTGGATCACGAGGTCAGGAGTTCAAGACCAGCCTGGCCAAGATGGTGAAACCCCGTCTCTACTAAAAATACAAAAAATTAGCCAGGCGCGGTGGCAGGTACCTGTAATCTCAGCTACTTGGGAGGCTGAGGCAGGAGAATTGCTTGAACTTGAAAGGCGGAGGTTGCAATGAGCTGAGATCATGCCACTGCACTCCAGCCTGGGTGACAAAGTAAGACTCCATCCCCCCCCCAAAAAAAAAGGAAGAAAAAAGTTGATAGCAATGAGTGCCTACATCAAAAAAAAGTAGAGGCCGGTCACCTGTAATCCCAGCACTTTAGGAGGCCCAGGTGGGCAGATCACTTGAAGTCAGGAGTTAGAGACCAGTGTGGCCAACATGGTGAAACCCCGTCTCCACTAAAAATACAAAAAATTATCTGGGCGTGGTGGCAAGTGCCTGTAATCCCAGACACTCGGGAGGCTGAGGCAGGAGAATCGCTTGAACCCGGGAGGTGGAGGTTGCAGTGATCCAAGATCGTGCCATTGCACTCCAGCCTGGGCAGCAAGAGTGAAACTCCATCTCAAAAAAAAAAAAAAAAGTAGAAAAAATTAAAATAAAAAGCCTAATGAAGCATCTTAAAGAATGAGAAAAGCAAGAGCAAACCATACCCAGAATTAGTAGAGGAAAAGAAATAATAAATATCAGAACAAATAAATGAAATTGAAATGAAAAAGAATACAAAAGATCAACAAAACAAAAAGTCATTTTTTTAAAAGATAAACAAAATTGACAAACCTTTAGACAGACTAAGAAAAAGAGAAGACCAAAATAAATAAAATCAGCGGTGGAAAAAGAGACATTGGCCAGGCGTGGTGGCTCACGCCTGTAATCCCAGCACTTTGGGAGGCCGAGGCGGGTAGATCACAAGGTCAGGAGTTTGAGACCAGCCTGACCAACATGGTGAAACCCCGTCTCTACTAAAAATACAAAAATTAGCCAGGCATGGTGGTACACACCTGTAATCCTAGCTACTCAGGAGGCTGAGGCAGGAGAATCACTTGAACCTGGGAGGCAGAGGTTGCAATGAGTCAAGATTGTGCCACTGCACTCCAGCCTGGGCAACAGAGCAAGATTCCATCTCAAAAAAAAAAAAAAAAAAAAAGAGAGAGAGAGACATTACAACCAATACCACAGAAATTCAAAGGATCATTAAGGCTGCTATGAGCCAATAAATTGGAAAACCTAGAAGAAATGGATAAATTCCTAGATACATACAATCTACCAAGATTTAACCATGAAGAAATCCAAAACCTGAACAGACCAATAACAAGTAATGAGATCAACGCCATGATGAAAAGTCTCCCAGCAAAGCAGGCTGGGCACAGTGGCTCACTCCTGTAATCCCAGCACTTTGGGAGGCCAAGGCAGGTGGATCACTTGAGGTCAGGAGTTCCAGACCAGCCTGGCCAACATGAAGAAACCCCATCTCTACTAAAAATACAAAAATTAGCTGGGCATGGTGGTGGGCACCTCTAATTCCAGCTACTCGGGAGGCTGAAGCAGGAGAATCACTTGAACCAGGAGGCAGAGGTTGCAGTGAGCTGAGATCATGCCACTGCACTCCAGCCTGGGTGACAGAGTGAGACTCCATCTCAAAAAAAGAAAAAAGTCTCCCACCAAGGCAAAGCCCAGGACCTAATGGTCTCATTGCTGTATTTTACCAAACATTTAAAGAAGAACTAATACCAATCCTACTCAAACTATTCTGAAAAATAGAGGAGGAGAGAATACAACTAAACTCATTCTATGAGGCCAGTATTACCCTGATAACAAAAACAGGCAAAGACCTATCAAAAAAAGAAAACTAAAGGCTAAGATCTCTGATGAACATTGATGCAAAAACCCTCATCAAAATACTAGCAAACCGAATTTAACAACACATTAAAAAGATTATTCATGGCCAGGCATGAAAATTGCTTGAACCCAGGAGGCAGAGGTTGCAGGGAGCTGAGATCATGCCATTGAATTCCAGCATGGGGGACAGAGCTAGACACCATCTCAAAAAAATAAATAAATAAAATAAATGAAGAAGACACACAAAAAATGGAAAGATATCCCATGTTCATGGATTGGAAGAATCAATATTGTTAAAATACCCATACTACCCAGAGTAATCTACAGATTCAGTGCAGTCCCTATCTTCACAGAAATAGAAAAAATAATTCTAAAATTTATATGGAACCACAAAAGACACAGAATAGTCAAAGCCGTCCTCAGCAAAAAGAATAAAACTGGAAGACTCATATTACCTGACTTCAAATTATACGACAGAGCTATAGTAACCAAAACAGCATGACACTTGCATAAAAACAAACATATAGACCAATGGAACAGAATAGAGAACCCAGAAACAAATTCATACACCTGCAGGAAACTCACTTTTAACAAAGGTGCCAAGAATATACATTGGGGAAAAAACAGTCTCTTCAGTCAGTGGTGCTGGGAAAACTGGATATCCACATGCAAAAGAATGAAACTACACCCCATCTCTCGCCATATGCAAAAATCAAATCAAAATGTATTAAAGACTTAAATCTGAGACCTCAAAGTATGAAAATATTACAAGAAAACATTGGGGAGACTCTCCAGAACACTGGACTGGGCAAAGATTTCTTGAGTAATACCCCACAAACATGGGCAACCAAAACAAAAATTGACAAATGGGATCATATAAAATTAAAAAGCTTCTGCACAGCAAAAGAAACAATCAGCCAAGTGAAGAGACAACCCACAGAATGGGAGAAAATACTTGCAAACTATCCATCTAACAAAGGATTAACATCTATTATATAAGCAGCTCAAACAACTCAACAGGAAAAAAATATAACAATCAGATTTTAAAATGGGCAAAAGATCAGAATAGATATTTCCTTCCTTCCCTTCCCTTCCTTCCTTCCTTCTTTTTCTTTCTTTCTCTTTCTTTCTTTCTTTCTTTTCTTTTTTCTTTTCTTTTCTTCTTTCTTTCCTTTGAGATGTAGTCTTGCTCTGTCGCCCAGGCTGGAGTGCAGTGGTGCAATCTGGAGTGCAGTGGTGTGATCTCGCCTCACTGCAAGCTCCACCTCCCAGGTTCACACCATTCTCCTGTCCCAGCCTCTGGAGTAGCTGGGACTACAGGCACATGCCACCACACCTGGCTAATTTTTGTATTTTTTTGTAGAGACGGGATTTTGCCATGTTGGCTAGGCTGGTCTCGAACTCCTAACCAGGTGATCCACCTGCCTCGGCCTCCCAAAGTGCTGGGATTACAGGCATGAGCCACCACACCTGGCCTGTATGTCTCAGGAGGCTGAAGCAGGAGAGTCATTTGAACCTGGGAGGCAGAGGTTGCAGTGAGCCAAGATCACACCACTGCACTCCAGCCTGGGTGACAGAGGGAGACTGTGTTCCACCCCCGCCAAAAAAAAAAAAAGACATACAAATGGCAAACAGGTATATGAAAAGGTGCTCAACATCATTGATCATCAGAGAAATGCAAATCAAAACTACAGTGAGATATCTCACCCCAGTTAAAATGGCTTATATCTGAAAGACAGGCAACAATGAATCCTGGCAAGGATGTAGAGAAAAGGGAACCCTCATATATTGTTGATGGGAATGTAAATTAGTACAATCACTATGGAGCATAGTTTGGAGGTTTTCAAAAAACTAAATATAAAACTACCATATGATCCCAACAATCCCACTGCTAGACATATACCCAAAAGAAAGGAAATCATTATATCAAGGAGGTATCTGCTCTCTCATATTTATTGCAGCACTATTCACAATGGCCAAGATTTGGAAGCAACTTGTGTCCATCAACAGATGAATGGATAAAGAAAATGAGGTGTATATACACAATGGAGTACAACTTAGCCATAAAAAAGGAATGAGATGGCTGGGCGCCATAACTCACACCTGTAATCCCAGCACTTTGGAAGGCCAAGGTGGGAGGAGGGCTTGAGCCCAGGAGTTTGCGGCCAACCTAGGCAACATAGTGAGACTCGGTCTCTACAAAAAAATAAATTTTAAAAAATTTAACCAGGCGCAGTGGTGCATGCCTGTAGTCCCTGCTACTTGAGAGGCTGAGGCAGGAGAAACACTTGAGCCCTGGTGACTGAGGTGGCAATGAGCCACGATTGTGCCACTATACTCACTCAACCTGGGCAACAGAACGAAACCCTGTCTAAAAAAAAAAAAAAAAAAGGAATGTGATCCTGTCATGTGCAACAACATGGATGATGGAATTGGAGACACTATGTTAAGTGAAATAAGCCAAGTATAGATAGACAAACTTCGCATGTTCTCACTTATTTGTGGGAGCTAAAAATGAAAACAATTGAACTCATGGAGACAGAGTAGAATGATGGTTACTGGAGGCTGGAAAGCGTAGTGGGTGGGTGGGAGGGAAGTGGGGATGCTTAATTAGTACAAAAATATAGTTAGATTAAATGATTAAATGAATAAGATCTAGTATATGATAGCACAACAGGGTGAATACAGTCAACAATAACTTATTGTATATTTTAAAATAACTAGGCCAGGTGCAATGGCTCACACCTGTAATTCCAGCACTTTGGGAGGCCAAGGTGGGTGGATCATCTGAGGTCAGGAGTTCGAGACCAGCCTAGCCAACATGGTGAAACCCTGTCTCTACTAAAAATACAAAAATTAGTCGGGCATAGTGGCAGGGGCCTGTAATCCCAGCTATTTGGGGGGCTGAGACAGGGAGAATTGCTTGAACCCGGGAGGCGGAGGTTGCAGTGAGCTGAAATCATGCCATTGCACTCCAAACTGGTCAACAGAACAAGACTCCATCTCAAAATAAACTAAAATAACTAAAAGAGTATAATTGTGTCTGTAACACAGAAAGGATAAATGCAGCTGGGCACAGTGGCTCACTCCTGTAATTGCAACACTTTAGGAGACTGAGGCAGGAGGATCACTTGAGCCCAGGAGTTTGAGACCAGCCTGGGCAACGTAGGGAGACCCTGTTTTTAGAAAAAAGAATTTTTTTTAATTAGCTGGGCTAATTGGCACATGGTGGCACATGCTTGTGGTCCCGGCTACTTGAGAGGCTGAGGTGGGAGGATTGCTTGAGCCCAGGAGGTCGAGGCCACAGGAAGCCATGATTTCACCACTGCACTCCAGCCTTGGCAACAGGACAAGACCCTGTCTCAAAAAAAAACCAAAAAAGGTTTCAACTTAAAGTGTGCTTGAGGTGATGCATACCCCATTTACCCTGATGTGATTATTACAGGTTCTATGCCTGTATCAAAGTATCTCATGTACCCCATAAATATGTATACCTACAATGTAGCCACAAAGATTAAAAATAAAAACAAAAAATTAACTGTAATCCCAGCACTTTGGGAGGCTGAGGTGGGCAGATCGCTTGAGGCCAGGAGTTGAAGACCAGCCTGAGCAACATGGCAAAACCCCATGTCTACAAAAAATACAAAAATTAGCTGAGTGTGGTGGTGTGTCCCTGTAGTCCCAGCTACTAGGGAGACTGAGGTGGGAGGATCACTGGAGCCCGGGAGGTCGAGGCTGCAGTGAGCTGAGATTGTTCCACTGCACTCCAGGCTGAGTGAATTTTAAATTTTAATTTAAATTTTTCCATAAGTTATTGGGATACAGGTGGTATTTGGTTACATGAGTAAGCCCTTTAGTGGTGATTTGTGAGATTTTGGTGCACCCATCACCCAAGCAGTATACACTGCTCCCTATTTGTAGTCTTCTATCCCTCGCCCCCCTCCCACCCTTTCCTGACTTTTTATTTTTAATTTTAAAAAAATTTAATATTAAAAAAGTGGAAAAAAAAAGGAAGGACACCATGTTTATTGATGAATATTTCTTAATCTATCCCTTCACTGTCTAGGTTTTTCTACAGCTCCCAGTAGAGCATAACTTTGCCATGGTTGTCCATACAAAAGCAGCAGGCAGGACCAGTATCAAGGTCACTGTTCACTGCATGAACATTTCCTCTGGGCAGTTTGAGGGGAATTTGTTGGAACTCTCTGATGAAGTACAGATCCTGGTAAGCTTCCAAATCTAAATCTTATTTTCGTATATTAAGGATAAGAAAGTTATATTCTCTTACCATCAACAAAGAGCTTAGTCTGGATAGAGACAGATAATTGTTAGAGCGATTCCTGGAACAGGTTTGTACTTCCTAGATCTTTATCATTCCTGCTAATTGCTTGTATATAGTTTTGTTTTTTGTTTTTGTTTTGTTTTGTTTTGTTTGAGATGGAGTTTCGCTCTTGTTGCCCAGGCTGGAGTGCAATGGCACAATCTCGGCTCACCACAACCTCCATCTCCCGGGTTCAAGTAATTCTCCTGCCTCAGCCTCCCGAGTAGCATGTACCACCAAGCCCAGCTAATTTTGTTAATTTTAGTAGAGACGGGGTTTCTCCATGTTGGTCAGGCTGGTCTCAAACTCCTGACCTCAAGTGATCCTCCTGCCTCGGCCTCCCAAAGTGCTGGGATTACAGGCGTGAGCCACTGTGCCTGGCCTGTTTTTTGTTTTTTTGTGTTTTTTTTTTTTTTTGAGACAGTCTTGCTCTGTTGCCCAGGCTGGAGTGCAGTGGTGTGATCTTGGCTCACTGCAAGCTCCTTCTCCCAGGTTCACACCATTCTCCTGCCTCATTCTCTCAAGTAGCTGGGACTACAGGTGCCTGCCACCATGCCCGGCTAATTTTTTGTATTTTTAGTAGAGACAGGGTTTCACTGTGTTAGCCAGGATGGTCTCGATCTCCTGACCTCATGATCCGCCCGCCTCAGCCTCCCAAAGTGCTGGGATTACAGGTGTGAGCCACCATGCCCGGCTTGTTTTTTGTTTTTGAGACAGAGTCTCACTCTGTCGCCCAGGCTAGAGTGCAGTGGCACAATCTCCACTCACTGCAGGGTTCAGGTAATTCTCCCTGCCTCAGCCTCCCGAGTAGCTGGGATTACAGGCGTGCACCACCATGCCCGGCTAATTTTTGTATTTTTAGTAGAGACGGGGTTTTGCCACGTTGTCCAGGCTGGTCTCAAACTCCTAACCTCAAGTGATCCACCCGCCTTGGCCTCCCAAAGTGCTAGGATTACAGACGTGAGCCACCACGCCCAGCCGCTTTTATATACTATTGACATTAGAAACTATTAGTACTTGCAGGTAAGTAGTCTGGAAAAAAAAGAAAAGAAACTGTAGCACACACACTCCCTTCAACTCCCCATATCAGGAACAGAGGATATGAACACCATAGTAACTAGAGAGGGATTCATTTCTGATCCACTCCACCTGACATAGATATTATAAGTCCATTAACAATTTTTATTTAATTATTTATTTATTTTGAGACAGAGTTTCACTCTGTTGCTTAGGCTGGAGTGCAGTAGCATGATCTCGACTCACTGCAACCTCCACCTCCCAAGTACAAGTGATTCTCCTGCCTCAGCCTCCTGAGTACCTGAGATTACAGGCATGCGCCACCATGCCCGGCTACTTTTTGTATTTTTAGTGGAGATGGAGTTTCATTATGTTGACCAGGCTGGTCTCAAACTCCTAACCTCAGGTAATCTGCCAGTCTTGGTCTCCCAAAGTGCTGGGATTACAGGTATGAGCCACCGCGTCCAGCCAATATAAGTCCATTTAAATATATTCACTGTTAGGATAAAACATAATTCTAACTTTTGATAAGGTGTAAGAGTATGAATAGTTTCTACAGATATTCTTGGGCTAAAAGCTAAATGGCTCTGTTGTTTTTAGAATTCAAAAAACAAATTATCACTTATATGGGTTGAGTAAGTTTCACTGCCTCTGATTTTGAGACTTTTTTTTTCTTTTCCTGTTTTATTTTTTCCTTTATTTTGGCTTTGGTTCTCTGATTCCATGTGAAGTAGAGGAAAGAGCACTTTACTAGAAGGTGGAAGACCTGGATGTTGTTTCATGCTAATTTAATATTATAAGTTCTTTTCCCCAAACTTCATGTCATTTTACCCGAGCCAAAATTAGAAATTTCAAAGTATTTTTATACCTAATATCTAAGCAATATGGAATATGTGGTAAGTGTAAACTTTGCTACATGCTGAGTCCCTCAGAGTCAGAAACAGGGCTAACATTAGGTTATATCTTCCAGAATATCTAGTTACGTTTTGAGTGCCTGGTTCATTTTGGAGAGGAGTATTGTGGACGATTTTAGACTAATTAGAAGTTAGGCAGATTGTTGATTCGTAGTTGTCATTTATTTGCATGTAATCTCTTGGGGATTATACTGAAGTCTATATGTAAGTAAAAGTCATAATTTGTCTTTGCCAAAAATGAGGAAAACATTTTCTCATTATAGGTGTTTGAAAAACTCCAACTCTTCTATCCAGAGTGCCAACCAGAGCAGATTCTGATGCCTATAAATTCTCAGCTCAAACTCCATACCAACAGGTAAGGAAAAGGGAGAATAAGGAAGTGCCAGGATCTAAGCTTAAGTATTTTCAGTAAAACATTGACATAGAAAGAACACTTTTGCCTTCTAGGAGGTTTTTCCCAAATAATTTTTTGTGTGAGGTGAAATTCCCATAATGTAAAACTATTGTAAAGTGTAAAATTCAGTGGCATTTAGTACATTCACAATATTGTGTATTCAGCATCTCTATCTAGTTCCAAATATTTTTATCACCACCAAAGGAGATCCCATACCTGTGAAGCAGTCACTCTTCTTTCTTTCCTCCTCGCAGCCCCTGGCAATCACTAATCTGCTTTCTGTGTACGGTATTAGCTATCCTGAATGTATTTCATATAAATGGAATCATACAGTATGCAACGTTTTGTGTTGGCTTCTTTTTTTTTTTTTTTTTTTTTTTTTGAGACAGTCTCGCTCTGTTGCCCAGGCCAGTGCACAGTGGCACAATCTCAGCTCACTGCAGCCTCCACCTCCCAGGTTCAGGCAATTCTCCTGCCTCAGCCTCCTGAGTAGCTGGGATTACAGGTGCCTGCCACCACACCTGGCTAATTTTCGTATTTTTAGTAGAGATGGGGTTTCACTATGTTGTCCAGGCTGGTCTTGAACTCCTGACCTCGTGCGATCCGCCCAGCTCGGCCTCCCAAAGTGCTGGGATTACAGGTGTGAGCCACCACACCCAGCCTTGTGTTGGCTTCTTTAAGTTAGCATAATGTTTCTGAGGTTCATCCATGTTGTAGCATGTATCAGTACTTCTTCCTTTTTATGACTGAATAGTATTCCATTATATGGAAATACCACATTTAGTTTATAATTTCATCTCCTAATAGAAATTTGGGGCTGGGCACAGTGGCTCATGCCTATAATCCCAGGCCTCTGGGAGGCCAATGCAGGTGGATCACCTGAGGTTGGGAGTTCGAGACCAGCCTGATCAACATGGAGAAACCCCAACTCTACTAAAAATACTAAATTAGCCAGGGGTGGTTGCACATGCCTGTAATCCCAGCTACTCAGGAGGCTGAGGCAGGGGAATCACTTGAACCCGGGAGGCGGAGGCTGCAGTGAGCCGAGATCACGCCATTGAACTCCAGCCTGGGCAACAAGAGCGAAACTCTGTCTCAAAAAAGAAAAGAAATTTGGGTTGTTTTCACCTTTTGGCTATTGTGAATAGTGCTGCTATGAATATTCATTTGCAAGTATTTACCTGAATACCTGCTTTCAATTGTTTTGGCTGAATAATTATTTTTTTGAAACGGAGTTTTGCTCTTGTCCCCCAGGCTGCAGTGCAAATGGTGTCATCTCGGCTCACTGCAACCTCACCCTCCCAGGTTCAAGCCATTCTCCTGCCTCAGCCTCCCGAGAAGCTGGGATTACAGGCACCCGCCATCATGTCCAGCTAAAAAAATTTTTTTTTTTTTGTATTTTTAGTAAAGACGGGGTTTCACCATGTTGGCCAAGCTGGTCTTGAACTCCTGACCTCAGGTGATCCTCCCACCTTGGCCGCCCAAAGTGCTGGGATTACAGACATGAGCCACCACACCCGGCCTAAATAATTTTTTAATTATAAATATGTAATAAGATTTGATTTTAAAGAAATAAGCATAATCCAAAGGCAGACTTTTACCTGAGGAACAAATAATTACACACGTGGAGAATGGCAAGCAGTTTTCTCGAGTACATCCCCTAACAGTAATCCTGGAAATTTTTACTCTTTTCTCTCTGGTCAGACAGGACCCCCAAAAGATGCCACTTCCTTTCCTTGTTCCCTAGGGAAGGAGCTGCCTTCCTGAGTTCTCGTGTTCTCAAGTGTTTCCCTAATTCATCCGTCATTGAGGAGGATGGTGAAGGGCTCCTGAAAGCTGGTTCCATTGCAGGTACTGCTGTATTGGAAGTCACTTCTATAGAACCTTTTGGAGTCAACCAAACAACCATAACTGGGGTCCAGGTGAGTTCATGGACTTACTAAAAAAAACCAAATAAATAAAAGTCATACCCTGGCCTTAAAAAGCAGAGTTCCTTTTTTAAAAAACTAGAAATTTTCTTATCATGCCATTAAAGAAAAAAAGAAAAAGAAAAGAATTAGAAACTTCTGTATCATGAGAGAACATGAACCAGAAAAAAAAAAAAAGGAGAAGAAGAAGAAGAAACTCTCTGGGAGTCAGAAATGAACCTATAAGAGGCCAGTCTTGACATGGTTATAAGCCATAAAATTAAAATGAACTTTAGAGCTCTTGTTATAAAACAGATCAGCCTGGCCGGGCGCGGTGGCTCACGCCTGTAATCCCAGCACTTTGGGAGGCTGAGGCGGGCGGATCACGAGGTCAGGAGATCGAGACCATCCTGGCTAACACGGTGAAACCCCTTCTCTACTAAAAATACAAAAAATTAGCCGGGCGAGGTGGCGGGCGTCTGTAGTCCCAGCTACTCGGGAGGCTGAGGCAGGAGAATGCCGTGAACCCCGGGGGGCGGAGCCTGCAGTGAGCCAAGATCACGCCACTGCACTCCAACCTGGGCGACAGCGAGACTCCATCTCAAAAAAAAACAAAAACAAAAAAAACAAAAACAGATCAGCCTAAATTTATATGATTGTCTTCCTAGCAGCTTTGGCAAAAGAGTTGGTATCGGAAGAGTGTAGAATGATTGCTATCAAAATTGGCTGGGCTGGGTGACTCACGCCTGTAAGCCCAGCACTTTGGAAGGCTGAGGCAGGAGAATCACTTGAGGCTAAGAGTTTGAGACCAGCCTGAGCAACATAATGAGACCCCTATCTCTACAAAAAATGAAAGAAAAAAAAATAGCCAGGCTTGGTGGCACATGTCTGCAGTCCTAGCTGCTTGGGAGGCTGAGGTGGAGGATCACACGAACCTAGGAGTTCGAGGCTGCAGTGTGCTGCGATTGAACTGCTGCACTGCAGCCTGGAAAACAAAGCAACAATCTGTTTCTTTTTAAAAAAAATTAAGCTTTGCTACAAGAATTAAAAAATTGAGAAAAGACCTCAGAGATAAGTTAGTCTTAACACGAAAAAAAATTTTAGACATTAAACATCTACTATATACTATATTGGTCATTGTATGTATATTATCTCTTTTAACTACCACAAAAGCCCTATGAGGTAGGCATTATTATCCCCATCTAACTGTTAACTGATAAGAAACCTGAGACTCAGAAAAGTTACATGAGGCTATGAAATGATAAAGCTATGATTCAAACGCGGGCTTCACTTACTGTATCGCAGCTCTCTTACAGTGTGAAAACACAATATAGATTGTGTTCCTGATAAGTAATTGATTATTTAACCATAAATATTGAGCACTCTGCATGAAATGGATGAATTATAGTCCTTTCCTCATAAAGCTCCAGCTTCTCTTCACATTCCCACAGCTTTAAAAATTAAAAACCCGGCTGGGCACAGTGGCTCATGCCAATCCCAGCACTTTGGGAGGCCGAGCCGGGTGGATCACGAGGTCAGGAGTTCAAGACCAACCTGGCCAAGATGGTGAAACCCCCGTCTCTACTAAAAATACAAAAAATTAGCCGGGCATTGTGGCAGGCGCCTGTAATCTCAGCTACTCAGGAGGCTGAGGCAGAGAATTGCTTGAACCCAGGAGGCGGAGGTTGCAGTAAGTTGAGATTGCACCACTGCACTCCAGCCTGGGCGAGAGAGCAAAATTCCGTCTCAAAAAAAAAAAAAAAAAATTAAAAACCCATTTCAAGCTGGGCACAGTGGCTCACGCCTATAATTCCAACACTTTGGGAGGCCAAGGCGGGCAGATCACTTGAGATCAGGAGTTTGAGACCAGCCTGGCCAACATGGTGAAACCCTGTCTCTACAAAAAATACAAAAATTAACCAGGCGTGGTGGCAGATGCCTGTAATCACAGCTACCTGGGAGGCTGAGGTAGGAGAATTGCTTGAATGCAGGAGGCAGAGGTTGCAGTGAGTCAAAATCATGCTGCTGCACTCCAGCCTGGGTGACGGAGTGAGATTCTGTCTCAAAAAAAAAAAAAGAAAAGAATTTCCTATGCTGCTATGCTGTCATATTTCTTTTCACTCTGACTTAAGTCATCTCACATCAAAAGCTATTTCCTATGGAAAAGAAACATCACTCTTTATCATTGATTATAAGTCTCAGAATATGGTTGCAGCACTTCTCCAGTGCATCTTTCTCTGTACCAGTAGGTTTTGTCTCCCACAGGTAGCACCGGTGACATACCTGCGAGTGAGCAGCCAACCCAAGCTATACACAGCCCAAGGAAGGACCCTGTCAGCATTTCCCTTGGGCATGTCTCTTACCTTCACTGTTCAGTTTTATAATAGTATCGGAGAGAAATTCCACACACACAATACCCAGCTTTATCTGGCTCTGAACAGGTATGGAAGTCAAAGGAATGGTATTGACACTATGGTAGAAATCTTGCATATTAGGCTAGTATTATATAGCAGCTCCAGTAAATTCCTCTCACATTCTGAATTTGGAAGTTGATCTTTCTTTTGTTAAAAAAAATTTTTTTAAGTGAGGCCAGGTGGGTGGCTCACACCTGTAACCCCAGCACTTTGGGAGGCTGAGGAGGGAGGATCACTTGGGCCCAGGAGTTCGAGACCAGCCTGGACAACATGGTGAAACCCCATCTCTACAAAAATACAAAAATTAGCTGGGTGTGGTAGCGTGTGCCTGTAGTCCCAGCTACTAGGGAGGCTGAGGTGGGAGGATCACTTGAGCCCAGGAGGCAGAGGTTGCAGTGAGCAGAGATTGCGCCACTGCACCCCAGCCTGGGTGACCAATTAAGACTGTCTTAAGGCCGGGCGCGGTGGCTCACGCCTGTAATCCCAGCACTTTGGGAGGCCGAGGCGGGCGGATCACGAGGTCAGGAGATCGAGACCATCCTGGCTAACACGGTGAAACCCCGTCTCTACTAAAAATACAAAAAATTAGCCGGGCGTGGTAGTGGGCGCCTGTAGTCCCAGCTACTCGGGAGGCTGAGGCAGGAGAATGGCGTGAACCCGGGAGGTGGAGCTTGCAGTGAGCCGAGATCGCGCCACTGCACTCCAGCCTGGGCGACAAAGCAAGACTCCGTCTCAAAAAAAAAAAAAAAAAAAAAAAGACTGTCTTAAAAAAAAAAAAAAAAAGACCAGACTTAGGCAATGGTATTAGTTGTCACTTAAGAAAAAATGCAGGATATCTTAAATCTGTCAAGTTCTAATTCACTAAAAGATCCACAGGGAGCTAACTGGAGTATTATTATCAAAAGGCTTTACTGGAAAAAAAAAAAGCCTTCCTGGGAACTATACGTATGAAGGTAATAGACTGATCCTTGGCCCATACTTACTTACTCTTTATTGTGGAATTCCTTCTGAACTTCTGAGCTGTTGAATATAAAATGTGGTAGGGTGTTCCCCAGAACTATTTTCTAACTATTGTCTCTTTTTAAAGATTTCTACCTTTAATGTCTACTTGCAGAGATGACTTGCTGCTTATTGGACCAGGGAATAAGAACTATACTTACATGGCCCAGGCTGTGAACAGAGGGCTGACACTTGTGGGGCTTTGGGACCGGAGACATCCAGGCATGGCAGATTATATTCCTGTTGCTGTAGAGCATGCCATTGAGCCAGACACCAAGTTTACCTTTGTTGGAGATATCATCTGCTTCAGTACTCACCTTGTCAGCCAGCATGGTATGTATACATTCCCTTTCTCAAACTTACAATTGATAGTTGTGGGGATTAAAAAGCAGTTATTAAAAAAAAAGCAGTTATTAATCCCTTGGACTGGTGTAGTGGTTTATACCCATAATCTCAGCCCTTTGGGAGGCCAAGCTGGAGAGGTCACTTAAGGCCAGAAGTTCAAGAAAGCAATTAATCCCCTAGAATATTTTTTTCCAAATTATCTAAAATCTGAGGGACTCTCTGAGAAAGAAAATAATTTTGAGTATTTTATTATTTGTAATGTTACTGATAATTTTTAGCTTAATGCCTGTTTCACTCAATAGCCAGCCAATTAGAAGCCAGCCAGTAATATTTATCAAGAGTCTATTGGATACATAGCTCTATTTTATATTATGTAGATAGTGCAGGGTACTGTGTCTTCTCCTCCATTCCCAGCTTTTGAAGGAGGGTAATTACTATATTGAAGGACAGTAAAGGACAACAGGAAGGAAAGGGCAATAAGGCTTTAGTTCTAAGAACTAGTTATGTGTATGCTATTTTGTGAGGCACATTTGAAGGCCTAAGTCCTAACATATCATCATTGTAATAAGGTTTTTTCTTTTACCCGGATAAACTATACTTTTTTTTTAGAGACAGAGTCTCACTCTGTCATTCAGGCTGGAGGGCAGTGGCATGATCTCAGCTCACTGCAACCTCTGACTCCTGGGTTCAAGCGAGTCTCCTGCCTTAGCCTCCCAAGTAGCTGGGACTACAGGCACACAACACCACACCTGGCTAATTTTTATATTTTTTATACAAGGGGTTGGCCCCTGGCCAACTATACTCTTGAAAACAAAGCATTTCTGTCCTAAGTACTGAGTTAAAAATAAAATCATAAGCCAGGTGCGGTGGCCCATGCCTGTAATCCCAGCACTTTGGGAGGCTGAGGTGGCGGGATCACAAGGTCAAGAGATCGAGACCATCCTGGCCAACATGGTGAAACCCCATCTCTACTAAAAATACAAAAATTAGCTGTGCATGGTGGCACACGCCTGTAGTCCCAGCTACTCGGGAGGCTGAGGCAGGAGAATCGCTTGAACCTGGGAGTTGGAGGTTGCAGTGAGCCGAGATCGTGCCACTGCACTCCAGCCTGGCAACAGAGTGAGACTCCATCTCAAAAAATAAATAAATAAAATAAAATCATAGAAAACATTTGGGAGGCCGAGGCAGGCAGACCACCTGAAGTCAGGAGTTTGAGACCAGCCTGGCCAACATGGTGAAATCCTGTTTCTATTAAAAATACAAAAATTAAGGCCGGGTGTAGTGACTCACGCCTGTAACCCCAGCACTTTGGGAGGCTGAAGCAGGCGAATCACAAGGTCAGGAGTTCAAGACCATCCTGGCCAGCATGGTGAAACCCCGTCTCTACTAAAAATACAAAAATTAGCTGGGCATGGTGGCACGTGCCTGTAGTCCCAGCTACTTGGGAGGCCAAGGCAGAAGAATTGCTTGAACCCAGGAGGCACAGGTTGCAATGAGCCAAGATCACACCACTGCACTCCAGCCTGGGTGATGGAGCGAGACTCTGTCTCAAAAATAATAATAATAGTAATAATTAAATTATCCCGGTGTGGTGGCATATGCCTCTGGTCCCAACTATTGGGAGGCTGAGGTGGGAAGATTGCATGAGCCCAGGAGATCAAGGCTGCAGTTAAGCTATGATCGCACTACTGCACTCCAGCCTGGATGACAGGCTGTGTCTCAAAAAAAAGAAAAGGAAATCATTCTTTGGTTAGGAAATGAGTGTGAATTCTTTGGGTTTCCAAATATCATATCCCAAAGTGGTGTACACTGCCTGGATGTATACATCCAAGTAAGACCTGCTTGTAGTAATGTATGGCTTTGGCTTTGCAGCCTCTTCTGGTAACTATGGATACATATGTTTAGGTAAAGTGATGTAAATGTTGGACCTGACTTTAACATTAATACGTATTTTGAACCTTGATACAAAGGGGCTCTATACAGCTGAATCCCCCAATGCTATAACAGCTGATTTGCAAACAACCACTACCAACATGCAATCCAGGACCAATGAGCTAAACCTACTTTAAGGTTGGCAATGAGAGTTACAATCCCCTGATTATAAATCCCTTGTCAATGAAGCAGAGTATTTTTTACCCTCTCTTTTTTTGTCTGTTTGTTTGTTTTTTTGAGACAGAGTTTCACTCTTATCACCCAGGCTGGAGTGCAATGGTGTGATCTCGGCTCACTTCAACCTCCGCCTTCTGGGTTCAAGTGGTTCTACTGCCTCAGCCTCTCAAGTAGCTGGAACTAGAGGCATGCGCCACCATGCCTGGCTAATTTTTGTATTTTTAGTGGGATGGGGTTTCACCATGTTGGCAGGCTGGTCTCGAACTCCTGACCTCAGGTGATCCTCCAGCCTCGGCCTCTCAAAGTGCTGGGATTACAGACGTGAGCCACCGTGCCCGGCCTATTTTTTATTCTTTTTAGCTAGATTTTTGACAGGATTGTCCCATAGTCTTCCAATCTGGAATTTTGGGAGGCTTCATCATGTGATGAAGGAAAGAGCCATATGCCAGGATCAGTAATCCTGCAGGCTAAGTACAAACTCTAACCCAGTATTTGGCATTCCTCGGCCATCTTTAGACTTAAGCCAAAATAAACAAATCCTTTCTCTTGCCATGGTCACTTTTTTGCAGTCTTCTTGCTGTCATCAATCAGTAGCTCAAAGCAAATTTGTCCTTAGCAGCTTCTAAACAAAATTTATTCAGAAAATTATCCCTGTATGTAAAAAGAGCTTTTCTTTTTCCTAAGGAGAACAGTTACATTCTCCAACTATGTAGCTCTTCTTATGATTCTTTATTTTGCTGGCATGATATACGAAGAGGAACCTGACACTGAGAAAACAGTTATCTTCAAAGCTGGCTGTTTCTCCTGGGAAGAGATATCTGCATGCTTGAAAAATTTACTGATTTGGAGTATGAATAAGTCCAGAGTGATTTATATCAAAGGCTTCAGCCAAGTGTTTTCTCTTGTCTTTTCCTAGGTGAACCTGGGATATGGATGATTTCTGCCAACAATATTCTACAGACAGACATTGTCACTGGAGTAGGAGTGGCCAGGAGTCCGGGGACTGCAATGATTTTTCATGACATCCCAGGAGTAGTGAAAACATATCGAGAGGTAAACATAACTGTATCAGAGTTTAAGAGACTAGGGTGACTATTGCCACATATGAGGATATGCATAGAGAAAATACATCCTAGGAAAGGAAATACACTCATAAAACAGATATAAAGCCAGCCAGCAAACTTTACTGGAACACAAAGCTAAACAGTGCTCAGGATTCTTAACCAGCAGAATGACTACCTGTGTTTTAAGAGATCACAGTGGGTACTGGTTGGCACTAGACAGTAGACACCAGGGTAGAAGTTGAAAGGCCATTTGGGAGTCTACTGCGGTAATCCAGGTGACATATGTTGGCAGATCAGGGTGGTGACAGAGGAGGTGATAAGAAGTTGATCAGATTCTAGGTATATTTTATAGGTAGAGCCAATAGAGTTTCCTCACAGATTATATCTAGAACATAAGAAAATCCAGAATGATTCAGGTTTTTGGTTGAACAGCTGAAAGGACAGCATTACCGTCAACTGAAATGGGGAAGACTGTAGGTGGAACAGTCTTGGAGGGAAAAGCAGTCAGCTTTGGATATGTAAAATTGGGTATGTCTATTAAATGTCAACTGGGTATGTTGAGGTTGCTGGATATAAAAGTCTGGGAGTCATTGGAATAGAGATATTTAAGGCCATTAGATCACCAAAGAATGAATGTAAAATAGAAAAAAGGCCAGGCGCGGTGGCTCACATCTGTAATTCCAGCACTTTGGGAAGCCAAAGTGGGAGGATCACCTGAGGTCAGGAGTTCGAGACCAGCCTGGCCAACATGGTGAAACCTCATCACTACTAAAAATACAAAAATTAGCCAGGCCTGGTGGCTCACATCTGTAGTCCCAGCTACTCAGGAGGCTGAAGCACGAGAATCTCTTGAACCTGGGAGGTGGAGGTTGCAGTGAACTGACATCAAGCCACTGTACTCCAGCCTGGGCAACAGAGTGAGAGTCACTCTCAAAAAAAGAGAAAAAAGACCTAAGTACTAAGTTCTGGGAGCACTTCAATCTTAAGAGTTCTGATTGCCTTTTGATTAGTGGCAAATGGAAAAAGAAAGAAACAAAAGGGAAAAAGGGAGCTCTGAGAGAAGAACCAATAAGAAAGACTTATAAGAAACAACCAGGCTTAGTGCCGTGGCTCACGCCTCTAATCCCAGCACCTTGGGAGGCCAAGGCAGGTGGATCACAAGGTCAGAAGTTCGAGACCTAGCCTGACCAACATGGTGAAACCCCGTCTCTACTAAAAATACAAAAATTAGCTGGGCGTGGTGGCACACACCTGTAATCCCAGCTACTCGGGAGGCTGAGGTAGGAGAATCGCTTGAACCCAGGAGGCAGAGGTTGCAGTGAGCCAAGATCACGCCACTGCACTCCAGCCGGGGCAACAGAGTGAGACTCTCTCAAAAAAAAAAAGGAAGGAAGGAAGGAAGGAAGGAAGAAAGAAAGAAAGAAAGAAAGAAAGAAAGAAAGAAAGAAAGAAAGAAAGAAAGAAAGAAAGAAAGAAACAACCAGTGAAATGGGAGGAAAATCTAGAGATATGTGTATCCTGGAAGGCAAATGAAGAAAGTATTTCAAGGAAAGAGGGAGTGATCAACCATCATTACTATTAATGGGTTAAGCTGAAAATTGAGAAATGACTGATGGTTTTTGCAGTATGGAGACTGGTGCTAGTGACTTTGTTGAGTAGCTTCAGCAAAGTGACCTGAGCCCCCCTTTTTTTTTTTTTTTGTTGGAGACAGAATCTTGCTCTGTCGCCCAGGCTGGAGAGCAATGGTTTAATCTTGGCTCACTGCAACATCTGCCTCCTGAGTTCAAGCAATTCTCATGCCTCAGCCTCCTGAGTAGCTGGGATTACAGGCACATGCCACTACCCCCGGCTAATTTTTGTATTTTTAGTAGAGACAGGGTTTCACCATGTTGGCCAGGCTGGTCTCGAACTACTGGCCTCATGTGATCTGCTCGCCTCGGCCTCCCAGATTGCTGGGATTATAGGCATGAGCTGCTACTGCACCCAGGCTTTTTTGTGTGTGTTTTTTTGTGTTTTTTTCGAGATGGAGTATCACCCTGTTGCCCAGGCTGAAATGCAGTGGTGTGATCTCAGCTCACTGCAACCTCTGCTTCCTGGGCTCAAGCTATCCTGCCACTGCAGCCTCCCTGGTAGCTGGGACTACAGGTGCATGCCGCCATGCCCAGCTAATTTTTTTGTTTTGTTTTGTTTTGTATTTTTGATAGAGATGGCATTTCACCATGTTGCCCATGCTGGTCTCGAACTCCTGAGCCCAAGTGATAGGCCTGCCTCGGCCTCCCAAAGTGCTGGGATTACAGGCGTGAGCCACTGCGCCCAGACAGAGTGACCTGAATGAATGTTTGATTGGAGAATTGGAGAAAAGGACTTGGAGACAGTGAATATAGAAAGCTCTTTTAAGGAGTTGGGGTTAAGAGTTTGTTTTGTGGATTTTTTTTTTTTATGAGAGAAATAGTGGATTGGGAATGATTCATTGGAAACAGAAAATTTGATGTAAGTCAGAGGATTGCTGGAGGGAGTAATATTCTTGAGTAGGTGAGATAGGTAAACAATAAAGGGATTTTTTTAATGAAATATTTTCTATTCCCTTCTTAAATATATGTAATGTCTCCTTCTTCTTTGCCCAAAGCACTTCTTTGTTCCTCTTTTTTCATTCCTCAAACATGGTAGCTACAACTTTTTGTGTATCTACTATGGGCTTGGCACTTCTCATCTTTTTTTTTTTTTTTTTTTTTTTAAGAGACAGTGTCTCACTGTTACCCAGGCTGGAATACAATGATGCAATCATGGCTCACTGCAGCCTCAAACTCCTGGTTTCAAGCCATCCTCCTGCCTCAGCCTCCAAAGTAGCAGGACCACAAGTGTGTGCCAGCATACCTGGCTAATTATTTTTATTTTTTTGAAGACACAGGGTCTCGCTATGTTGTCCAGGCTGGTCTCAAACTCCTAGATTCAGGTGATCTTTCTGCCTCAGCCTCCCAAAGTGCTAGGATTATAGGCATGAGCCACTGCACCTGGCCATCTATTTTTTTTATTTTTATTTATTTATTTATTGAGACAGGGTCCTGCTGTGTCACCCAGGCTGGAGTGCAGTGGTGTGATCTCAGATCACTGCAGCCTCCACCTCCTAGGCTCAAGTGATCCTCCCACCTCAGTCTCCTGAGTAGCTGGGACCACAGGTGCACACCACCACACTCGGCTAATTTTGTGGTGTGTGTGTGTGTGTGTGTGTGTGTGTGTGTGTGTGTTTTGAGACAGAGTCTCACTCTGTCGCCCAAGCTGGAATGTAGTGGCTGAATCTCAGCTCACTGCAACTTTTGCCTCCTGGATTCAAGCAATTTTCCTACCTCAGCCTCCCAAGTAGCTGGGATTACAGACACCTGCCACCACACCCAGCTAATTTTTGTATTTTAGTAGTGACAGGGTTTCACCATGTTGGCCAGGCTTGTCTCGAACTCCTGACCTCAAGTGAGCTGCCCACCTCAGCCTCCCAAAGTGCTGAGATTAGAGGCATGAGCCACTGTGCCCAGCCAATTTTTTGTATTTTTGGATAGATGGGGTTTCACCCTGTTGCCCAGGCTGATCTCGAACTCCTGGGCTCAAGTGTTCTACCTGCCTCAGCCTCCTGAAGTGCTGGGATTACAGGTGTTTGCCACCACATCTAGCCCAGTCTTTTTTTTTTTTTTTAACATCCAGTACACCTATCACTTTTAATTGTATCACTTTTAACTCTGCAAAATAAATATGTGGGGCATGGAGGGAGGGAGAGCATCAGAAAGAATACTAATGGATGCTGGGCTTAATACCTGGGTGATAGGTTGATCTATGCAGCAAACCACCATGGCACACATTAACCTATGTAACAAACCTGCACATCCTGCACATGTACCCTGGAACTTAAAATAAAAGTTGAAGAAAAAAAAGTATTTTCCCAACTTTGTTTTATTTTATTTATTTTTATAACAGAATCTCACTCTGTTGCCCAGGCTGGAGTGCAGTGGCACAATCTCTGGTAACTGCAACCTCCACCTTCCAGGTTCAAGCAATTCTCGTGCCTCAGCCTCCCAAGTAGCTAGGACTACAGGTGTGTGCCACCACACCCAGCTAATTTTTGTATTTTTAGTAGAGGCAGGGTTTTGCCATGTTGGCCAGGTGGTGTCAAACTCCTGGCCTCAAATGATCTGCCTGCCTCAGCCTCCCAAAGTGCTGGGATTACAGATGTGAGTCACTGCACCCGGCCCCAACTTTATAGATGAGTAAGTTACTCAATATGTGTGCACATGGTATCTGGTGCCTTCTTTTGAGGAGCTCATAGTCTAGTGGTGACATAAACAATTACATACATGGCACAAATAATTATAATAGGCAAATAAAAGTACATGTTGTGTTTGAAGACTAATGAGTAAATCAGGGCAACTTCAATACAAAATTAATAAGGGTAGAGAGGGAAAATTTGGATAACATCCAAAAAGAACTTGTATTATAAGCAGATAAGAGGTTCAAGGACAGAGGTAGCATGAAAAGAGTACTAGAAAAAGAGACTGAGAAGGGATTAGGAACCAGAAAAGCAAAGAGAAACAGTGTCATAGAAGGCAAAGGAGGAAATGGTTGTGGTGTTAGATGCTACAGGGAAGTCAAAAGGTCATTCCTATTCTAATTTGTGTACTTCATAGAATCCTCATTTAATATTCACTAATTAGCAGATACTCAGTAAAGCCTATTAAGTGTCAGGCATTGTGCTGGCCTCCAGAAATACAAATATGAAAAAGACAAAATTCCTTTCTTTATTAAGCCATTAATGTAACTAACTTGGGTTTTAAGGTTCTTGAATTTAAAAAACCTGTGGTTATACTAAGGAGAATGTAGAGTATATTGCATTTAAATTTAAAATATTAAGGGCTGGGCATGGTGGCTCACACCTGTAATCCCAGCACTTTTAGAGGCCGAGGTCAGTGGATCCCTTGAGGTCAGGAGTTCGAGACCAACATGGTGAAATCCCGTCTCTACTAAAGATACAAAAATCAGCCAGGCATGGTGGCATGTGACTGTAATCCCAACTACTTGGGAGGCTGAAGCAGGAGAACTGCTGGAACCCAGGAGGCAGAGGCTGCAGTGAGCCGAAATTGCGCCAGTGCATTGTAGCCTGAGTGACAGAGCAAGACTCCATCTCAAAACAAACAAACAAACAAAAAAACTTACAATATAAGGCAGAATAGTACAAGTATTCTTGAGAAAAAACAATGTACTTTGAAGTTTCAGAAAAGATTGAGATTATGTGCAACTAGAGACAAAGAGAAAATGTCCTAAAGAAAGTTACAGTTGTTTTGTTTTTTTGTGTGTTTTTTTGTTTTTGTTTGTTTGTTTTGTTTTTTTTGAGATGGAGTCTCACTCTGTCGCCCAGGCTGGAGTACAATGGCACAATCTCAGCTCACTGCAGACTCCGCCTCCCGAGTTCAAGCAATTCTCCTGCCTCAGCCTCCCTGGTAGCTGGGATTACAGGCACGCTCCAACATGCCTGGCTAATTTTTGTATTTTTAGTAGAGGTGGGGTTTCGCCATGCTGGCCAGGCTGGTCTCAAACTCCTGACCTCAAGTGATCCACCCGCCTCAGCCTCCCAGAGTGCTGGGATTACAGGCATGAGCCACCGCACCTGGCCTCAAAGGCATTTTAATAGGGAGTCATACAAAGGGAAGATATGTCTGAAGGAATAATTGGACCCAAGACTTCCTTCTAGAAAAAATGTTATTTTGGGCTAGGCATGGTAGTTTATGCTTGTAATCTCAGCACTTTGGGAGGCCAAGGTGGAAGGATGGCTTGCGGCCAGGAGTTCTAGACCACCTGGGGCAACATAGTGAGACCCCGTCTTTTTTTTTTCGGAGTCTCGCTCTGAGCCACCGTGCCTGGCCGAGACCCCGTCTTTTTTTTTTTTTTTTTTTTTTTGATTCAGAGTTTCACTCTTGTTGCCCAGGCTGGAGTGTAATGGCGCAATGTCGGCTCACTGCAACCTCTGCCTCCCAGGTTCAAGCGATTCTCCTGCGTCAGCCTCCTGAGTAGCTGGGATCACAGGCATGCACCACCAAGCCCAGCTAATTTTGTGTTTTTTTTAGCAGAGGCGGGGTTTCTCCATGTTGGTCAGGCCAGTCTGGAACTCCTGACCTCAGGTGAGCCGCCCGCCTCGGCCTCCCAGTGCTGGGATTACAGACGTGAGCCACCGCGCGCGGCCAACCCCGTCTTTTGTTGGTTAGGCATGGTGACACATACGTGTAGTCCCAGCTTCTCTAGAGGCTGAGGCAGGAGGATTGCTTGAGCCTAGGAATTTGAGGCTTCAGTCAGCCATGATCATGCCACTGCACTCCAGCCTGGGTGACAGAGCAAGACCCTGATTAAAAAAAAAAAAAGTTATTTTGTCTTCAAAGGCAAACAGTTTGTTGTTCTCAAATATGTGGTCATGAGATGGAATTTGTACTTGTGTGAAACAGATACTTTTGGTTAAATAAGTTATGAGGGGTGGATCTGGAAGGAGTCAGATTCTCTAGGAACTTAGGTGCAGATTTTCCTTTGATTTGCTGACAGGTGGTGGTCAATGCATCATCAAGATTAATGCTCAGTTATGACCTCAAGACTTATCTCACCAATACCCTCAATTCAACTGTATTCAAGCTCTTCATCACCACTGGCAGAAATGGTGTCAATCTTAAAGGTCAGGAATCTCTTCATGGTTTCAGTGATTGTTCCTATCTTTCTCATTTTCCCTCAATTCATTTATCCCTTTGGATTAGTAATCCAGATTTTCTTTTTATTTCAAAACTGACTCCATCTTGACAAATAAATCATAGAGCTCTATGAGACCTCAGAAATTATGACTAGACTAAGGTTTTAAAATAGGCTCATCCTAGTCACTATTGTCTTTCTAGTTTTAAAAATACAAATTTTAGGCCGGGCGCGGTGGCTCACACCTATAATCCCAGCACTTTGGGAGGCCAAGGCAGGCAGATCACCTGAGGTCGGGAGTTCAAGACCAGCCTGACCAGGAGTTCAAGACCAGCCTGACCAACATGGTGAAACCCCATCTCTACTAAAAATACAAAAACTAGCTGGGTGTGGTGGCGTGTGCCTGTATCCCAGCTACTTGGAGGCTGAGGCAAGATAATTGCTTGAACCCGGGAAGCGGAGGTTAGAGTGAGCCGAGATCGCACCACTGGACTCCAGCCTGGGCGGCAGAGTGAGACTCCATCTCAAAAAAAAAAAAACTTAAGATAATTTTAGGACTCTGGAGTGGTGGCTCATGCCTGTAATCCCAATTATTTAGGAGGCTGTGGTGGGAGGATTGCTTGAGGCCAGGAGTTTGAGACCAGCCTGGGCAACAAAGCAAGACCCCATCTCTCAAAAAAAAAAAAAAATAGAGATGGCCAGGCACAGTGGCTCACACCTGTAATCCCAGCACTTTGGGAAGCCGAGGCGGATGGATCATGAGGTCAGGAGTTCGAGACCGGCCTGGCTAAGATGGTGAAACCCTGTCTCTACTAAAAACACAAAAATTAGCCGGGTGCAGTGGCGGGTGCCTGTAATCCCAGCTACTCGGGAGGCTGAGGCAGGAGAATTGCTTGAACCCGGGAGACACAGATTGCAGTGAGCTGAGATTGTGCCACTGCACTCTGGCCTGGGCGACAGAGCAAGACTCCATCTCAAAAAAAAAAAAAAAAAAATCCAGCCACCGTGCCTGGCCAACAGACTGACGTTTTATTCCCCAGAATCTTTCTAAAATCACTACTTATTTTATTGAGAAACCTCATGCATCAGTCCCTTTGATTTTGCTGAAGATTTTTCAAGAATGCCACTCATTGCAGCTGACCCAATGATAACAACAGTCCACTTCTTGCTGTCTATATGATTCCTCTTAAGGCACCACTTGTGATGAACTTCTAGGGATTTGGGGCTTGAATTATATTGTAATTGTATTACAACATTGTATATGAAAAACAAATTCTCCTAGACCTAAAAGCTACCTCCCAACTGTACTGCTTTATTTTTATTTATTTATTTATTTATTTGAGACGGAGTTTCGCTCTTGTTGCCAAGGCTGGAGTGCAATGGCGCAATCTCGGCTCACTGCAACTTCTGCCTCCTGAGTTCAAGCAATTCTCCTGCCTCAGCCTTCCGAGTAGCTGGGATTACAGGCATGTGCCACCACCCCCAGCTAATTTTGTATTTTTAGTAGAGACGGGGTTTTTCCATGTTGGTCAGGCTGGTCTCGAACTCCCAACCTCAGGTGATTCGCCTGCCTCGGCCTCCCAAAGTGCTGGGATTACAGGTGTGAGCCACCGCGCCTGGCCTATTTTTAATAGATTTCTAACTTCCCTGTAATCTATCTTACTCCCAGTGACACCAGGCGTGGTGGGAGGCACCTGTAATCCCAACTACTGGGGAGACTGAGGCAGGAAGAATTGCCTGAACCGGGAGATGGAAGTTGCAATGAGCCAAAATCACACCACTGCACTCCAGACTGGGCGACAGAGCAAGACTTCATCTCAAAGATTTTTCAAAAAAAATCTTTGAAAAAAGACACTACCTATGTATGACATTGATAATGGAAGCCCCACTGTAGTCATTCACAAATTAGAATGCAAGGGTCTCACACTATTCTTTCACCTTGATTGAAGCAGAGGTGGGCAAACCAGCCATAACTGACCCTCTTTCTTGCTTATTTTTTTATGCTTCAAAATTGCCTCCATATAATGGTCTCTCTTTTTACAAATTCTTGTTAGCGACAAAGCTATTTACCTCTTTTCTGCTTTTCAGGATTCTGTACCTCAAACCAGGCCTTGGCCATTACAAAAGTACTTCTTCCAGCGACCCTCATGCTGTGCCATGTACAGTTCAGTAATACTTTGCTAGACATTCCAGCAAGTAAAGTCTTTCAGGTCCATTCAGATTTCAGTATGGAGAAAGGTAAGTTACATCAGTTGAATCTGGTTTCCCCATTCTGTTTATGTATTTGTATAATTGTCCCATTCTTATTGGATTGCATTTATATCTGTAGTTTCATCTGATATATAACTGTGGAATCTTTATCAGGCAACATTTTTGTTCAACCCGTTCAACTCTTTTTTTTTTTTTTTTTTTTTTTGAGACAGGGTCTTGCTGTGTTGCCTAAGGCTGGAGTGAAATGGTGTGATCATAGCTCACTGTAACCTTAAACTCCTAGACTCAAGCAATCCCCCTGCCTCAGCCTCCTGAGTAGCTAGGACTACAGGCACATGCCATCATGCTTTTTTTTTTTTTTTTTTAAGAGCAACATGATCTTCCTATATTGCCCAGGCTGGTCTCAAACTCCTGGCCTCAAGCAATCCTCCTGCCTCAGCCTCCCAAAGTGCTGGAATTACAGGTGTTAAGCCACTGCCCCCAGCCCTATTCAAATAAGTTTTAACACATGCCTCCTAGAATATCCTGTGCTTTTCTATTATAATTTACTATTTTCTTGCTAGTCCCCATTCACTCTGTGAGGCTCTGCATTGTGTCTCATTTATCTTTCATTCCCAGCATGTAGCACAGTGTTTGGATGTTTTGTTGAATTGAAAGATATTCCAAATAAAAGAATAGGATTAACAAGTGGAAAGTGGAAATAGGCATGATGTTAGGATGACTTTATGTAAATCAGCTTATCTAAAAATGAAAGGATTCATATCAAATGTAAGGTATAGGGCCAGGCACAGTGGCTCACACCTGTAATCCCAGTACTTTGGGAGGCCGAGGCAGGTGGATCACCTGAGGTCAGGGCTTCGGAGACCAGCCTGGCCAACATGATGAAACCCCATCTCTACTAAAAATACAAAAATTAGCCAGGCGTGGTGGGAGGCACCTGTAATCCCAACTATTGGAGAGACTGAGGCAGGGAGAATTGCCTGAACCAGGAGATGGAAGTTGCAATGAGCCAAAATCACACCACTGCACTCCAGACTGGGCGAAAGAGCAAGACTTCATCTCAAAAAAAAAAAAAAAAAGTAAGGTATAAATAAGGTAGTGCTTCATCATGAGAGAACCTCTAATGCTAGATCAGGCAGTCTGAATGGTTTGGGTCATGAGCAACCACTGAAGCAAGGTTCATTCAGCAAACTGTTTATAATACCTGATAGCAGGAGAAGATGTGGAGTTACAAAGAAAAGCAAAGTAATTTTTGGTTTGTTTTTTTGTTTTGTTTTGTTTTTGAGACAGAGCCTCACTCTGTCTCCCAGGCTGGAGTGCAGTGGCACAATTTCAGCTCACTACACTTCTGCCTCCTGGTTACAAGGTATTCTCCTGCCTCAGCCTCCTGAGTAGCTGGGATTACAGGCGCGTGTCACCACGCCCAGATAATTTTTGTATTTTTAATAGAGATGGAGTTTCACAATGTTGGTCAGGCTGGTCTCGAACTCCTGACCTCGTGATCCGCCTGCCTCAGCATCCCAAAGTGTTGGGATTACAGGCGTTAGACAACGTGCCCAGCCATTTTTGTTTCTTTATTTTGTTTGCTTGTTTGTTTGTTTGTGTAGGGACAGGGTCTCCCTATGCTGCTCAGGCTGGTCTCAAACTCTTAGCCTCAAGTGATCCACCTCGGCCTCCCAAAGTGCTGGGATTATAGGCATGAACCACCATGTCCAGCCTAAAGCTTTTAACTTTTAGTGTTACCCTACCAGGTGATGAGTTACAGGGTAGACGCATATATGTTTGTGACTTCAATTTATTGATGAAAAAATAAATCAGGCCGGGTGCAGTGGCTCACGCTCATAATCCCAGCACTTTGGGAGGCCGTGGCGGACAAATCACTTGAGGTCAGGAGTTTGAGACCAGCCTGGCCGACATGGTGAAACCCCATCTCTGCTAAAAATACAAAAATTAGCCAGGCATGGTGGCAGGCACCTGTAGCCCCAGCTACTCGGGAGGCTGAGGCAGGAGAATCACTTGAATCCAGGAGGCAGATGTTACAGTGAGCCAAAATCGTGCCACTGCACTCCAGCCTAGGCAACAGAGCAAGACTCCGTCTCAAAAATAAATAAATAAGGCTGGGCGCGGTGGCTCATGCCTGTAGTCCCAGCACTTTGGGAGGCCGAGGCAGGCGGATCACGAGGTCAGGAGACCGAGACCATCCTGGCTAACACGGTGATACCCCGTCTCCACTAAAAAAATACAAAAAATTAGCCAGGCGTGTTGGCAGGCACCTGTAGTCCCAGCTACTCAGGAGGCTGAGGCAGGAGAATGGCGTGAACCCGGGAGGTGGAGCTTGCAGTGAGCCGAGATCGCGCCACTGCACTCCAGCCTGGGCAACAGAGTGAGACTCTGTTTCAATAAATAAATAAATAAATAAATAAATAAATAGAAAAAATATATAGGCCAGGTGCGATGACTCACGCCTGTAATCCCAGCACTTTGGGAGGCTGAGGCGGGTGGATCACCTGAGGTCGGGAGTTCACGACCAGCCTCACCAACATGGAGAAACCCGGCCTCTACTAAAAATACAAAATTAGTCAGGCATGGTGGCACATGCCTGTAATCCCAGCTACTAGGGAGGCTGAGGCAGGAGAATCACTTGAACCCAGGAAGTGGAGGTTGCGGTGAGCCAAGATGGCACCATTGCACTCCAACCTGGGCAACAAGAGCGAAAATCTGTCTCAAAAAAATATATATATAGGCCTGGCGCAGTAGCTAACGCCTGTAATCCAGCATTTTGGGAGGCCAAGGGGGGCAGATCACTTGAGGTCAGGAGTTCGAGACCAGCCTGGCCAACATGGTGAAACCCCATCTCTACTAAAAAATACAAAAATTAGCCGGGCGTGGTGGCACATGCCTGTAGTCCCAGCTACTCGGGAGGCTGAGGCAGAAGAATTACTTGAACCCAGGAGGCGGAGGTTGCGGTGAGCCGAGATCGTGCCACTTCACTCCAGCCTGGGCGGTAAGAGTGAGACTCCATCTCAGAAAAATAAATAAATAAATAAAAATAAAGCAGAAAGAAAGGAGGAGTATCTACATGAAACCTAGAGGCAAAAATAAGTAAGGTTTTACAGAGGGAATGACCTTTAGAAGTATGACTAAGAGTGAACTAGATGTGAAGAGAACAGGGCAATATAGGGCCCTAGAGAAGTTTGTTTTAGTTTTGGTTTAGTTTGGTTTTTTTTCCAAAAATAAGATGAAATCACTTGGGCCCAGGAGGTTGAGGCTGCAGTGAGCCATGATAATGCTACTACACCCTAGCCTTGGTGACAGAGCAAGACTCTGTCTAACTAAATAGATAAATAAAATAAAAATGAAGGCAGTTTTTGGCCAGGTGCGGTGGCTCACGCCTGTAATCCCAACACTTTGGGAGGCTGAGGCAGGTGGATTACCTGAGGTTGGGAGTTCAAGACCAGCATGATCAACATGGAGAAACCCCATCTCTACTAAAAATACAAAATTAGGGCGGGGCGCAATGGCTCATGCCTGTAATCCCAGCACTTTGGGAGACTGAGGTGGGCAGATTACCTGAGGTCGGGAGTTCGAGACCAGCCTTACCAATGTGGAGAAACCTGTCTCTACTAAAAATACAAAATTAGCCAGGTGTGGTGGCGCATGCCTGTAATCCCAGCCACTCAGGAGGCTCAGGCAGGAGAATCACTTGAACCCGGGAGGCGGAGATTGCAGTGAGCTGAGATCACGCCATTGCACTCCAGCCTGGGCAACAAGAGCAAAACTCTGTCTCAAAAAAAAAAAAAGAAAAAAAAATACAAAAATACAAAATTAGCCAGACGTGGTGGTGCATGCCTGTAATCCCAGCTACTCGGGAGGCTGAGGCAGGAGAATCACTTGAACCCGGGAGGCAGAGGTTGTGGTGAGCTGAAATCACACCATTGCACTCCAGCCTAGGCAACAGGAGCAAAACTCCATCTCAAAAAACAAACAAACAAACAAACAAACACTGGGCGCGGTGGCTCACGCCTGTAATCCAAGCACTTTGGGAGGCCAAGGCGGTGGATCACCTGAGGTCAGGAGTTCAAGACCAGCCTGGCCAACGTGGTGAAACCCTGAATCTACAAAAAATACAAAAATTAGCCAGGCCTGGACTACAGCTCACGCCTGTAGTCCCAGCTACTCGGGAGGCTGAGGCAGGAGAATTGCTTGAACCCGGGAGACGGAGGTTGCAGTGAGCTGAGATCGCACCACTGCACTCCATTTTGCCTGGGCGACAGACAAGACTCCATCTCAAAAAAATAAATAAAGAAAGAAAGAATGAAGGCAGTTTTTAAGGATTTAGTGGCAGTATGTAGAATGGATAAGAAAAAGAAAAGAGGAGGCCGGGCACGGTGGCTCATGCCTGTAATCCCAGCACTTTGGGAGGCCGAGGAGGGTGGATCACAAGGTCAGGAGTTGAGACCAGCCTGACCAACATGGTGAAACCCTGTCTCTACTAAAAATACAAAAATTAACTGGGCGTGGTGGCACACGCCTGTAATCCCAGCTACTCAGGAGGCTGAGGCAGGAGAACTGCTTGAACCCAGGAGGTGGAGGTTGCAGTGAGCCAAAATTACGCCACTACACTCCAGCCTGGGCGATAGAGTGAGATTCCATCTCAAAAAAAAAAAAAAAGAAAAGAAAGAAAGAAAGAAAAGAAAAGAAAAAAAGAAAAGGGGAATAGCCTGGCCACAGTGGCTCATGCCTATAATCCCAGCTACTCAGGAGGCCAAGGTGGGGGAATCCCTTGAGCCCAAGAGTTCAAGGCTGCAGTGAGCCGTGATCACACCACTGCACTACAGCCTGGGCAACAGATGGAGAACCTGTCTCAAAGAAAGAAAAGAGGAATAACGGCAGGGCATGGTAATCCCAGCACTTTGGGAGGCTGAGGTGGGCAGATCATTTGAGGTCAGGAGTTCAAGACCAGCCCGGCCAACATGGTGAAACTCTGCCTCTACTAAAAATACAAAAATTAGTGAGTAGAGACAGGGTTTCACTATGTTAGCCAGGATGGTCTCGATCTCCTGATATCGTGATCTGCCCACCTTGGCCTCCCAAAGTGTTGGGATTACAGGCATGAGCCACCACATCTGGCCTAAATTTTTATTTTTTAAAAATTGTGGTCCCTCTCCCTCTCCCTCTCCCTCTCCCTCTCCCTCTCCCCTCTTTCCACGGTCTCCCTCTGATGCCGAGCCGAAGCTGGACGGTACTGCTGCCATCTCAGCTCACTGCAACCTCCCTGCCTGATTCTCCTGCCTCAGCCTGCCGAGTGCCTGCGATTGCAGGCGCGCACCGCCCCGCCTGACTGGTTTTCGTATTTTTTTGGTGGAGACGGGGTTTCGCTGTGTTGGCCGGGCTGGTCTCCAGCTCCTAACCGCGAGTGATCTGCCAGCCTCGGCCTCCCGAGGTGCCGGGATTGCAGACAGAGTCTGGTTAACTCAGTGCTCAATGGTGCCCAGGCTGGAGTGCAGTGGCGTGATCTCGGCCCGCTACAACCACCTCCCAGCCGCCTGCCTTGGCCTCCCAAAGTGCCGAGATTGCAGCCTCTGCCCGGCTGCCGCCCCGTCTGGGAAGTGAGGAGCGTCTCCGCCTGGCCGCCCATCGTCCGGGATGTGAGGAGCCCCTCTGCCTGGCTGCCCAGTCTGGAAAGTGAGGAGCGTCTCTGCCCGGCCGCCATCCCATCTAGGAAACAAGGAGCGCCTCTTCCCAGCCGCCATCACATCTGGGAAGTGAGGAGCCTCTCTGCCCGGCCGCCCATCGTCTGAGATGTGGGGAGCACCTCTGCCCTGCCGCCCAGTCCGGGATGTGAGGAGCGTCTCTGCCCGGCCGCCCCGTCTGAGAAGTGAGGAGACCCTCTGCCTGGCAGCCGCCCCGCCCGAGAAGTGAGGAGCCCCTCCGCCCAGCAGCCACCCCGTCTGGGAAGTGAGGAGTGTCTCCGCCCAGCAGCCACCTCGTCCGGGAGGGAGGTGGGGGGGTCAGCCCCCCACCCGGCCAGCCACCCCGTCCGGGAGGGAGGTGGAGGGATCAGCCCCCCGCCCGGCCAGCCACCCTGTCCGGGAGGTGAGGGGCGCCTCTGCCCGACCACCCCTACTGGGAAGTGAGGAGCCCCTCTGCCCGGCCAGCCGCTCCGTCCGGGAGGGAGGTGGGGGGGTCAGCCCCCCCGCCCGGCCAGCCAACCCGTCCAGGAGGGAGGTGGGGGGGGGTCAGTCCCCCGCCCGGCCAGCCGCCCCGTCCGGGAGGGAGGTGGGGGGGCCAGCCCCCCGCCCGGCGAGCCGTCCCGTCCGGAAGGGAGGTGGGGGGGTCAGCCCCCCGCCCGGCCAGCCGCCCCGTCCGGGAGGGAGGTGGGGGGGTTAGCCCACCGCCCAGCCTGCCGCCCTGTCCGGGAGGGAGGTGGGGGTTCGGCCCCCCGCCTGGCCGGCCACCCAGTCCGAGAGGTGAGGGGCGCCTCTGCCCGGCCGCCCCTACTGGGAAGTGAGGAGCCCCTCTGCCCGGCCAGCCGCTCTGTCCGGGAGGGAGGTGGGGGGGTCAGCCCCCCGCCCGGCCAGCCACCCCGTCCGGAAGGGAGGTGGGGGGGTCAACTCCCCGCCTGGCCAGCCGCCCCGTCCGGGAGGTGAGGGGCACCTCTGCCCGGCCGCCCCTACTGGGAAGTGAGGAGCCCCCCCGCCCGGCCAGCCGCCCCGTCCGGGAGGGAGGTGGGGGGGTCAGCCCACCGCCCAGCCTGCCACCCTGTCCGGGAGGGAGGTGGGGGGTCAGCCCCCCGCCTGGCCAGCCGCCCCGTCCGGGAGGGAGGTGGGGGGGTCAGCCCACTGCCCAGCCTGCCGCCCTGTCCGGGAGGGAGGTGGGGGTTCGGCCCCCCGCCTGGCCAGCCGCCCCATCCGGGAGGTGAGGGGCGCCTCTGCCCGGCCAGCCGCCCCGACCAGGAGGGAGGTGGGGGGGGGTCAGCCCCCTGCCCGGCCAGCCGCCCCGTCCGGGAGGTGAGGGGCACCTCTGCCCGGCCGCCCCTACTGGGAAGTGAGGAGCCCCTCTGCCCGGCCACCACCCCGGCTTGGAGGTGTACCCAACAGCTCATTGAGAACGGGTCATGATGACAATGGCGGTTTTGTGGAATGGAAAGGGGGGAAAGGTGGGGAAAAGATTGAGAAATCGGATGGTTGCCGTGTCTGTGTAGAAAGAGGTAGACATGGGAGACTTTTCATTTTGTTCTGTACTAAGAAAAAATTCTTCTGCCTTGGGATCCTGTTGATCTGTGACCCTACCCCCAACCCTGTGCTCTCTGAAACATGTGCTGTATCCACTCAGGGTTGAATGGATTAAGGGCGGTGCAAGATGTGCTTTGTTAAACAGATGCTTGAAGGCAGCATGCTCGTTAAGAGCCATCACCACTCCCTAATCTCAAGTACCCAGGGACACAAACACTGCGGAAGGCCGCAGGTTCCTCTGCCTAGGGAAACCAGAGAACTTTGTTCACTTGCTTATCTGCTGACCTTCCCTCCACTATTGTCCTGTAACCCTACCAAATCCCCCTCTGCGAGAAACACCCAAGAATGATCAATAAAAAAAAAAAAAAAAAAAAAAAAAATTAGTAGGGCACCTGTAATCCCAGCTACGTGGGAGGCTGAGGCAGGAGAATCACTTGAACCAGGGAGGCAGAGCTTGAAGTGAGCTGAGATCGCACCACTGCACTCCAGCTTGGGCGACAGAACGAGACTTCGTCTCAAAAGAAAAAAAAAGAAAGCCGGGCGCAGTGGCTCACGCCTGTAATCCCGGCATTTTGGGAGGCTGAGGCAGGTGGATCACGAGGTCAGGAGATCGAGACCATCTTGGCTAACATGGTGAAACCCTGTCTCTACTAAAAATACAAAAAAATTAGCCGGGCGTGGTGGTGGGCGCCTGTAGTCCCAGCTACTCGGGAGGCTGAGGCAGAAGAATGGCGTGAACCCAGGAGGCGGAGTTTGCAGTGAGCCAAGATCGCGCCACTGCACTACAGCCTG
Source organism: Gorilla gorilla gorilla (assembly GCF_029281585.2). Lineage (NCBI taxonomy): Eukaryota > Metazoa > Chordata > Mammalia > Primates > Hominidae > Gorilla > Gorilla gorilla. The sequence goes on from NC_073224.2 coordinate 102,808,758, forward strand.
GGCAACAGAGTGAGACTCCATCTCAAAAAAAAAAAAAAAAAAAGAAAGAAAGAAAAAAAAAAAAAACAGGCAAGGATACCTGTGAAGGGGCAATAATGCAAGCATGAATTGATAAGGGTCTAGACCAGACTAATGGGTCTGGACCAGACTAATAAGGGTCTAGACCAGACTAATTATCCATAATTATCCAATTGCAATAATCCAAGCATGCATTGATAAGGGTCTAGACCAGACTAATAGAGAAATACTAAGAAGGGGCAGATGTCAGAGACATTTCAGAGGAGTTAGCAAGATTTGGAAATGATTGGATATAGGGATGAAGGAAAGGATGTAAAGACAACTAAGGCCAGGTGCAGTGGCTCATGCCTATAATCCCAATGTTTTAGGAGGCTGAAGCGGGAGGATCACTTGAGCCCAGGAGTTTGAAACCAGCCTGGGCAACATAGCAAGACCTTGTCTCTCAAAAAATAAAATAGCCAGGCATGGTGGCGCGCACCTGTAGCCCTAGCTCTGAGGCAGGAAGATTGCTTGAGCCCAAGAATTCAAGGTTTCAGTGAGTTGTGATTGTGCCACTGCAGTCCGGCCTGGGCAAGAGCAAGACTCTGTCTCTACAAAAATAATAAATAGTCCAGGCATGGTGGCTCACGCCTGTAATCCCAGCACTTTGGGAGGCTGAGGTGGGAGGATCACGAGGTCAGGAGATCGAGACCATCCTGGCTAACAAGGTAAAACCTCGTCTCTACTAAAAATACAAAAATTAGCCGGATGTGCTGGCAGGCGCCTGTAGTCCCAGCTACTTGGGAGGCTGAGGCAGGAGAATGGCGTGAACCCGGGAGGCAGAGCTTGCAGTGAGCTGAGACTGCGCCACTGCACTCTAGCCTGGGCAACAGGGCGAGACTCTGTCTCAAAAATATATATAAAATAATAATAGCAATAAATAAAAATTAAAAATTAGCCAGGCATGGTGGCACATGCCTGGAGTCCTAGCTGCCTGGGAGGCTGAGGTGGGAGGATTACTTGAGCCCAGGAGTTTAAGGCTGCAGTGAGGTAGAATTGCACCACTGCACTCCAGCCTGGGCAACAGTGTGAAATTCTGTCTCTTTAGAAAAAAAAAAAAAAAGACAGCTAAGGATTAATCATGGGTAACTGGAAAAACAGTTCCTACCATGATAAAAATAATGACACCAAGAGGTGGTCTGATACATAAGTTATTAATGATGCTCAAAGCTTGTCTGTCTTTCACAAACCCTTTCCTGAGTTCACCAGCACTGACTACTTCATTCTATATCCCCAGCTCTTAATTGCCCTGCTTGTGTTATATCATTTAATACTCCCTGACATGTTGAATAAGAATACCATTCTTAGCCAGGGAGCAGTTTCTCACGCCTGTAAACCCAGCACTTTGGGAGGCCAAGGCAGGAGGATCGCTTGAGCCCAGGAGTTTGAGACCAGCCTGGGCAACATAATGAAGCCCCATCTCTATAAAAAATATAATTTTTTTTTTGAGACGGAGTCTTGCTCTGTCCCCAAGCTGGAATGCAGTGGTGTGATCTCAGCTCACTGCAACCTCCATCTCAAGCAATTTCCCTGCCTCAGTCTCCCAAGTAGCTGGGATTACAGGTACCCACCATCACACCCGGCTAATCCTCGTATTTTTAGTAGAGATGGGGGTTTCACCATGTTGGCCAGGCTGGTCTCGAACTCTTGACCTTGTGATCCACCCACCTCAGCTAAAAAATACAAAAATTAGCCAGGCACAGTGGCTCATGCCTGTAGTCCCAGCTACTCGGGAGGCTGAGGTGGGAGGATCGCCAGAGCCTGGGAGGTCGGGCTGCAGAATGCCATGATCACGCCACTGTGCTCTAGCCTGCACGACAGAGCGAGACCCTGTCTCCAAAAAAAAGAAAGAATGGTATTCTCAGTAAACAAGTTCAGTTGTGGTTTCTCTAGGAGTATTTTTCTTTTTATTTGGCATCCTCCTCATAGTGGCCAATATTGTGCTGATATTGAATACTCAAAACTAAATTCACATTTTCTCTTTTGCTGAATTTGCATGTCACAATTTTCCCTTCCTATCCTAATTCAGTTGGCTCAATAGAGCTTCTGAACCTTCCTGCTCAGTTTTTCCTCTTTTTTTTTCCAGGGGTTTATGTCTGCATAATCAAGGTTCGACCGCAGTCAGAGGAGCTGCTACAGGCCCTCAGTGTGGCTGACACCTCAGTCTATGGGTGGGCTACACTGGTCAGTGAACGTAGCAAGAATGGAATGCAACGAATCCTCATTCCTTTCATCCCAGCCTTTTATACTAACCAGTCAGAATTGGTTCTTAGCCACAAACAAGATATCGGGGAGATAAGAGTACTGGGAGTGGACAGAGTTCTTAGGAAGCTAGAGGTATGTTAAGAACTGAACCAAAACAGAACAAGAGATCAGGAATTTGAAAAGATAGTTTTCATTCTCACTTCAAGGGCAAAAGAAGTTACTGAGTGACCTAATAAAAATTACCATAGGAAATGACAAAATCAAATGAAGAAAACCCATCTCCTTCATAATGCCAGGCAGGCTCCCAGAGTCCAAAATCTAGGTCATGAGCTTTGTCAACATACCTAAAGGAGTAAAAAAAGTAAATGATTGGCCAAGCGCGGTGGCTCATGCCTGTAATCCCAGCACTTTGGGAGGCCAAAGTGGGTGGATCACAAGGTCAACAGATCAAGACCATCCTGGCCAACATGGTGAAACCTCTTCTCTACTAAAAGTACAAAAATTAGCTGGACATGGTGGCGGGCACCTGTAGTCCCAGCTACTCGGGAGGCTGAGGCAGGAAAATCGCTTGAACCCGGGAGGCAGAGGTTGCAGGGAGCTGAGATCGCGCCACTGCACTCCAGCCTGGGTGACAGAGCGAGACTCCCTCTCAAAACAACAACAACAAAAAAGTAAATGATTTGATTGTCGGCTAGCTAGCTAGAAATCCAGATCTTGACAATTATTGTACTGTATATGTTTCAGATTGGAACATACTGATACAAAGTTGATTTTTCTTCTTTTAAATAAAAGGTTTTATCTTTTCTCCAAGGTCATCTCCAGCTCCCCAGTTCTAGTGGTCGCTGGCCATAGCCACTCTCCCCTCACTCCTGGCCTGGCCATCTACTCTGTAAGAGTGGTCAACTTCACTTCCTTCCAGCAAATGGCATCACCTGTTTTCATCAATATTTCCTGTGTACTCACCAGTCAAAGTGAGGCAGTGGTAGTGAGGGCTATGAAAGATAAGTTGGGTGCAGGTAAGCATCAGAGATTCCTATTTATAATCTAGAGAGGAAAAGAAGAAAGAATGTATTACATTAGTACCCCCCATCTGCAGTTTTGCTTTCCGCATTTCACTTAACTGTCAACCATGGTCCAAAAATAAATGAAAAACTCCTGAAATAAACAGTTTAAATTGTGCACTGTTCCAAAGAGCATGAGGAAATCTCACACTGTCCTGCTCTGGTCCCCAACCATGAATCATCTCTTTGTCCAGCATGTTCACACCGTATACACTATCAGCCCTTTAGTCACTTAGTAGCAGTCTCTGCTATCAAATCAACTGGTATCAAGGTATCACAGTGCAGTGCTTGTTTCAAGTAACCCTTATTTTACTTAATAATGGCTCCAAAGCACAACAGTGGTGATGCCTGCAATTCGGGTATGCCAAAAAGAAGCTGGAAAGTGCTTCCTTTAAGTGAAAAAGTGAAAGTTCTCAACTCAGTAAGGAAAACATAGTACGTAGAGGGTTCAATATTATCTGTGGCATCCACTGAGGGTCTTGGAACATATTCCCCACAGATATGGGGGGACAGATGTTATCACAGTTTAGTTAATGGGAAACATTTAGCCACTTGACCAAGATTACTCAAACTAGTTGAGGCATGAATCTTCCAAACCTACCCAAAATACAACCTTTAGGTAGCTTTCTTAACACTACCTAAATTTTATATTTAACTTATATATTTAAGAATAGTTGTCAGCCAGGTGTGATGGCCCATGCCTTGTAATTCCAGCACTTTGGGAGGACAAGGTGGGCAGATCCCTTGAGCTCAGGAGTTCAAGACCAGCCTGGGGAACAAGGCAAAACTCTGTATCAACAAAAAAGTACAAAAAAAAAATTACCTGGGCATGGTGGCATGGACCTGTGGTCCCAGCTACTCGGGAGGCTGAGGCAGGAGGATTGCTTGAGACCAGGAGTTCAAGGCTGCAGTGAACTGTGATTGTGCCACTGCACTCCAGCCTGGTGACAGAGCAAGACCCTGTCTCAAAAAAAAAAAAAAAAGGAAAAAGAATAGTTGTCAGTTTAACACGAGTTTGCCAGCTTTGTAAGTATACTATTTGCCCTATTTTAAACTTTTTTTTTTTTTTTTTTTTTTGACAGAGTCTTGCTCTGTCACCCAGGCTGGAGTGCAATGTCGTGATCTCGGCTCACTGCAACCTCCACCTCCCAAGTTCAAGCGATTCTCCCGCCTCAGACTCCTGAGTAGCTGGGATTACAGGCACACACCACCAATGCCCTGCTAATTTTTGTATTTTTGTAGAAATGGGGTTTCACCATGTTGGCCAGGCTGGTCTTGAACTCCTGACCTCAGGTGATCCACCCGCCTTGGCCTCCCAAAGTGCTGGGATTACAGGCATGAGCCACCGCACCTGGCCAATCTTATTGATAAATGTTTTGTTGTCTTCAAAAGTATTTAAATCTTTTTGCATCAGGCAATGGGCCAATGTTAACCCTAGAACCAAGACTTAGCTTTCCCAAATCCTGATTCCAGGCATTACCTAGTTTAGGAATAATGCCACATTGGATAGGATGGGAATAGTTACGAAAAGGTGTTAGAAAAGCTAGAGAACCATCAGTCTCCTTATATTGTATTTGTCACGCCCGCTTCCCCACTCCTCAAGGGAAGCTACTTAATTACTGGGAACGATCTAAGCTAAATTATAGTATATCTCCTAATGGGAAATAGGTTTTTGCTGATGTTTATGTGAGCATCTGGTTTGTATTGATCATTATCCTAAGCACATTTATATGCTTTTGGTTTAATTCTCATAACTCTAGGAGGTAGGTATTTTTCCCCAAGAGCTGAGGAAACTGAGATGCTGGCGCAGTGGCTCACACCTGTAATCCTAGCACTTTGGGAGGCTAAGACTGGAGGATCACTTGAGCTCAGGAGTTCAAGACCAGGCTAAGCAACACAGCAAGACCTTATCTCTACTAAAAATAAAAAGAATTAGCCAGGCATGGTGGCATGCACCTGAAGTCCTAGCAGGAGGTTGAGGTGGGAGGATTGCCTAAGCCCAGGAGGTTGAAGTTGCAGTGAGGCATGATCACACCACTGCACTCCAGCCTGGGTGACAGAACGAGACCCTGTCTCAGGAATTAAAAAAAAAAAAAAAAAAAAAGGATCTCTAGATACTATCACAGAATGTATTGGAACAGAGTTTTTAAATCTAGAGACCATGGATCCCCACAAAGGTCCATAGATAGAATTCAAGGTGTCCATTACCCAAATGGAGAAAAATTGCATCTTTTTCTTTCCTTTTTTTTTTTTTTTTTTTTTGAGACAGAACCTCGCTCTGTCGCCCAGTCTGGAGTGCAGTGGCGCCATCTCAGCTCACTGCAACCTCCACTCCCAGGTTCAAGCAATTCTCCTCCCTCAGCCTCCCAAGTAGCTGGGATTGCAGGTGCCCGCCACCACGCCCGGCTAATTTTTGTATTTTTAGTAGAGGCAAGGTTTCACCATGTTGGCCAGGCTGGTCTCGAACTCCTGATCTCAAATGATCCACCCACCTTGGCCTCCCAAAATGATGGGATTACAGGTGTGAGTTACTGCGCCTGGCCGTGCATCTTTATTTTCAATTGACCACTAACTTAAAGTTAGCACTTTCACTGATTATTAATATAGGCAGCAAACCATCATAATATCAGCAGTATTGTGTGCTTTTGTCACCAACAGAATTCATTGACTATACTTTCAGGGATCATTTCTGTAGTTCATTACTAGAGAAGTTTCTCAGAATGTATAGAGAAAAAAAAGAATACACAGATATATTCATGTTCCTACTGCCAGATTTAAAAAATATTTCTCACTTAAAAATTACAGTAATTGGCCAGGTGCAGTGGCTCATGCCTGTAATCCCAGCACTTCGGATGGCCGAGGCGGGTGGATCACAAGGTCAGGGGTTCGAGACCAGCCTGGCCAACATGGTGAAACCCCGTCTCTACTAAAAATAAAAAATAAAATAAAAATAAATTAAAATAGCCAGGTGTAGTGTCATGCACCTGTAATCCCAGCTACTCGGGAGGCTGAGGCAGGAGAATAGCTTGAACAGGGAGGTGGAGGTTGCAGTGAGTCGAGATCGCGCCACTGCACTCCAGCCTGGGACAGAGCAAGACTCTGTCTCAAAAAAAAAAAAAACAGATACAGTAATCACCAGCCTGGGCAACATGGCAAAACCCCATCTCTACAAAAAATACAAAATAATTAGCCAGGTGTGATGGCCTGCAGTCCTAGCTACTCTGGAAGCTGAAGTGGGAGGATCTCTTGAGCCTGGGAGGCAGAGATGGAGTGAGCTGAGATCTCACCACTGCACTGCAGCCTGGGTGAGAAAGAAAGGCTGTTTCAGGAAAAAAAGAAAGAAAGAAAGAAAAGAAAAGAAAAACAGCCAAAAGGCCAGGTGCGGTAGCTCACGCTTGTAATCCCAACACTTTGGGAAGCTGAGGCGGGCAGATCACCTGAGGTCAGGTGTTCAAGGCAAGCCTGTGCAACATAGAAAGACCTCATCTCTAACAAAAATTAAAAGTTAAAGAAAAACATTTAAATTATCCAGGTGTTAAAAAAAAAAAAAAAAAAAAAGGCCAGCGCGATGGCTCATGCCTGTAATCCCACCACTTTGGGAGGCCGAAGTGGTTGGATCACCTGAGGTCAGGAGTTCGAGACCATCCTGGCCAACATGGTGAAAACCCATCTCTACTAAAAATACAAAAATTATCTGGGCGTGGTGGCGGGCCCCTGTAATCCCAGTTACGCAAGATGCTGAGGCAGCAGAATTGCTTGAATCTGGGAGGCAGAGGTTGCGGTGAGCCGAGATCATGCCATTGCACTGCAGCCTGGGCAACAAGAGTGAAACTCCATCTCAAAAACAAAAAAAAAGTCGGACATGATGGTGTGCACCTGTAGTCCTAGTTACTTAGGAGGCTGCAGTAAGCCATGACTGCACCACTGCACTCCAGCCTAAGACCTTGTCTCAAAAAAAAAAAAAAAAAAAGGCAAGTCTACAGTTTTATTGAGGATAAGGTTAGATACAAATCACAGTGCTCCCAAAAAATGACATCCTGAGTAGGACAAAGGTATTGTGGATTTAAGTGGTCACTGATGATCTAAAAAAAAAGTTTTGGCTGGGTGCAATGGCTCATGCCTGTAATTCCAGCACTTTGGGAGGCCAAGGCGGGTGGATCACCTGAGGTCAGGAGTTTGAGACCAGCCTGGCCAAAATGGTGACACTCATCCCTACTAAAAATACGAAAATTAGCCAGGCATGGTGGTGGGCACCTGTAATGCCAGCTACTAGGGAGGCTGAGACAAAAGAATTGCTTGAACCCAGGAGGCCGAGGTTGCAGGGAGCTGAGATGGCGCCACTGCACTCCAGCCTGGGCAACAGAGACTCCCTCTCAAAAAAAAGAAAGAAAATAAAATGTTTCAAGATAGAGATTACAATTATAAATGGAATCAGCATACTATCACAAGTTTAGTGAAGAGAAGCACGTTACCTGGGGTTAAAGTGCACGGGAAAGGTAAACAGCATGTTTTTGTTTTGTTTTGTTTGAAATAGTCTCGCTCTGTCACCCAGGCTGGAGTGCAGTGGAGATATCTCGGTTCACTGCTAGCTCCGCCTCCCGGGTTCACGCCATTTCTCCTGCCTCAGCCTCCCAAGTAGCTGGGACTACAGGTGCATGCCACCACACCCAGCTAATTTTTTCTATTTTTAGTAGAGACGGGGTTTCACCGTGTTAGCCAGGATGGTCTTGATCTCCTGACCTTGTGATCCACCCGCCTTGGCCTCCCAAAATGCTGGGATTACAGGTGTAAGCCACCACGCCAGGCCACATTTTTTTTTTAAGTCTTCTCATTTTTATTACTCAAAAGTTTCATTTTTTATTTAGCTGACTGTGCTTGTGCCTTCGACACTTTCACAACAATTTTCTGCTCCTCGATAAGGAAAGCACGCTTGATCCAGTCACGAACACATTTAGCACACATGGAACCCGACATGTTGTTTTGGACAATCTCGTAAGAACTTCAGGTTTTATGGCATGAATCCCTTGAAGTCTGCCTGGGCACATGCCACATGCAGATTTTGGTGCTTTCCCATCCCTCTTGGTATAAAGGTAAACAATTCTATTACCAAGGGTTTGGGACAGCCTAGTTTTGTTAGAGGCTGTATTGTAGGAAAGCCTACGTTGGTATGTCAAACACTGGACCATTCTGAGTGCCTGCAGACAATGTCCCTGGAAGAGGAAGAAGTGGTAACCAGCATTTTAAAGCAGCAGAGGATTTAAAGCATCCTTTGAAATCTAAGAGGAAGAAATAACAAGCTCAAGAATTAGAGAGTTGTATTACTCTGGAGATAGGAAGAAGTCAAAAAGACGCGGTTGAGCCAAGTATAGTTCACACCTGAAGCTCTCTTCTCTCTTACTAAGAAGGCTGGGTTTTGAATACTTCTGGCAGATACTCTTACTATTTTTAGTCATAAGTTTTAAAATGCAGCATCTGCTGGAGGTTGCAGTGAGCTGAGATCGCACCACTGCCCTCCAGCCTGGGGGACAGAGTGAGAGCAAAACTCTGTCTCAAAAAAAATTAAATTTAAAAAATGCAGCATCTGCCCATGGTTGCTATTAACTATTATCTTGTTTTGTTATGGCCAACGTATAGATCACTGTGAAGATTCCACCATCCTCAAGCGGTTCACTGGCTCTTACCAGATCCTGCTCTTGACCCTCTTTGCAGTGCTGGCATCAACAGCTTCCATCTTCCTAGGTAAAGAGTCCTTATATTCAATAACATAGACTTTGACATGAAAACTGCCTTTTTTTTTTTTTTTTTGAGATGGAGTTTAAGTCTGTTGCCCACGCTGGACTGCAGTGGCGCAATCTTGGCTTACAGCAACCTCTGCTGCCCGAGTTCAAGCAATTCTCCTGCCTCAGCCTCCCGAGTAGCTGGGATTACAGGCGCCGGCCACTGCTCCCGACTAATTTTTGTATTTTTAGTAGAGACGGGGTTTCACCATCTTGGCCAGGCTGGTCTTGAACTCCTGACCTCGTGATCCACCCGCCTCGGCCTCCCAAAGTGCTGGGATTACAGGCGTGAGCCACCGCGCCCAGATGAAACTGCCTTATTTCACAAATAAGGATGAAAATTAGCCACTTATCACATATAATTTTAACAAGCAGTGTAAACTAAGCCTTGCTAGTCCTAGTAACGTGGTGGATTAAAGGTCCCCCTCAGCCGGGCATGGTGGCTTATGCCTGTAATCCCAGCACTTTGGGAGGCCAAGGCGGGTGGGTCACCTAAGTTCAGGAGTTCGAGACCAGCCTGGCCAACATGGTGAAAATCCATCTCTACTAAAAATAACAAAAATTAGTCAGTGTAGTGGCACATGCCTGTAATCCCAGCTACTCGGGAGGCTGAGGCAGAAGTGCTTGAACCTGGGAGACAGAGGTTGTAGTGAGCCAAGATCGTGCCACTGCACTTCAGCCTGGGTGACAGAGCAAGACTCCGTTTCAAAAAAAAAAAAGTCCTCAACTTACTACCAAGAAGCAACAAACTGGATTTGGCAAACACACACCACTCAGAAGTGGAAACCACTACTAAATCTTGAGGTATAACAGCTACTTTTGCTGAAATTCATAGTTAGGGATAATTCAAGTAACACAACAGACTGGGTGCAATGGTTCACACCTGTAATCCTAGCACTTTGGGAGGCCAAAGTGGGAGGATGGCTTGAGTCTAGGAATTTAAGACCAGCCTGAGCAACACAGTGAGACTCCATCTCTACAAAAAAACTAAAATTAGCTGGGTGTGGTGGTGGCACACATCTAGTCCGAGCTACTAGGGAAGCTGAGGCAGGAGGATTGCTTGAGACAGGGAATTCAAGGTGGCAGTAAGCCATGATTGTGCCACTGTACTCGTGATACGGTGTGTCTAAAAAAAAATTTTTTTGAGATGGAGTCCCATTGTCACCCACGCTGGTGTGAAGTGGTGCAATCTTGGCTCACTGCAACCTCCATCACCCAGTTTCAAGCGATTCTCCTGCCTCAGCCTCTCGAGTAGCTGGAATTACAGACACTCGCCACCACACCTAATTTTTTATTTTTAGCGGCATGTTGGCCAGGCTGGTCTTGAATGCCTGACCTCAGGTGGTCTGCCCACCTAAGCCTCCCAAAGTGCTGGGATTACAGGTGTGAGCCACCACACACAGCCTAAAAAAAAAAAAATTAACACACCACTATTGTCTACTCCATTTCCCCACTTTTTTTTTTTCTGAGACAGAGTCTGGCTCTGTCGCCAAGGCTGGAGTGCAGTGGCAAGACCTCAGCTCACTACAAGCTCCGCCTCCCAGGTTCACACCATTCTCCTGCCTCAGCCTCCTGAGTAGCTGGGACTACAGGCACCCGCCAACACGCCCAGCTAAATTTTTGTATTTTTAGTAGAGACGGGGTTTCACTGTGTTAGCCAGGATGGTCTCAATCTCCTGACCTCGTGATCCGCCCACCTCAGCCTCCCAAAGTGGTGTGATTACAGGCATGAGCCACCGTGCCCGGCCATTTTCCCCCTTTCAGCCAAAAGCTGAAAGTAACTCTAAAATGGGTTAAATTGGGATAAAAACTTCCTGTAATAGTGCCATTACTATTACTTATTTTTAAGAATTATTTTTAGCAATATTCTCATTCTAGAGTTGACTTTGCCCTTTAAGGCCTTCCTCAGATATGCCTTGTGACATTTCCTTTGTCCTTTTTCCAGCATACAATGCCTTCCTAAACAAGATACAAACAGTTCCAGTTGTGTATGTACCAACTCTAGGAACACCACAGCCAGGTAAAAAAGCCTCTGTCCTCATCTTTGAAAAGCTCAGATACACACGTTTAATTCACTCAACTTTTCCCTCTTCTTCTAGCTTTTTTTAACTCCACAAGTTCTCCCCCTCACTTCATGAGTCTACAACCTCCATTGGCCCAAAGTCGGCTGCAACATTGGTTATGGAGTATAAGGCACTAATCTCTGCTTGCACAAGTTCCTCTTAACTGCAGGGGAATGAAGATTTCTAGTCCTGGACAAGAAGCCTAACAGCAACTTCTACATTAAGTTTCCACATAAGGCTTCTGAGAACTATAAATAAAGCATCCTAAGCTGTTTCTTAAAACTGGTATGTCAGACTGTATTGTAAAGAGTTAACTGTCGGCCGGGCGCGGTGGCTCACGCCTGTAATCCCAGCACTTAAGCAGGCGGATCACCACGTCAGGAGTTTGAGACCAGCCTGACCAACATGGTGAAAACCCGTCTCTACTAAAAATACAAAAATTAGCCAGGTATGGTGGCAGATACCTGTAATCCCAGCTACTTGGGAGGCTGAGACAGAGAACTGCCTGAACCCGGGAGGCAGAGGTTGCAGTGAACTGAGATCGCGCCACTGCACTCCAGCCTGGGCAACAGAGCAAGGCTCCATCTCTCTTATAAAAAAAAAAAAAAAAAAAAAAAAAAAACACCAAACACAACACTTGAGATAGTATCACAGTTTAAAAAAAAAACCAAAAACAAATTTATCCAATGAGCCTAGGTGGTTAAAAATGCCCCCAAAGGGACTTTTAAAGTACTTGGCCACTTACGTGCCCCAAATGACTCTAATATTCTCCTCTTCCTGGTTGCCCCAGAATACTTGAGACAGGAACTTCCTAACACTTAAACAAGACAATAAACAGGATTTATCCAAAATGTGTTTATTGAGATGGTTTCCCACTCATCTTGACTCAGAGTGCTTTTAGTGCTGCTTCCTCCTGAAGGAACATCCTGGAGGAAAAAGATTCAGAGATTAGCTGTCATCAGTACAGGTATTCTGCCCACCTCTCCCACAAAAGCAGATGCATGATGATCCACCCACAGAAAGCTACATCTTTTATTTTTCTCAACTCTTAGCTACCTGCGCATTTGTATCACTTTGGTTACTTCCTATCAACTTAAGCCCATTTACCCCCGCTTTAGACAGTAGTGCTTTGAGATTAATACATAGCTTTTGGTAGTATCTAGTTAAACAACCAAATCCAACACTTCTTGTCTAAAAATTTACATTATAGATGATCCCTGTCACTGTAAGACCGAAAAATCCTGAGAAATGTTTCCATTTCTAAAAAGCAAACTCAAAGCCCCAAATCACATTAGTAAACCATTTACCTTCTGTAAGCCTTGCTTTTCCTCCTGTAGGCTGGCAGAGGACAGTGGAGCAGCCAACACACAAAACTACCGTTTGTGCATGGCTAAAGACCGTGGTGATTTTATAGCATCCTGAAAGAAAAGCAGATAACATTTTTTTCCTCTATTACACCCGTCTCTTTCCGGCACTTATGCCCAACTCATCATCCATTACATTGTTTCCCAACACAAAAAAACGTAGGGGTTGTATGTGAAATGTGATGGGAGATCACGGTGAAATGAATCACTCCTCCTAAAATGCAAAACTTTGCCAGTCTCATACATTCAAATTTTAAGAGTATCAGGGAAAATATTTTCCACAGGCGAAGAAACTGAAGCTGCTGCACAGCTTCAAGGATACGAGACAGCTAACACTACAACATTTTCCAACTGTTGAGGTCCAGTGCTTTCCCCACTACAGCAAGCCGTCTCCTCACCTGGGCATTTCACATCCATGAAGTAGGAATTGGGGCTCTGCACCAGGCGTTTCTTCTTGTGTTTCCTCTTCTCCTCTTCTGGAGAGGGATGAAGGAGATCCTTTGCGAGCTAAGAGGGACAGAAATGCAGAGATTTAGAAACCAACAGCGAAAATGGGATGGTAGAAAATAGCCCCCACTGTCACACACCGGGGAGAGCTCGCCCCTCGCCGCCCCTGGTGTCTGCGCAGCTGGGCCGCCATCTTATCTCCTCTCCGCTCCCGTCTATGCGGGTGGCCCGTGGGCCGCTGCGGTCCCTGGAGTTAATGTCCTAAGAAGTGCAGAGGGTAAATGAGGACCCTCTACGATCCGAAATCAGCGTGAGGGGAGAGTTCGGACAGAACAGCGAGATCTCCGCCGAAACCTGGACCAAAGCACTCACAGGCATGTTCTCGGGTGCGTAGGTCGTCACCGCCGGAAAGGAGCGAAAGCGGAAATCCTGCCCCTTATATTGAGCACACGACAGGAAATGACGCAACGCTCTTGTGCCACCATGTTTGGAAGGTCTTACTTTGATCCGCCGCAGTGGGGAGACAAGGGAGTTACCATTTTCGGAAGGTCTTTAACTGTTAGTTGTGACACATATGCGTCACCATGTTGAGAGGGTTACCTTGCTAATTTGAGGTCAGCGTCTGATCACTATCCAGGGATAAATGGACACTTTTAAAATTTTGTGCCATACCTTGACAGTTGGAGCCTAATAAATAGGAAAGGTTGAGGAAAACACCAAGGAGAAGGAGCCATATCCAGGACTTCCGTCCTATTTTTTAAATACCTATATTCTTAACTCTTTTTCTATTGGCTTAATTTAACAGTTTAGGCCGGGCGCAGTGGCTCATGCCTGTAATCCCAGCACTTAGGGAGGCCAAGGCGGGTGGATCACCTGAGGTCAGCAGTTCAAGACCAGCCTGGCCAACATAGTGAAACCCAGTCTCTACTAAAAATACGAAAATTAGCCAGGCGTGGTGGCGTGTGCCTGTAATCACAGCTACTCTGGAGGCTGAGGCAGGAGAATCACATGAACCTGGGAGGCGGAAGTTACAGTGAGCCGAGATCCACTCCAGCCTGGGTGACAGAGCAAGACTCCGTCTTAAATAAATAAATAAATAAATAAACAGGGGAGACATAGTTTGGTCAGTGAAAAGAAATAGGGAAGACTCAAGGAGATAATGAGAGGTGAGAGAATAGACAAAAAGAGATTGAATAGTTTAGCTTGAGAAGGGACAAGCATGGACACAGAAGGTGATGGGGATAAGTGAAAGATGCCTTCTTTTTTTTTTTATTTATTTTTTATTTTTTTTAGACGCAGTTTTGCTCTTGTTGCCCAGGCTGTAGTGCGATGGCGCCATCTCGGCTCACCACAACCTCCGCCTCCCGCGTTCAAGCGATTCTCCTGCCTCAGCCTCCCCAGTAGCTGGGATTACAGGCATGCGGCACCATGCCCGGCTAATTTTGTATTTTTAGTAGAGACGGGGTTTCACCATGTTGGCCAAGCTGGTATTGAACTCCCGACCTCACGTGATCCACCTGCCTCGGTCTCCCAAAGTGCTGAGATTACAGGCGTGAGACACCGCGTCCGGCCTTTAATTTTTTATAGGCAGCCAGAATAGGCTCGAGAGAGACTCCCTTGAATAATTTTTTCCTGCCCGGGTGCGGTGGCTCACGCCTGTAATCCCAGCACTTTGGGAGGCCGAGGCGGGTGGATCACGAGGTTAGGAGATCGAGACCATCCTGGCTAGTACGGTGAAACCCCGCCTCTACTAAAAATACAAAAAATTAGCCGGGCGCGGTGGCGGGCGCCTGTAGTCCCAGCTACTCGGGAGGCTGAGGCAGGAGAATGGCGTGAACCCGGGAGGCGGAGCTTGCAGTGAGCGGAGATCGCGCCGCTGCACTGCAGCCTGGGCAACAGAGCGAGACTCCGTCTCAAATTAATAATAATAATAATAATAATAATTTTTTCTTTGCCGGTCGCGGTGGCTCAGGCCTGTAATCCCAGCACTTTGGGAGGCTGAGGCGGGCGGATCACGTGACGTCGGGAGTTCGAGACCAGCGTGGCCAACATGGTGAAACCCCGTCTCTACTAAAAAAAAAAAAAAATTTAGCTGGGCGTCGTGGCAGGCGCCTGTAATCCCAGCTACTTGGGAAGCTGAGGCTGGAGAATCGCTTGAACCCAAGAGGCGGAGGTTGCAGTGACCAGAGATTGAGCCATTGCACTTCTGCCTGGGTGACGAGCAAAACTTTGTCTCAAAAAATAAAATAAAAATAAAAATAAAGGTTGGGCGCAGTGGCTCACGCCTGTAATCCCAGGCCTTTGGGAGGCAGAGGCGGGTGGATCACCTGAGGTCGGGAGTTCGAGAGCAGCCTGACCAACATGGAGAAACCTCGTCTCTACTAAAAATACAAAATTAGCAGGGGGTAGTGCGGGTGCCTGTAATTTCAGCTACTCGCGAGGCTGACGCAGGAGAATCGCTTGAACCAGGGAGGCGGAAGCTGCGGTTAGCCCAGATCACACCATTGCACTCCAGCCTATGCAACAAGAGCGAAACTCCACCTCAAAATAAATAATAAAAATTAAAAAATAAAAATAAAAATAGGCCGGGCGCGGTGGCTTACGCCTGTAAACCCAGCACTTTGGGAGTCCAAGGCGGGCAGATCACGAGGTCAGGAGATCAAAACCATCCTGGCTAACACGGTGAAACCCCGTCTCTACCTAAAATACAAAAAATTAGCCGGGTGGTGGCGGGCGCCTGTAGTCCCAGCTACTCAGGAGGCTGAGGCGGGAGAATGGCGTGAACCCAGGAGGCGGAGCTTGCAGTGAACCGAGATCGCGCCACTGCACCCCAGCCTAGGCCGACAGAGCAAGACTCCGTCTCAAAAAAAAAAAAAAAAAAAAAAATAGGGCCGGGCGTGGTGGCTCACGACTGTAATCCCAGCACTTTGGGAGGCTGAGGCGGGCGGATCAGAAGGTCAAGAGATCGAGACCATCTGGCCAACATGGTGAAACCCCATCTCTACTAAAAATACAAAAATTAGCTGGGCGTGGTGTCGGGCACCTGTAATCCCAGAGGATTACAGGTACTCCGGAGGCTGAGGCACAAGAATCGCTTGAATTCGGGAGGCGGAGGTTGCAGTGAGCCGAGATTGAGCCACTGCACTCCAGCCTGGCGACAGAGCAAGACTCTGTCTCAAAAAAATTAATTAAAAAATAAATAAGAAAAAAATTTTTTGAGACAGGATCTTACTGTATCACCGAGGCTGGAGTGCAGTGGCATAATCGTGGCTCACTACAGCCTTGGACTCTTGGGCTCAAGTGATCTGCCCACTTCTGTCCCCCAAGTAGCTGCGGCTGGGACTACAGGCCACACCACCATGTATGGCTAATTTTTTTTTTTTTTTTTTTTTTTTTTGTTGAAGCAGTCTCACTATGTTGCCCAAGCTGGTCTTGAACTCCTGGGCTTAAGGGATCCTCTCACGTTGGCCTCCCAAAGTGCTGGGACTACAAGTGTGAGCCACCGCAACAGGTCTTAGATAATATTTTCTTTCTTTCGTGTTTCGTATTTTTTTCCACCCCCAGCACACATATAGCAAGAATAATTTTTTTCTAAAGGCAGAGATAAACTTGTTTCTCTTTTACTCTCTTTCTTTCTTTCTTTCTTTCTTTTTTTTTTTTTTTTTTTTTGAGACGGAGTCTGGCTCTGTCGCCCAGGCTGGAGTGCAGTGGCGCAATCTCGGCTCACTGCAAGCTCTGCCTCCCGGGTTCACGCCATTCTCCTGCCTCAGCCTCCCAAGTAGCTGGGACTACAGGCGCCTGCCACCACGCCCGGCTAATTTTGTGTGTGTGTGTGTGTATTTTTAGTAGAGATGGGGTTTCACCGTGTTAGCCAGGATGGTCTCGATCTCCTGACCTCGTGATCCGCCCGCCTCGGCCTCCCAAAGTGCTGGCATTACAGGCGTGAGCCACCGCGCCCGGCAAACTTGTTTCTTTATACCCGTGCTGTTCATATTTCAGCTTCCTGGTTACCAAGGCTACACATTCATGGCCTATTGAGTGAGATTTCAGGAGTACTGCACCTTAAGTGGGCCATATTAAAAGATCCACGTGAAGAATGATATTGTTAGTTCAAATCTCTGTTTTCCTAAGCTATTTGGTCAGAGAAATCACACATGGGTCCCTATAAGAGAGATCGTTCCAACTGAAGCCCCAGGATGTGTCTAGGTAGGCTGTGTGTGTTGGGGTGGTGGGGCCGATTTTGTATAACTAATTTACGTTTTCACCCTGTTCCACCAGGGGGCAGACTGACTCAATAAATAACCTACTTCTGCGCATCCCACTTTTTTCAAAGTGAATTGGGACCCATAGAACTAAGGGCTTGGACAACTAACAGTAAAATTCTAGGACTGCCTTTTACTCAGCCCCAGAAACCGATGATAACTCATCTTCTAGCTTCGTTGAATAGCATCTCCAAAACTCAGCCCCATTTTTTTTTTCAATTTCTAGTGCTCTCCCTACCTTCACCCTTATTCCCAAAACTCTTGGTTCTCTTCCCCTAATCCCTCTAAAATTTCTCTTCTAAAATTTCTGGTCGTCGTGGTTAAACCTCTACTTCCCTTCACCCCAGCCTCTCTGGCCTCAGAATGGAAGAGTAAGGTCCTAAGAGGGGAGCTACAATTACCGAAAGGCTGTGGAAAATAGCGAGAGAGACAGGCCGGCCTAAGCTAGGAAGGGAAAACCGAGAGAACAGAGGCCGGGCTGGCAGCCTTGTCCTGCTCAAAAGGGTGGGCGGGCAGGGGGTGGAGCCCGGAGGGGTGCCGCCTCTCCTCTTTCCCGGAGCCTGGGCGGAGAGGCAGGAAAACTTCTTCCTGGCCTGGGCTCCGTGCCGCTCTGTTTGCCAACCGTCCAGTCCCGCCTACCAGTGCCGGGCGCTCCCCTCCCCTCCCCCGGCTCCCCCGGTGTCCGCCATGGCCAAAGCCTACGACCACCTCTTCAAGTTGCTGCTGATCGGGGACTCGGGGGTGGGCAAGACTTGTCTGATCATTCGCTTTGCAGAGGACAACTTCAACAACACTTACATCTCCACCATCGGTGAGCCCGCTGGCCATGTCCCAGACCCCGACTCTCCTGTGACCTCCTTCTCCGGCTCCTGGATTACTAGTGACCCCACTTTTCAGTCCCCTTAGAGTAAGGCTCCTAAATTCTAGTCCCTCAACCCCTGGCTCTGACCCTTCCCCCATGCATGTCTCTGTATAGTAACCAAAACTCTCACCTCTCTGAGGCCTTCAGGTAACTCTTCAACTGCTGCCAGCTCCTCATTTTCTTGGTACCATCGCCTTAGTCTCCCCAAATCCACAAGAACTCTTCTCTATTTTTCTCTGTGCCCCTCTTCCCCTACCCCCACCACCTAGAACTCTCTCGATCCACTCTCCATGTTTCCTGTATCCCTGTCCGCCACATCTTTTTCTCCCGATCCGATCCGCTAGGCTCTTTCTGTCTTGCTGAGCTTCAAACTCTCCCACTGTGTCCCCACCTCACCATCTACTTCCCAGGTTCCCTGCCCCAGTCTCCCTGCACCTCAGCTGAACAAGGGTTTGGGAAGGGTGGAACAAGGTGGCTGGGTGTGCTGGAGGGTGGCCCAAGGACTGTGATCATGAATATGCAGCCAGCTTGGTGAGGAACGTGGAAATGAGGGGACTTTTGGGGTCTCTGAGTCAGCCTGGTGACTCATCCTCCTCCCAGGGGCCCCCAGTAGGCTTGGGGGAGGTGCCCAAGTTTCTACTAAGAAGAACATTGTCTCCCCTCCTCCCTTCTCTTCTTTCTTCATCTCCTCTGGCTTGGGAAATAGACAGGAAGAGTCTCACAACAATTCTGGTTACAAAGGAAAAGGAAAAATGCCCCTCTTTCCTAATTGTCTCAAAAGTAATCCTGTTTAGCCTCAGACTTTCCTAGTGCCAAGTTTGGCCCACTAGTTAATTCACATAGACTGGCTTCAGCTACTTTTTTCCTTACTCTCTACTAGGAGGGTGGGTGGGATACCAAGAGTAGAGGGCTCTAAGAAAACAGAGAAGAGGAATGTGAAAGTAGTATCTGGGGGGAGACAGAGACTGAATTCAGAGAGTTGTCAGCTGGTATAACTGAATGGACCCAAGAGGCGGCCTAAGGATTTTAAGCCTCCATGCAGAATTTTCATCACCTTTTCCCTCCCAAAATCCATAAAATGTATGTAAAAATAGTATTCTTGCTATACAAATACAGCTTTGGGAAAATTCTCCTAGCTTGGCATTTCCAACAAGATTGCTCCCCAAGTGCCTCCCCTGCAGAATTTCTGGTGCCAGCACTGCTCCGTTCCTGTCCCTCCCATCACACAGTTTTACATGTGTGCATGCATGTCTCAACTTCAGTGCATACCTTCCACCCCTAGGAATTGATTTCAAGATCCGCACTGTGGATATAGAGGGGAAGAAGATCAAACTACAAGTCTGGTAAGTCAGTCCTCTGGGATGCCTCGCCAGACTTCCCCATTTACCTCCTACACGTTTTTCCTTCTATTTTGTTTCATTTCTCTTCCTTTCCCCATTGCTCCTTCTAGAAGTGCTAGAAGGAGCACTTCTGGCATTTCTCCGGATGCACTCAGCTGTCCTTCCATCTCTCTTCCTGCTCTCCCAACTAGTTCCAACTCTTTTGTAACTCTTGCCTCCTCTGGCTGCAGAGCATCCTCTTAATTTGACAACAAACAACTGTTCAGTCATAACATGGAAACAGGCTGTGAGCAGTTAAATGGCAAAGGCAGAATTAAGACTTGACTCTAAGTCTAGTGTTTTCTCCAAAATATGGTGAGCCCAGAGAGCCAAATATAGACCCTGAAGGTGTTTTAGTGGTATGAAGCTTAGTGGAGGCATTATGCTATGACATATAAGAGCAGACTGGTGCGCAAATCTGGTTCTTTTAGTTATCTCCTGCCTGACCTTCATTAATTATTCAGCCTATCCAAATCTGTTTCCTCTTTTTTTTTTTTTTTTTTTTTTGAGACAGAGTTTTGCTCTTGTCACCCAGGCTGGAGTGTTTTGCTCTTGTCACCCAGGCTGGAGTGCAATGGCACAATCTAGGCTCACTTTAACCTCCGCCTCCTGAGTTCAAGTGATTCTCCGACCTCAGCCTCCCAAGTAGCTGGGATTACAGGCGCCCGCCACCAGGCCAGGCTAATTTTTGTATTTTTAGTAGAGACAAGGTTTCACCATGTTGGCCAGGCTGGTCTCGAACTCCTGACCTCAGGTGATCCACCCGCCTCAGCCTCCCAAAGTGTTGGGATTATAGACGCAAGCCACGGCACCTGGCGTGTTTCCTCATTTTTAAAATAGAGACAATAATACATGTCTTACAAGGAAAGAGTAAGGATTAGATAAAATGATACATACACAGTGCTTGACACATAGCAAACATTCAATGAATAAGCAAAGACATCTTGTTTCTTGGGCCACTACCATCTCTGGAAATCAGCTCAACTGTCTTTAATCCCGTTCCCCTTTACTGTTTCCTTATTCTGTTGCCCCACCATGTTACAAAAGCTAAATTCTTGTGAGAGAGGAAGAATTATTCCATTGGAGAATTCTTCCCTCTATTCCATCCCATGAAACCTTCTCCTTCTTTAGGGACACAGCTGGCCAAGAGCGGTTCAAGACAATAACTACTGCCTACTACCGTGGAGCCATGGTATGAAGTGTGGGTCTGAACAAAGGATGAAGGATGAGGCTACAGAATATATTATGAATACAAAGGGTCAGGGGTTGGGGCAGGTAAAAATGGGAGGGGTGCAGTGTGGGTTGCAGATGGCCCAACATGGTCTAGTGTTTAGAGCCATGGATGCGGGGTCACTTACAGGGCAGTGGGAAGCCTCAATGGGAACATGGTCCAAGGTGAATTTTGTCATCTCCCAGGGCATTATCCTAGTATACGACATCACGGATGAGAAATCTTTCGAGAATATTCAGAACTGGATGAAAAGCATCAAGGAGGTGAGGACCCTCCAAAAGAGATGGGGAAACTGGTTAGAACCTGGAGAATGAAGGGGTCCATCAGGATAGGCAAGACCTAACTTTTTTTTTTTTGAGATGAAGTTTTGCTCTTGTTGCCCGGGCTGGAGTGCAATGGCAGGATCTCGGCTCACTGCAACCTCTGCCTCCCGGGTTCAAACGATTTTCCTGCCTCAGCCTCCCAAGTAGCTGGGATTACAGGCATGCACCACCATGCTCGGCTAATTTTGCATTTTTAGTAGAGACGGGGTTTCTCCGTGTTGGTCAGGCTGATCTTGAACTCCTGCATCAGGTGATCCACCCGCCTTGGCCTCCCAACGTGCTGGGATTACAGGCGTGAGCCACCGCTCCCGGCCGGCAGGACCTAACTTTTACTTGTCTTTTGCCCCCAGAATGCCTCGGCTGGGGTGGAGCGCCTCTTGCTGGGGAACAAATGTGACATGGAGGCCAAGAGGAAGGTGCAGAAGGAGCAGGCCGATAAGGTGAGGGCCAGGCTGAGCAATGTTCTAGAACTGGGCTGGGAGGGCCAAGATAGGTTGCATTGCAGAGGACTTGGCTGCTGTCCTTAATTCAATTCTCTTCTTCCCACTTCACCCCTTATAGTTGGCTCGAGAGCACGGAATCCGATTTTTCGAAACTAGTGCTAAATCCAGTATGAATGTGGATGAGGTGAGATCCACACCCCCATCCCCGACCAAGAGAGGAAGTATTAGAAGGTAGATTCTCCTCCCTCCAAACTGACTCTGTTCCCCACTTTAGGCTTTTAGTTCCCTGGCCCGGGACATCTTGCTCAAGTCAGGAGGCCGGAGATCAGTAAGTTGGTTTTGCTGGACTAGGTACAACTCTGGGGTGTGTGTGTGTATGTATGTGTGTGTGTGTGTGTGTGTGTGTGTGTGTGTGTGTGTTGGTGTTGATAAAAACGGGGAGCAATGCTAAGATTTCTCATGAGGGTGGATTTACTTTAAACAGTTTATACCTTCCTACCCTAACCATCCATTCACACCATGACCCCTGTGCCCTTCTCCCTCTAGGGAAACGGCAACAAGCCTCCCAGTACTGACCTGAAAACTTGTGACAAGAAGAACACCAACAAATGCTCCCTGGGCTGAGGACCCTTTCTTGCCTCCCCACCCCGGAAGCTGAACCTGAGGGAGACAATGGCAGAGGGAGTGAGCAGGGGAGAAATAGCAGAGGGGCTTGGAGGGACACATAGGTAGATGGTAAAGAGAATGAGGAGAAAAAGGAGAAAAGGGAAAAGCAGAAAGGAAAAGAAGGAAGAGAGAGGAAGGGAGAAGGGAGAGGAATGAATTGAGGAAGTGAAAGAAGGCAAGGAGGTAGGAAGAGAGGGAGGAGGAAAGGAAGGAGAGATGCCTCAGGCTTCAGACCTTACCTGGGTTTTCAGGGCAAACATAAATGTAAATACACTGATTTATTCTGTTACTAGATCAGGTTTTAGGGTCCTGCAAAGGGCTAGCTCGGCACTACACTAGGGAATTTGCTCCTGTTCTGTCACTTGTCATGGTCTTTCTTGGTATTAAAGGCCACCATTTGCACAAATGTTTTGGGTAACTTGGATTATTGTCAGAATTGTTCTCCACTCAAATCCAATTACTGTGTCTTCAAAGTGATTGATTTACCCGAATCAGGCTGGGTTTCTGTGGAACCAGGACTAATCCTACTGCTGTCTCTTCCCTAGCTGTTCTGTTGGTAAGGAAAATAGCAAAGAGCAGGAGGTAGAGTGATCTGAAGGTCTGGATATCCTCTTTCCGCCATGGGGTCCGGATGCCCTTGTGGGCACAGCCTTGTCCTGAGCACAGGAAATTCCCAGCAAGAAGAACTCTAACAGTCCTAGCCTCAGGGAAATAACTGCACCTAGTGATTTATCCAGTGATTTGTGCAAGCTTCTTTGATTCTGCCAGCAATCCATTTAGTTATTTGATAGGCATTAGTATCTGCTTTTATTCGTGAGGAAAATGAGAAGTTCATTTATTCATATATGTATATTGAGCAATTTAAATATATATAGAGCATCTACTAAGTGCCAGGCACAATGGTCAGTTATTTTATTTATTTATTCATTTATTTTTAGAGACAGAGTCTTGCTCTGTCTCCAAGGCTGGAGTGCAATAGTGTGATCTCAGCTCACTGCAACCTCTGCCTCCTGCCTCAGACTCTCAAGTAGCTGGGATTACAGGCATGAGCCACCATGCCTGGCCACAGTAGTCAGTTAATATAGCCCTTTGGTGGTACTTATAAGCAGAGGGACAAGGACTTTTTTTTTTTTTTTAAGACCGAGTCTGGCTCTGTCGCCCAGACTGGAGTGCAGTGGCACTATCCCAGCTCACTGCAACCTCTGCCTCCCGGGTTCAAGCGATTCTCCTGCCTCAGCCTCCCGAGTAGCTGGGATTACAGGCACGTGCCACCACACCTGGCTAACTTTTGTGTTTTTAGTGGAGACAGGGTTTTGTCATGTTGGCCAGGCTGGTCTTGAACGCCTGGGCTCGAGTGATCAGTCTGCCTCAGTCTCCCAAAGTGCCGGGGTTACAGGCGTGAGCCACTGCGCCCAGCCTGGGACAAGCAAATTTTAACAAAAACAGCTCTTTGGCTGGGTGTGGTGGATCACAACAGGAGTTCAAGACCAGCCTGGCCAGCATAGTGAAACCCCGTCTCTACTAAAAATACAAAAAAAAAAAATTAGCCAGGAGTGGTGGAGGGTGCCTGTAGTCCCAGCTACTTGGGAGGCTGAGGCAGGAGACTCACTTGAACCTGGGAGGCGGAGGTTGCAGTGAGTTGAGATCACGCCACTGCACTCCAGCCTGGGCGACACAGCCAGACTCTGTCTCAAAAAAACAAAAACGAAAACAAAAACATCTCTTTACTGAATAACAAAGATGGCAAAACTACTGGAAATGCAAAAGAAAATTCAGGCTTGGGCTGAGCACGTTGTTTCATGCCTGTAGTCCCAGCACTTTGGGAGGCCGAGGTGGGTGGATCACTTCAGTTTGGGAGTTTGAGACCAGCCTGGCCAACATGGCGAAACCCCGTCTCTACTAAAAATACAAAAAAAATTAGCTGGGCGTGGTGGCGGGTGCCTGTAATCCCAGCTACTTGGGAGGCTGAGGGAGGAGAATCGCTTGAACCTAGGAGGCAGAGGTTGCTGTGAGCAGAGTTCGCACCACTACACTCCAGCCTGGAGACAGAGCGAAACTCCATCTCAAAAAAAAAAAAAAAAAAAATTCAGGCTTGATGCACAGCATCCTTAAGTATATATATATTATATTATATATTATATATTACAATGTATAATTATATATATTATATATTAAATATATATGAAATATATAATAAACATATAACATGTATGTTTATAAACATATATTATATATAACATATAATTATATATAATATATACATATAATTATACATATATATTAAATATATAATATAATTATATATTTAATATATATTATGTATAATATATAATTATATATAATTATATTATATGTTTAATATATAATATATAATACATATTTTAATACATAATATATATATCCCCCTTTCACCATACATAATATTTTTTACACAGCAAAATGTAATAACTTGATAAATGTAAGTATCCAAGCATTGATGAGGTAATGATAAGCCTTATTTGTGGCTTATGTTTAAGTTCTTTTTTTTTTCTTTTGAGATGAATTCTTGCTCTTGTTGCCCAGGCTGGAGTACAATGGTGTGATCTCGGCTCACCGCAACCTCTACCTCCCGGGTTCAAGTGATTCTCCTGCCTCAGCCTCACGAGTAGCTGGGATTACAGGCATACGGCACCATGCCCAGCTAATTTTGTATTTTTAGTGGAGACGGGGTTTCTCCATTTTGGTCAGGCTGGTCTCAAACTCCTGACCTCAGGTGATCCGCCCACCTCGGCCTCCCAAATTGCTGGGATTACAGGCGTGAGCCACTGCGCCCAGCTGTGTTTGAGTTCTGTAGTAAACTGTCCAGTAGGTTTAATTTGCTCAAGCGATGAGGAAAAGACTTGCACTTTGTGCCTCCTGGGAAAGAGACTAACGTCTTCAACATACCTTATGGCAGATATTTAATTTCAGAGTAGAGACCCCACTCTGATGCCTGGTAAGGTTATTGGAAGTGAAATATCACAAGATCTTACAGTTTGTTGTGAGATAAGGTAGGATTTGGTGAGGAGTAACAAATACTAGCAGATTTCGGCCCAAACTTCAATTATAGCTAAACATTACTGGAAAAAACCCCGCAACCTACTTTATGTAACATATAACTACTCACACACATACACAAAAATAATACACACACACACACAATTTCAGCAAACACAAATAATAATTTAAAGAAACAAATTCAAAATTAGAGCCAGGTATGGTGGCACATGCCTGAAATCCCAGCTACTTGGGAGGATCCCTGAAGACGAGAAGTTCCAGGCTGTAATGCACTATGATGGCTCCTGTGACTTGCCACTGCACTCCAGTCTGGCAACATAGCCAGAGTCCATCTCGTTCAAAACCAAAAACAAACAAACAAAAAAGGGCGAAATGAAGGTTCAGCCCTCATCAGGTTTAGGTGACAGAGCTATACCCTGTCTAAGAAAAAAAATAAAATTAAATGAAAATTCGTTATCAGACAGTGAAGCATGAACCCACAGTGCTGGTCAAGTCACTGCAGGTCTGAGTGTGCATCAAGGTTTAACTCTATAAGATGAAAGGCAGGCAATGAATCTTTGGCCTGGGTGTTGACAGTCTAGGCTTAAGCCTCAGCTTTCCCACTCACTAGCTTGCTGACCTTGGACAAGTCACTTATATTCTCTGAACTTACTCATGAAACGGAGATACATTTCATCTGCCTCTCGCAAGAAAAAGTCCTGGTGAATACACATTAGCATTTCCGTTTTACACAGAACACTGACAGATACTTTCCTAAGATCATGGAGTTACTAACCACCAGAACCTAGACTCAATACTTATGGAACTTCAAATCTCATGCTTTTCTCATTGCACTTGTGATTACTCCATTATGTAGGAGCAAGGGAGAGTTGAGAACATTTGAAGAGGTTATGCAAAGGACCAGCTCTGAGGAGTAGGCTTAGCAAACTAACATGAGGGAAGGTAACACCGTTCATCTGTGTAGCGGAGTGGGAGTCAAGAGACAAGGAGAAAGTTTCATGTTCGCCATGTGTGTCGGATATTCCGGTTTCTGCAGGGAGGAGAACGCGCAGTTTCGCCTCCATCCCTTGACCTCCAACACAGCTTCTCCACTGGACCATCGGTGGCGATGAAGGGGCGGCTGGGGAAGGATGTCAGAGAAACCAGAAGCTTGACGGTGAATCCTCGGGTTTTAAGGAGAGAGCAAAGTCCTGAGAGGGCGACGTATTGTCCCTGCTCACCTAGCCCAGAATGAACAAACACGCGCCAGCCAGGGAGCAGCGAGCCGAGAATCCGGACGAGCCTCTGCAACCGCCATTTGCCGTTCTCGCAAAGACTACCAAGACCACAATGCAACGGGGCGCCGAGCTAATTCCCAGTGAGCAGCAGGCGAGGGGCCACCGACGCGGAAGACTACAAGCCCCAGCGGGCGACGACCGAACGCGCCCGGGAACACCGGGCCCCGAGCTCGGTCCCGCGCCCGAGGATCCTCCACGGGGCTAGATGGCTGCGTCGGGGGCGGGAGCGGAGGTGAGCGGGCGCTAGGGCCGCGAGCCCCCGCCGGCCCTTCCTCCAGCGCCCTGCGTACCCCGCAGAAGGCGCTCGCCTCCCTAGCCCGCAAAAGCATATCGATTTTTCTCGCTGTGGCAACGGGGACGTCCTGATAGATCCTCTGCTCCAATAGGCAACTCCGGCCTTCCCTGCCCTGACCTGGAACCTCTGGGAGGGCTGCAGAGTAAGTGCCGCCTCTGCGCTCCGACGGAGGCACGAGGCCTGTGGAGTAGGTCCCTCTGTTCCGACAGGTGCGACACTTGGCGCTCCATGCTTGCGGGCGCGGGGAGGCCTGGCCTCCCCCAGGGCCGCCACCTCTGCTGGTTGCTCTGTGCTTTCACCTTAAAGCTCTGGTAAGGAGGAGGTAAGGGGAGGGAAAAGGAGGTCACTGGAGGACAGGATCGTTCCCGGCCTCGGGGTTGGGGGAGATCTTATCCATGGACAGCGCAGGAGGGGGTGCCCTATTTTTTGGGTTTTGACTTTTGTCCCTTCCCCCAACTCCGCTGCAGCCAAGCAGAGGCTCCCGTGCAGGAAGAGAAGCTGTCAGGTGGGTGATTGTCTGGGAACCCGACACTTCCCGTCGTTTGTTTTTGGTTTTAGTATATTCCCCATATACCAAGAGCACAGGTGGAAAAGGGCGGCACCACATGGAATGAGGGCAAGCGCTGTGCCGGGAAGTTGGATGGGCAGAGCCTGGGAGAAATGTTTTCTGAATGGCCTGGGGCTGGCATTTATCTTTTCTTTCAGCAAGCACCTCAAATTTGCCATGCTGGCTGGTGGAAGAGTTTGTGGTAGCAGAAGAGTGCTCTCCATGCTCTAATTTCCGGGCTGTGAGTATCTATTTCTCTACCCTTTTTTTTTTAAACATCTAAGCAAACACTTAAGCAACATCTTAACATCCAAGTCTTATTAAGCTGCCTTTGCATCATCTTTTTTTCTTTCTTCTTGCAGTCTCAGTGTATGTCCAAATCTGTACTTGTCTTTCCCCTGAAAATGTGCCCCTTTCTTTCCAAGCTAATGGCAGTATTCAACTGATAACTATGGTTTTTTTGTTTGTTTTTGAGACGGAGTCTCACTCTGTTGCCCAGGCTGGAGTGCAGTGGCGAGATCTCGGCTCACCACAATCTCCGCCTCCCGGGTTCAAGCGATTCTCCTGCCTCAGCCTCCTCAGCCTCCTGAGTAGCTGGGACTAAAGGCGTGTTGCACCATGCCTGGCTAATTTTTGTATTTTTAGTAGACTCGGGTTTCACTGTGTTGGCCAGGCTAGTCTCTAACTCCTTACCTCGTGATCTGCCCGTCTCGGCCTCCCAAAGTGCTGGGATTATAGGCGTGAGCCGCCACACCCGGCCTCAAATAACTATGTTTTATTCACTTTTAGTATAGTAGGCTCTGGAATGGAATGTATCCTTGCCACTCCTAGACTGTTGCCCCTGAAGTGTTCTAACATACATTCGTAATCATGCAACCACCACCTCCACCATCCGCATCAGAACTCTTTCATTAGCTCTCTGTTGCCTACCACTCCAAACCATAGCAGTTGGGCACCTGCACCTTCTGAATGGCAGCCTTTTTGTTTATCCTGTTGCCCCTTCCTAACATGTACTTTGCTCCTTTTCTCCTGGCAGAAAACTACCCCTGAGTGTGGTCCCACAGGATATGTAGAGAAAATCACATGCAGCTCATCTAAGAGAAATGAGTTCAAAAGGTGAGTGCTGTTTCTCTTCTCTGAGATCACCTCCTTTGCTCCTATGACTTTAGATGGATGGTCCCACCTTTTCCCCTGGTCTGGGGGTAGCATGGAATATCTGAAAGAAGAGGGGGCCGGGCTCACACCTATAATCCCAGTACTTAGGGAGGCTGAGGCTAACAGATCACCTGAGGTCAGGAGTTCGAGATCAGCCTGGCCAACGTGGTGAAACCCCATCTCTACTAAAAATACAAAAATTAGCCGGTGTGGTGGGTGCCCATAATCCCAGCTACTTGGGAGGCTGAGGCAGGGAGAATCGCTTGAACCCAGGAGGCAGAGGTTAGAGTGAGCCAAGATCATGCCACTGCACTCCAGCCTGGGCAATGGAGCGAGACTGTGTCTCAAAAAAAAAAAAAAAAAAAAAAAGAGGCTGGGAGGGGTGGCTCACGCCTGTAATCCCAGCACTTTGGGAGGCCGAGGCGGGTGGATCACGAGGTTAGAAGTTCAAGACCAGCCTGGCCAAGATGGTGAAACCTCATCTCTCTTAAAAATACAAAAATTAGCCGGGCATGATGGCGGGCACCTGTAATCCCAGCTACTTGGGAGGCTGAAGCAGAAAACTGCTTAAACCAGGGAGGTGGAGGTTGCAGTGAGCCAAGGTCACGCCACTGCATTCCAGTCTGGGTGACAGAGCGAGACACCATCTCAAAAATAATAAGAAAGAAGACGGGATTTGGAGCCAAATTACTTGAACCCAAGTCCCAGCTCTACTCCTCAGCACTATGTTATTGGCCATATTTTCTCATCAGTAAAATTGGTTAATACTAGCTCTGCTTATCCAGAGAATAAATTAAATGATCTATTTGAGAGGGATTTATGTACTATACACACAATAGAAGCCTGGCTCTGATTTCCTCTTGAATATATCCTGGCTAGGCTGAAGTAGGAGGGAAATTAGAGGGAGAAGCTGTCTGGCCTTCCTTGGGAATAACTATTCCTTCCTGCCCTCAGCTGCCGCTCAGCTTTGATGGAACAACGCTTATTTTGGAAGTTCGAAGGGGCTGTCGTGTGTGTGGCCCTGATCTTCGCTTGTCTTGTCATCATTCGTCAGCGACAATTGGACAGAAAGGCTCTGGAAAAGGTCCGGAAGCAAATCGAGTCCATATAGCTACATTCCACCCTTGTATCCTGGGTCTTAGAGACCCTATCTCAGACAGTGAAAGTGAAATGGACTGATTTGCACTCTTGGTTCTTTGGAGCCTTGTGGTGGAATCCCCTTTTCCCCATCTTCTTCTTTCAGATCATTAATGAGCAGAATAAAAAGAGTAAAATGGTTTCCTTCCCTTCTGTAACTTGGAGCAGGAAGTCATGGGGGCAGAGAGGGAAAGGAGGTGGTTACTTAAGGCCCTAATCTACCAAGTCTTCCCCACCACTTCTCCCTTGTTTTCCCCCTCTTCTACTACTTATTTCAAACTTCTGGGATACAATTTCAGCTAAAACGTTTATTTCTCACTCAAAACTTATTTCCCCTCAACCCTATCCCCAAAGAAGAAATAAAATCACAGATACATAACAGAAGTATTTGAGGTACCCTCTCATATATGCAAACAAATGCAGACTAGGCCTCAGGCAGAGACTAAAGGACATCTCTTGGGGTGTCCTGAAGTGATTTGGACCCCTGAGGGCAGACACCTAAGTAGGAATCCCAGTGGGAAGCAAACCCATAAGGAAGCCCAGGATTCCTTGTGATCAGGAAGTGGGCCAGGAAGGTCTGTTCCAGCTCACATCTCATCTGCATGCAGCACGGTCCGGATGTGCCCACTGGGTCTTGGCTTCCCTCCCATCTTCTCAAGCAGTGTCCTTGTTGAGCCATTTGCATCCTTGGCTCCAGGTGGCTCCCTCAGTCTGGACTCTACCACTTGGGTCTCCAGATTTTCTGTTACGTCCTTGTGGGTCAGGATATTTCTGGAAGTCACTGTGAGGTGAAGGCAAGAGGGCAGTAGTAGAGTGCTCCCCTGGGTGGGAGACCCTAGACAGGACAGGACCTCCCTCTTGCTTCTTGACGACCTTGGAGAACAGAGTCCCCCTCCCTTGCTCAGCCAGGGGTTGCTCCCTGCCCTTGCCTCTCACCTCCGTGAGGCTGGTAATCCTCAGACCCAGCTTCTGGTCGACTCTGGAATGGACTGAAGCTGGGCAGGATGATGAGAGCCAGGGAAAAAAGAAGAATCTGGGAGGAAGCAAGAGGAACAGATGAAGGGAGTAGGGGGTAGAGTGAACGGAGGCCAGCTGGGGTTATCGGATGTGGGAAGTAGATCTGGCCGGGTAGTCGGGGTATAAGGATAGAAGCGTGGGGGGAGATGGGAGTAGATAGACTAAATGGTACCAAAACACAAGTGCTGGTCTGGGCAGCTTTGTTGGAAGTTTGAGCAATTAGCGTCTGCAGCTGGCGGAGCTGAGCTACCAAGGAGCTGGGAAAGGAGGAATGAAGAGTTAGTATCATCTGGGTACCAGGGGCCAAGAATGGCACCCCTGTGTGCTGTACCTGCCTTCAAAACACACATACACACACAATGCTTTCACTCACATGTTGTGCCTCTCCAGCTCCTGGACTTTTTTCTGTAATTCTTGGTTCTGTGCAGAACAGGCTGCCACCCTAGAGTGTAGGGAGGTAGGACAAGGCTCAGCAACCTGAGTCCCTTACCTTGCCTGCCATGGTGAGGAAGGGGCCCAGAAATGGCCCACAAGAAGCCAGAAATAACCCAGGCGTACCTGCTCTCCAGCCCATCAATGTACTCCTTCTTCCGCCGCCGACTGTCCTGAGCTGACTGCTTGTTACGGATTTTCCTCCTGACCTTCTTGAGGACCCTCTCCTCTGCCTGGAGGCCCAGGATGTGTGAGTCCTGGGTCCTTCACCTGCCCCCAACTCCCCAATGCTTCTCCTGGGATATTGGCCCCTCAGAGGTCATGGTGAGGCCCCTGGGTTGGGATACCCTTAGGGGAAGCATGTTACCTTGGTGAGGGGCAGGTGAGAGGGCAGGGAAACCCCTTCCTGCCCCAGCAGACGCTTCTCCTCATCGGTCAGGAACAGGGTTTGACAGGGCAGCTGGGGGTAGGGGCAAGAGAAGATGCAATAGGAGTGAGGGGGTCATCCCATTTGCAGCACCCAGGCTACTCCCCCTACATGCCTTCTGGAGAGTGTTTCCTATTTGTACTGGGAGACAACTTTAATCTAGAGGTGAGGTGAGGGGCAGAGACCTTAATTCAGACAGGCTCTAGATCAAGCCAAAGGGACATCCTGAGGCCAAGAAGGGAGAGAGGAGGGTATTGTCATATCCTTCACCCAGAGACTGAGGACCTTGGCACTCTGAGCAAGCTAGGGAAGGCTTATTCTGGTCCATGTCTCCCCATACCCAAGAGAACCTGAAAGAACTCACTACAGTGAAGTTTGCATAATTTCCTTACAGCAAGCACATGATTCACTTTCAGTCATTAACTTCCATTTAGCAGAGTGTGTTATCCAGTTGCCCATCAACCACAGGGAGCTCCCTGGGGCAGTGGCCCATTCTCCCTTAGGGTCTGAGCTCTGCTTCTCAGACTCAGGTTCTGTCCCCTCTCATACAAGGAGCTTCCCAAAGGCAGCCATACGTCTCACAGCAAATCACAGGAGAGGATGTACGGAGAGTGGATGGCCCTTCTCACTAGTATTTCTTTTTGAAAGATGTATGTGGCCGGGCACAGTGGCTCACGCCTGTAATCCCAGCACTTTAGGAGGCAAAGGTGGGCAGATCACCTGAGGTCAGAAGTTCAAGACCAGCCTGGCCAACATGGCAAAACCCAATGTCTATCAAAAATATAAAAATTAGCGGGGCGTGGTGGTGGGTGCTTGTAATCCCAGCTACTTGGGAGGCTGAGGCAGGAGAATCACTTGAACCCGGGAAGTGGAGGTTGCAGTGAGCCGAGATTGCACCACTGCACTCCAGCCTGGGCAACAAGAGCGAAACTCCATCTCAAAGAAAAAAAAGATGTATGCTTCATTTTGTGACTTACAGAGAATTTACTTTGGTTTTTGCCTGCTCATGGTTTTTGGCTTTTGGCAAAACCATTTCCTGTATGGCTTTTCCTGATGTGCCTTTCTTGTTCCTGTGACTGTTTGGTGGAACTATTAGAGGAGTGTCTCTTCCAGTCCACCTAATCAAAATCACTGAGAATGAGGCCTAGAGGGTTTCATTTAAAACAAACAAACAACAAAAAAAAAAGAAAAAAGAAAAAGAAAAAGAAAACAGAGTGGCCAAGGTGGCTCACGCCTGTAATTTCAGCACTTTGGGAGGTCAAGACAGGAGGATTGCTTGAGGCCAGGAGTTCGAGACCAACCTGGGCAACATAGTGAGACTGTCTCTACAATAAAGAAATAACAAAGCATTTACAAACACCATGGTGCTTCTAATGTATACCCAAACTTAGGGGCATCAGACTTTTTTTTTTTTGAGATGGAGTCTTGCCCTGTCGCCCAGGCTGGGTGCAATGGCGCAATCTCCACTCACTGCAACCTCTGCCTCCCGGGTTCAAGCGATTCTCCTGCCTCAGCCTCTCGAGTAGCTGGGATTAAAGGCACCCGCCACCATGCCCAGCTAATTTTTGTATTTTTAGTAGAGATGGGGTACGTTGGCCAGGCTGGTCTCGAACTCCTGACCTCGTGATCCGCCCACCTTGGCCTCCCAAAGTGCTGGGATTACAGGCATGAGGCACGGCGCCCGGCCGGCATCAGACTTTTAAAGGTTCCTCAGCTCAAGATTCTAAGATGTTGGCCGGGCGCGGTGGCTCATGCCTGTAATCCCAGGACTTTGGGAGGCCGAGACGGGCGGATCACAAGGTCAAGAGATCAAGACCATCCTGGCCAACATGGTGAAACCCCATCTCTACTAAAAATACAAAAATTAGCCAGGCTTGGAGGCGCACACTTGTTGTCCCAGCTACTCAGGAGGCTGAGGCAGGAGAATCGCTTGAACCTGGAAGGCAGAGGTTGCATTGAGCTGAGATGGTGCCACTGCACTCCAGTCTGGTGACAGAGCGAGACTCTGTCTAAAAAAAAAAAAAAAAAAAAGATTCTAAGATGCTTAGCTTGGCTTCTGGTCCCAGCTTCAACTGCAGATTTGAAGAGAGGCTAGGACCTGGTCCCTGCCTTTTGGGTACAAGGAGTAATTTTCAGAGGAAAGGGAGGAACAGTGATCTGAGCATAGCCCCCTCTTTACCCAGCCTTGGACGCTGCCCAGACAGCCTTGAGAAGGCATCTAATGTGATACCTCTGCTACACTGTAGCACTAGCCAGTGGGTGCCTCCTGGGCAACTGTTCCAGTGGAAACACTGCTGCTATTGCTTTTCTTTCTTCCTGTACCTATAACCAGTTGGGATTCCCAGGTGGCCTGTCCCATTTCTGTGTCCTGACCCAAGGCTGAGATAATGGCTCTGGCTAAGAATACAATGCACGCAAAGTCTGGGCTTTCTCCTGAGCCCTGTCCCCAGATTCCCTCACCCCACCTTAACTGAGTTTTTGCTACCTTACCCCCAAGAGTTCTTTCTCCCTTGTCCTTTCCTGCTTTTAAAATTGTTCATGTTGGGCCAGGCGTGGTGGCTCACACCTGTAATCCCAGCACTTTGGGAGGCAGAGGCAGGCGGATCACAAGGTCAGGAGTTCAAGACCAGCCTGGCCAATATGGTGAAACCCCGTCTCTACTAAAAATACAAAAATTAGCCGGGCGTGGTGGCAGGCACCTGTAGTCCCAGCTACTTGGGAGGCTGAGGCAGGAGAATCGCTTGAACCCGGGAGGCAGAGGTTGCAGTGAGCTGAGATGGTGCCACCGCACTCCAGCCTGGGTGACAGAGTGAGACTCTGTCTCAAAAAAAAAAAAAAAAAAAATTGTTCACGTTAGTCGGGCACAGTGGCTCATGCCTGTAATCCCACCACCCTGGGAGGCTGAGGCAGGCAGATCACTTGAACTCAGGAGATTAAGACCAGCCTGAGCCTGGGCAACATGGCAAAACCCCAAAACCCCGTCTCTACAAAAATTAGCCAGACGTGGTGGCACACACCTGTAGTCCTAGCTACTCAGGAGGCTGAGGCAGGAGGACTGCTTGAGCCCAAGATGTTGAGGATGCAGTGAGCCGTGATTGCACCACTGCACTCCAGCCTGGACGACAGAGTAAGACCCTGGCTCAAAAAATAAAAAATAGTTCAACTGTTCATGTCTCCTTGGTCTTCAGGCCCAATGCCACAAAAACCGGGGCAAAGGCAGTTCATCATCAGTTTCCATTCCCTCATCCCTTTGCTCTGTCTGTGTGATTATATATGTATCAAGGAGTAGTGATTCTGGCTGACACCAAGACTCACCAGGGTTGTACAGGGCACTGGGGCTACGGTGCCTGCTCTGGGCAGGATGTGGGCATGAGCATCAAAGGGCAGCTCACTGACCATGCAGGAATCAGGCACCATAAATGCTGGGCTCCACTGATCTGGAGTAGAAAACAGGTAGCTGGGAGAAAGGAGACTTAGGAACACCCTGACAGCCGCAGAGCCTGGGTAGTGGCACAGGTTGGGTAAACCCCTTTAACCCCATGGTTAGGGCCGGTCCCGAAGGGCCGTTTCCCCCTTCCCACAAAGAACACTGACCTAGCTGGATGGAGATAAGGCCTACATTTGGCCCAGTTTCCCCCTGCATCCTCTCCAGGGCCCCTGCCTCATAGACAACCTCATAGAGCGTAGGAGAACTGGTTGCCCTGGGGGCAGGGGGACTGTCTGGATGGCAGGGGTCCTCAGAGATGCCACTGTCACTGCCAGGAGATGCTTCTGAGCAGTACACCTCATTGGGATCAATGAAAAGCTTCAAGAAATCTTCAGGCTCACTCTCTTGAAGGCCCTACAGTAGGAAAAGATTATATATATGTGCAGGGAAGAATTTTGGAAGTCCTACCTGACATCAGCCTTATGCTTCATTTTCAGTCCTTTCACTTCTTGGGCATGGAGACAGTTATTATACAACTTACGTCTATTTTGGGGGTGGTCTGTTTTCAGACCTGTCTCCAAGTGGGAGCTGAAGCCTCTTATCACAGAGTTGTGTCTCAACCCCACCCCCACTCTCACTCGTCACACTCACACAGCCACCGTCCCCACCGGACTTCCAGCCTTGCAGTCCCTGTTCCTGTAGCCTAGTTACCGGAACCTCTGGAGGGGGGCAGTGGAGTCCCAGCTCCAGGACGGATCCTGTCGAGAAGATATCCTCTGGGGGCTCCAGCCACGCGTCCAGCAGGTCAGGGATTCCGAGATCCATGCTTCTGCAGGAAGGCGTGTGGGACGGAGGGTTGCAGAAAGGGAATGATGGCTGCTTACTACCCCCTGCAGTTTCTGGGCTCCTCTGCTCCCTTTTCCATTATCCCCGCCCCCCCCCCACTCCTTCCTCACTAGCAAGCCCCCTCACCTGTCCCCTCGATATTTCACCTTCAGCCCTATCCCTCAGGTTCAGACAAAGAGGCCCCCCCCCCCCAAGCATTACCTGTTCTGAAGAGCCCAGCCCTGTCAAGCCAGCATAGCCCGTTGACCGCCCCAAACACTACACCTTTTCTTTCTTCCAGGATCTCGTATCCTGGACCTGCCAGCCAAACCCCGCCCCCAGCCTTACACTACAAAAGTGGGTGCCACCTTGCCAGGAGCCACGG
This sequence comes from Gorilla gorilla gorilla, assembly GCF_029281585.2. NCBI lineage: Eukaryota > Metazoa > Chordata > Mammalia > Primates > Hominidae > Gorilla > Gorilla gorilla. Next base: position 102,844,858 of record NC_073224.2, read on the forward strand.
TAGGGCCGCTGTATCTGGGAGTAGGGGACTAAGAGTCTGAGGGTCCACAAACGGAATTTAAGAAGTAGGTAGCCGCGCCCTTTCTGCTGCAGTTTTCTCTTAGCTATAGTAAATCTTCCTGAGGGTTTGGTGTCTCCTAGCGGAAGAACAGAAAAGGCTGTGACTGGAGCACAGGACTCTTGAATGCCTGTTCTGTAGCCCTCGCTTTTGCAAGAGGGAGATCATGGCAGGGTTGTAAACAAAGGCGGAAAAAGTCAAGAGACCTGCGAATTTACTAGGGCATCCCCTCGCCCACCGCGTGGCGCTCTTCCCAAAGCTGAGTCCTGATTGGAAGCTGAAGACTTAGGTTTCGGAGGGGCAGGACATCGAGCCAATGGCACACTACCCTCTCAAGGCCGCCTCTTCCGTAACTGGTCGGAGACAGTTAGGCTGTTCAGGAGAGTCAGGCCAATGGGGCCGCAGTTCTTTCTTTTTTTTTCTTTATTCTTATTTTTGGAGGCAGGGTCTCGTTCTGTTGCCCAGGCTGGAGTGCGGTGGTGCGATCACGGTTCCATGCAGCCCCCGACCTCCCGGGCTCAGGTGATTCTCCCGCCTCAGCACCGCGAGCAGCTAGGACCACAGGCGCGAGCCACTGCGTCCAGCCGGCGGGACTTATTTGTCAGGCGGGGATTGGGTCCCGCCAGCCTAAAGGGAGGGGTAAGCGCCAGAATATGAATCGCCGGGAAGCTCGGAGAAAGCTCCGGGAAACCCTGAGCAGCCAGGTTTGTCTTTGCGCGCCACGTGACTCGGAAGCTCCGGTTTCACCCAGGCGGGGAGTCAACAGCCCGCCGACCCCAGTGGAGCGGTGAGCCTCGCTCGGCAGGCGGCAGGAGCGCGATGGCGGGTTTCCCCGTCCGCAAGCCGAGCAGTGTGGCGTTAATGGAGAACAGCAGCTGTGCGCACACGCTCGCTGCACGCTGCTCATTCACGGAGGGACACGGGGCAGGAAAACTGCAACAAGTTAAAAAGCCTTTTGCGTTTGGTTTGTTGTCTTGTTGTTTGCATACAGTTACCGGGAACATTATGTCCCACACTTGTATAATTTACAAAACGTTTTCATAAACATTGTTCTCTTCCTTAATCCATAACAGTTCTGAGGCACACACGGCGGGTAATATTTTGCAAATTTTACCTATGAGGAGGCAGATCCATGACTAGAAAGTAGTAATACCAAAACTCAGGGTTGATTGATTATTTTTATTTTTTTGCCTTGGTCTAATGAATGATGGTCCAGGAATTCACTTCAAGTAAAACAATGGAGCTAAACTGATACAGGTATGGTTTTCAGCAGTATTTCAGAAAAGGGTAGCTGGGTGAGTAAAACAGTAGTTTGGAGTGTGAATCCCAGAACTCAAACTGCTACTAATTATCCTTATGAAGATTTGAACGGGCTAAGGGTAAAAACAGGAACAGGGTCTAGTCAGGCATTTCCATGTTACTCATATAATTCTTACAGCAAATGGAGCTGACAAGTTTGTTTGTTTGTTTTTCTTTTGAGACGGAGTCTTGCTCTGTGGCCCAGGCTGGAGTGCAGAGGCTCGATCTCGGCTCACTGCAAGCTCCGCCTCCCGGGTTCACGCCATTCTCCTGCCTCAGCTTCCCTAGTAGCTGGGACTACAGGCGCCCAGCTAATTTTTTGTATTTTTAGTAGAGACAGGGTTTCACCGTGTTAGCCAGGATGGTCTCGATCTGACCTCCTGATCCGTCCACCTCGGCCTCCCAATGTGCTGGGATTACAGGTGTGAGCCACCACGCCCGTCCGAGCTGACAAGTTTAAGTAACTTTCTCAAGGTTACCCTGTAAGTAGCTGAACCAAGATTTGGATGCTTCAGCCCATGTTCTTCACACTATCAACCCACCTTGTGGGGCTTTCTCAGATTTCTTATCTGTCTTTCCCGCTCATATCTCTCCATCCTGCTCAAGTAGTGAAGAGACAAAGCAGCCTTCCTAGATTGATGCAGAGCTCCAAGGAAAGCAAAGCTGTTCTTGTTGAGATCATTCTGAGCGAGAAAGGTGGTTAAATACATTTCAAAGGGCTTCCTGCGGGCTGTATGTGCAGAGATGATTTGAGTGGGGAATGTAGTTAGCTTCCGTTGATGTTAGAACTGGAAGGACCCTCTGCAGTCATCTGCTTGTTTAACTTCCTCCTTGCCCCTGATTTATCAAACTCTGGTGAGGAAAACTGACTTGCCTAAAATCATACATCAAGGTATGGTAAAATTGAAGAGATCTATTGGGCCGGGTGTGGTGGCTCACACCTGCAGTCCCAGCACTTTGGGAGGCTGAAGCGGGTGGATCACCTGAGGTCAGGAGTTCAAGACCAGCCTGGTCAACATGGTGAAACCCCGTCTCTACTAAAAATACAAAAATTAGCCGGGCGTGGTGGCGGGCGCCTGTAATCCCAGCTACTCGGGAGGCCGAGGCGGGAGAATTGCTTGAAACCTGGGAGGCAGAGGTTGTAGTGAGCCAAGAGCATGCCACTGCATTCCAGCCTGGGCAACACAGCAAGACTCTGTCAAGAAAGAAAGGAGGAAAGAAGAAAGGAAGGAAGGAAAAAGAAAAGAAAGTTGCCAAGAGATTTTAAATGGTCTCATCACAAATAAATATGTGAAGTAATGCATATGTTAATTAGCTTGATTTAGCCATTCTGCAATGTACATATATTTCTTTTCTTTTTTCTTTTTTTTTGAGACGGAGTCTCGCTGTGTCGTCCAGGCTGGAGTGCAGAGGTGTGATCTTGGCTCACTGCAACCTCCGCCTCCCCGGTTCAAGCGATTCTCCTGCCTCAGCCTCCTGAGTAGCTGGGATCATAGGCATGCGCCACCATGCCTGGCTAATTTTTGTATTTTTAGTAGAGACAGGGTTTCACCATGTTGACCAGGCTGGTCTCCAACTCCTGACCTCGTCATCTGCCCGCCTCGGCTTCCCAAAGTGCTGGGATTACAGGCGTGAGCCACCGCGCCCAGCCCAATGTACATATATTTCAAAACATCATGTTGTACACCATAAATATATACAATTATTAATCATATATGACATATGTATGTGTATAAACAAATATATATATTTGACAACTATAAAGGTAGAACTTGGACCAGAATCCAGGTTTCCTGACCCCCCCAGTCAGTCATAATTCCTTGTTAATGTTACCAATTACGAATAATTTTTTTTTTTGAGACGAAGTTTCGCTGTTGTTGCCCAGGCTGGAGCGCAATGGCGCGATCTCGGCTCACTGCAATTTCCGGCTCCCGGGTTCAAGCGATTCTCCTGCCTCGGCCTCCCGAGTAGCTGGGATTACAGGCCCCCGCCACCACGCCCGGCTAATTTTTGTATATTTAGTAGAGACGGGGTTTCACCATGTTGACCAGGCTGGTCTTGAACTTCTGTCCTCAGGTGATTCATCCTCGGCCTTCCAAAGTGCTGGGATTACAGGCGTGAACCACCGCGCCCGGCCCTTAAGAAGTCTTCACATTCCTCTTTTACTTAAGGAATTACTGGGCTTCGTTTCTGGAGCCTTGTGAGAAGCATTACACTGTCCCCCCTTTTTTTTTCTTTTTTAAAATTAATTTTCCTGTAGGAAGCAAGATCCCATCTGTCCCTTCTTTAGGCAATGAAGCTTTTTTCACCTTTGCATAAAAGAACAGCTGAGCCCCCTTTTTAAATTTTCTTTTGTCCTTACCGTCCCTTGAGGCTAGAAGAGGATTCTCAAGGCACAGAGTTGTGGGCCACAAGAATCCAGGTTGAGGAAACGGTGAAAGTCCTGAGCTGAAACAACTACCTTGGGGCATTCAAGGAACAGCAAACAGCAAACCGACCGGCGGGGGTGGCGGGAGCTGGGCTGGAAATCAGGTGGGAGAACCGGCCAGACGCCCGCAGGCGCGGTACGCAGATATCCTGGAATGCGCTGGGGGCTCTTCCCTGGGCGCGGCTTCAGCACCCCGCATTCCGGTCCCACCACGTCCCCACCCACCTGGAGAAGGCGGAGGCTGCACTGAGTGCCAGAAGTAGTCGAGAAGGGATGATTTTCAAGGCATACCCTCTCTTTGCCTTCCCCCCTTTCCAATTCTGCCTTGTCTTTTTCCTTGTTGTGGGTGCTGGCGAGGGAAAGCAGTCAAGGAAGTTGGTCCCAAGAGGGGAATGCTTTCCCTTGGGCGCCAAGAGGCACTGACGAGGTGTCAGAGCCTTCTGAGGGACAGATGAGACTTTGGCCCAAGGCCAGGAAGATGTTCTCAGATGTGGGCCGGAAGACTTGACAATGCGGGGTCTCCCTCTTTTAAAAATATCCATATAATCAAAGCCTTTGTTGACTGGCCCGCTCCGGCCCCTCAGTCCTCCACATATGCGCCCCAGGGCCCCAGCCCCGAGGTCCTTTTCCTAATATCCGCCCTTGCTCTCTCTCACTCTCCTCCGGTCGCCTGTTCCGCCCGCTCCCGCTCCCGATCTCTGATTGCTCCTAACAGACGTCACTCCCGGTCTGTCCCCGCCCACTCGGTGCTGCCATTGGCAGTCGGTCGTGGGTACGCGGCTCCTGTGGGGGAGGGGGAGCTATGGGAGGGGGCGGGAATTCCCGACTCTAGGCCGGAAGCGCGCGGAGACCATGTAGTGAGACCCTCGCGAGGTGAGTGCGGGCTGTCTGGCAGCGGGGTCCATGTCTGCTGCCCAGGCCTCCCCGGGCCCGGGAGCAGGAGTCCCAGCTCACGCGTTCTTCATCTGCTTCCCGCGACGCTTGGCGGCCTCGCACCCCGCCTCCCGGAGCCCGGACTTTCAGGCACCGCCCTCAGTGTCGCCTCAGTCCGTCCCGGGACCGCAGACTCTTAGGGCCCCTCTCCTTGGCCATCTGCCTCTAGGTCCCATCCTGGGGCCTGAAGCGCTTGTTCTCTGCGCTGGGAAAAGGGGAACGATGGAGCGATCCAGCACCCAAACTTACCCTGTCCAGGTGGCCCACGAAGCTACCCAAGACAGCTCTGCACAGCCCTAGCCTTTTTGGCTTCACCCACTCCGTTCGGGAGTTGGGGACCTGGCCTCTACATTCCTTAGGAGAACTCCAGCTCCAGGTCCTATTTGGAGGCGGCTCCTAGTTTCCTAGTTTTCTGGGGGCACCAGGTGAAAGGGTGATGAGATATCCATACAGCCTTTCTCATGCCTCGGTTTCCCCCTTGCAGTCTTCCTGAATAAGTCACTTGGGAAAGAAAGTGTGAGAAGAGAGGAATGTTCCTGGTACAGGAGTAGATGAGTCACCCTGGGTAGGGGAAGGTCACAAAGTGGCTGGGGCCAGGGAGCTGCACTCTGCTGACCAAGCTTCCCCATTCCTTGCCCTATCTTCCCTTGCATGATTTTTCCCAACCACTCTGGTCTGTCTTCCTAGGTCTGAGAGTCACTGGAGCTACCAGAAGCACCATGGGGCCCTGGGGAGAGCCAGAGCTCCTGGTGTGGCGCCCCGAGGCGGTAGCTTCAGAGCCTCCAGTGCCTGTGGGGCTGGAGGTGAAGTTGGGGGCCCTGGTGCTGCTGCTGGTGCTCACCCTCCTCTGCAGCCTGGTGCCCATCTGTGTGCTGCGCCGGCCAGGAGCTAACCATGAAGGCTCAGGTAAGCCTCTCCTTTTCCCCACACTGCTATGAATGCTTGGCTTAGGGAGGGCTCTGGGGCTGGCGGGGAGTGACCAAAGGAGGAGGGAAAGGCAAGGGTAGCCATTGTTTGGGTTGGGGTGGTCGGCCCTGGAGGGGGTTTGTTTGCTTATTCCCCTCTGTGCTTCACCCCTACCCAGCTTCCCGCCAGAAAGCCCTGAGCCTAGTAAGCTGTTTCGCAGGGGGTGTCTTTTTGGCCACCTGTCTCCTGGACCTGCTGCCTGACTACCTGGCTGCCATAGATGAGGCCCTGGCAGCCTTGCACGTGACGGTGAGCACTGACCTGGGCATGTGACTTGCGGGAGGGGAATCACACACCTCTGGGAGTGTTGGTTTGTGGAGATTGATTCATGTGCCATTCCATGACTGTGTGGAAGGCTTTTGGCATGTGGTATGAATTGTGATTTTTGGTTATGGGGCATAATTCTTTCTATGTGTTCCCTCCCCCTTCCCCATTCCCTGTGTGACCCCTACATTCCCGTTGAGACAGTAAGACACTTTTTCTCAGGTGTGTGACTTGCTCTATGGGTTCTCAGTTCTAGCTACCAGCAAGTGCTCCAAGAATCATCTTCACTCTCTCACCACTTTCCTAAAGGGCTGGAGATAGAGGTCTCTGTAGGCCTGAGAAGGATAGGAAGCGATTCCCTGGGTCTTGGTGTTGCTGACCTTTTTAGGCTTTGGCCCAAGGAAGTGGGCTGTGAGGAATGATCAAGTCCACGGCATAGGACTTGGTTTATTATAGGAAAAACTGAGGCCGTTGGATAGTGGGGCAGGAAAGTCATCCTGGGCTCTTTCCTTTTTTCTTCTAAAACTGAGGAAGTAACACTGGATGTATCCCTTTGTGTGTCTGTGACTGAGTGACCTGTGTTTCCGTATGACTGCGTATAAGCCTGAACGTCCTGTGATATGTGGCTCTATGTATGAGTATTTGGGGAGATGGGCAATGTGTGACCTTTTCATGTATGTCTACATCAGTGACTCTCAACTAGGAGTGTGGCTTTGCCCCTCAGGAAACATTTGGTAATGTCTGGGGATATTTTTAGTTGTTACAATGGGGAGGGGGATGGAGGGAACATTGTGCCTGCTATTGGCATCTGGTAAGTAGAGATCAGAAATGCTGTTAAACAATCTACAGTGCACAAGACAGCTCCCATGACAAAGAATTATCTGGCCCAAAATGTTTTTGTTTGTTTGTTTTTGTTTTGTTTTGTTTTTGAGAAAGAGTCTTGCTGTGTTGCCCAGGCTGGAGTGCAGTGGCACAATCTCGACTCACTGCAACCTCTGGCTCCTGGGTTCAAGTGATTCTCCTGGCTCAGACTCCCGATTAGCTGGGATTACAGGCATCCACCACCACACCCTGCTAATTTTTGTATTTTTAGTAGAGACAGGGTTTCACCATGTTGGCCAGGCTGGTCTCAAACTCCTGACCTCAAGTGATCTTCCCACTTTGGTCTTCCAAAGTGCTGGGATTATAGGCATGAGCCACTGCCCCTGACCCCAAAATGTTAATAGTTCCAAAGCTGAGAAACTTTGGTCTACATGTAACACTGTGAGTGACACCATAATCTGTGTGTACGTATCATTCTGTGTCAGTGTTACCAATTCACTCTATCTTTGTGTGACTGAGAGTAGCCCTGTGTCTGTGTCAGACCCTAGGTCTGTGTAACTGGGCTTTCACCAGATTTTGCATCTCACTCTTCCTTCCCTGAACATTTTGCTGCTGCTTCTGCCCACAGCTCCAGTTCCCACTGCAAGAGTTCATCCTGGCCATGGGCTTCTTCCTGGTCCTGGTGATGGAGCAGATCACACTGGCTTACAAGGAGCAGTCAGGGCCGTCACCTCTGGAGGAAACAAGGGCTCTGCTGGGAACAGTGAATGGTGGGCTGCAGCATTGGCATGATGGGCCAGGGGTCCCACAGGCGAGTGGAGCCCCAGCAACCCCCTCAGCCTTGCGTGCCTGTGTACTGGTGTTCTCCCTGGCCCTCCACTCCGTGTTCGAGGGGCTGGCGGTAGGGCTGCAGCGAGACCGGGCTCGGGCCATGGAGCTGTGCCTGGCTTTGCTGCTCCACAAGGGCATCCTGGCTGTCAGCCTGTCCCTGCGGCTGTTGCAGAGCCACCTTAGGGCACAGGTGGTGGCTGGCTGTGGGATCCTCTTCTCATGCATGACACCTCTAGGCATCGGGCTGGGTGCAGCTCTGGCAGAGTCGGCAGGACCTCTGCACCAGCTGGCCCAGTCTGTGCTAGAGGGCATGGCAGCTGGCACGTTTCTCTATATCACCTTTCTGGAAATCCTGCCCCAGGAGCTGGCCAGTTCTGAGCAAAGGATCCTCAAGGTCATTCTGCTCCTAGCAGGCTTTGCCCTGCTCACTGGCCTGCTCTTCATCCAAATCTAGGGGGCTTCAAGAGAGGGGCAGGGGAGATTGATGATCAGGTGCCCCTGTTCTCCCTTCCCTCCCCCAGTTGTGGGGAATAGGAAGGAATGGGGAAGGGAAATACTGAGGACCAAAAAGTTCTCTGGGAGCTAAAGATAGAGCCTTTGGGGCTATCTGACTAATGAGAGGGAAGTGGGCAGACAAGAGGCTGGCCCCAGTCCCAAGGAACAAGAGATGGTCAAGTCGCTAGAGACATGATCAGGGGACATTAGGATTGGGGAAGACACTTGACTGCTAGAATCAGAGGTTGGACACTATACATAAGGACAGGCTCACATGGGAGGCTGGAGGTGGGTACCCAGCTGCTGTGGAACGGGTATGGAGAGGTCATAAACCTAGAGTCAGTGTCCTGTTGGTCCTAGCCCATTTCAGCACCCTGCCACTTGGAGTGGACCCCTCCTACTTTTCTTAGCGCCTACCCTCCTACCTATCTCCCTCTTCCCATCTCCTAGGGGACTAGCGCCAAATGGTCTCTCCCTGCCAATTTTGGTATCTTCTCTGGCCTCTCCAGTCCTGCTTACTCCTCTATTTTTAAAGTGCCAAACAAATCCCCTTCCTCTTTCTCAAAGCACAGTAATGTGGCACTGAGCCCTACCCAGCACCTCAGTGAAGGGGGCCTGCTTGCTCTTTATTTTGGTCCCGGATCCTGGGGTGGGGCAGAAATATTTTCTGGGCTGGGGTAGGAGGAAGGTTGTTGCAGCCATCTACTGCTGCTGTACCCTAGGAATATGGGGACATGGACATGGTGTCCCATGCCCAGATGATAAACACTGAGCTGCCAAAACATTTTTTTAAATACACCCGAGGAGCCCAAGGGGGAAGGGCAATGCCTACCCCCAGCGTTATTTTTGGGGAGGGAGGGCTGTGCATAGGGACATATTCTTTAGAATCTATTTTATTAACTGACCTGTTTTGGGACCTGTTACCCAAATAAAAGATGTTTCTAGACATCTGTACAGTATCTGATTCGTTTGTTTTGGGAAAGGGGTGGGCATGTGGCCAGCCTGAGAGGGCCTGAGTCCCAGATGTTTACAGCTGTTTTAAGATTCTTGGTCTCACTGTTTTCACTCAGGACCCGATAGTCCCCTTCCCTGAAGATGACCTAATTTTTCCTCCTTTGTGTCTTGGTACTTCTTTCCCGGTCTCCACCCCTCCGCTTCCCTTCTCTTCCCTCCCCTCCCTCTTCCTTTCTTCTCTCTTTAATCCCTCCCTCCTTTCCTTTCGTAGTCTCAGGGCTAATTTAGAACTACTCTTCCCAGCTTGCACCTCTCAGGGAGTAGCCGAGAGGGTGGAGCGAAGTCCCCAGTTTCCGGTGTTAGCAGGGCTGCTGGGAAGTGGAGTCCGTTTCCTCCCAGTGCTGCGTGACTGGGGGTGTGAAGGAGTCTCGTAAACAAACTACAATTCCCGGCGGCCCCCGCGCGCAACAGGTCAGGGCTAGGCTGGGGCCGGGTTTGCGGTGCTCGCTGAGGCGGCGGTGGCTACGGCTGGAGGAGCCGGGCCGGGGCCGCGGCGGAGGCCGCGGCTGGTACTGGGAGGGTGGCAGGGAGGTACGGGGAAGGAAGATGGCGACGTCGGGGGCGAACGGGCCTGGTTCGGCCACGGCCTCGGCTTCCAATCCGCGCAAATTTAGTGAGAAGATCGCGCTGCAGAAGCAGCGTCAGGCCGAGGAGACGGCGGCCTTCGAGGAGGTGATGATGGACATCGGCTCCACCCGGGTGAGGGGCCGCGCCGGGGAGCCGGAGCAGAGCTGAGCAGTTACGGAGCGGAGACCGGAGAGGCGGGGCGGGGGCGGGCGCCGCAGCGAAGGAGGCGGAACAGAGCAGGGGACGCGGGCGCCGCCGTTTGGGAGGCGCAGGTTGAGGGCCGAGGGGCAGGAAGAAGGATTTTGCCGGGGGAGACCGAAACACCGGAGAGGTTTGGGGTGTAGAGGCGACTGGGGGCCGAGTACGTGAGGTGGGAGTGGGCGGAGAGGGGAGATGAAGTCCGGCGGAGGTAGGAGGTGAGTGGTCCTTGTGCATCCCTGACGGAGTCCCCTCGAGGACGCTACTGAAGCATGCCTGGTATTGGGGTATGGCCTGGGAGGAGGGCTGCTTGTCTGTAACCTGGCTCCCGTGAGTTTGTGATCTCCTCCAAACTGGTCCCTCTGCCTTCTGCACTTTGGTGCCCCCGGGAAAGGGCCCCTTAAGTGGTTTGAACGAGCGGTGCTGTGTATAGTGGGGCAGGAAGTCCCCTCCTGCGTCCCGTCCTTTTGCTTCCTTTTTCAAATACTTCTTGTGGTTTCCTGACGTGAATGAAGGTGAGGTCCATTGCTTGGTGTTTTGTCCTGGCCTCCTTGGAGGAGAGGTAGGGTTTTGAATCCTACAACTGGGTAACCGTCCGACCATAAGTTGTGTGGAACTCTATGGTTTGCTGAGCTTTCTAGGGAGTTGGCTGCTTTGTGGGTTAGTGTGTAGGGTGCCTTGGAGGGTCTTCTATGTGTAGGGAATATTCATTCCTAGGAGTTCTTGAAAGAACTTTCAGGCCTCTGCCAGGCTGCCTCTGAAGCCCCCCTGGCTTGGTTTCTTGCTTTCCAAGGCTGGATGTCAGAGGGACCAAGGGGTGGGAGTCCGCCTAGGTGGTATGCAGTCTTAATTTAGGGACACATTCTTCTAAAACAACAGTAGGTAAGGATATTGCAATGATTCCTCATGGCAGAGAGCTAGAAGGAATTTAAGGATTGATGGTGGAACATGACTACAACATCTCTAGCCTTTTTCTGCTGGTCTGACTGTGGTTGCATTTATGACTGTGACTCTGGTTGTATTTTTGTGTGTATCCCCTTTGACTCTATTACTTTTTTTTTTTTTCTCGTCCTTTCCCCTTTGAGTCTCTAGGGACTATGTGCCCTAGTTTGTGGGAGTCAGGAGTTAGGTGGGGAGGCAAATCTGGGAGGGTGTCTGTGCACGCATGTGCACACTTAAATACATGTGTGTGCATAACCCACTAACCACTGTGAGGATTATTATCTAACTGTAGACTGCTCCCCTTTAGGAGCTTTTTCATCATGTTGGGGACAGAGACAGGAAGATGGGAGGCTGATCTTGATAGCGTGAGGCCCTGCCCTCAGGACTGTGATTCTAGCAGAGGCATGGTGGGATCTTAGGGCTCGTATGTGCAAAGAAAGGCTGTGCGAAACTCAAAAGCTGGGGCTTCTCTTTACGGTGCCTCGATCTCTTAAAAGGCCCCTTCTACCCACCTTGCTCCTATTGGTTAATTTCTCAGCTACACAGAAAAGTCTAGTGGGCATACATGGCCAGGGGACCCAAAAGTCTAGAGCTAGGGACAAGAGATCTGGGACTCAGCCTGTTATCTGGCCAGGTGGGAGGGCTCATTTGAGACAGAGATGGCCATGGGAGGCTATACTGGGGTTGCCATATGTGAGACCTCAAGTGGTCTTGAAGTGGTCCAGAGGTCAGCACCGTGCTCACTAGGCTGACCTCCTGGAACAGAATGTCAGTTCTGATGTTGGCTTCTGTACAAGAGTGTGACCCTGGAAGCTCTTAGAACTTGCCTCTCCTCAGCTGCCCTCCTCCCCATGGCCTTGCCCTGGGCCTGTTTATTTGGCTGGTCGCAGGGGCTGAGCCTTGGAAATAGATGGTCACCTCTCACAGAGATAGGATGTCTGTACACAGGCTAAACCCATGCCAGGCTGTCTTACGCCTATGCCAGACATATCTCCCCAAAGTGAGGATGAGACCAGGAAGATGGCCCTGGCCCATGCTGGAGTGGGCTGCTGCTCTCTCTCCACCCTCCTTCTCCAGGCTTCCCTGCCAATTCAAGAGCCTTAGGATTCAGTGGAAGAATGTCCGTTGGTTTTGGTGCTGTTTTTCCAGCTAGGAGAGCTGCCATTCCTTGGATGTTCTAGTTTGGGAGGTGCAGGCTTTGTGTAGCCTTCCTGAGGCTGGGCAAGTGGCAGAGCCCAGAAGCCTGTGCTCTCCAGAGTGGGAAGGAAAGAGGCTGGCAGTAATGGCTCTGTGACATCCACCTGTGGCCTTCCTCTTAATCTCTCAATTAGTCCTGGACACATCTGGAAAGAAAGCAGAGGTTCCTAATAGGCACTCCTCCTTGTGAGTAGCCCGGGGGCTCCTGGCAGCCCCTCAGGAACTCTGCTTAGAGTGATGCCAAATGAGACAGGCCCTCAGCAGAGTATCTGTCTCTGCCTGGCAGGATGATGTCAAGCAGTAGTGATATCATTGATGAGGGCAGTCTGCAGATGGGCTCTGGTGGGTTATTTGCACCAAATCTCAGTGGACCTTTCAAACCCCAACACTGGCCTTTTTTCTGGCAGATAATTTATTTTTTTTTTTTTTACTTTTTTTTTTTGGAGACAGGATCTCAGTCTGTCACCCAGGCGGCTAGAGTGGAGTGACATAAACATGTCTCACTGCAGCCTCTACTTCCTGGGCTGAAGTGATCCTTTTTTTTTTTTTTTTTTTTTTTTGAGACAGAGTCTCTCTCTGTTGCCCAGGCTGGAGTGCAGTGGCACAGTCTCGGCTTACTGCAACCTCCACCTCCCAGGTTCACGCCATTCTCCTGCCTCAGCCTCCCGAGTAGCTGGGACTACAGGCGCCCGCCACCACGCCCGGCTAATTTTTTGTATTTTTAGTAGAGACAGGGTTTCACGGTGTTAGCCAGCATGGTCTCGATCTCCTGACCTCGTGATCCACCTGCGTCGGCCTCCCAAAGTGCTGGGATTACAGGTGTGAGCTACTGTGCCTGGCCTAGATTTTTTTTTTTTTTTTTTTGAGACGGAGTCTCGCTCTGTCGCCCAGGCTGGAGTGCAGTGGCACGATCTTGGCTTACTGCAAGCTCCGCCTCCCACGTTCACGCCATTCTCCTGCCTCACCCTCCCCAGTAGCTGGGACTACAGGCGCCCGCCACCACGCCCAGCTAATTTTTTGTATTTTTAGTAGAGATGGGGTTTCACCATGTTGGCCAGGATGGTGTCGATCTCCTGACCTTGTGATCCGCCTGCCTCGGCCTCCCAAAGTGCTGGGATTACAGGTGTGAGCTACTGTGCCTGGCCTAGATATTTTAAAAGCAGTGGCGGCAGCAGCATATCCTGGTGACAGAGATGGCAAGGATGGCTGAAGGAAATAGTGCTCAGGACCCTCCTGACATTCCCACTTGTTCCCCATGTCTCAGTTACAGGCCCAAAAACTGCGACTGGCATACACAAGGAGCTCTCATTATGGTGGGTCTCTGCCCAATGTTAACCAGATTGGCTCTGGCCTGGCCGAGTTCCAGGTGAGTAGACCCCAGCCAGGGAGGAGTGGAGTTTCTTAGGCTGCTTCCTCTACTGACTTCTGTCCTTTTTGGCAGAGCCCCCTCCACTCACCTTTGGATTCATCTCGGAGCACTCGGCACCATGGGCTGGTGGAACGGGTGCAGCGAGATCCTCGAAGAATGGTGTCCCCACTTCGCCGATACCCCCGCCACATATCCTTCACAGGGGACTTGGGAGTGTCTGAAAGGTAGTGGGATGGGGTTCCTCAGGGACTCATAGGAAGCACTTGAAGTGTTGTGCAGTCCCATCCTTCTCTTGGAGCTCTTCTTTACCCAGCTTCCCTGAAAAGCGACCATAGCCCCTGCGTCAGCACCTGCTCCTGTAACAAGGAGTTTTGCTCCTGAGGCTGTGCCCCCTGTCTCTGGCTGGCTCTGGCTGTCTTCACATCAGCTTGCTGCCAGAGGCAAGCCTTCCTTGTCTCCTGCTAAAGGAGATTGGGTCTCTTCTCACATTTCTAAGTTTTCAGTCTCAAAGACCTGCATAACTGTCTCCTCCAAGCCCTGCCTGAACATTCTCCTGGATTTTTTCAGCCCCTTTAGACCTGATTCCCTTTTTCTCTTCCATTCTTTGATCCTATTGTTGTCCCTTATAGAAGAGGAGAAAGGTATGAGTTTCTTGAAACAACTTATCTGCTGCCTTCATTGTTCTTTCCTCATTTGGCCTCTCTCATCTGTCCTCTCTACTTTTTTCCTTAACTGGTGCTGTTCACATTGACAGCTCTCCCTATAGTCCTGCCTACTTATCTCCTCCCCCAGAGTCTAGCTGGCGAAGGTAAGTGTCCAGGGCGGGCAGAAGCTCCTACCTACTCTCTGACGTGTTTCTGGAAGGAGTTGCCCCTTCTGGGTTAGGGCTGGGATTACTGGGCTAAGGTTTCAACAGTACCTCTTCCTATAACGCCAGGGCTGAGAGAGGTGGAGGCAGTTGGAGTAGGTGGGTCAGAGTCCAGCCTTGGCCATGTTGACACTAGTGGTCAAGCCTCCCAGTCCAGCCAGAGCAGAACCAATGGGAACCATAGCCAGGTGGGGGTGTGTGTGTAAGGGGGAGGGGAGAATGGCAGAGGGGCAGGTGAAAATGGCAACTTTCTGTCAAGGGTGGGTGCAAGATGTAGTGTTCTGGCACTTTTAGATTTCTTAAACTCTCCCCTTGTCCATCTCACTTTCAATGCTCATACCCAGGAATGCTGCTGGGCTCCAAGATTCCCATTCAGCTGGTCCTGGCAGAGAGAAGTTTCCAGCTCTCTTAGATTGACTGGGGGAGGGGTCAATCATAGGCAGGAAAAGAACCAGAAAGAAAAGGGGATGATCTGGGTGCTCAGCCATCTTTACTTCCACATTAGCTGCCCCACATTTTCCAACCCCTATGCCCACCTTCTTGTCCACTGCCAGCCTTCCTCCTCATGACTTTGTTTTTCTACCCCAGGACGATGGCCTGGGGCAATTTCCCTGCAGAGAAGGGGCAGTTGTTTCGACTACCATCTGCACTTAACAGGTGATGGCCTTTGCCTTCTTTAGGCCAGATCTCTTATCTGTAGTTTCTGGGGCCCTGCTCCCTCACCCCCACCCTGTTCCAGACCAGCTAGTGTTTTCCCTTGCTGGGCAGGGCTTAGGGACCAGGAAGACTGTCACTGGTGTCAGCTCATTCCTGCTCCCCCCATAGGACAAGCTCTGACTCTGCCCTTCATACAAGTGTGATGAACCCCAGTCCCCAGGATACCTACCCAGGCCCCACACCTCCCAGCATCCTGCCCAGCCGACGTGGGGGTAAGTGGCCCTGTCCCAGGGTTGGGAGTAACCATGGAACTATTTATTTATTAATTTATTTATTTATTATTTCTTTCTTTTTTGAGACGGAGTCTCACTCTGTCGCCCAGGCTGTAGTGCAGTGGCATGATCTCGGCTCACTGCAACCTCCGCCCTCCGAGTTCAAGCGATTCTCCTGCCTCAGCCTCCTGAGTAGCTGGGATTACAGGCATCTGCCACTGTGCCTGGCTAATTTTTTGTGTTTTTAGTAGAGATGGGGTTTCACCATCTTGGCCAGGCTGGTCTTGAACTCCTGACCTCGTGATCCACCTGCCTTGGCCTCCCAAAGTGCTGGGATTACAGGCGTGAGCCACCATGCCCGGCCTCCATGGAGCTATTTAAAGCAGGTAGGCAAGTGAGCACTGCAGCCAATGCCACTGTATCCCTTGCAGGTATTCTGGATGGTGAAATGGACCCCAAAGGTATGTGTTCCTCACTGCTGTGGGTACTGAATGCCAAATAATTTCTGGGCTGGTGTTGGGATTGTGTGCAAGTTCAGGGAGCAGGACTCCTTCCCACCTGCTTCTGCTTCCTGTCCTGCCTTACTGGCTCTTTCTCCAACTCTCCCATCACCAGTCTTTCTCTTTCAAGTACCTGCTATTGAGGAGAACTTGCTAGATGACAAGCATTTGCTGAAGCCATGGGATGCTAAGAAGGTAGGAGGAGGCCACCAGGTGTCACCCACTAGTCTCTCTGCTATCCCCTTGCCATGGGGCAGGCCTTCCAGGGTTCTCCACTGAGCACTGTCCTCATTTTCCATATTCTCCCTTCTCTCCTCAGCTATCCTCATCCTCTTCCCGACCTCGGTCCTGTGAAGTCCCTGGAATTAAGTAAGTACTCCCTGAGGTTGGCTGAGAGGTGGGGGAAGGAAGTACAGGGAGATGTAGGAGACTGATCTCTGCTCTTCCCTGACCACTGCACGCCCCCTCCTATTTACATCTTTCTTTTTCTCTCCTTCCCCTAGCATCTTTCCATCTCCTGACCAGCCTGCCAATGTGCCTGTCCTCCCACCTGCCATGAACACGGGGGGCTCCCTACCTGACCTCACCAACCTGCACTTTCCCCCACCACTGCCCACCCCCCTGGACCCTGAAGAGACAGCCTACCCTAGCCTGAGTGGGGGCAACAGTACCTCCAATTTGACCCACACCATGACTCACCTGGGCATCAGCAGGGGCATGGGCCTGGGCCCAGGCTATGATGCACCAGGTGAGTGACTGTCCTGGCCATGTGCCCACTGGGTGCTGCCTGACTGGAGGGGTGAAGGGGAGGTAGGTTTGAGCACCTGAGATCCTGCTGTGATCACCCACACCGCCTGTCACCTCTGCACCCCAGGATTCCCTCACGGCAGTTCTCAGCCAGTGATAACTGGTAGGTGTGGTGTTTCCTAGAAAGAAGAGGAAGGGCAGTCCCCAGATGGGCAGTGCTGTCAGGGATAGAGTAGGGAGGACGTTGTGTTGCCGCTTTCATAGTCTGGTCACTGCCACCCATTCTGGGTGGAAAGGGGCTCAGTTCCCATCAGTAATGTTGGCATCTCTGGTTTTTTGTCTGTGCCTGCAGGACTTCATTCACCTCTCAGCCACCCATCCCTGCAGTCCTCCCTAAGCAATCCCAACCTCCAGGCTTCCCTGAGCAGTCCTCAGCCCCAGCTTCAGGGCTCCCACAGCCACCCTTCTCTGCCTGCCTCCTCCTTGGCCCGCCATGCACTGCCCACCACCTCCCTGGGCCACCCCTCACTCAGTGCTCCGGCTCTCTCCTCCTCCTCTTCCTCCTCCTCCACTTCATCTCGTGTTTTGGGCGCCCCCTCTTACCCTGCTTCTACCCCTGGGGCCTCCCCCCACCACCACCGTGTGCCCCTCAGCCCCCTGAGTTTGCTCGCGGGCCCAGCCGACGCCAGAAGGTCCCAACAGCAGCTGCCCAAACAGTTTTCGCCAACAATGTCACCCACCTTGTCTTCCATCACTCAGGTATGCGTGGCTGCCTTCCCTGCATGTCTGTCTCCCTTCCCTTTTCTCCTGCCATGTTGTTTCCCTCCCACCCTCCTTTCCTGAAATACCTACTCTATACTCATCCCCTTCCATTCCTCTGTCCTCCACCTGCCCCATCTTTTATCCGTCTTGTCTCCTCTTGCTTCACAGTGCAAACCCAAACGCTGTGGTTAAGCTTTTTTAGCTTCAAACCCTGGCTCCACCTCTTAGTAGCAGTCACCTTGGACAAGTTATTTAATTTCTATAAGCCTCAGTATTTTCATTTCTAAAACAAGGATGGTTCATAAGGATCAAATGAAGTAACATACATAAAATACTTAGCACCACACATAGCCCAGGTATATGCTTGACAAATAGTAGCTTACCCTTTCCTTTTATTTGCCTCCTCTGTTCCTGTCTGTTTTATATCTGTCTTTTATCTCATGCCTCTATCTTGTCTCATCTCCTCCCCTGTATCCCCTCCTAATTTCATAGAATTCGTAGAATCAGTGAATTTCCTACTGTGGAGCCCAATCCCTTCACTTAATAGATGAGGAAAGTGGGACCTAGAGGGAAAGTGACTTTTCCAAGTTTACCCAGCAAGTTAGGAAGAGTTGAGACTAGAACTCGAAACTCTTAGTTTAGGGCTTTTTCCACAGAGATGAAATTCTTAGCCCTTGTCTCCCTTCCTGTCCTTTTCTTCTTGTTCGCTATCTCTACTCCTCTTTTCTTTCATCCAAATGCTCTTTTCCCTCTCCTCTGCCCAACTTTTCCTCCTCCATTGCTATCCCTGGAATGTGTGTTCTGTGTTCCATCTTTACTCAGGTCCCCTCTTTTGTAGGAAAGACTGAGGCCAGATTAGCAACAGCTCTGTTCCCAGAGTGTGGAGTGAGCTTGACTTCCCTTCCTTTCTTTCTCCTTTTCTTTCCTTCTTTTCCCACCCCCTCTGGCCTCTTCAAGGCTGTAGAACAGCAGTTCTCAACATTAGTTCCTTATTTACTAACAATAAATAGTTCAAGTATCAAGGTTTAAGAATGGTTTACTTCTAAGGCTAGGCACAGTGGCTTATGCCTGTAATCCCAGCACTTTGGGAGGCCAAGGCGGGAGTTCAAAACTAGCCTGGTCAATATGGTGAGACCCAGTCTTTACAACAAATAAAAAATTACCCAGGTGCAGTCGCGCACGCTTGTAGTCCTGGCTACTGGGGAGGCTGAGATGGGAGGATCACTTGAACCAGGAAGGTTGATGCTACAGTTCCAACTATGATTGCACCACTGTACTCCAGCCTGGGCAACAGAGTGAGGCCCTGTCTCAAAAAAAGAGAATAGTTTACTTCTGGAGTAGATTTAAAATTACCCCTGTGTTAGCCTCACTATATCACTTTCGTTCTGATAGGCACTTTTTTTTTTTTTTTTTTTGGAGACGGAGGCTCGCTCTGTTGCCCAGGCTGAAGTGCAGTGGTGTGATCTTGGCTCACTGCAACCTCCCACTTCCTGGGTTCAAGCAATTCTCCTGTCTCAGCCACCCGAATAGCTGGGACTACAGATGCCTGCTACCATGCCCAGCTAATTTTTTTATTTTTAGTAGAGACGGGGTTTCACCATGTTGGCCAGGCTGGTCTCGAACTCCTGACCTCAGGTGATCCACCCGCCTTGGGCCTCCCAAAGTGCTGGGATTACAGGCATGAGCCACCACACCCTGCCAACTAATACACATCCCTGGGGTTGAGTAACTGCACTCAACCCCAGGGATGCCCGTGAGAATGTGGAATGTTGTCATGTTTGTTTTGGGAATGGTTGTAGCTAAAGAAGGTGGGAAGCTCTGACTGAGAGTTCTTGGGGTATACACTGAGCGGTAAGCTTCCCTCTTTTTACTTCTTTTCAGGGCGTCCCCCTGGATACCAGTAAACTGTCCACTGACCAGCGGTTACCCCCATACCCATACAGCTCCCCAAGTCTGGTTCTGCCTACCCAGCCCCACACCCCAAAGTCTCTACAGCAGCCAGGGCTGCCCTCTCAGTCTTGTTCAGTGCAGTCCTCAGGTGGGCAGCCCCCAGGCAGGCAGTCTCATTATGGGACACCGTACCCACCTGGGCCCAGTGGGCATGGACAACAGTCTTACCACCGGCCAATGAGTGACTTCAACCTGGGGAATGTGAGTACTCAGGCTCCTTGCTCAAAAGCAGGGGAGTGGGTGAGGGTGGGTCAATGGGGCCTGAATGGCATGGCTGGTGCACTGTGAATGGGGAGATCTAGGTGGGGTGGGTGGTGGGGAGATCTCCTCTCCCCGGAGGTAACATAGCACTGCCAGCTTGGGGCTCCTCTCTTCCTGCGTTTGACCCTACTCCTGCCCCTCTATTTCTGCTCAGCTTGCTCTTTGATGACTTCTGCCTTGACCCGTTCTCTTCCTGGCATGCACATGCTCTGGCCCAGCAGGTACGGTGCCCATACTTACTTCGGGCCCCGTGCTCGCTTCTGTCGCTCTGCTTGCTGCCACCTCCCTCTGTCATTGCCTCTGTTCCTGGGGTGGATGAAGGTTGCTGGGCAAAGGCAATATGTTAGCAGGGCTAGGCAGGACACCAGTTCTAAATCCTACTTCCTCAAGATTTGTCTGTATGTCTGTAGCTGGAGCAGTTCAGCATGGAGAGCCCATCAGCCAGCCTGGTGCTGGATCCCCCTGGCTTTTCTGAAGGGCCTGGATTTTTAGGGGGTGAGGGGCCAATGGGTGGCCCCCAGGATCCCCACACCTTCAACCACCAGAACTTGACCCACTGTTCCCGCCATGGCTCAGGGCCTAACATCATCCTCACAGGTGAATGGGGGTGGGTGGTGATGGGAAATGGAAGGAGGAAGTGACACATTCGCTAATGAGTAGGAGATTGAGGGCTCTTGGAAAAGTTTACAGGACATGGGGTCCTCACCTGTCTCTTCTACCCACAGGGGACTCCTCTCCAGGTTTCTCTAAGGAGATTGCAGCAGCCCTGGCCGGAGTGCCTGGCTTTGAGGTGTCAGCAGCTGGATTGGAGCTAGGGCTTGGGCTAGAAGATGAGCTGCGCATGGAGCCACTGGGCCTGGAAGGGCTAAACATGCTGAGTGACCCCTGTGCCCTGCTGCCTGATCCTGCTGTGGAGGATTCATTCCGCAGTGACCGGCTCCAATGAGGGGACCTCATCACCATCCCTCTTCTTGGCCCCATCCCCCACCACCGTTCCTTTCCTCCCTTCCCCCGGCAGGTAGAGACTCTACTCTCTGTCCCCAGATCCTCTTTCTAGCATGAATGAAGGATGCCAAGAATGAGAAAAAGCAAGGGGTTTGTCCAGGTGGCCCCTGAATTCTGCGCAAGGGATGGGCCTGGGGGAACTCAAGGGAGGGCCTAAAGCACTTGTAACTTTGAACCGTCTGTCTGGAGGTCAGAGCCTGTTGGAAAGCAGGGGTAGAGGGGAGCCCTGGAAGCAGGGCTTTTCCGGATGCCTAGGGGTGGGCAGTGCCAGCCCCTCCTCACCACTCTTCCCCTTGCAGTGGAGGAGAGAGCCAGAGTGGATACTATTTTTTATTAAATATATTATTATATGTTAATAAAAAAATCATATCAAACCCTTGGTGTGGTTAGTTATTTGGGGCATGGCTGGGGATCTAGGGAGTTATAGGGCCATGGGTCTTTTTATCTATTAGGCTTTTTGCATCTTAGCACCACTGTGCTTTGTGGAAGGGCCCCACAGCCTCGGAATTTGTACCCAGCTGGATGTAGGCTTCCACGGCAGCAGGAAATCACTTCATGTGCCCTCCTGTCTGTCCAGGGCCCTGCTGCAGCATCAGATGGGGGCTTTGACTGATCAGACAAGTTATTCCTCTTCCTCAACCCTAGGTCTGGCAGTGAGTCGGGGTAAGGAGGTGATTGCTGGCTGAGCCCACAGGTCTGAAGTGCTCCTAGGTCTCAGGGAAGCCTCAGGGAAGTGAGGTCTTCATCCTCACTCCCTCACTATGCATGAATTCACTTCACCCTCTCCACTCTTCACCACTCATTCATTTTAGTTTTAATTAAACAGATCCTTCAGTGCCATGCATGTTCTGAAGGTTTTCTCTTTCTGGATTGGGTTGCTAGCCCTTGGACCAGCCGTGTGGGCCTCCGCACCCCTCACTCCCCCAACCCGCATAGTGAGAAAAGTAGAGCCCCGCAGTTACCTTACCCCCACCTCCACTGCTCTATTCCACACCCTGCAGTCCTGGCCTCTCTTCCTCTTTCCAAAGCTCTTGTCATTTTCAAAAAAGAGAACTGAGAGCTTCTGGTTCTGGTCCAAAGGGAATGCCCTGTGCCCTAAACCTGGAAGTAGGGGGAGCCACCTGGGTCCCCGTAGACTAGACCTTCGGGGCTTCACCTGCGCCCACATCATGCTTGCCACATCTGACTGCAGGACCCAGGCGGGAAGGGAGCGCGCCGCGGACCTCTGGGTCGCCTGGGGTCAGTGTCCTGAGGCACGGGCTGGATGGTGGGAAGCTACCTGGGTGTAGGGGGCCCTCCCAGCCGCCAGGGGTCGGGCTGCAGGCGGCTGGGCTCTGGGCAGACGCTTGCCAGGGTCACGGCCGCCGGCCGAGGAGGGGTGGGGGTGGCGGCGCCCGCGGCCCGGAGCGGGGGTTGGGGGAGTAGAGAAAGCGGGGCGCGCGGAGGAACACTGGGTCCCCGGCGCCGCGGGAGCTGGGAGGACCGAGCCGGCCGAGCGAGCAGCGCGGCAGCACAGTCCCCGCGTGGCGCAGCGCGGCGGGGACGCGGGGACCGCCCGGATCTCCTTCCACTGCGCCCCGCGCTCCGCTGTCCTCGGCCGCCTCTTCTTCCTTCACTCACTGCCCGGGCGGGAGCGGCGCCCAAGTCGGGTGCGCCATGTCTGGGGCCGGGTAGCCCCGCCGCCCGCCGGCCCGCCAGCTCGCCCTCCGAGCCACCCGCCAGCGGGCCGGCCGGCCGGGAAGCGCGGGACAGGCAGGTAGGGGCTGGACCGGGCTGGGCGGCAGGCGGGGACGGGCAGGAGGGAGCGCGGGCGGCAGGCGGGGTGGGGGATGGCCCCCAGCTGCTGTCCCTCACTGCACATCTGGTTCCGGTTCCTCTCTCCTGGGGAAGTGAAAGTGGAGGGGAGGGCACCTCCCGCAATTAGCTCGCCGTGCCCGGCCTCCTGCACCCCCTTCTGCTCCCGTGGGTGCCGGAGTCGGAGCCGCCCTCCCTCCCGCCTGGGTCACGCGGCGGGCGGCGCTGCTGCCGTCACGTCCTCGGCCGCCGGCGCGCCTGCTTCTCTGCCCTCCTGCTCCTTCCTCAGCCTCCTCCCCCTCGGCGCGCCCTCTGCCCCAACCCGAACTTCCCGTCACCCGGCACGCGGGCGTGGGGACCCGGAGTGGGCCCTGTGCCCATTGTCTTCCCTAGGGAGAAAGGGCTGCTTTCTGCAGGACTCTTCCCTGGCTTGGTGAGGGGAGGCCCCGGTGCGCAGGTCCTGCGGATGGGTGCCACCCACTTGCCCCTCAGAAGGTCCCACCTAATGGCCTCTGCCTGCTGCCTTGGGCATAGGGCTCCCATTCGCCCTCAGTGGATGAGGGACAGGTCTGTGCCCCAGAATTAAATCAAGAGGATGACGCTGACTCCTGGCTTTACCTCCCAGAAGTGGAGTCTAAATTTAGCTGGGGTTGGTGTGTGTATGTGTGTGCGTGTGTGTGTGTGTGTGTGTGTGTGTCCAGAGGCCAGGTGATGAAGAAAGCCAGCCTGGCTCTATGAGATTCCTTATTCCCTGTTCTCTGGGGAACAGCAGGAGGTTAGCAGGACTGCACATCCTGGAACCATTCTGAGCCTCCTCTGCCTTGCTCAGGATCCTATAGTCTGAGGTTCCAACTTGGCGTAATGCTGTGCTGGCACCTTCAGTGGTAACCCCACCACCACCACCGCCACCACCACCGCCACCACACACACCCATAGGCTGACTTCCTCTGAGTTGCAGCTTCCCCTCCACTGTTTCAGGAAGTAACCTCCCTTCCCCTCTGAAGCACCCCCCACGCTTCCGGGCCCCTGCTGCGAGCTACCCACCAGGCTTTTTCCCAGCTTCTGCACCCTGGGGCGCCTCAGGACCCTTGGGGCTCCTACTCCCCGGGGTTGGGCCATGGAGGCAGGTGAGAACTAGGCTGTTGTGGGCCTGTTTCTGTCTCTGGGCTCCATGGTGGAGGGTGTGGGATGGCCGGGACTTGTCTCCCACAACTGCTTTGGATCTAACGAGCTACCTAAGGATACTGGAGGTGTGAGAACACTGGATTTTGGGCCAGATTGGTGGAGTTAAGCTAGGAGAAAGGACACCTGGGTTCGTTGAAAAGACTCTTAAAGCTTGGGTTTTGTGGGCTTTCTCAGAAACCCCTGGGGTCCCCTTAAAAACCTAGGAGTGGGCTCTTTAAGAACAATGGCAGGATCACAAGGTTCTTATGGTGTCATAACTAGAGTAGGAAGGTCAGAAACCCTTAAAAAGACTGTAAGGTTGGTATGATGTCATGGCCAGCATGAATGATGTCATGGAAGGCTATTACAAAAAAGATTGTGATCTCTGTGATGTTATAACTGGTGAGCCTTTAAAAGGGACACATGGACAATGTGAATGTCATAGCTCAGGTTAGCTGTGTGTGGTGGAGTTTAGGTTCTTTGAGGGGAGTGCCAGGACCATTAAGTGGGAGGGATCTGGTCTCTTTAAGAAGCTGTGGTGGGCAGTGATGTCACAGGGGGAAGAGTTCAGGATTGGCCGACCCCTTATCCTGCCTTTCTTTGGAAGGACTAGGAAGAGGAGGGGAGCAAGAGTGTACCCTGGTTGCCATGGCATCCCCAGCCTTCCTTGCTTCATCTCTCTCTCACTTGACCATTCCAGATGCAGTGAGTGAGGGGGGGGCCATGGCGGAGGAGCGGCCCCCCCGGCTGGTGGATTACTTCGTGGTAGCTGGGCTTGCAGGGAACGGAGCACCCATCCCTGAGGAAACGTGGGTTCCTGAACCCAGTGGGCCCCTGCGCCCTCCCCGGCCAGCTGAGCCCATCACAGATGTGGCAGTCATCGCTAGGGCACTGGGCGAGGAAGTGCCCCAGGGCTACACATGCATCCAGGCTTCTGCTGGGGGCCACCCCTTGGAACTCAGTGCTGGGCTTCTGGGTGGAACTCAACCCGTCATCTGCTACCGCAGGGGCCGTGACAAGCCCCCCCTCGTTGAGCTGGGGTGTGTGCCCCTACCCATGCTGGCACCAGGGGAGGCTGGGAGGGACTCCAGTGAGACAGGGAGAGGTAGGACTATGGAACAAGGGAAGGGCAATGGGGATGGGAGCCTGGTGGGCCAGGGGCCAGGAAGGAAGGACTGAAGTTGTATGTACTTAGTCCTTACAGATGCGATTTCATGTGCTAGTGCCGCTCCTTGCTAGCTCTGAGAGCTTAGGCAGGTTTTTGAGCTCCTCTGGGCCTGTTTTCCTCATCTGTCAAATGGAGAAAATAATTCATCCTCATAGGATGGTTGAGATTAAATGAGATAACCCATGTGACAGACTTAACAGAGTCAGTCAGTGGTAGCTTGTATTACAATTTTTTTTTTTTTTTTTTTAGACAGTCTCTCTCTGTCACTCAGGCTGGAGTGCAGTGGTGTGATCTTGGCTCACTGCAACCTTCGCCTCCTGGGTTCAGGCAATTCTCCTGCCTCAGCTTCCTGAGTAGCTGAGACTATAGGCATGTGCCACCACGTCCAGCTAATTTTTGAATTTTTAGTAGAGATGGCGTTTGACCATGTTGGCCAGGCTGGTCCTGAACCCCTGACCTCAGGTGATCCACCTGCCTTGGCCTCCCAAAGTGCTGGGATTATAGGCATGAGCCACCGTGCCCAGCTGACTCTTAGTGTTTATTAATGAGTATGAGAGCCATAGAAGGCATGCAGGATTGTTGCTGACCACAAAATAAGGCCAAAGGCCAAAGAAAGGGCACAGGATTCTGGAGGGCAGAGTTCAGCAAGAAGAGGTGGGCCCTAGTGTTAGAGTTTGACAAGGCTGTGGGTACAAGGCAAGCTCAGGGGATTAGATAGGCAGATCTGGCAGGATTGGGTCTTTGTCCTCTACCCTGACCTCTCAACATCTATCTTTGCTCTCTGTGCTAAGGGTGTTGTATGAGGGGAAGGAACGTCCCAAGCCTGGCTTCCAAGTGCTTGACACGACACCCTACAGCCACTCAGCAAACCTGGCCCCTCCAGGCCCCGGGCACCCCCGCACCTACCTCACTTACCGGCGGGCAGCAGAGGGGGCAGGGCTGCATGCCCTGGGCATCACTGACCTCTGCCTGGTGCTGCCCAGTAAGGGCGAGGGCACTCCTCATACTTACTGCCGGCTGCCCCGCAACCTCAACCCTGGCATGGTGAGTGGGGCCAAGAGCTGACACCTGGTCCTCTTGGTATAAGAGTGGGTGTGGACACTGGGAACAAAGGGCATCCCAGGACCAAGGCTCTGACCACAGGGGTGAGTCCAGAGGGGTAACTCTGGTCTTGGGGCACTGGGATTAATGGGAGCTTTAAAGACAAAAGAACATTTAGGGGTGGTAGAGAGAAAGTGGACCCCAGAAACCTTTGTTAGCTATGTATCTGCTTGTCTCTTGCCATTTCTGGGGTAGTGGGGCCCAGCAGTGTACCTGTGCTATAAGGTGGGCCTGGCGAAGGCCAACACGCTGGTGTACGAGGCAGGTGAGTGGCCCCTTTATCCCTCCAATCCTGTGACCCTACATCCCTTTGCCCTGGTGCCTCTTGGCAGGCACCTTAAGTGTCCCTGGAGTTTACTTTCTCTTTGCTACTCGGGCCTTCTCTGGGATCCCTTGGTTCCTTTCCCTTGGAGTCTGATGGACCCTGCTCCTTTTGGGTACCCCCAACTATGCTGGGGGTGCAGAGCTGCTGGGCCGCTACCCGGAGGAGGACAATGAGGCGTTCCCGCTGCCCGAGTCAGTGCCCGTCTTCTGCCTGCCCATGGGGGCCACTATCGAGTGCTGGCCTGCCCAGACCAAGTACCCCGTGCCCGTCTTCTCCACCTTTGTGCTCACGGGTGCAGCTGGTGATAAGGTGGGTGTGTGGAGTGTGGCAAGGGGTCCAGGCTATGCAGGGCCTGCCTGACTACCCTTCTGCCCCCTGCCAGGTGTATGGTGCCGCCCTGCAGTTCTACGAGGCGTTCCCAAGGGCCAGGCTATCAGAGCGACAGGCACGGGCACTGGGCCTGCTGAGCGCTGTGGAGCGGGGTCGGGCACTGGGGGGCAGAGCTGTGCGCAGCCGGCGTGCCATCGCTGTGCTGTCCCGCTGGCCTGCCTTCCCTGCCTTCCGCGCCTTCCTCACCTTCCTTTACCGCTACTCCGTCTCAGGCCCCCACCGCCTGCCCTTGGAAGCGTGAGCATGGCTCCTCTGCCATTGGGAAGGGGTTAGGAAGGGATAAGGGGGCCAGGAGAGATGGGAGAGATTCAGATGTGGGTTGGGGGAGGGCTGGGCACAGGGTAAGGGACAGGGCTGCAGTGTGTGGTTATACAGTTTATCCACTGTAAAAACGCCACGGGCTGAGGAGGGGAGCAGGGCCTGAAATCCAGTCTAAACTTGCTAGTTAGGTCCTGGCAAAGGGCTGTGTATGCACAGGGAGGATTTCTTTTCTGATCTGCACAAATTATATGCATAATGGAGGCTCTGTTGGCTGATAACAGGTCTCAAAGTGGGGTTCAGGAAGGAATAAGGTTCTTGAGAACAAGTGAAAGAGCTGAGAAAATGTGGAGGGAGGACAGGGATGGATGGGGGAGTATGCTCTGACCTGTTTCTCTGTCCCCCAGGCATATCTCCCACTTCATTCACAACGTTCCCTTCCCTTCCCCACAGAGACCCCGCATCCTAGTGCAGGTGAGAGCTGAGGCTAGGGCCGGGCTGATGGAAGGAGGGGAGTTGGCATCATTACCCTGAGCCGTGGCTCTTCTTCCCTCCCAGATGTCTCCCTATGACAACTTGCTCCTCTGTCAGCCTGTATCCTCACCCCTGCCCCTCAGGTATGTGCTCAGATTGTGGGGAGGGGAGCTTTAATGACCAAGGACATGGTAGGTGCTGGGCAGGTGGGTGCAGCTGTTGAGGTTTATGCAGGCTCGGTCCAGGTGGTGGCTGTGCCTGGCACCTGGGGAAGGGTCCCCAGGGTATCCTGGTGACCCTTTCCCCACCTCGGCATTGCCTGCAGTGGTGCCAGCTTCCTGCAGCTGCTGCAGAGCCTGGGCCCTGAGCTGGCTATCACACTGCTGCTGGCTGTGCTCACAGAGCACAAGCTGCTAGTCCACTCGCTGCGGCCAGACCTGCTCACCAGCGTCTGCGAGGCCCTTGTCTCGGTGAGTGCCGCCCTGCCTGGCCCATGTTCCCCAGAACCATGGTTCTTTCTGGTGCCCCTATCCCTGCCTGGACTCTTCCCTTTTCCTTCCTTGTGGAGGATCCTCAGCCCCTTTCCCTGGGCACAGCCTGCAGGAACACATAGCTTCCATCAGGAGCTCTTCTCTAGAGCCTACTTCCAACAGCCTCTCTCAACAGGCACCAACTCCCCAAGGCCAATGCCCTCTCTTTCTCTCTCCTGTGCCTCCCACTGCTGCCTCAACCCCCTGTTCACTGGTTCTCACTGCCTGGTGCTTCAGATGATCTTCCCACTGCACTGGCAGTGCCCCTACATTCCTCTGTGCCCGCTGGTGCTGGCAGATGTGCTGAGTGCCCCAGTGCCCTTCATTGTGGGTATCCACTCCAGCTACTTTGATCTGCATGACCCGCCTGCTGATGTCATCTGTGTAGACCTTGATACCAACACGCTCTTCCAGTAAGAGGCTGGGTCTCATTTGGGGGCTGTAGGGTGGTGGGCAGGAATGGGCTAGTGTGTGGAGTGCTACGGGCTCAAAAAGAGCTTCAGGCACAAAGTGACGGAGGCTGGCAAGGAGCCCCGTCACCCTATCCCAGAGCCTCGCCACTCCTTCCCCTTATGCTTTTCTTACAGGACTGAGGAAAAGAAGCTCCTCTCCCCTCGGACCCTGCCCCGCAGACCCTACAAGGTTCTGCTGGCCACACTGACAAACCTGTACCAGCAGCTGGACCAGAGTGAGAAGCCTGGGTGGGGAGGGAGGCTGGGAACTGTCATTGGCCTCAAACCTCCAGTTTGCAGAGGTCTGTGGGGAGCTAGACATTTCTTGAGGAGGTGAGTGAAGTTAGGATTGCATTTGGTGGAACTGAGGGAGATTCCAATTCCAACTGAAGCTAGAAGGAAGGGCAGACAGTATTCCTGAACATGTGGGAAATATCAAGCTTGAACCTGTTAGTTGAAGGTAATACTTTAGTTGCTACTGGTGCAAGGTCTGCCAGAGGCTGGAGGTGGAGATGGAGGCATGAGAGCAGAGTTGAGGGTAACACTATGGGAGCCAGCCCTGATTCTTAGGCTGCTCTGGCCTCCAGCATACACTGGACCTGAGGAGGAAGCATCCCTGGAGTTCCTACTGACAGACTACGAGGCAGTGTGTGGCCGCAGGGCCCGGCTGGAGCGCGAAGTCCAAGGAGCCTTCCTCCGCTTCATGGCCTGTCTGCTCAAGGGCTACCGGGTCTTCCTGCGCCCACTCACCCAGGCCCCCTCCGAGGGAGCTCGTGATGTTGACAACCTTTTCTTCCTGCAGGGTATAGAGGGCCTGTCTCTGCTTGGAGATGGTATCATGGGAGGAGGTGGCGAGGGGCTGGGTTCTGTCAGAAAGGCGGAGGGGACTGGGAGCCACTCCATTGTTTATTCCTTCACTAGGCAAATGTTTTTATGGGCACCCGCTTTGAGCCATTTAACTCTTCTGGTCTTGGGGGGAATCAGGGTACAAAGATGAAACCAGCTGTGGTCCTGCCCTCTGGAGCCCCAGGCTTGGGGTAGCCACAGTAATCCCTGTAGTGAGCAGCCCCCACGGGCAAAGCTCTGTGCAGGGACCCTGCCCTTGGAGACCCCCCCCAGTCTGAGGCAGTGGGTACAGGCAGACAAAGGGAGGGATTCTCTAGGGCCATTGTGCTGGGGGTGCTGAGCTGGTCAGCTTGGTATTAGGGTAGTTGTGCCAGAGGGTCCAAGAGATTATGGCTTTGGGCCTGAGTGGGCAGGGAGCCAAGAAGAGATTCAAAAAAGCTATGGCTGTGGTGGAGAGCCCTGGTCACACCCCTCCTCTGCCCCATTCTCATACCCCTTAGGCTTCCTCAAATCCCGGGAACGCTCCAGCCACAAACTTTACTCTCAGCTGCTGCACACACAGATGTTCTCACAGTTCATTGAGGAGTGCTCTTTTGGCTCTGCTCGCCATGCTGCCCTTGAATTCTTTGACTCTTGTGTTGAAAAGGTATCATCCCTTCTCTATGTGCTCATTGGCCTCTGCTGTCTCCCTCATTGTCTCTGTTGCCCCAAGGCCATTTTAGACAGAATCGGGCATGTTCAGGGTGGTATGGCTGTAGACCCCAGGGCCATTTTATTTTATTTATTTATTTATTTTAATTTTTAATTTTTTTTAAAGTTTTCTTTTTTTCCATTTTGGTTTTTTTTTTTGAGACGAAGTCTTGCTCTGTCGCCCAGGCTGGAGTGCAGGGGCGTGATCTCGGCTCACTACAAGCTCTGCCTCCCGGGTTCACGCCATTCTCCTGCCTCAGCCTCCCAAGTAGCTGGGACTACAGGCGCCCGCCACCACGCCTGGCTAATTTTTTGTATTTTTAGTAGAGACAGGGTTTCACTGTGTTAGCCAGGATGGTCTTGATCTCCTGACCTCGTGATCCACCTGCCTTGGCCTCCCAATGTGCTGGGATTACAAGCGTGAGCCACCGCGCCCGGCTTTTTTTTTTTTTGAGATAGTTTTGCTCTGTCTCCCAGGCTGGAGTGCAGTGGCGTGATATCGGCTCACTGCAACCTCCACCTCCCAGGTTCAAGTGATTCTCCTGCCTCAGTCTCCTGAGTAGCTGGGATTACAGGTGTGCACCAATATGCCTGGCTAATTTTTGTATTTTTAGTAGAGACACGGTTTCACCATGTTGGCCAGGCTGGTCTCGAACTCCTGGCCTCAAGTAATCCGCCCACCTCAGCCTCCCAAAGTGCTGGGATTACAGGCGTGAGCCACTGTGTCTGGCCCCCAGGGCCATTGTAAACACAACTCTATATCTTAACTGTGACTGGGATGGCACTCCTGGAGTTATACAGTGCACAACCTGTGCAGCCACACACAGCTGGCCCCGTACATGTAATGTACTGTCCTCCCGTTCCTGACGCCATCTTTCCAGGCTGTGTCTCTTTCCCTGTGGATGAGCTTTCCTGGGAGATGCCATCGTCTAGACACCCTGGCTCTGCTCCATGCCCACCATCTCAACACTTGCTGTCTTAAAATCCTTCTCCAGGTCCACCCAGAGCAGGAGAAGCCTGAGCCGACACCCTTAGTGGAGCTAGAGGAGCTGTCAGGAAGTGAGCTCACTGTCTTTATCACACCTCCCGAGGAGCCTCCCTTACCAGAGGGCAGTGAATCCACTCCCCAGTACTGGTGAGAGTCTCTTGGCTTTCACATGTTCCAGGGCCCCATAGACTGGTCCAGTCCAACTCGCTTCGCCCTGTGCTGACTGCCCCGATGTTGCTTCTCTCTGCCCCTCCAGCTACGATGGATTCCCAGAGCTACGGGCTGAGTTGTTTGAGTCTCTTCAAGAACAACCTGGGGCCCTGCCTGTGCCAGGCCCTTCCCGTAGCGCCCCCAGCAGTCCTGCTCCTCGCCGTACCAAACAGGTAAGCAGTGGGTGGACCGCACGGAGGGACCTGGATCAGGCTGAAGGCTGCTGCTGCTTCAGTTTCCTCATCTATAAAATGGGTATAACAATAATATTTAACCCATGAGGTTGTTAGGAGTTTAAATGTGCTTGGCACATAAGCAACCCTGTATAAACATTAGTTGCTATTATCACTGTCATTATCATCATCATCATCACCTCCGTCTTCTGAGCACTCTGGGAATCCATGGGCTGGCCATGTCTTCTAGGGCACCTGCCCATGCTCAAGGGCCAGCCTCTCTGCACGGGGCTCCAGGCAGGGCTGCAGCCTGTGAAGTACAGCATCCCTTCTCCTCCTTAGAGCACAGACTCTTCCTCAGAGAAGGTGCTACTTCTTCCCACACCACTTTAGGGTCTGTCCTGCTGGCTCATGCCTTTAATCCCAGCATTTTGGGAGGCTGAGGCAGGCAGATCACTTGCGCCCAGGAGTTTGTGACTAGCCTGGGCAATGTGGCAAAACCTTGTCTTTACAAAAAGTACAAAACAATCAGTCGGGCTTGGTGGTGCGTCCCAGCTACTTGAGACTGAGGTGGGAGAATCGCTTGAGCCCAGGAGGCCGAGTCTGCAGTGAGCCAGGATTGCACCACTGCACTCCAGCCTGGGTGACAGAGCGAGACCGTCATAAATAAATAAATAAATAGATAGATAGATAAGTAAGAAAGACCTGGCATTGTACTCACCCTGATGTGTCCCCTGTCCTACCTAGGAGATGAAAGTTGCACAGCGGATGGCACAGAAGTCAGCAGCCGTGCCCGAGCTGTGGGCCCGGTGCCTGCTGGGGCACTGCTATGGGCTGTGGTTCCTGTGTCTGCCTGCCTATGTGCGGTCGGCACCCTCCCGAGTGCAGGCACTGCACACAGCCTACCATGTGCTGCGCCAGATGGAGAGCGGCAAGGTGGTGCTCCCTGATGAGGTAGGCAATCTATGTGACCATGCTCACACCCAGGCCCAGTGAGCCTTGTGCAGCCGGAGAGGGCTGTGAGAAGGAAACTTGGTGGAGACTAAGGAAAGAAGTTGCAGAGCCCCAGAGCTGGGCAGATTATCTATAAACATTCGTCGAGTGAATAAGCATGTTCAGGGTTTAGCAGTGGAGACTGTAGGGTGGCAGGGTCAGTAGAAAGGGTGGGTGGCTCTGAGGTAGCCCCAGGACCTGCCAGGGGCCAGTGATGTCTGTGAGAATTGGGGAGGCTGGAAGAGGGTGCTTGCTGAGACTTTGGTTTTGGTTGAGAGTGAGTCTCCCATTGTCCTGTGCCTCTCCTGGCCCAGGTGTGTTACCGGGTACTGATGCAGCTCTGCTCACACTATGGGCAGCCTGTGCTGTCTGTGCGGGTCATGCTGGAGATGCGTCAGGCAGGCATTGTGCCCAACACCATCACCTATGGCTACTATAATAAGGTACCTACTTTGGGGTGAGGGGTGGGATGGCAGCTGTGCCAGGGTGTGTGAGGGGAGGCTGCTGCTGCTCCCCTCGCTCCTTGGAGATTGGGCTGGTACTGTTTGCCTAGGTCCTGGAACCACTGTCATCCACACTGCACTCCTGTGGTGCCTTAGCACCTACAGTTTCTCAGACGAGGCTGCTTTGATTCCCACTCATGACAGCCCTGCCTACAACTAATAGTGTTAGCCGCTAAGCCAGGCACGGGTCCATACGCATCACACATTTTACATCATTTTACCTTCACGACAGCCCTATGAGGTGGGATGATCATTATCCCCATCTTATAGAAGAGGAGATGAGGTTGTAGAGAGTTAGTAACTTGTCCAAGGTCCCGCAGCAAAGAAGTTAAGGAGTTAGAATATGGGCACAGGGCTGGGTGCAGTGGCTCATGCCTGTAATCTCAGCACTTTGGGAGGCTGAGGCAGGCAGATCACCTAAGATCAGGAGTTCGAGACCAGCCTGGCCAACATGGTGAAACCCTGTCTCTATTAAAAATACAGAAATTAGCTTGGTGTGGTGGTGGGTGCCTGTAGTCCCAGCTACTTGGGAGGCTGAGGCAAGAGAATCACTTGAACCCAGAAGGCGGAGGTTGCAGTGAGCCAAGATTGCGCCACTGCACTCCAGCCTGGGCAACAGAGCAAGACTCCGTCTCGAAAAAAAAGAAAAAAGAATATGGGCAGAGGCATATCCATATCTCCCGAATTCAGGCCCTTAGCCATGATACTAAACTGCCTCCTGTCTTTTAGATGAGGAGACTAATGACCAAATAAATGAAATGATTTCTTCAGAGCCATATATTTTATATTTCTAAGCAGCAAGGTCTGGGTACAAATTTTCTCCACTGCCTCTGGCTTCTTCTAGGCCCCTTGGGAGGCAGCTGCTGCCTACTGTCTCTTCTGGCTCTTGTTCCTGGCTGAGCCATTGGCCGGACAGTCCTAGACAGGATGTCTGCGGGGGAAGGGCGGTCCCTGGGGCTCCAGGACAGGGAGTGGGTATGAGGCAGGGTTAGGGTGTCGAGGTAGGCCATCCTGATGGGCACTGTGCTTGGTAGGCTGTGTTGGAAAGCAAGTGGCCGTCTGGCACACCAGGTGGGCGTCTGCGCTGGGCCAAGCTCCGGAATGTTGTCCTGGGGGCTGCTCAGTTCCGCCAGCCCTTGAGAGAACGGCAACAGCAGCAGCAGCAGCAACAGCAGCAGCAGCAGGAGCAGGTGTCAGCACATCAAGAGGCAGGCAGCTCCCAGGCAGGTGGGTAGGGCCTGGTGAGACAGGCTTGGGGATGGAGTAGCTGGGCTCAGGCAGGGAAAGGCATAGAGAGTTGGGGCTGGTCTAATGGTTGGCACTGGGTTTCTGGGGATTGATAAATTACACTTGACTGGTAACAAAAGGGATAAAAAAATTAGCTGGGCGTGGTGGCGCGCACCTGTAGTCCCAGCTACTTGGGAGACTGAGGCAGGAGAATCACTTGAACCCAGGAGGCAGAGGTTGCAGTGAGCTGAGATGGCGCCACTGCACTCTGCCTAGCTACAGAGCAAGACTCCATCTCAAAAAACAAAACAAAACAAACAAACACAAAAGGGATAAAGTTTTGCCTGGGAGGAACCCTGAAAACCCTGGTCCATCTAAGGAGCTCTATTTTGGAACAGGGGACTGGGTTCCTAGCTGGCCGCCTCTAAACCCCTTCTCGTCTTTTACAGAGCCCTATTTGGAGCGCCCTTCCCCTACTCGCCCTCTTCAGCGCCAGACTACTTGGGCTGGGCGAAGTCTGAGAGACCCAGCCTCACCCCCTGGACGCCTGGTGAAGAGTGGTAGCCTGGGCAGTGCCCGAGGGGCACAGCCCACTGTGGAGGCCGGTGTGGCCCACAGTGAGTGCCCTTGTCTGGCTCCCTCACTCCCCCAGTCAGCTTTTCTAACCACTTGCTAGTGAGGTGGGGAAGACCAGAAACAGAGTGGAAGGCGGCCCTCTGTGGTGGGTGCTGTAGATTCTGAGGGAATCTTGCCCAGAATATCATCACGGTGGGGGTTGTGGCACCAGAGTTTGTGCAGCCAGGAATTGTGTTTATTCAGGAAAGGGGAAGCTGGTGCAGAGGCTGGGGTCCATCTTCCCTCATTCTTTTCTGTGCTGCAGTGATAGAGGCCTTGGGGGTCCTGGAACCCCGGGGATCACCTGTGCCCTGGCACGATGGAAGTCTCTCAGACCTGAGCCTGACGGGGGAGGAGCCGGTCCCTGGAGGCAGCCCAGGGGGCTCAGGCTCAGCCCTGAGTGCCCAGTCCACTGAGGCCCTGGAAGGGCTAAGTGGGCGGGGACCCAAGGCTGGTGGGCGACAGGATGAGGCAGGCACCCCCCGACGAGGGCTGGGTGCCCGCCTCCAACAGCTGCTCACTCCTTCCCGCCACTCCCCTGGCTCCCGCATTCCCCCACCTGAGCTGCCTCCTGACCTGCCTCCCCCAGCCCGCCGCAGCCCCATGGACAGTCTTCTGCACCCCCGGGAGCGCCCTGGATCCACTGCCTCTGAGGTAGCCAGCGAAGGAGGGTCCAGACGCCTTAGCATTAGTGGGCTTGGGGAGGGGCTACGACTGGAAGAATGCCCAAAAAGGGGGCTCTGAGGGGTGCTTGAAACACATATCCTGGGTGGAAGAGCATGGGGTTGGCTGACCATGGTTTCTCATGTCATGGTAGAGCTCAGCCTCTCTGGGCAGTGAGTGGGACCTCTCAGAATCTTCTCTCAGCAACCTGAGTCTTCGCCGTTCCTCAGAGCGCCTCAGTGACACCCCTGGATCCTTCCAGTCACCTTCCCTGGAAGTGAGGATAACCCCTCCCACACAGATGTGCTTGAACACACATAGCACACACTCACCCTGTCCAAGGCAGGAGATAGGGAGGAGGTGGGAGGGGCTGGGGAAGGGGCATGGGCTCCAGAGTGCTGGCGGCCAGACAGGACCTACTTCCCGACTCTCCCTGCCCACAGATTCTGCTGTCCAGCTGCTCCCTGTGCCGTGCCTGTGATTCACTGGTGTACGATGAGGAAATCATGGCTGGCTGGGCACCTGATGACTCTAACCTCAACACAACCTGCCCCTTCTGCGCCTGCCCCTTTGTGCCCCTGCTCAGTGTCCAGACCCTTGATTCCCGGCCCAGGTGCCCAAGGCAGGGCAAGTGCTGTGGGTGGGAATAGGGAGGTGAAGGTCCAAAAGCTGACCCCTGCTGCTGTCCCCCTGCAGTGTCCCCAGCCCCAAGTCTGCTGGTGCCAGTGGCAGTAAAGATGCTCCTGTCCCTGGTGGTCCTGGCCCTGTGCTCAGTGACCGCAGGCTCTGCCTTGCTCTGGATGAGCCCCAGCTCTGCAACGGGCACATGGGGGTAAGGGCTGGGCCAAAGGGGCATGAGGAACGGGAATGTTGCCCTGTGTGGGGCCTGTGGGGTGCCAGGGAGAGATGGGCACATCTCTTGCCCTTGAGGGCAAGGGGCATCCCAGAAGCTGTTGGATGTGGTGGCTCAGTGGGAGGCAAGGCTCTGGGGATGTACATGCCCTCTACTGCCCTCCCCCTTTGTGCCTGATAGGGAGCCTCCCGGCGGGTTGAGAGTGGGGCATGGGCATACCTGAGCCCCCTGGTGCTGCGTAAGGAGCTGGAGTCGCTGGTAGAGAACGAGGGCAGTGAGGTGCTGGCGTTGCCTGAACTGCCCTCTGCCCACCCCATCATCTTCTGGAACCTTTTGTGGTATTTCCAACGGCTACGCCTGCCCAGTATTCTGCCAGGCCTGGTGCTGGCCTCCTGTGATGGGCCTTCGCATTCCCAGGTCAGTGCCCCCATGTGGCCCCTGTTTCCTAAGTGCCTCCCTCATCTCTCAGCCATTTGTCCACTGTGTCCTTGGCACTGTAGAAAGAGCATAGACTGGCCGGGTGCGGTGGCTCATGCCTGTAATCCCAGCACTTTGGGAGGCCGAGGTGGGCGAATCACCTGAGGTCAGGAGTTCGAGACCAGCCTGACCAACATGGAGAAACCCTGTCTCTACTAAAAATACAAAAAAAATTAGCCAGGCTTGGTGGTGCATGCCTGTAATCCCAGCTACTCGGGAGGCTGAGGTGGGAGAATTGCTTGAACCTGGGAGGCGGAGGTTGTGGTGAGCCGAGATCGCGCCATTGCCCTCCAGCCTGGGCAACAAGAGCAAAACTCTGTCTCAAGAAAAAAAAAAAAAGAAAGACCACAGACTGGCTGGGTGTGGTGGCTCGCGCCTGTAATCCCAGCAT
Source organism: Gorilla gorilla gorilla (assembly GCF_029281585.2). NCBI lineage: Eukaryota > Metazoa > Chordata > Mammalia > Primates > Hominidae > Gorilla > Gorilla gorilla. The sequence goes on from NC_073224.2 coordinate 102,881,547, forward strand.
TTTGGGAGGCCAAGGTGGGTGGATCATGAGGTCAGGAGATCGAGACCATCGTGGCTAACATGGTGAAACCCCATGTTACTAAAAATACAAAAAATTTGCCGGGCATGGTGGCGGGCGCCTGTAGTCCCAGCTACTCGGGAGGCTGAGGCAGGAGAATGGCGTGAACCCAGGAGGCGAAGCTTGCGGTGAGCTGAGATCGCGCCACTGCACTCCAGCCTGGATGACAGAGCGAGACTCTGTCTCAAAAAAAAAAAAAAAAAGAAAGAGCATAGACTTTGGAGTCTGCTGCACCTGGTTCGGATCCTTGCCGTTTCACTTTACCACTCTGAGCCTCAATTTGGTCATCTGTAAAATGGCATAAGCACCTATCTCACTGGGCTGGTGTGTGGACAACCTTGTGTAGAGCCTGGTACCTAAACAAATGATTCATTCATATTTGTCTATTCGTTCCACCAGCATTGAGTGCTTTTTATGTTCCAGGCATGGTTTTAGGCACTAGGTATGTAGCAGATTACAAAACAGTCCCTGCTCTCAAGAGCTAACATTCTTGTGGGGGATAAGAATTCCTTTCCCACTTCTCTTTGGCTGTGTCCTGTAATGGCCCTCTGTCTCTTTGGCATCACCTGTCCGTTTCTTGTCCTCTGCCTCCCATTCTTTGAGCCTAACTGTCTACACTATCTTGGCTCCCCCAGGCCCCATCTCCTTGGCTAACCCCTGATCCAGCCTCTGTTCAGGTACGGCTGCTGTGGGATGTACTGACCCCTGACCCCAATAGCTGCCCACCTCTCTATGTGCTCTGGAGGGTCCACAGTGAGTCTGGTATTTGGCCTGGGTGGGGAGGGTGGGTCCCATACCCAGAGGGCTCAGTGATTCTGGTGGCCTTCTTTCCTTTCATCCAGGCCAGATCCCCCAGCGGGTGGTATGGCCAGGCCCGGTACCTGCATCCCTTAGTTTGGCACTGTTGGAGTCAGTGCTGCGCCATGTTGGACTCAATGAAGTGCACAAGGCTGTGGGGCTCCTGCTGGAAACTCTAGGGCCCCCACCCACTGGCCTGCACCTGCAGAGGTATGGTGCTACCATCTGGGTGATCCCTGGTCTGTCCGGGGCTCCACACCCCTTTTCTCTCGCTCATACACTTCTGCCTCCACTAAAGGGGAATCTACCGTGAGATATTATTCCTGACAATGGCTGCTCTGGGCAAGGACCACGTGGACATAGGTGAGATTGCAGGCAAGGGGCTGAGGAGTTTAGGGATCTGGGGCCAGGTGTGGGAGGCTGCGGTCCTAACATGTTGACTTCCACCTTCTTCCCTAGTGGCCTTCGATAAGAAGTACAAGTCTGCCTTTAACAAGCTGGCCAGCAGCATGGGCAAGGAGGAGCTGAGGCACCGGCGGGCGCAGATGCCCACTCCCAAGGCCATTGACTGCCGAAAATGTTTTGGAGCACCTCCAGAATGCTAGAGACCTTAAGCTTCCCTCTCCAGCCTGGGGTGGGGAAGTGAGGAAGAAGGGATTCTAGAGTTAACCTGCTTCCCTGTTGCCTTCATGGAGTTGGGAACAGGCTGGGAAGGATGCCCAGTCAAAGGCTCCAAGCGAGGACAACAGGAAGAGGGATCCACTGTTACCAAAAGTCCTGATTCCCCCATCACCAACCTACCCAGTTTGTTCGTGCTGATGTTGGGGGAGATCTGGGGGGAGTTGGTACAGCTCTGTTCTTCCCTTGTCCTATACCGGGAACTCCCCTCCAGGGTACCCACAGATCTGCATTGCCCTGGTCATTTTAGAAGTTTTTGTTTTAAAAAACAACTGGAAAGATGCAGAGCTACTGAGCCTTTGCCCTGAATGGGAGGTAGGGATGTCATTCTCCACCAGTAATGGTCCCTCTTCCGTGACGTTGCTGAAGGAGCCCAAGGCTCTCCATGCCTTTCTACCTAAGTGTTTGTATTTTATTTTAAGTTATTTATTCTGGAGCCACAGCCCCCTTGCTTATGAGGTTCTTATGGAGAGTGAGAAAGGGAAGGGAAATAGGGCACCATGGTCCGGTGGTTTGTAGTTCCTTCAAAGTCAGGCACTGGGAGCTAGAGGAATCTCAAGGTCCCCTTAGGAAGAACTGGTGCCCCCTCCAGTCCTAATTTTTCTTGCCCGCCCCGCCTTGGGGAATGCCTCACCCACCCAGGTCCTGACCTGTGCAATAAGTATTGTTTCCTGCGAAGTTTTGTTGGATGTAAATATAGTAAAAGCTGCTTCTGTCTTTTTCCTTCGGCCTCCTGTTCCCTGGGTCTGGGGTAATGCGGGGATACCTTTCATTTTCCCCAGGCTATACATCTGCTTTTCTACCTTCCCATCCTTTATAGTGTTCAGGCATACCCTGCTTCCCCTGACCATGTCTGGTACCGGCTCCTTGAGGCACAGGGAGTTCTCAGAGCAGGAGAAGGGTGAATCTGGTGCTGGCTATGGTGGTGCCAGTCCGTGTGGCACTTCCGGCCCTCCCACACAATCACCCCCTTGTCCCTCATCTGTACCCCACACAAAGGCTCCATTCTCTGGGGACCCTGAGCTCATCTCTGCCTTATTTCCTCTCTTCCACCTTCCCCCACCAACCTTCTCCAGTACCTCCTCAGGGATGACAATCATCTCCCCAGTAGTTGGTATTGGCAACCCTCATGCATCCTGGCAGTCATCCTAGGCTGCCTTAGTTGCTGTAGCTGCAGGCACTATTCCTCCAACCAGGGTCTCAGCCTGGCAACAGCACCAGGAAGGCAGGGGCAAAGATTAAGGGACTTGCTGCATGTGGACATCAGGAAAACATGCATCATTTTCCTTATCCCTTTGGTCCACTTAAGAGCTCTTTTTTTCTTCTATAATGAAATAAACACAGGAAATGACTCCTAAAAGAGCGGCAAACCAATTACCAAAGGGAATTAGCCAACAAAACAAATGCCTTGGGGAAGGACAGCAGGCATATCAATAGAGGAAATAACTTACGAGAGCACATTTCTGGGGGGTGATCACTGGATGGAGAGTGAGGTACTACTTCTGGATGCTGAGTCTTTCAAGCCAGAGGACCATTTCCTATCCTGTCTTGAGCATGTTAGGATGCTTTTTCAGTGTCCTAGAGGAGCTGCACAGAAGAGAACCAAGGGGCTCAGGAAATGCCATTTATTTGTCTTACTAGGAGATGCTTTCTTCAGAGGGAAATTCTCACGCCACCCCAGTTTCTCATCAGACTGCAGTCCCCAGAATAAACCTCTCCCTGTTTCATCCCCCAAAGACCTTTTCAAGGGAGGACCTGGCCTTTTAAAATGAAGTTTCTGTTGAGTGTAGTGAGCTCAGCACTGCACTGAACTATAGAGAGAATTTCAGGGCTCAGTCCCTACCATAATGGAGCATACAGTCTTACTGGTCTGGAGGGCCCCTTTGTTCACAAACAATAACAATAATGAACTCTCTCTCCCAGCTTATGCTTCTCACTTTTGGGCCTCCTACAGACTTGCAGTCAGATGGAAGAACTACAGAATTCTTTAACCATAAGAATATCTAGGCTGGGCACAGTGGTTAACACCTGTAATCCCAACACTTTTGGGGGCCAAGGCGGGCAGATCACTTCAGGCCAGGAATTTGAGATCAGCCTGGCCAACATGGCGAAACGCCATCTCTACTAAAAATACAAAAATTAGCCGGGCGTGGTGGCTTATGCCTGTAATCCCAGCTACTCGGGAGGCTGAGGCTTGCTTGAACCCAGGAAGTGGAGGTTGCCATGAGCCAAGATCATGCCACTGCACTCTAGCCTGGGTGACAGAGCGGCACCCTGTCTTAGAAAAAAAAAACACAAAAATCTGGGAATTTTAATAGCAAAGTATTCAACATGATATCTGACACATCTGTGTGTCCTATGGCCTACGGAGCTGTATTAGAGGAAGGATATGCCCAAGTTATCCGGCCCAATTTCTCTTCCCAGGCTTTGGAGTGTATAGGCTCAAGTATAAAAAATTTGGGCTGGGCGCGGTGGCTCACGCCTGTAATCCCAGCACTTCGGGAGGCCGAGGTGGGCAGATCACGAGGTCAGGAGATCGAGACCAACCTGGCTGACACAGTGAAACCCCGTCTCTCCTAAACACACACACACACACAAATTAGCTGGGCGTGGTGGCACCCGCCTGTAGTCCCAGCTAATTGGGAGGCTGAGGCAGGAGAATCGCTTGAACCCCAGAGGCAGAAGTTGCAGTGAGCCGAGATTGCACCATTGCACTCCAACTTGGGTGACAGAGTGAGACTCCGTCTCAAAAAAAAAAAAAAAAAAAAGGTCGGCTGGGGCCAGGTGCAGTGGCTCATTCCTGTAGTATCAGCACTTTGGGAGGCCGAGGAGGGTGGATTACTTGAGGCCAGGAGTTCGAGACCAGCCTGGCCAACATGGTGAAACCCCATCTCTATTCAAAATACAAAAAATTACGGCTGGGCACGGTGGCTCACGCCTGTAATCCCAGGGGAGGCCAAGGGAGGCGGATCATGAGGTCAGGAGTTCAAGACCAGCCTGGCCAACATAGTGAAACCCCAACTCTACTAAAAATACAAAGATTAGCCAAGTGTGGTGGCACGTGCCTGTAATCCCAGTTACTTGGGGTGCTGAGGCAGGAGAATCGCTTGAACCCAGGAGGCAGAGGTTGCAGTGAGCCAAGACTATGCTGAGACTACGCCATTGCACTCCAGCCTGGGTGACAGAGTGATACTCCTCCGTCTCAAAAAAATAAAAAAATATACAAAAAATTAGATGGGTGTGGTGGCAGGGGCCTATAATCCCAGCTACTCAGGAGGCTGAGGCATGAGAATCGCTTGAACTTGGAAGGTGGAGTTTGCAGTGAGCTGAGATCACTCCACTCCACTCCAGCCTGGGTGAGAGAGAGGGACTCCATCTCAAAAAAAAAAAAAAAAAAAAAATTTGGCTGGATGTGAGGGCTCACGCCTGTAATCCCAGCACTTGTAATCCAGCACTTGGGGAGGCTGAGGCAGGCAGACTGCTTGACTTCAGGAAGTCGAGATCAGCCTGGGCTAAATGATGACAAAACCCCATCTGTCTCCATAAATTTTTTTAAAAATTGAGGAAAATATTGTGCCTGCCACTTAATAATTTTATGATGTCATACAAGTTACTTTACTGCTGTGCCTCAGTTCTTCCTCATCTGCAAATTGGGGGTCATTTAAAGATTAACTATATAATCCATAGTTTCAGAAAGGGAACAAACAGGTAGAGCCTGCATTAGGCACAGGTCATGTCTACCACAGTACTGACCTCATGTACTTGTCTTCCTTAAAGCTCGATCGTTCCAGATTGAAAGTCCCCCTCCATGGCCTAAATTTTGGTCTTGTTGAAAAGTATTTTCTCGGGTCTTACTTTTATCTTCCTTGGGCTGGTATATACTACCATGTTTTTCATATCTCCTCAAAGCCCTTGAAGGGTGGCATTTCAGACAGCAAATAATGCAATGGACTGATAATGGATAAAGAAGTAGGTTAGGGAAAGATGAATGCACCCTCAAAGAGGGCAATGACTTTGTCTAATTCACTGCTATATCCTGAGCACATGGATGAGTGTCTGATAACCTAATAGGGGCTCTATCATGTGTGTTCAATGACTGAAAGGAGTCTGAAAGCGTTAAAATATTGCAGTTAGTAGAGAAATAATTTTCAGTACAGTATAAGACCAGTACCATGGGTAGAATACCAACAGAAGCTGAATTTAGAGGTAAGAGAGTGAAATTGTTGAAAAAGCAAGGAAAGTTCTCAAAATAGTTACTATATATTATGTTGAATGCTTTAATTATATTCTTGACAGTGCCCTGAGTATTTTGAAGGTATTATTTTGTAATTCTCATAATTACCTGGTGAGCTGGGTACTCTTATTCCCATTTTATAGATGGGGAAACTAGGGGATAGAGAATAGAGATAAGTAACTTTCGGCCAAATCACACAACTGGTGAGAGGGAGAGCCAAGATCCAAACTCAGGCAGTCTGACTCTTGAGACCATATTCTTTACCTGGACACCATACTAGCATAAAAACAAGTTTTAATCTATTTAAAATAAGAATTAGGCCAGGTGTGGTGGCTCACACCTGTAAATCCCAGCACTTTGGGAGGCCAAAGCGGGTAGATCACTTGAGGCCAGGAGTTTGATACCAGCCTGGCCAACATCTCTATTAAAAATACAAAATTTAGCTGGGTGTGGTGGTGGGCACCTGTAATCCCAGCTACTCAGGAGGCTGAGGCAGGAGAATTGCTTGAACCCAGGAGGCGGAGGTTGTAGTGAGCCGAGATTGTGCCACTGCACTTTAGCCTGGGCAATAGAGGGAGACTCTGTCTCAAAAAAAAAAAAAAAAAAAAAAAAAAAAAAAAAAAAAAGTTGAATGCTGCTTGCAGTGATGTACACCTGTAGTCCCAGCTATTTGGGAGGCTGAAGTGGGAGGATCTCTTTCTTTCCTTTTTTTTTTTTTTTTTTTTGAGACAGAGTCTCGCTCTGTCGCCCAGGCTGGAATGCAGTGGCAAGATCTTGGCTCACTGCAAACTCCGCCTCCCGGGTTCATGCCATTCTCCTGCCTCAGCCTCCCAAGTAGCTGGGACTACAGGCGCCCGCCACCATGACCGGCTACTTTTTTGTATTTTTAGTAGAGACGGGGTTTCACTGTGTTAGCCAGGATGGTCTCAATCTCCTGACCTCGTGATCTACTCGCCTCGGCCTCCCGAAGTGCTGGGATTACAGGCCTGAGCCACCGCGCCCGGCCGGGAGGATCTCTTGAGCCCAGGAGTTTCAGAGCAGCCTGGGTAACATAGCAAGACCTCATCGCTAATTTAAAAAATAAATAAAGTGGGGGCTGCAGTGGGCGCAGTTGTTCACGCCTGTAATCCCACCACTTTGGGACGCCAAGACGGGTGGATCACTTGAGGCCAGGAATTTATGAGACCAGCCTAGGGAACATAGTGAAACCCTGTCTTTACCAAAAATACAAAAATCAGCCGGGCGTGGTCACGTGCGCCTGTAATGCCAGCTACTTGGGAGGCTGAGGTGGAAAGATGGCTTGAGCCTGGGTGGTGGAGATTGCAGGCAGCTGAGATCACGCCACTGCACTCCAGCCTGTGCGACAGAGGGAGACTGTCTCAAAGAAAAAAAAGAAAAAAATGGGTGCGTGTGTGTTTGTGTAGGATCTACCTACGGCTTTAAGTTGCCATGTCCTCCATTATAATTTCATTTCCATTGCACAGCATGACTTTTAAATAATTTGAAAAACATGTTCAAATACCTGTGGAGGCTGGCGTGGTGGCTCACACACCTGTAATCCCAGCACTTTGGGAGGCTGAGGCAGGAGGATCACCTGAGGTCAGGAGTTCGAGACCAGCCTGGCCAACATGGCGAAACCCCGTCTCTACTTAAAACACAAAAATTAGCCGCGCGCCTGTAATCCCAGCTACTCGGGAGGCTGTTGAGGCAGGAGGATCGTTTGAACCTGGGAGGCGAAGGTTGCAGGAACTGAGATTGTACCACTGCACTCCAGCCTGGGAGACACAGTGAGAAAACAACAATAACAAAATGCCTGTGGAACCAGTTGTTTCTGGGTTTAAACCACTGCTTAGTCACTAACTAGCGGTCTGACCTTTGGCAAGTTACTTAACCTCTCTGAGCCTTAGTTTCCTCATCTACTTGGGTTCAAATTTCAGCTCTACCACTTAACGTGTAACTGGACAAATTTTTTGATCCTAATTTTCCTCATTTGTAAAGTAGGGATAACAGTACCTACCTCACAGTCATGAGGAATAAATACTTCATGTAAAGTTCTTAGCACAGAGCCTGACACAGTCTCTTTCCGAAAACGTTAACTACTATCATAACCTCAACACCCGGACTCTGTTACTTGGTCCCTATCCTCAAGGTGCTCCAGAAACGCTCGCTGAGTTTAGGCGGGCCTAACTGCTCCGTGGAAGCAGGGAGGCCAGCAAAAGGAGCTGGCCCTTGAGTTGATTAGGTGGAATCGGGCGGGGTGGGAGGCTGTTTCCTCGCTGAGAACCTAACCAGACCAGGAGTTCCCAAGAGAAGGAGCTGCGAGGGCTCTGCACACCGTAATTCCTCAGCAACTTGGCTAGCTGCTTTTTTTTTTTTTTTTCCTGCTGTCGTGGTTTAGTCACGACAGGACCAAGCGGAGGTACGATGAACACCAGGAAGCTCAAAGCCTTTGGCAGACGGAGACAGGCCACACCCCAAGAAGACGGCAAGGCTCAAGCGCCTAAAGCTAGTTCTATCGTGAAATTTCCTAGAGTCTGTCGCGACGAAACACCGCCCACCGCAGACCCCACCGCCGTTCACCAGTCTCCATCTTTAGAATTGAAAGAATGAGAGATGGCCAAAGGGGAATCCCGGTTTGGAGAGACTGAGGTACGGCGGCTGCCTGGGGACCAAAACGTCTCTAAGGTAAAGTTGCAGCCTGAAGCGATTTTTTGACCCCCGACACTTAATGGGCTGTCGAAGACCCGGATGTGTCTGGGACTGGCCGAGGTACCCATTAACGCGCCCCCGCTAGACCATCCCCCCCTCCTCCGTTTATGATTGGGTTTTAAGCACGCCAATCATCACTTCTCCGGCCACTCATTCTTCAAGGGTGGGGTGAAGTCCCGGCATCTAGTCTTCTACTGGCATGGCCGAGAAGATGAGGGCGGGGTGGCCGGCTTAGGTCGCCCAATGGGCGTCGTGGCGTGTGGGTAAGGCGGAGCCGAGGCGCTTGGCAGCTGCCCAATCAGCGTCCTTGTTTGTGTGGTGCCGCCGCCGCCGGTGCAGCCGCCGCCGCCGCCGCTGCCCCCGTCTGTACCGCAGTGTCTGCTCCGCCCGCCCGCCCCGGTCCGGCCCGCCCCCCTCCCCTACCCCCGTCCCTAGTCCCGTCAGCAGGGTCTGGATCCCCTGTGCCGTCGCCTCTTCCTTTTTCGACGCCTCCGCCGCAGCCTGAGGAGGCGAGCTAGCCGGGAGTTACACCGCCACCGCCAGGTGAGGAGCTTTGGCCTAGGCCAGCCTGGCCGCCCGCCCGCCCGGGGGCGGTGAGGAGCGAGGAAGGGAAGGAGGCTGGGAGGAGGCAGTGGTGGCGGAGGTGGGGGAAGGGAAAGGTGGAGGGGCGGGGGGAGGGGAAGCGCCCGCGAGCCGACGCCCGCCCGCGCGCCCCCGCCTTGCGTCCCCCTCCCCCCACCCCGGCACGGCGCGCCCCCGCCTCGCGCTCCTTCTTCACCTCATCCTCTCCCCCTTTCGCGCGCGCGACCCGGTCTTTCACTTCGGCCTCGCGCGCCCCCAGCTCGTGTCCCTTCATTTCGTCTCCTTGTACTCTTTCTCCCCTCCCTCACGCCCCGTTTCCCCCGCCATCCCCGCTTTCACTCCCTGCCTCATGCCCGCCATGCTCCCCTCCTTTCCTCTCTAGCGCGCCCCCCCCTTTTTTTTTTTAACTCTCTCCACCCCCAGTGGTGCCCTCAGGGTGCGGGGGCCGCTCCCTGCTCAGTCTTGTGTTTGCGGGCGGATGGGACGAATGGGGAATCTAAGGGTAAAGGAAGCACCAGATAATTATCTTTATTTAGGGAAAGGGATCAGGAGCGCAGAACCTTACCCCTTTATTTCGTCGTCCACCGTTCCCTCGCCCTCCCGTAGGGGAAGAGAATTGTCTCAGGCTATGTGGGCACTTAGCTTCTACAGCGACTGGGCTTGTGGGACACACTGGATCTGTCTTCCAGTTCAGTTCCTGAGGGTCGGTGGAACTTACCCTTCCCTAACCAAACCGGGACTTAGAGTACTTTTGGCCTCCCTGCTCTCAATTACATTGAGGAGCGAGCCACTCCTGCGAGTGCAGAGGTTCAGGTGCCATTCGCGCGCCCGGTACAGCTTTCCCGTTTCATAAAGGTATGGTAGCCTTTTTGGATTCTTCCCCAGCATCAACTTCCAAACACAAGATGTTAGCTCATAGGGCTGGCAGTGAGGTGGAGATGGAGGCTTGGTGGTGGGTGGCATGTGGATGCTAACTGAGCTAGCTAGCAACCTTTTCTCTGTTGTCTCCTGGAAAATCAGGTAGCCTCCTGAGAACCAGTTTTCTCATTTCTGATAAATGCTTATTTGGGGGGCGTGTGTGTGTGCGTGTGTGTGTGTGTAAGAGAGAGAGAGAGAGATGGGGGGATACTTAATATATTTCAGCAGAGGCGAAGGATACTTAATATATTTCAGCAAAGGGCAAGAGCAGTGTTTTCAGGCCAGACTGCAAAAGAGGGATTTAGATTTGTAGCTGATGGAATTAAAACAGGTTTAACAGATCTGTGTTGGAGAAGAGCTGATGCTTTTGTAGTTTTTAGGACATTTTTTCTAAAAATTTGTATTTTGAGTAGAAAAGCATGCATGTGGTTGTACAAAGTGAAAAGTAAGCTTCCCTCCCATCTCTGTCCTCCAGCCATCTAGTCTCCTTCCCCTCCTAGCACAGATGACTTTGATGTTTTCTGGCAGCAGCATGGAGCCTGTATGTTGTTGGTGATTATCCTGTTTGGGAGTTTAGTGCTAACTTTATTGCTCTTTATTTGGTATGCTGACCTGAACTCTTCTTTGCAGTCTGATAACTTGGATTCTTATTTTGGTGCTGGAGCAGTCTTTCAAGTATTGTCCTAGAGTAGTATTTCTGTCAGTACTTAGTTGGGAAGGAGGCCACTTCTGGAGGTGCTATGGAGGAGTTCAGTATATTTTGAGGGAAGGCCCACACTTGTTGGATCGTGCTGCTTTTTTTGTGACGGATATCTAGTCCCTGGCTATTTGGGAATGGACTGGGTCAAGGATCGGATTCATATAAGCAGATAGCTTATATGAATAACTAGTTGATGGTAAGGCTGTCTTCACTTTTTAGGGGAATAGAGTTTTTTTAGTCCAGTGGCAGTGATAGTCATCATGGAACAAGGTAGAAAAGTACTAATCAGCAGGAATCAGAAGGCTGAATCTATAGGCTGAGTGACCCAGTTTGAGTAGAGGTGAGGCTTACAGACTTTTGTCCTGCCTATTATTCCTTACTTGAGAACATTCTCCATGAGGTGAGAGTGATTTGTAGTTGACAGCAGCATCCATCTTTATGACACTGTGGTTTGTTTTGCCTTCCCTGACCGTATGTGATGTCTGTTAACTTCCTGTTTAGAGGCAGTCCCAGTAGGGTCTGAATATAGGCTGCATTCAAATACTTTTCTAGGAACAGTGTTAACCAGGTTCCGTGATCAGCCCTTCAAATCTAAATTCTGGCAGTAACTTTTACTGCTGTGCTTAGCATAGGGCCACAGGGTGGTGGCAGAGGGAAGTGTGAGGAATTTGTTCTGAGCCTCACAACCTTAAAGTACTTTCAAAAGCTTGTATGCTGTCCCCCATTTTGGGGTTTTGCCCCCTTCTCCCCTTTTTTTTTGCCAGACGGGCAAGGCTGGACCTCCAGGTTGAATTTTGGGGACCATTGTGTCAGTGAAGGTATCCTAATCATGTGTTGAGACCTCTGAATTCACCTCACCTGTAAGCAGTGAGTCTTGTGTGTTGCATGTAGAGCATTCCTCCTGTTTCAATTTACTGATTCTTCTTCCTTTCCTCCCCCACCCACCAAGCTGGAGGTGCATGTGGAGGAAAACAGCAGCTGTGCTGTCCTGATTTCTAGACTCTGGAGCATATTCCATGTTAGCCACCCCATTGGGAGTCATGCTGACAAGCAGCCCCTCTGCGCTTAACTTAGAAGGCTCATGTTGCTTGGCTCATTGAGAAAAGCCAACCAGCTTTGGTTGATTAAAACAACTGCTAGAGAAATCGTAAGATTTGAGCCATAACTGGGACTGAGGGACTTTCTTTTCCAGACCTTTGCAGTACTTAAAGCCCTGCATTATTACATATCAAGGCACAATAGCCAGACATTTTCTGAGGTAGTTTGGAGGGAAAGAAAAAGTAAAGACACACACCCAGATTGACTGTAAATCTAGTCCTGGCATAAAGCTGTCCCCCTCTTGCTTGGGGAAAAAATCCAATCTATCAGACAATACCACATAGAGTTGCAGTTCTCCTGCTTTTGGCTAAGCCTAGGAAAAGATGTATAAGGAAGTTCAGTTTATGTTACAATGACTGGATTTTGTGGTGTATCTTCTATTAGCCATATTATTTGGTTTATCCTCAGTAATCTCTGTGAAGCTTTTTCTGTAGGTCCTGTTTGGGGATTTTGGTGGCTCCAGAATCCTTGAAGCAGCAACCTCCTTTCTTTGTGTAGCAGTGGTGAAAGCTTCTGAAGAATAGGTCTGATTTGAAACAGACCCCTCCTCATGTTCCATCTTTTACCTTCTCCCTTGTGGATGTATGAAATATTCCTGTATAGCTTGAATTCATCCAGTAAGAAGGGAGTGTCCCAGGGTCATTAGGGCTTAACCTGTCTGAGGTATTTAGATGGTGGCTTGGTAATGTTTGCTGTCTCTCACAAAACCCCCTTACCTTTGCCATTTACCTAAGTTGCCATCAGCTGGCAAGAAACTATCAACAGTTTTGGGTTATAGTACAAAAAGCAGCAGATTACTAAGAACATATCATTCGTTACTTTTGAGATATGAAGTGGTCAGATCCAGACCTCAAAGAATCATAGTAACTGCAGAAGCATCTTTGACAATGTGTGAACTTGTTATTAATAATAACTAGTAAACTGCTAAAGAAATTAAGGGAAATTATAGCAATTCCATATTCCTGAGCCATTCTCTTACTGTTTTTCACACCTGGCTAGTTCCACTTTATTTTATTTTATTTTATATTTTTTGAGATGGAGTTTTGCTCTTGTCGCCCAGGCTGGAGTACAGTGGCGTGCACTCACTGCAACTTCCGCCTTGCTGGTTCAAGTGATTCTCCTGCCTCAGCCTCCCAAGTAGCTGGGATTACAGTCACCTGTCACCATGCCTGGCTAATTTTTGTATTTTTAGTAGAGACAGGGTTTCACCATGTTGGCCAGGCTGGTCTCGAACTCCTGACCTCAGGTGATCTGCCCACCTCAGCCTCCCAAAGTGCTGGGATTACAGGCATGGAGCCATTGTGCCCGGCCTTAGTATACATTTAAAAAAATAATTCAGGTTACTGTTACCTAAAGCTGAGAGTCGTACTTTAAATCTTTTGATCAAAGCTTTCTTCGGCTTGTCTCATTTCAAGGGAGGGTGGAATTTATAATCTTTAAAAATATATGCTGGAGTGTTAGTAGGATTTAGATTAGACACCAGGATTAATAAATTCTCATTATAATTGTGAAGGATTGCAAATGTTAACTGAAAGACTTGTGCATCTCTTACCCAGAGGATTTTTATAATGTTAGCATTTTGAGAGTATTTAAACTCAAACTTGCTGAAAGAGAGGGGATGAACTAATATGTGGCAGATTGGACTAGTGGAACACAGGTTGTGGAGAGCCTCGAAGTCCTGGGTTGAATTCTAGCTTTGCGATTTATTAGCTAACTGATTTTGGGTAATGCTACTAAGTTTTGAATTCTCATTTCTTGCAGACAGAGTAATGCCAGTCCTTGCAATAGCCTTTAAGGCTTTACATGGTTTGCCCTCCCCAACCTCTTCCATTTTTGATCGGCTGTCATCTTCCCTCTTGCTCTCTCCATTCCAGCCACGCTGACTTGCTCCTTGAATGCTGATCAGTCACACTCTATCTTAGAACCTTGGCAGGTTCTTAAGACCAAGTGATTCCTTCTAGTGGGAAAACAGCTAGGTTTCCCCACAGAGAATGGCTGATTGCCTCACCTCCTTAACGTCTTTGCTTAAATGTCACCTTTTTAATTGTCTTATCCTTCCTTTCTTTAAAATTGTATTGTCAGTTCCCATCCCTCATGCTTATCCTTGCCTGCTCTATTTTCTTTTTCGTAGGACTTACAGTTTTATAATATATTTATTTGTTACATTTATTGCCTATTGGTTCTCTTTCTATGATGTAGGTCTTAGAAGGCATGGATTTGTTTTGGTAATTTGTTTAGTGCCTAGTACAGTGCCTGGCATGTAGTTAATAATAAATGTTTGTTGGCCGGGGTTGGTGGCTCATGCCTGTAATCCCAGCACTTTGGGAGGCTGAGGCGGGCGGATCACGTGAGGTCAGGAGTTCGAGACCAGCCTAGCCAACATGGTGAAACCCCGTGTCTACTAAAAATACAAAAATTAGCTGGGCATGGCGGTGGGCACCTATAATCCCAGCTACTTGAGAGGCCGAGGCAGGAGAATAGCTTGAACCTGGGAGGTGGAGGTTGCAGTGAGTCGAGATTGCACCATTGCACTCCAGCCTGGGTGATAGCGTGAAACTCAGTTTCAAAAAAAAAAAAAAAGATATGTGGGGCATGGTGGCTCACACCTGAAATCCCAGCACTTTGGGAGGCCGAGGCGGGTGTATCATGAGGTCAGGAGTTCAAGACCAGCCTGGCCGAGATGGTGAAACCCCATCTCTACTAAAAATACAAAAATTAGCCAGACATGGTGGCAGTTGCCTGTAATCCCAGCTACTCGGGAGGCTGAGGCAGCGAATTGCTTGAACCCAGGAGGTGGAGGTTGCAGTGAGCTGAGATTGCGCCATTGCACTCCACCCTGGGTGACAGCGTGTGACTCAGTTTCAAAAAAAAAATAGGCCGGGTGCGGTGGCTTACACCTGTATTCCTAGTACTTTGGGAGGCCGAGGTGGGTAGATCACGAGGTCAGGAGTTCAAGACCAGCCTGGCCAAAATGGTGAAACCCCATCTCTACTAATAATACAAAAATTAGCCAGACATGGTGGTGGGCGCCTGTAATCCCAGCTACTCAGGGGGCTGAGGCAGAGAATAGCTTGAACCCGGGAGGCAGAGGTTGCAGTGAGCTGAGATTGTGCCACTGTGCTCTAGCCTGGTCAACAGAGTGAGACTCTCTCTCAAAAATAAATAAAGAAACAAATAAAAGTTTGTTGATCCAATAGGAATAAAAATAACCTGTCATACTAATCTCATGTTTGTATGTAACAAAAGTATGAAATACAAGCATAAAATGTTTTGTGAACTTTAAAGCATAATGCAAATAATGATGAAATTATTGCCTTCCCGTTAAAATGGTAAAATACACTTGATTATTGAAAAAAACTTCATATATATTCAATATATTATCATTTCTCTCCTAAACTCCAGCCCTTTGTTTCCGGTTGTCTACTGTGAGCTAGACGTATCTACCTTTGTATCAAGTTGGTACTCAAACTCAACATTTCCAACATCATCTCTTCCCTGTGATTCATTGAGTCATCTAAACCAGAAATGTGAGCATCATTGTCACTTCTCTTACCTATTACTTTCTAAATATTTCTGAATCTAGCTTCTTCTGTGTCTCCATTGCTGTTCTCAGTCAACAGCTCTTATTTTGGGATATTGCCTTGATCGCTTACACATCTGTTTATAGTCTTACTCTCTTTTCCTTTTTTTTTTTTGTTCTTGAGGTGGAGTCTCACTCTGTCATGGGAGTGCAGTGGTGCAATCTTAGCTCACTGCAACCTCCACCTCCTGGATTCAAGTGATTGTTCTGCTTCAGCCTCCTGAGTAGCTGGGATTACAGGTGTCTGCCACTACACCCAGATAATTTTTGTATTTTTAGTGGAGACGAGGTCTCACCATGTTGCCCCAGGCTGGTCTCAAACTCCTGACCTCAAGTGATCCGCCCACCTGGGCCTCCCAAAGTACTGGGATTACAGGCGTGAGCCACCGCACCCGGCTGTCTTATTCTCTTATAAACTATCTATCATCGTGCCTTCAAAATAGTCTGACACTTACTGATTATTCTACTTTCCTCATCTTAAAAGTATTTAGTAGTTTCCAGTTATTAAAAGATTAAAATGTAAACTTTGAGTGGTATTCAAGGCCCTTTATGTTGTTGGCATTTGCCTTCCTATCCAGCCCTACTTCTGTACCTTATAGTTAATGTATGAGCAAATACAGTGGGTTTTTTGTTTGTTTGTTTGTTTGTTTTTATATAGACAAGGTCTGGCTCTGTTGCCCAGGCTCCATGGAGCACAGTGGCACGATCTCGGCTCACTGCAACCTCCACCTCCTGAGTTCAAGTGATCCTCTTACCTCAGCCTCCTCAGTAGCTGGGTCTATAGGCCTGTGCCACTTTGCCCAGCTAATTTTTGAAATACAGTTCTTTTTAATTACAGGTAGCTTCTGAATCTCATAAAGAATGCTACTTCTTCTGGGAAACCTTCCTTGACTTGCCCAAAGAGAGTTAGATACACTTTCTTCTTTGCCCTCATAATTTTTATTAAGTTTATTTTTATTTATTTATTTTTTGGGATAGAGTCTCGCTCTGTCACCCAGGCTGGAGTGCAATGGTGCAATCTTGGCTCACTGCAACCTCCGCCTCCCAGGTTCAAGTGATTCTCCTGCCGCAGCCTCCCGAGTAGCTGGGACTACAAGCATGCCACCGCGCCCAGCTAATTTTTGTATTTTTAGTAGAAACGGGGTTTCACCACGTTGGCCAGGCTGGTCTTGATCTCTTGACCTTGTGATCCGCCTGACTCAGCCTCCCAAAGTGCTAGGATTACAGGCGTGAGCCACCGCCTCCCGGGTTCAAGTGATCCTCCCGCCTCAGCTTCCTGAGTAGCTGGGATTACAGGCGCCTGCCACCATGCCCAGCTAATTTTTGTATTTTTAGTAGACACGGGGTTTCACTGTGTTGGCCAGGCTGGTCTCGAACTCCTGACCTTGTGATCCGCCTGCCTTGGCCTCCCAGAGTGATGGGATTACAGGCGTGAGCCACTGTGCCCGGCCCCTAGTAACTCTTGACTAAATTTTTTCTTTTTTTTTTTTTTGACAGAGTCTTGCTCTGTCATCCAGGCTGGAGTGCAGTGGCACGATCTCGGCTCACTGCAAGCTCTGCCTCCCGGGTTCACGCCATTCTCTTGCCTCAGCCTCCCGAGTAGCTGAGACTACAGGTGCCCGCCACCATGCCTGGCTAATTTTTTTTGTATTTTTAATAAAGACAGGGTTTTACCATGTTAGCCAGGATGGTCTCGATCTCCTGACCTCGTGATCTGCCTGCCTTGGCCTCCCAAAGTGCTGAGATTACAGGTGTGAGCCACAGCACCCGGCTTAGGCCAGATATTTTTTAGAAACATCAGTGGTATGAGGGCTGCCATTTTTCCTCCATGAATTCGAAGGCAAATATTGCAGTTCAACCAGCTTAGCCTTCACCTTCAGTGCATTCCCAGGAGGATAGTTGTAACTGAGCTGGTGCCCCTGCCTTTCATCTAACAGGCTAGAAACAGGAGAGTAAGGTTTCAATTTTGTTAATGAGCAGAAACCCTTGCTTTCTGTAAAGATGGCAGTATCACACTAAGAAAGCTGTAAAACTCACCATTATTTCTCTTCTGTGAGGCATGCAGACAGGCCTGGGGATCAGAGGAGAAAAGGAATACCTTTGATTATTTTTTTTCTAGTCCTTTAAAAGTTTATGTTCTGGGAACAGAACAAGGGTTGGAGCCTTGGTTCTGCCATTTACCATCTGTGTGACCTTGGTTGAGTCAAGACTTGGTTGAGTCTTGAAATTAAATCAAAACTTTAAGAAATTTGTCCTGGCTGGGTGTGGTGGCTCACACCTGTAATCCCAGCACTTTGGGAGGCTGAGGCGGGTGGATCGCCTGAGGTCAGCAGTTCCAGACCAGCCTGGCCAGCGTGGTGAAACCCTGTCTCTACTAAAAATACAATTTTTTTTTTTAGAGACGGAGTCTCACTCTTGTTGCCCAGGCTGGAGTGCAGTATTGTGATCTTGGCTCACTGCAACCTCTACCTCCCGGGTTCAAGCAATTCTCCTGCCTCAGTCTCCTGTATAGCTGGGAGGTGGCCTCCACCACGCCTGGCTAATTTTTGTGTTTTTAGTAGAGACAGGGTTTCACCATGTTGGCCAGGCTGGTCTTGAACTCCTGACTTCAGATGATCCGCCTGCCTCGACCTCCCAAAGTGCTGGGATTAGAGGTGTGAGCCACTGTGCCCAGCCTGTCCTGTCTTATAAAGGTGTAAAGGTTATCTGAATGATGTTCACTCCTAGATTCCAAACTTTAGCAGTGTGAAATTTTAATCTACCAGTAAAGAAATTGAAAAAATTTGCTCAATAGGGTAACATTTTGTAAGGAGGGGTGGTTTTCCAATCACTCTTTAACATTTACATGGCTAGATTGATGTGTTGCCATCAAAAAGATTGAAACAGTTGGTCACATGTGTTGCTACTGCTGTGGACAGGTTGGCCAGAAGACCTTTGAAGTATTGCACCGTTAGGTTCTGTGAAATTTGGTGTGAATAGCATGACATTCTTTCTGTGCACTACAGTTTGGCCTTTAATAAGTGTCCATGCATAAATTTATGTGTTACTGTGTCATTCTCTTATTTTATAATTCAGATAGTAATTAATTCTCAGTTTCTCACCTGAGTGTATAGAGAATTTGAAAGTTTTGCTTATTTATTTATTTTGAGACGGATTCTTGCTGTGTCAACCAACTTAGCCTTCACCTTCAGTGCATTCCCAGGAAGATAGTTGTAACTGAGCTGGTGAAGAAAAAAAATTTCTTCAATTTCTTTTGAGAACTCATGAATTTACATATATAGGTACCGCCTTTATGAACATTTTGATTGTTGCATGACTTTGTACTATGAAAGCCTTTAAATCTACCTACTATTATACTGTTAAGTTCCTAACTTTGTCAAATATATTGGGTAGATATCACCGAAGAGTATAACTAAGGTTAGAATCTGGGCATTTTTAATTTCCAAATTAAACTTTCTATTCTGGCTCCGCAAATACTTGATAATTACAGGGAGAGTAAAATAGAATATGATAAAGTTTTATCAAAATAGAAAAATTAAAATGTAGTTTATGTGTGACTTTTGTGTTGTGTTCTAGATTCAGTTGTGTTGAGGGTATAAAAGGACTGATGAATAAAAGATACTGTTATGGTGCACGGAGGTATTAGAGGAGGACAGTGAGATTTTTACTCATTATTTTATAGGTTTATAAATTAAGTGAAGAAGGCTTTGGAAGTTGGCTTTGTTTTGTTTGTTTGTTTGTTTGTTTTTTTGAGATGGAGTTTCACTCTTGTTGCCCAGGCTGGAGTGCAATGGCGCGATCTCTGCTCACTGCAACCTCCGCCTCCCGAGTTCAGGTGAATCTCCTGCCTCAGCCTCCCGAGTAGCTGGGATTACAGGCGCCTACCACCATGCCCGGCTGATTTTTTGTATTTTTGGTAGAGACAGGGTTTCACCATGTTTGTCAGGCTGGTCGCGAACTCCTGACCTCAGGCGATCCACCTGCCTCGGCCTCCCAAAGTGCTGGGATTACAGGCGTGAGCCACCACACTTGGCCTGGAAGTTGTGTATTTTTAATTCTGTTGTTAATTTTGTTGATGCACTGCTTAGTAAATCTTTAATGAGCTGCCTAAACTGTGTCACATTAGCTCTTTCTTTTGTTGGTTATTGTGAAGACTTTGTTGATTTGTGTGTATGTGTATCTCTCTCATTCTCTCTTCTTGCTCTCTTTCTTTAAAAAAACCAACCATTCTCAATGTTGTGTATAAATTGAATTTTTGTGGCTGGATATGAGCAAATAGTATTGGTGGTACTTTTAGTGGATATTTTTCATTTAATTTCTTGAAAGCTTTCCTCCTTTGGTTAAACTAGAATAGCTTTTGCTCTTTTTTCACTTTATTCCCTGGAACATCTGTGTTCCAGAGAATATGCTTGAATTTCTCACTGATACTCTTAAAGCTTCTGTGAATCGAAATATTTTAGAGATATATTTCTCTACCTTCTCACCTGTAGGGAACACCTTTTATTGTACTATATACAGATGCTCTTTGATTTACGATGAGGTTATGTCCCTGTAAACTTATTGTAAGTTGAAAATAGCCTAAGTCAGAAATGCATTTAATACAGCTAACCTACTAAACATCATAGCTTAGCCTAGCTTACCTTAAATGTGTTCGAAATGCTTACATTAGCTTACAGTTGGACAAAATTATTTAATATAAAGCCTATTTTATTTATTTATTTATTGTATTTATTTATTTATTTTGACACAGAGTCTTGCTCTGTCACCCAGGCTAGAGCACAGTGGCGCAATCTTGGCTCACTGCAACCTCTGCCTCCTGGGTTCAAGTGATTCTTCTGCCTCAGCCTCCTGAGTAGCTGGAATTACAGGTGCTCGCCACCACGTCTGGCTAATTTTTGTATTTTTAGTAGAAATGGGGATTCACCATGTCGGCCAGGCTGGTCTTGAACTCCTGACCTCAGGTGATCCACCCACCTTGGCCTCCCAAAGTGCTGGGATTATAGGGATGAGCCACTGCGCCCAGCCCAAAGCCTATTTTGTAATAAAGTATTGGATATCTTATGTAATTTATTGAATATTATACCGAAGGTGTAAACAGAATGGTTGTATGTGTACTTGAAGTACAGTTTCTACTGAATATGTATCACCTTCACACCATCGTAAAGTCGAAAAATTTTAAGTTGAGCCATTGTAAGTTGGGGAATGTACATGCTTGGCAAGTGGTCTTCTAATCTGTGTGTGAAAATCACTAGTAGCTTACCAATTCACCATGAATTCCTTGTTTATTTTTAGGCAGTATTTTAGAAAGCTTACATATCTATACATATAACATTACTTTTTAAAAAATTGTTATTATTATTATTATTATTATTATTTTGAGACAGAGTCTCACTCTGTTGCCAGGCTGGAGTACAGTGGCGCAGTCTTGGCTCACTGCAACCTCTGCCTCTTAGGTTCAAGCAATTCGCCTGCCTCAGCCTCCTGAGTGGCTGGAACTACAGGCATGCGCCACCATGCCCAGCTATTTTTTTTTGAGATGGAGTCTTGCTCTGTTGCCCAGGCTGGAGTGCAGTGGCATCATCTCGGCTGACTGCAACCTCTGCCTCCCAGGTTCAGGCGATTCTCCTGCCTCAGCCTCCCAAATAACTGGGATTACAGGCGCGTGCCACCACACCCAGCTAATTTTTTTTTTTTTGTATTTTTAGTAAAGGTGGGGTTTAACCACGTTGGCCAGGCTGGTCTCGAACTCCTGACCTTGTGATCTGCCCCCCCCCCCCCCCCCGCCCCGCCCCGCCCCCTCAGTCTCCCAAAGTGCTGGGATTATAGGCTTGAGCTACCACGCCTGGCCAAATTTTGTATTTTTAATAGAGACAGGTTTCACCATGTTGGCCAGGATGGTCTTGATCTTTTGACTTGTGATCTGCCTGCTGTGGCTTCCCAAAGTGCTGTGATTACAGGCATGAGCCATCGTGCCTGGCCTTAAAAATTATTTTTAATGTGGCTGGGCATGGTGGCTCACGCCTGTAATCCCAGCATTTTAGGAGGCCAAGGCGGGTGGATCATGAGGTCAGGAGATCGAGACCACAGTGAAACCCCATCTCTACTAAAAATACAAAAAATTAGTCGTCATGGTGGTGGGCGCCTGTAGTCCCAGCTACTTGGGAGGCTGAGGCAGGAGAATGGCGTGAACCCAGGAGGCGGAGGTTGCAGTGAGCCCAGATTGCGCCACTGCACTCCAGCCTGGGCGACAGAGCAAGACTCCGTCTCAAAAAAGAAAAAAAAAATTATTTTTAATGAGACAAGATTTTGCTCTCTTGCCCAGGCTGGAATGCAGTTGTGTGATCATGGCTCACTATAGCCCTCACTTCCTGGGCTCAAGTGATTCTTGCGCGTCAGTCTCCCAAGTAGCTGAGACCACAGGCACATGCCACCATACCCAGCTAATTTTTAAAATAAATTTTGTGGGGATGGGAATCTCGCTGTGTTGTCCAGGCAGGTCTCGAACTCTTGGGCTCAAGCAGTCCTCCTACCTCGGCCTCCTAAAGTGCTGAGATGTAATCCGTGTTCCAGAGCACTTTGGGAGGCCGAGGCAGGAGAATTGCTTAAGCTTAGGAGTTAGAGGCTGCAGTGACCTAGGATTGCACCACTGCGTTCCAGCCTTGGGGATAAAACACAATCTTGTTTCTTTCTTTCTTTCTTTCTTTTTTTTTTTTTCAAGTATGTTTCTAGGCCAGGTGCGGTGGCTCACACCTGTAATCCCAGCACTTTGGGAGGGCCAGGCGGGCGGATCACCTGAGGTCAGGAGTTCAAGACCAGCCTGATCAATATGGAGAATCCCTGTCTCTACTAAAAGCATAAAATTAGCTGGGTGTGGTGGCACATGCTTCTAATCCCAGCTACTGGGAAGGCTGAGGCGGGAGAATCGCTGGAACCCGGGAGGCGGAGGTTGCGAGATTGCGACATTGGATTCCAGCCTGGGCAACGAGTGAAACTCCGTCTCAAAAAAAAAAAAAAGTATGTTTCTGGAGTCAAAAAGTCCTGGGTTCAAATTTCTGCTCCACCGTTTAGTTAGTTGTAAGATCTTTTACTTAACTTCTCTGTGCCTGGCAGATAGTAAATATCCAGTAAATGTTAGTCATGTTTTACTTTTCATTTTCTAAAATTTTATAGCGATGGGGTCTTGCTGTGTAGCCCAGGCTAGTCTCAAACTCGTAGGCTCAAGCAGTCCTCCCACCTCAGCCTCCCAAAGTGGTGAGATTACAGGCATGAGCCATGGCACCCAGCCTGTTAGTCATTCTTGTAAAAAAGATAATGGTAAACCTGGCACATAGATGTGTGCGTGCGTGAGTGTGTGTTTGTGTTAAAATGTACATAACATAAAATTTACCATCTTAGGCTGGGCGTGATGGCTCACGCCTGTAGTCCCAGCACTTTGGGAGGCCAAGGCGGGCAGATCATGGGGTCAGGAGTTCAAGATCAGCCTTAGCAACATGGTGAAACCCGGTCTCTACTAAAAATACAAAAATTAGCTGAACGTGGTGGCGCATGCCTGTAATCCCAGCTACTCGGGAGGCTGAGGCAGAAGAATCGCTTGAACCCAGGAGGCGGAGGTTGCAATGAGCCGAGATCACGCCACTGCACTCCAGCCTGGGTGACAGAGCAAAACTCCATCTCAAACAACACACAAAAAATTAGCTGGGTGTGGTGGCAGGCATTTGTAGTCCCAGCTACTCAGGAGGCTGAGACAGGAGAATTGCTTGTACCTGGGAGGCAGAGGTTGCAGTGAGCCGAGCTCGCGCCACTGCATCCCAACCTGGGTGACAGAGCGAGACTCCATCTCAAAAAAAAAAAAAAAAATACCCTTTTAAAGTATACAGTTTAGTGGCATTAAATACATTGATGTTGTGTAACCAACACCAGCATTAATCTCCAGAACTTTTTCATCTTCCCAAACTGAAACTTTGTATATATTGAACTATAACTCCCATTCTCCCCTCTCAGCAGTTCCTGGCAGTCACCATTCTACTTTGTTTCTATAAATTTGACTACTTCAGGTACTTCATATAAATGCAATCATACCACATTTGTCCTTTTGTGTCTGGCTTATTACACTGAAAATATCTTCATGATTTATCCATGTTGTAGCATGTATCAGAATTTCATTTTTTAAGGCTGAATAATATTCCTTTGTATGTAAATATCTCATTTTGTTTATCCATTCATCGGTTGGTGGATATCTGGATTGTTTCCGCCTTCGGCTGTTGCAAACAAGGCTGCTGTGAACATGACTGGGCAGATATCTGCTTGAGTCCCTGCTTTCGACTGTTTTGCATATAGGATATATATCCAGAATTGGAATTGTTAGATCATGATAATTCTGTTTTTGAGTAATTGTTACAGTTTTCCACAGTAACTGTATCATTTACATTTCTGTCAGCAATGCACAAAGATTCCAGTCCCTCCACGTCCCTGCCAACACTTGTTATTATTTTTTGTTTGTTTGTTTTTGAATAGGAATTCTAGTGGATGTGAGGTGCTGTCTCGTTGTGGTTTTGATTTGTAATTCCCTAAGATTAGTGATGTTGATCATCTTTTCAGGTGCTTATTGGCTATTTGTATATTTCCTTTGGAGACATGTCTATTCAGATTCTTTGCTTAGTTTTTAATTGGGTTTTTGTTGTTGTTTTTGTTTCTAAGTTGTAGGAGTTCTTTGTATATTCTGGATTTTAATCCATTATCCACATATATGATTCTCATTCAGTGGGTTGCCCTTTCACTCTGTAGTGTCCTTTGATGCACAAAAAATTTAATTTCGATGAAGTCCAGTTTATCTGTTTTTTTTTCCTTTTTTGCCTGTGCTTTTGGTGTCTAATAAATCATTGTCGAGTCCAACATCATGAAGCATCTAAGAGTTTTAGCTCTTCTGTTTAGTCTTTCATTTATTTTGTGTTTTTTCTCATTTTTTTAAATTTACTTTTTGTATTGTATCATTTTTGTATTGCTGTAAATGTGTTACAGCAACTTGTAAAAGAACAATATTTTGTGTTAATTTTTTGTTGTTAAGACAGAGTCTGGCTCTGTCGCCCAGGCTGGAGTGCAGTGGCACAATCTTGGTTCACTGCAACCTCTGCCTCCCAGATTCAAGTGATTCTCCTGCTTCAGCCTCCCGAGTAGCTGGAACTACAGGCACACGCCACCACACCTGGCTAATTTTTGTATTTTTTAGTAGAGATGGGGTTTCACCATATTGGCCAGGCTGGTCTTGAACTCCTGAACTCAAATCAAGTGAGATCAAGAGAGCCTTTGGCTCTCCAAGTGCTGAGACTACAGGTATGAGCCACCACGCCTGGCCCCACACTGTTTTGTGTATATGTGTGTGTGGGGTGGGGGGGAGGGGAGCTTTTTTTTTTTGTTTGAGAGGGAACCTCCCTCTGTCACCAGGCTGGAGTGCAGTGGCGCAATCTCAGCCCAGTGCAACCTCCAACTCCCAGTTTCAAGCGATTCTCCTGTCTCAGCCTCCCTAGTAGCTGAGATTACAGATGTATGCCACCACACCCAGCTAATTTTTGTATTTTTAGTAGAGATAGGGTTTCACCATGTTGGCCAGGCTGGTCTCGAACTCTTGACCTCAGGTGATCTGCCCACCTCGGCCTCCCAAAGTGCTGGGATTACAGGCGTGAGCCACCGCACCCGGCTTTTTTTTTTTTTTTTTTTGAGAGACTGGTTCTTGCTGTGTTGCCCAGGCATGGTTTCAAACTCCTGGGCTCAAGCAGTTTTCCTGCTTCAGCCTCCTGAGTAGCTGGGATTACAGGCAGGTGCCACTATGCCGGGCTACCACACTGTTTTGATTGCTGTAGTTACATAGTAAGTTTTGGAATCAGGAAGAATGAGTCGTCTGACTTTGTTCTTTTTTTTTTTTTTTTTTTCAAAATTGTTTTGGCTGTTTGGGCTTCCTTGAGATGCCATATGAATTTTAGGATGGGTTTTTCTTTTCACATAGTTTTTTACTTTGGGCTAAAAATCTGAATGGGATTCTGCTCAGTTATAGATAGTTTTTATTTCACCTGGGCCCTTGGATCACTGTATTTTTCTTATTTTTTTTGAGACGGAGTCAGGCTCTGTCACCCAGGCTGGAGTGCGGTGGCATGATCTCTGCTCACTGCAACCTCCGCCTCCCGGGTCCAAGAGATTCTCCCTGTCTCAGCCTCCCAAGTAGCTGAGACTACAGGGCGCCTGCCACCACGCCCGGCTAATTGTATTTTTATTAGAGACGGAGTTTCACCATATTGGTCAGGCTGGGTATTTTTCTTTATGTGTTAGAAATTGTGTTGCTCTTGGCCGGGTGCAGTGGCTCATGCCTGTAACCCCAGCACTTTGGGAAGCTGTGGCAGGCAGATCACCTGAGGTCAGGAGTTCGAGACCAGCCTGGCCAACATATAGTGAAACCCCGTCTCTACTAAAGAAGACAAAAATTAGGGCCAGGGCGGTGGCTCATGCATGTAATCCCAGCACTTCGGGAGGCCAAGGCAGGCAGATCACCTGAGGTCAGGAGTTCGAGACCAGCCTGACCAATATGATGAAACCCCGTCTCTACTAAAAATAGAAAAATTAGCCAGGTGTGGTGGCAGGCGCCTGTAATCCCACCTACTCGGGAGGCTGAGGCAGGAGAATTGCTTGAAGCAGGGAGGCGGAGATTGCAGTGAGCCGAGATGTGCCACTGCACTCCAGCCTGGGCGACAGAGCAAGAGACTCTGTCTGAGAAAAAAAAAAAAAAATTAGCTGGGCCTGGTGGCACACGCCTGTAGTCCCAGCTTCTTGGGAAACTGAGACAGGAGAATTGCTTGAACCCAGGAGGTGGAGGTTGCAGTGAGACGAGGTCATGCCACTGTACTCCAGCCTGAGTGACAGAGCGAGACTCTGTCTCTCAAAGAAAAAAAGAAAAAGAAAAATACATCTTTGCTCTTATAAGTGAATCATTTTGTTATGGTTGGAGCACTTTCTTCTTGTTTTAAAGTTTGTTTTCACATTTTAAAAAATTAAGATATAGAGTGAAAAGTTTCTTGTCATTGTCTTTTAACTTCCTAGTTTTAAACCGCATCACTGTTTTTTCATTTCTATCGTATTAGAGTTTCTTTATACATATACAAGCTAATATTTATTTATTTATTTATTTATTTATTTTGAGATGGAGTTTCAGTGTTTCACCCAGGCTGGAGTGTAGTGGCGCAATCTTGGCTCACTGAACCCTCTGCCTTCCAGTTTCAAATGATTTTCCTGTGTCAGCCTTCCAAGTAGCTGGGATTACAGATGCCTGCCACCACGCCCGGCTAATATTTGTATTTTTAGTAGAGACTGAGGTTTCTTCATGTTGGCCAGACTGGTCTCGAACTCCTGACCTCGTGATCCGCCCGCCTTACCTTCCCGAAGTGCTGGGATTACAGGCGTGAGCCACCGGGCCTGGCATATCTATTTATTTTTAAGACAAGGTCTCATGCTGTTGCCCAGGCTGGAGTGCAGTGGTGCAGTCACGGCTCACTGCAGCCTTCACTTCCCAAACTCAGGTGGTTGTACCACTTTAACCTCTCAAGTACCTGGGACCACATGTGCGTGCCACCATACCTAGCTAATTTTTTGTATTTTTTGTAGAGAGGGGATTTTGCCATATTGCCCATGCTGATTTTCAACTCCTAGGCTCAAGCTGTCTGCCCGCCTCAGCCTCTCGAAGTGCTGGGATTACAGGTGTGAGCCCCACACTTGGCCAATGTTAGAACTTTATTGGGAAAGAATATTTAGGCATATGGTACAGTATTTAGGTATATTGTAATATGTCCTGTTAACGGAAATTCTGTACTTTTCCTGTTGCTTGCAATTCTGCTATTTAATGATTTTCATCGCTATTATTTTGTTAACATTGAACAATTTGAATACTACTAGTACTCAAAAGTACTTTAAAGTATTTAAACTTAGTTTAGGAATGCTGATTGCCTAGTTCATGAAGTCTTATTTTATAATTTCATCTGTAATCCTGAATCTCAAACTATGGCAGAAAATCCAGGGCTCTGAGCAATGATATGAGTTTATTTTTCCAATTTCTGGAGTGAAGATTCCAGATGCTTTTCTCTGTCTTAGACCTATTGTCTTGAAAAATGATAGTTAATTGTTCTGATAGAGAGAAAACTTGGGTCTGGTCTCTTGTCCTGCCTGTCAGAGCTGCTTACTTTGTAACCACTTTTTTTTTTTTTGAGACGGAGTCTCGCTCTGTCGCCCAGGCTGGAGTGCAGTGGAGCGATCTCGGTTCACTGCAAGCTCCGCCTCCTGGTTTCACTCCATTCTCCTGCCTCAGCCTCCCGAGTAGCTGGGACCACAGGTGCCCGCCACCACGCCCGGCTAATTTTTTTGTATTTTTAGTAGAGATCGGGTTTCACCGTGTTAGCCAGGATGGTCTCGATCTCCTGACCTCGTGATCCCTCCGCCTCGGCCTCCCCAAGTCCTGGGATTATAGGCGTGAGCCACCGCGGCCGGCTGTAACCACTTAAATCTGCTGGTTGTGGGAAACTGCAAAGGCCTCCACATAACATTTCTTGTATGCCTACTATGTAAAGTAGTATGAAAAAGATATAAACATAGGTACGTTAGAGGATATGAAGATAAATTACAAGAAGATGCAGTCAGTAGACTAAAGACTACGTGTATTAAAAGACTGCAGCTGGGCTTGGTGTCTCACACATGTAATCCTAACACTTTGGGAGGCTGAGGTGGGAGGACTGCTTGAGCCCAGGAGTTCGAGACCAGAGTGGGCAACAAAGTGAGACCCCATTTACAAAAAATATAAGAAAAATTAGCAGGGTATGGTGGTATGTGCCTGTGGTCCCAGCTACACAGGAGGCTGAGGTAAGAGAATCCCTTGAGCCCGGGAGGTCGAGGCTGCATTGAGGCATGTTCGAGCCACTTCACTCGAGCCTGGGTGACAAGAGTGAGACCCTGTCTCAAAAAGGAGTACAATAATTATAATACTAGGTATAATATGTTTATAAATTAAGTAACTTGCATATTAGGAACAAGTGCCCCTTAAGTAGGAATTATACCCTCATTCAGCACTCTTTACACCTTGGCTGTAAGTATGATAGGCTTACCAAATCCTGAAAATTCTTTTTTTTTTCTTTTTTTCTTTTTTTTTGAGATGGAGTTTCGCTCTTGTTGCCCAGGCTGGAGTGCAGTGGCACAATCTTGGCTCACCGCAACCTCCGCCTCCTGGGTTCAAGTGATTCTCCTGCCTCAGCCTTGCTGAGTAGCTGAGATTGTAGGCATGTGCCACCATGCCCAGCTAATTTTGTATGTTTAGTAGAGATGGGGTTTCTCCATGTTGGTCAGGCTGGTCTCGAACTCCTGACCTCAGGTGATCCGCCTGCCTCAGCCTCCCAAAGTGCTGGGATTACAGGTGTGAACCACCGTGCCCGGCTTTTTTTTTTTTTTTTTTTTTTTTTTTGAGACGGAGTCTGATTGGCCCCTGCTCTCCTCCTGATTGTCCCTGTTGCCCCAAGGCCATTTTAGACGGGACCGGGCACGTTCAGGGTGGTATGGCTGTAGACCCCAGGGCCATTTTATTTTATTTATTTATTTTTATTTATTTATTTATTTATTTATTTATTTATTTATTTTTAGCAAGAGTTTTGCTCTGTCTCCCAGGCTGGAGTGCAGTGGCACGATCGCGGCTCACTGCAGCCTCCACCTCCTGGGTTCAAGTGATTCTCCTGCCTCAGTCTCTCAAATAGCTGGGATTACAGGTACACGCCACCATGCCCGGCTAATTTTTGTACTTTTAGTAGAGATGGGTTTCACCATGTTAGCCAGGCTGGTCTCAAATTCCTGACCTCAGATGATCCACCTGCCTCGGCCTCTCAAAGTGCTGGGATTACAGGTGTGAGCCACCGGGCGCAGTTGGACATTTTAACCAAAGAAAAATCAATCAGCTAGTTAACTTTCATGGAAGTATCAAAATGGTGTTGTCCATTGAAGTCTCATCTTGAATAAATTTAACTGTAATGC
The DNA here is from genome assembly GCF_029281585.2 of Gorilla gorilla gorilla. Taxonomy (NCBI): domain Eukaryota; kingdom Metazoa; phylum Chordata; class Mammalia; order Primates; family Hominidae; genus Gorilla; species Gorilla gorilla. The sequence continues at coordinate 102,910,947 of NC_073224.2, forward strand.
ACTTCCCCTCTACGCCATCACTCTCGTTATTAAAGTTCCTGATTCTCATTTTGCCTTGGAGATGTGATAGTTTTATTTATTTATTTAGGGACAGAGCCTTGCTTTGTCACCCAGGCTGAAGTGCAGTGGCATGATCTTGGCTCACTGCAACCTCTCCACCTGGGTTCCAACGATTCTTGTGCCTCAGCCTTAACATACAAACATATAAATTTTTTTTTTTTTTGAGGTAGAATTTTGCTCTGTTGCCCAGGCTGGAGTTCAGTGGCACTATGGCGGCTTACTGCAACCTCTGCCTTCCGGGTTCAAGGGATTCTTCTGCCTCAGCCTCCTGAGTAGCTTGGATTACAGGCACAGTCCACCACACCTGGCTAATTTTTGTATTTTTAGTAGAGATGGGGTTTTGCCAAGTTGGCCAGGCTGGTCTCGAACTCGTGACCTCAAGTGATCCACCCACCTTGGCCTCCCAAAGTTCTGGGATTACAGGTGTAAACCACCACGCCTGGCCAGTTTTTATGATTTTTAAATGATTGAAAAAAAATCAAGAGATTATTTTGTGACATGTGAAAATTACATGAAATTCAGATTTCAGTGTTTATAAGTAAAGTTTTATTGGAAATAACTATGCTCATTTTTTTTCCATATTGTCTTTTGTTGTTTTCATGCTGCTACAATGTCAGAGTTACTAGTCACAACAAAGATGTTAAGGCCTCCAAAACCTAAAATATTTACTATCTGGCTAAAGAAAAGGCTTGCTGGGCCTGGCTTGATGGCACACGCCTGTAGTTGCAACTACTTGGGAGAGGCTAAGGTGGAAGGGTTGCTTGAACCCAAGAGGTTGAGGCTGCAGTGAGCTGTGATCTCACCACTGTACTCTAGCCTGGGTGACAGAGCAAGACCCTGTCTCAAAAAAATAAAGAAAAAGAAAATAAGCTTGCCAGTCTGTGATGTAGGTGAATTCTGGTCCCAGATTAATGGTCATATTACTGGATACTCAAGCTATTCTTTTCTTTTTTTTTTTTGAGACGGAGTCTCTATTGCCCAGGCTGGAGTGCAATGGCATGATCTCGGCTCACTGTAACCTCCGCCTCCCTGGTTCAAGTGATTCTCCTGCCTCAAGCCTCCTGAGTAGCTGGGATTACAGGTGCGTGCCACCACGTCTGGCTAATTTTTGTATTTTTTTAAGTAGGGATGGGGTTTCACCATATTGGCCAGATTTGTCTCGAATTCCTGACCTTGTGATCCGCCTGCCTCGGCCTCCCAAAGTGCTGGGATTACAGGCATGAGCCACTCACTGCGCCCAGTAAGAAAAAGAAATTTTTAATAGAATATATATATGACATTTGCAGCTCATTGTTTTAGTGACTGTATAATATTTCATTGTATGGATATACCTTAATTTACCTAATCTGTCCACTTCTGAGGAACAGTTAGGGTGTTTGCAATTTGTGTATACGTGTGCTATGATAACCAGCCTTCCAGTGAAACATCTTACATAGATCTTTACACATTTAAGTATATTTGTAGGTAAAAGTTCTAGAAGTGTAATTAATGAACCAAATGGTATGCCCCTTTACAATTTTGTTAGACTTTAAGTTATTCTCCAAAAATTTGTACCAGTTTACAACCGCACCAACAGGCTATTAAGAGTTTCTGAAACAACTCAATTGAAATCTAAACTTGAGAGAAGTAGTGTGGCTGGCCAGCAATGAGAACTGTCTGTCTTCAAGTGCCTTTGGGAACACTTATATACCTTATTAGCATTTCCTTTCAAAAAAACAGTTGTCTTTGGATTTTGATTGTCAGGCATGTGACTACAGCCCAATTATTGGAAAGAGAAGAAGGAGGCTTTTTTTTTTTTTTTTCTTTTTGAGATGGAGTTTCGTCGTTGTTACCCAGGCTGGAGTGCAATGGCGCAATCTTGGGCTCACTGCAACCTCCACCTCCTGGGTTCAAGCAATTTTCCTGCCTCAGCCTCCCAAGTTGCTGGGATTACAGGCATGTGCAACCACGCCTGGCTATTTTGTATTTTTAGTAGAAATGGGGTTTCACTATGTTGGCCACGCTGGTCTCGAGCTCCTGACCTCAGGTAATCTGCCCACCTTGGCCTCCCAAAGTGCTGGGATTACAGGTGTGAACCAGTGTGCCTGGCAAAGGAGGCTTTTTAAAATTTTTATTTTAAGAGACAAGATCTCGCCATGTTGCCCAGGCTGGAATGCAGTGGCTATTCACAGGCATGGTCACTGCAGCTTCGAACTTCTGGGTCAAGCAGTCCTCTAGCCTCAGTTCCCCAAGTAGCTGGAATTACAGGTGTGTGCACCATCGCACCCAGCTGGAGTATACATTTTAAGATAAAAATTGTCTTCTTTGAAATGTTCCTCAAATGTCTCAACTTTTAGTCTAAGTGTAAAAGTTTTGATAATCTGATTTCTTGTCCTCACAATCTTTTAAAATCAGGGGCAACTTCAGGAGTAAGGAGCATGTATGGTTCCTAGTTGAGCTTCTAATTGGCAGAGGCAGAGAGCCAAACACAGCTACATCAGCAGGGTCATACTGTTTTCAGGGAATGGAGATGTTAAGGCAGGTAAGGGCAAATTCCTAATAAAAGTTAGATTACTTTGCTGACTGATTTTCTTGCTCTAATAGGTCACTTGTCTTTCTCCTCATCTCATTTTTCTGCTTTTACAGTGAAGGTGATTATTTTATTCAGTAGATTTAGGTTTTGTTCAGTGAATTTAGAACTTACTAGGAGGCTTTCACTTGCTCAGAATAGGGTCAGAGTAGGAAGGTTATCTTTGTTGGTGCCTCAGCCTCCTGAGTAGCTGGGACTACAGGCGTGCACCAGCACACCTGGCTAATTTTTTTTTTGTATGTTTAGTAGAGATGGGGTTTCACCGTATTGGCCAGGCTGGTCTCCAACTTCTGGCTTCAAGCAATCTTCCCACCTTGGCCTCCCGAAGTGCTGGGATTACAGGCGTGAGCCACTGTGCCCAGCCAAGATTGGAATCTTTTAAATACCTACCAGAGCTATGTGATTTGGGATTGGTATTTTTGTAGTTTATTATAATTTCTTTTTTCTTTTCTTTTTGTTTTTGTTTTTCTTTTTTTTTTTTTTTTTGAGACAGGCTGTTACTCTGTTGCCCAGGCCGGAATGCAGTGGTGCAGTCATAGCTCACTACAGGCTTGAACTTTGGGTTCTAGCAATCCTCTCTCTCCTTAGCCTCTCTAGTAGCTGGGACTACAGGCATGTGCTGCTATACCTGGCTAATTTTTTTGTACTTTTTGTAGAGATGGGGTTTTACCGTGTTGCATAGGCTGGTCTCAGACTCCTGGACTCAAGCGATTGGCCTGCCTCAGCCTCCCAGAGTGCTAGAATTATAGGCTTTAGCCACCGTGCCTGGCCTGGGGTTTTTTTTTTTTTTTTTTTCTGTCTGTTTTTTGAGACAGGGTCTCATTATGTTGCTTGAGCCAGTCTAGAACTCTCAGCTTCAAGCCATCCGTTCGTCGAGGTCTTCCAAAGTGTCGGGATTACAGGTGTGAGCCACCGTGCCAGGCCCAGGGAACGAAATATTTGAATATAGAAACATAATTACTGAGGAAGTGCATCGTTTTCAGCAGTTCTTTAAAAAAAATTTTTTTAATATATTGGCCAACTGTCTAGCTTTGAGACCTTAACCTATATAGCAGGAGTGGTGATTTGAATCTATTACAATATAGTTGATATTTTTAGAAGACATAAATTCTGGGTCCCTATAGAAGAAATTTTTCTTAAGCAGAAACTTACACTTTAGAGCAATATAATGTAGTTTTGACTTTTTGTAGAAAATATGTACTTAGTCTCTCATCAGTTATTTTCCTGAGAAGCACTCATCTTTCTCTTGCACCCACATTGGGTAGTCTGAGATACTTAGCACCAAAAGTCAAGTAATCCTATTTGAGGTAACTTTCTTTTGTTCACATATCCCAATCTTGCATAAGATCATTCTGTTCTCATCGTATTAGAAGAAACAGAAAAGCCAAAATCAGATGATTTGAGTGCTTTTCATCTTTTCTTCTTATTTTTAAAAAACAGGTGTTTTGGCCAGGCGCGGTGGCTCACGCCTGTAATCCCAGCACTTTAGGAGGCCGAGGTGGGAGGATCACGAGGTCAGGAGATCGAGACCATCCTGGCTAACACAGTGAAACCCCGTCTCTACTAAAAATACAAAAAATTAGCTGGGTGAGGTGGCGGGCACCTGTAATCCCAGCTACTCGGGAGGCTGAGGCAGGAGAATGGTGTGAACCCCGGGGGGTGGAGCCTGCAGTGAGCCGAGATCGTGCCACTGCACTCCAGCCTGGGCGAGAGCAACACTCCGTCTCAAAAAAAAAAAAAAAAAAAAAAAGTGTTTTAAGAGCTATTTTAGTTCCCAAAGCCATAACCACAGTATTTTTTAATTAACTGGAAGTATTTGTTTAACCAACTTCTCTTTTTGAAAAGATCCTTCAAAAATGGGTCTTACTAATGTTGCCTTGGATATAAAAAGCAATGAGTATAAAATCTGTAGTTTGATGACATTTTTTCCCTTAAGAAATTTATGGATGTGTTAGCAGAATATAGCATGATCTCCTGAACTCTCTGTAGTTAATATTTCAGTCAGTATTAGGAGTTGCTTCATTGACCTTGAAAATTTTCTTGTTCATGGTTGGGCACAGTGACTCATGCCTGTAATCCCAGCACTTTGGGAGGCCGAGGCAGGTGGATCACCTGAGGTTGGGAATTCGAGTCCAGCCTGACCAACATGGAGAAACCCCATGTCTACTAAAAATACAAAATTAGCTGGGTGTGGTGGTGCATGCTTGTAATCCCAGCTACTCAGGAGGCTGAGGCAGGAGAATTGCTTGAACCCGGGAGGCGGAGGTTGTGGTGAGCAGAGATCATGCCATTGCACTCCAGCCTGGGCAACAGGAGCAAAACTCCATTTCCAAAAAAAGAAAAGAAAATTTTACTGTTCACTCTTACAGGCCCTCAAGCCATTCTGTTTTTATGGTCCCTCCTACTTTCCCTTTTGTTTCAGATTATCCCCTTTATCTGACCTATTTGTTGGAGTGGAGAATCCAGTTCTTCTTTGAGTGGTGCTTTTGATTCAGGATAGGCAACTATCTTAATATTAGGAGCCAGGATCTGTTTTGTGCCTCATGTCATGCAGCTTTCTTTAATGCTATTTAGAGACTTCCTTGTTAGATGGATTTTTTTTTAAATATATTTTTAAGAGACAGAATCTCATTCTGTTGCCCAGGCTGGAGTGCAGTGGCTGTATCATAGCTTACTACAGCCTAGAACTACTGGGCTCAAGTGATCCTCCCACTTCCTCCTGAGGAGCTGGGACTACAGGCGCATGCCACAGCACCTAGCTAATTCTTTTTTTTTTTTTTTTTTTTTTTTAAAGACAGAGTCTTGCTATGTTGCCCAGGCTGGTCTTGAACTCCTGGGTTCAGGTGATCCTCCCACCTCAGCCTCCCAGAGTGCTGGGATTATAGGCATGAGCCACTACACCCAGCCCAGATGGATTTTTGAAAAGTCTTTCTTATTTCCAAAGTCAGAGGTATAAAAGTCTCAATGAACAGCATACTCAGCCCTAACCTTAGCTGTGAGCATCAGACTTAGACATCTTTGTAGATAAAGAGAAACAGGTAACTGAAGCTATATGGATAAAGGAAGGACCCAAATACTGCATATCTTAGATTCAAGAGTACATCATTATATTGTCAATAAATTTTTAGTAACATGTCTCCTTTGCCCCTCAGATGTCTCCGTTCTTTTTATTTTTTCTTCTTTTTTTTTTATTTTTATTTTTGTGGGAGATGGGGTCTCACTCTGTTGCCCAGGCTAGAGTGCAGTGGCACGATCGTGGCTCACTGCAGCCCCAATCTCTTGGGCTTAAGTGATCCTCCCATATCAGCCTCCCAAGTAACTGGGACTACATGCATGTGCCACCACGACTGGTTGGTTCTGTACCTCTTGTACCTGACTGTCATCAGCATTAAGCCAAGGAAATACTGCCAATCTCTTGTTTATCAGTTTCTGTAAACTTTTTTTTTTTTTTGAGACGGAGTCTCGCTCTGTCACCCAGGCTGCAGTGCAGTGGCGCGATCTTGGCTCACTGCACCCTCTGCCTCCCAGGTTCACCTGATTCTCTCATGCTTCAGCCTCCCAAGTAGCTGGGACTACAGGCACGTTCCACCACACCCAGCTAACTTTTTGTTTGTTTGTTTGTTTTTGAGACGGAGCTTCGCTCTTGTTGCCCAGGCTGGAGTGCAATGATGCGATCTTGGTTCACCGCAACATCTGCCTCCTGGATTCAAGGGATTCTCCTGCCTCAGCCTCCCAAGTAGCTGGGATTACAGGCATGTGCCACCATGCCTGACTAATTTTGTATTTTTAGTAGAGATGGGGTTTCTCCATGTTGGTCAGGCTGGTCTTGAGCTCCTGACCTCAGGTGATCCACCTGCCTTGGCCCCCCAAAGTGCTGGGATTACAGGTGTGAGCCACCTCGCCCAGCTTTTGTTTGTTTTTTTGAGACGTAGTCTCGACCTGTCACCCAGGCTGGAGTGCAGTGGAGCAATCTCGACTTACTGCGACCTCTGCCTCTCGGGTTCAAGCGATTCTCCTGCCTCAGCCTGCCAAGTAGCTGGGACTGCAGGCGCGTGCCACCATGCCTGGCTAATTTTTTGTATTTTAGTAGAGACGGGGTTTCCCCATGTTAGCCAGGATGGTCTCAATCTTCTGACCTCGTGATTTGCCTGTCTCGGCCTCCCAAAGTGCTAGGATTACAGGCGTGAGCCACTGTACCTGGCCCGTAAACTTTTTTTTTACCTGAGGTATAATGTACATACAGAAAAGTAGTTTCATTATAAGGTGACCACCCAGATAGAGATATAGAAGACCCAGAAGTCTTTTTTTGTTTTTTGAGACAGAATCTTGCTCTGTCGCCCATGCTGGAGTGCGGTGGCACGAATTCAGCTCACTGCAACCTCTGCCTTCTGGGTTGAAGCGATTTTCTTGCCTCAGCCTCCTGAGTAGCTGGAACTGCAGGCGTGTGCCACCACACCTGGCTAATTTTTGTATTTTTAGTAGAGATGAGGTTTCACCATGTTGGCCAGGCTGGTTTTGAACTCCTGACCTCAAGTGATCTGCCCGCCTCAACCTCCCAAAGTGCTGGGATTACAAGCGTAAGCCACGCGCCCAGTCCCAGAAGTCTGTTTTATGTTCTCTCCTAGTCATTACCCTCCTCCACTCCAACAGGTAGCCACTATTCTGACTTCCTCTGGTAGTATTTGTGTTCAACTACAAGCTTGAGACTTGGTAATAATTGCCACAAACCTCCTTGAAGATAAAGTCATGTTGGTGGTGTTTAATATAGTGGTTCCAGTTAGTATGGGGACATTTTTTGGGGTTTTTTTTTTGTTTTTTTTTTTTTTTTTTTTTTAGATGGAGTCTTGTTCTGTCGCCCAGGCCAAGTGCAGTGGTGTGATCTCGGCTCACTGCAGCCCCCGCCTCCCAGGTTCAAGCGATTCTCTCGTCTCAGCCTCCTGAGTAGCTGGGATTACGGGCACCTGCCACCATGCCTGGTTAATTTTTATATTTTCAGTAGAGATGGGGTTTCACCATGTTGACCAGGCTGGTCTCGAACTCCTGACGCTGTGATCCACCCACCTTGGCCTCCAAAGTGCTGGGATTACAGGCATGAGCCAGTGTGCCTGGCCAAGAATAAACTTTTCTAAAAGTTCAGATTTACTTAGGGGAAGGGATAAACTTATTTTATTTTTTTTTTTGAGAGAGAGTCTTGCTCTGTTGCCCAGGCTGGAGTGCAGTGTTGTGATCTCGGCTCACTGCAACCTCTACCTCCTGCAGCTCAAGCAATCCTCCCACTTCAGCCTCTTGAGTAGCTGGGACTACAGGCATGCGCCACCCTGCCTAGCTAACTTTTTGTCTTTTTTTGTAGAGAGTGGGTTTCGGCATGTCACCCAGGCTGGTGTGAAACTTCTGGGCTCAAGTGATCTGCCTGCCTCAGTCTCCCAAAGTGCTGGGATTACAGATGTGAGCCGGCCCGTGCCCAGCTGGGATAAACTTTTTAAGGTGAATATTTACTGCCCTGTAAAATGATAAACCTGCCTACTATACCAAATCCTCGTAACAACAGTCAGAATTTTGACAAATCTTTATGTCACTGAATTGAAGAAAAGTGTCACTGTTTTTCCTGTAGGTTCCATGTGCTCATCAATGCTAATGGGCAAATCTCAGCTAATAGACTGCTAGAAGTTTCCTCTAGGTAAAATCCAGACCAGACAGGTTTTTCCTCTTGTACTGTGTTTAGGTACAGCTTCACAGAACTTGATCCACTCCTCTGCATGAATATTTTCTTCCCTCATTTCAATAAAGAAGATTTCTTGGCCGGGCGCAGTGGCTCACGCCTATAATCCCAGCACTTTGGGAGGCCGAGGTGGGTGGATCACGAGGTCAGGAGTTCAAGATCAGCTTGGCCAACATTGTGAAACCCCGTCTCTACTAAAAATACAAAAATTAGCCAGGCGTGGTGGCACGTGCCTGTAGTCCCAGCTACTTGGGAGGCGGAGGTAGGATAATTGCCTGAACCCAGGAGGCAGAGGTTGCAGTAAGCCAAGATGGCACAACTGCACTCCAGCTTGGGTGACACAGGGAGACTGTCTCAAAAAAAAAAAAAAAAAAAAAAAAAAAGATTTCTTACAAGTCTACTGGATACTGTCTAATGTTGGGCCCATTTTGATGACAAAATTATTTTATAATATTGTTGGACAGAAGCGATGAATGTCCAGAATTTCACATTGGCATATCTTATCCATCAATTCTGATTTTAAACTCCTTGACCATTTACTAGTCAATTGTTATGAGCAGCTATGTATTCATGTATCCCTCTACAGTCTAGAGAGTTCTAGGTGAGTGATGATGCTTTGACCCTGAAAGACCCCTTTACTTATCAGTTTATTTATTTTTCTCTTGAATTCAATAGGAGGGAATACTTATTAGTATGTTTAATATTTGGTCAGCTAGATCTTTTTTCCTAGATATCTGATCTTTAGCCTTTAGTGTGTCTTATCTTAACTAGTGGTAGTGTTCTATATACTATAATAGTCTTGTTACCTGTTTTACTCTTGAGTTTTGTGAGTGACTTATGCTGCTTCTAGCTAGGCCTGGGGATTCTGTCCCTAACTGTCTTTTCTTTTCTTTTTTTTTTTTTTTTTTTTTTTTGAGACGGAGTCTCACTCTGTTGCCAGGCTAGAGTGCAGTGACATGATCTCGGCTCACTGCAACCTCCGCCTCCTGGGTTTAAGCAATTCTCCTGCCTCAGCCTCCCGAGTAGCTGGGACTACAGGCGTCTTCCCAGCCATGCCTGACTAATTTTTGTGTTTTTAGTAGATATGGGGTTTCACCATGTTGGCCAGGATGGTCTCGATCTCTTGACCTCATGATCAGCCCGCCTCAGCCTCCTAAAGTGCTGGGATTACAGGCATGAGCCACTGCACCCAGCCATAAACTCTGTCCCTAATTTTCATTGTGCTTATGTCTTTTAGTAATTATGTTAAATCTAGCCATTCCTTTTATTTTTAAATTTTAGTCAGTTTTTGGATAGGTGATATATGCACATGGTACAGAATTCACAATTGGAAAAAGTTTACAGTAAAAAAGGACATCTCTTTCTTTGGAGACAGAACTTAATCTACTTCTTTTCCCTCCCCTCCCCCCTCATACTTCCCTCCTCTTACCCTTCCCCGCTCCTTTTTCCTTCCCTTTGCCTCTCCCCCCTACCTCTTTTTTTTTTTTTTTTTTTTTTAATGAGACAGAGTTTCACTCTTGTTGCCCAGGCTGGAGTGCAGTGGCACGATCTCAGCTCACTACAAACTCTGCCTCCTGGGCTCAAGCAGTTCTCCTGCCTCAACCTCCCAAGTAGCTGGGATTACAGGTGCCCGCCACCACACCTAGCTAATTTTTTATATTTTGAGTAGGGATGGGGTTTCACCATGCTGGCCAGGCTGGTCTTGAACTGCTGACCTCAGGTGACCCACCCACCTTGGCCTCCCAAAATGCTGGGATTACTGGCATGAACCACCACTCCCGGCTGCCTTCCCTTTTTTCTTCCCTTTCCTTTTTTTTTCACCTTTTTCTTTCCTTTCCCTTCCCTTTTTCCTTTCCTTTCTTTTCCTTTTTCATTTGTGTGTTTCTTTGAGGCGGAATCTCGCTGTCGCCCAGGCTGGAGTGCAATGGTGCGATCTCAGCTCACTGCAAACTCCGCCTCCCAGGTTCAAGCAGTTCTCCTTCCTCAGCCTCCTGAGTAGTTGGGATTACAGGTGCCCACCACCACACCTGGCTAATTTTTGTATTTTTAGTAGAGATGGGGTTTTGCCATGTTGGTCAGGCTGGTCTTGAACTCCCGACCTCAGGTGATCCTCCCACCTCGGCCTCCCAAAGTGCTGGGATTATAGGTGTGAGCCACCGCACCTGTCGGCACATTTTATTAAAGAAAAATTTTGCCTGGTTTACTTTTTGCCAGTCTGTTCTGGCATGCGTTTAATGATACCAGAATCACCTGGCTTAACGATAGCCAGTGTACAAACTCTGTAGTATTTTCTACATGCCTTAACGGTTATTGTCACTGTAATGATGGATGCCAGTTTTGGCCAACATGGTGTTTAGTACTCTATTTTGGATTTCCTTAAAGATGGGCAGTTGGTGAGGATGACCAGTTTCACTTTAAATAAGTTGGAGCCTAGAGTTGATCAACTCCAGCCGCTTTTTCATCCTCTGCGGCCACCAGCTTTCTGTCTTAGGTTCAGGATGGCCCCCAACCAAGAGCAGCTGCCAGGCTGGCTGGGAAGCAAGAAAGCCTGTTTCTTGTTCTTTTTTTTTTTTTTTTTGAGACGGAGTCTTGTTCTTTCGCCTAGGCTGGAGTGCAGTGGTGTGATCTTGGCTCACTGCAACCTCTGCCTCCTGGGTTTATGCGATTCTCCTGCCTCAGCCTCCTGAGTAGCTGGGACTACAGGTGCGTGCCACCACGCCCGGCTAATTTTTTGTATTTTCAGGAGAGACGGGGTCTCACTGTGTTAGCCAGGATGGTCTTGATCTCTTGACTTTGTGATCACTCGCCTCGGCCTCCCATAGTGTTGGGATTACAGGCGTGAGCCACCACACCAGGCCTCTTATCTTTCTTTCTTTCTTTTTTTTTTTTTGAAACAGAGTTTCGCTCTTGTTGCCCAGGCTGGAGTGCAATGGCGTGATCTTGGCTCACTGCAACCTCTGCCTCCTGGGTTTAAGTGATTCTCCTGCCTCAGCCTCTCGAGTGGCTGGGATTGCAGGCATGCCCCCATGCCTGGCTAATTTTTTGTATCTTTAGTAAAGACAAGTTTCTCCATGTTAGTCAGGCTGGTCTCCAACTCCCGACCTCAGGTGATCTGCCCACCTTGGCCTCCCAAAGTGCTGAGATTACAGGCGTGAGCCACCGCGCCCCACTGGCCTCTTATCTTTCTATTGATAATGTAGATGTTTGTAAATTTCCTGTGACTTTTTTTATTTTGTATTCTGAAGAACTTACATACCCAAATAGAGTACAAAGTAATTAACTTTCATGTGCCCACCACAAGCTTCAAAAATTACTAACATTTTGCTATTCTTTACAGTTAATTTTAATGTTGAAAATACAGAGAACATATGAAAATAAGTAACATGTGAGTGTATTTTAAATTTGACGTTCACGCATCTACAACTTTCCTCTTGCCAGCTGTTTCCTTTTATGTTGTCTCCATCTTTCTCATTAGTGTAATTATGAGGGGGGTTAATTGTGTGATTGTCTTGAAATTCCAATAATTGGATGGCTCACAAGTCTACCAAGTTTGAGTGAAGTAAATTCTGAACTTGCCCGCCCAGAGTGATTTATAAATATACATGGTACATTCTTTGTTTTTTGTGTTTTTTTTTTTTTTTTTTTTGGAGACGGGGTTTCGCTCTTGTTGCCCAGGCTAGAGTGCAATGGCACGATCTCGGTTCACCAGAACGTCCGCCTCCTGGGTTCAAGCAATTCTCCTGCCTCAGCCCGCCGAGTAGCTGGGATTACAGGGATGTGCCACCAAGCCCTGCTAATTTTGTATTTTTAGTAGAGATAGGTTTTTTCCATGTTGGTCAGGCTTGTCTCGAACTCCCGACCTCAGGTGAGCCACCACACCCAGCCTGATACATTCTGTTTTTATTCAATAATTAGATCTAGTTCTAGCATAGCCTGTTGAACATAGCAGTTCAGTGAGGTGATTATTAAAGTGGAGGGCAAATTAAAAGATTTATGGAAGTCACTGACTGTATGGCTGTGATAACTTACATTTTAATCTTAGGTTTTCTATTATTACTCCTCATGGTTTGGGGCTCTTAAGTCAGAGATTGAGTAGAACGTCACTATATAGAGGGTAGCTATATATTTTTTCTTTTTTGCATTGTTTATGATTTCAGAGGATAAAGATAAGAGCAACCTTCACAACAGAAGTGAAAGATGAGAAGCTTAATGTAGAGTAAAATGTCTGAAGCTCTAAGTGAAACTGTTGATAAGCTGGGATTTCTACTCTTGGAACGCTAGAGAGGAAGAGACACTTAGATACTTAGTAACAGCAAAAAGCCAGGCCAAAAAGTAGAACTCAAGTGCTTAGAAACTCTGTGGCAAAAGAGATAAAGGTGACTACTAAAACTACTTTCTCTTTCGTCTGTGGCACTTAGTTGATAACAGTTGTTAGCACATTTAGATGTTCAAGTTTAATTTTTATTGTCAGAAAAGTATGAACATTTGTGACTTGCCTAAAAAGAACTTGGTCCCCCTGCAAAGATAGAGGGAAGGTACAGATCGGAGTGAATGAAAATAATCAGCAATCAAGTATTAAGAAATGAAGTATTTGCACACCTTATCACTGGGAATCAATAGCATGCTGCTGATACAGGATGAGAATAAGTTAGGGATTTAGGACTATTCTAGTTAGGTACTATCTTATAGACACTACTAGAGATACTTTGTCTTTTGGAAGACAGAAATTATTCTGTAGGTATTAAATACTAATATAATGCTCCATATGATTTTCATGTTTTTTTTTTTCCAAGGACAGGCAGTGGAATCCCCCAGTTGCCTTAGGAAAATGTATACCACCCTTACAGAAGAGATTGGCCTAGACACATCTTGTGCTGTATGATAAATGAAAAAGTTGATCTGTTTACTTTCTCTGTTCCTGTATGATGATTAAGTCATTGAGTAGTGTATGGCAGTATTTTTTTTTTTTTTTTGAGACAGAGCCTCAGTGTGTTGCCCAGGGTGGAGTGCAGTGGCGCGATCTCAGCTCACTGCAACATCCGCCTCCCAGGTTCAAGTGATTCTCCTGCCTTAACCTCCTGAATAGCTGGGATTACAGGTGCCTGCCACCATGCCCGGCTAATTTTTGTATTTTTAGTAGAGACAGGGTTTCACCATGTTGGCCACGGTGGTTTCCAACTCCTGTCCTCAAGTGATCCAGCCGCCTTGGCCTCCCAGACAGAGTACTGGGGTTACAGGCATAAACCACCACACCCAGCCTGCAGTAATTTTTTATGCTTATTTGCAATACTTGAGTCAATAGAAGTCTTGAAGGCCTCTACAGTTATCTTACTTCCTGTAAACCCATAATGAGTTAACACATTAAGGAATATGCTTTGACTGTGTACAGTGGCACACACCTTAGTCCCAGCCACTGGGACAACACAGCGAAACCTTGCCTCTTTAAAAAAAATAAAATAGGAGTACTACTTTGAGAACAGTACTCCCTAATTTAAATGCTGTCTCAGGACTCGAAGTCTTGTTCTCATTTCTTGTGTCTGTGTTAAGACCCAGTCCATATTCTGCATTATAAGGTAGTGTACCTAGTTTTTACTTTAGCCAAAATTTTGATAAATACATCTTCCCAAATAGTGGTAGACACTTACTTCACTTGTCAATCAATCAGTCATTGATTTGTAACTCCCAAGTGATTGAAAACTGACTTCCCTTGTTAGACTAAACTGCCTTTTTCCAGAGAACTCAGCAGTGCACATTAGCTTGGGTGTAATTCCCAATTTGTGTATCAGGGATTGGGAAAGCAAATGGTTTTCTTTGTATTAGTGCTTGATTGCCTGGTGTGCTATTTCTAAACATGTGGAGAGGAATCCTCATCTCCAAAGAACTGATGTTTTCTTTTGACCAGTTGAGCTATTTTCTGTTTAATGAAGAAAAAATGTAACTTTTTGACCATATGAATGGGGTTTGGCTGTTCTGTGATCTGATTTGTTGTTGTAATAGTAATTTTGAAGCATTGTGATCTGATTTCTCCAAATAGACTGGACCGACTGAAAGCAGACAGGACTATAAGGAAGTAGGAGAGGACTAACAGCTAGATAAAAAAATTTTGGCTTGTATTATTGGACACCAGTGAATAATTTTAAGTGTAAGTTAACCATTTAGCCATGTTTCAGCATTATGTTAGCTTTTTCGGCCAGGCGCAGTGGCTCATGCCTGTAATCCCAGCGCTTTGGGAGGCTGAGGCGGGCGGATCATGAGGTCAGAAGATTGAGACCATCCTCGCTAACACAGTGAAACCCCGTCTCTACTAAAAATACGAAAAAAAAAAAATTAGCTGGGCGTGCTGGCAGGCGCCTGTAGTCCCAGCTAGTCGAGAGGCTGAGGTCCCAGCTAGTCGGGAAGCTCAGACAGGAGAATGGCGTGAACCCGGGAGGCGGAGCTTGCACTAAGCTGAGATAGCGCCACTGCACTCCAGCCTGGGCGACAGAGCGAGACTCCGTCTCAAAAAAAAAAAAAAAAAAAAGGAAAAAAGCTATTTTTCAGCGTTTGTAATGGTTCTAATACTGATCTGATTGCTGAGTCCAAGGATATACAGTCATGCCTCACGTAATGGTAGTCCCATAAGGTTGTAACATGATACTTTTGCCATACATTTTCTATGTTTAGATATGTTTAAACAAATACTTACTATTGTGTTATAATTGCCAGTATAGTAACAGACTATACTATATAGGTTTATAGCCTAGGAGCAATAGGCTATACCATCTAGGTTTGTTTAAATACACTTTACAATGTTCACACAACAGTGAAATCACCTAATCATGTATTTTTCAGAATGTATCCCTGTTGTTAAGCAACACATAACTGTATGTTAAAATGGGGACAAAGATTTAACAAGTTATTTATAAAATTTGTAAAGGGCAAAGATAATGACTGTTTTTGCCAGTTTATGATATTACTGAGTTTTTGTTAAGTGGTTCTATGAAGTTTATATTTCTTTTGTAGGAGTACATTTAAGCATTCAGTTGCAATCAATTTGAACTCTGTTGCCTAAGCCTGGATATCACCTCTTTTCTTATGCTATTCTTTGTGATTTGATCCTCCCAGACAGCATTTATCAAATTCTTTTTGTATCTAGGTTGTACATCTTTAGATCTTTAGTCTTCCTTTTTTTTTTTTTTGGAGATAGAGTCTTGCTCTGTCATCCAGGCTGGAGAGCAGTGGCGCCGTCTTGGCTCACTGCAAGCTCCGCCTCCTGGGTTCACACCATTCTCCTGCCTCAGCCTCCCGAGTAGCTGGGACTACAGGTGCCCGCCACCACGCCCGGCTAATTTTTTTGTCTTTTTAGTAGAGATGGGGTTTCACCATGTTAGCCAGGATGGTCTCGATCTCCTCGTGATCCACCCACCTTGGCCTCCTAAAGTGCTGGGATTACAGGCATGAGCCACCGCGCCCAGCCCACACTCAGCTAGTTTTTGTATTTTTAGTAGAGACGGGGTTTCACCATGTTGGCCAGGCTGGTCTCGAACTCCTAACCTCAGATGATCCACCCGCCTCTGCCTCCCAAAGTGCTAGGATTGCAAGCGTGAGCCACCATGCCCAGCCCCTTTTTTAAAATTTAAATATTTTTCCTTTACTTGGCACTGACTTGAAGCTCATGTCCTTAGCTTTTCAGAAGTAGTCCTGGGTGAAATCATCTATGAGTGGAGATCATACATGTCTGTCAGAGAGTTTATATGTTTTTACTTCCATCATATTTGGCTAATATTTTCTTTAATCCAGTGGGTAAAGTGGAGATTGGCAAGGCAAGCATGGTTACCCTGGAGAACTGGGCTCTTGAGTGCTGAGAAATGCTCAAGGCATCATGGTATAGTGGAAAGCATATGGGCTTTGGAGCCAGCCTCTAATTGTGAGCTGTATGAGTGACTTCATTTAAGCTTTTTAAAATTTCACTGAATTAATTTCCATATCCAGAAGATGGAGAACAGGGCCGGGCACATTGGCTCACACCTGTAATCTCAGCACTTTGGGAGGCTGAAGTGGGAGGATCTCTTCAGGCCAGTAGTTTGAGACCAGCCTGGTCAACATGGTGAAACCCTGTCTCTACTAAAAATACAAAAATTAGCTGGGTGTGGTGGCAGGCCCATGTAATCCCAGCTGCTTGGGAGGCTGAGGCAGGAGAATTGCTTCAGTCCGGGAGGCAGAGGTTGCAGTGAGCTGAGATCGCACCATTGCTCTCCAGCTGGGCAACGGAGCGAGACCGTCTCGAAAAAAAGAAATAAATAAAAAGAAAATGGGGAAAAGATCCTACCTTCCTGGCTTAGTGCATTAAATACTCAGTGAATGTAGATCTTTTTCTTAACTTTAGATAATTTGGTATTCTTTAGGGTATCACAACTTGAGTAATATTTACCAAGAGGAAGTTTTTTTGTTTTTGTTTTTGAGATGAAGTCTCACTCTTGTCCCCCAGGCTGGAGTGCAGTGGCACGATCTCGGCTCACTGCAGCGTCATCCTCCCAGGTTCAGGCCATTCTCCCGCCTCAGCCTCCGGAGTAGCTGGGACTACAGGCACCCGCCACCACCACGCCCGGCTAATTTTTTTGTATTTTTAGTAGAGATGGGGTTTCATCGTGTTAGCCAGAATGGTCTCGATCTCCTGACCTCGTGATCTGCCCGCCTCGGCCTCCCAAAGTGCTGGGATTATAGGCATGAGCCACTGTGCCCGGCGGCTAATTTTTGTATTTTTAGTAGAGATGGGGTTTCACCGTGTTGGCCAGGCTGGTGTCGAACTCCGGACCTCAGGTGGTCTGCCCGCCTCAGCCTCCCAAAGTGCTGGGATTGTAGGCGTGAGCCACCACGCCTGGCAAAGAGGAAGTATTTTTAAATTTAGTTTTCACCTCACACAATTAAGTACTTCGGTTTTGGGTGAGTATGATTTAGCTGAAAAGAGTAGGGTCTCTGCCTACTGTATAGTTCTTAATTTTCCAAGGCTCTGAAGATACCTCTTGGCTTGAGAGCATCTGTAGTACCTCTGGACTACTAATCAATCCAACATATAGAGGGAGATATAGTAAACGTAGAGTACTGCCTCAGCCTCTACAATGTTGAAGATTTAACTCATGGCAATCAATGGTAATTGCTACAGACAGCTTAATTATATCTAAGCTTTTTATATTAAAAACTGATAGAAAAAAAAAAAGACCAGTGCAGTCAGATGTATTCAGCAGACTTACGTGGGAATTATCTTTGAATAGGTTGTTAAAAAATAGACAATCATACTTACCATCATCAACATGGAACTAGTGAGCTTCAGTTTAAAATTCATAATTGGTTTCCTGTGGAAATGTGATGAATGAGAAGAAATAATCTATTTTGCTTGCGACATTTATCATGTTTTCCTTTATGTTGTAAAATGATAGCAGTGTCTAGATCTGGATACCTCTGATGGTCTCCTATTAAGAGGACCTTATTGTGACTGAGATAGTACGGTATCAACCACTTGAAGCTCAGCTTGTGTTGTAGATAAAGGGTTTTCCTTTGTAGTTTGTAAATTGTTGAATTTGTTATGCCAGTGGCCAGTAGTACTTAGTTTCGATTTAGCTCGGTGTTAGTTTTCTGAAAATTGAAGTTAATATTATATGGCTCAGGAAAACTTTTATTTAGAAATAATATTTTTGCGTAGGGTGAAGATTATTTTTCTCCATATTTGCTAGAAACTTTAATATTTGAGAACAAGGGCTTTGTGAGAGACTCTGATGGAGGCAGTAATTATGATGTGAATTTCAGAGGTCCAAATGAGGCAAGCATTTGGAATGACATATTCGTGGGAGATATCAGTTGAAAAGTAAGAAAATCCCTCCCCCCTTGTTATTCCTTGTTACAATTTATAACTAGTTGATCAGATAGAGAAAGATCCTAGAGCAAAGGTCCTCAGCCAATAGATCTCCAAGAAAACAATTACCATTGCCCTTCTTCCTCTTTGGTTTGCTTAGATTTCTTCCCCACTATTTTCTGACCCCATATCAGCACTTTGGGGAAGTGAAAAGTCCTTATAAAATGATTGGAACAAGTTGCTCTAAAACAGAAAAGGGAAAGTTAATCAGAGACCAGGCTTAGGTATGTCTAGCATCTGGATTTGTCTATAGAATGACATAGGGATGTGTGTGTGGTAAGTGGGATGTGGTAGGTGAGGAGGTGCTAGAATGCAAAGAGTAAAGTGTTGTAGCTATGACACAGGAAAGTGGAATAATATTGCAGTCATACTATGGCTGGGCTTAAAGCATTAAAAAATTTTTTTTTAAATTGCAGTAAAATATACATAACAAAGGCCTAAGCTGTTTTTAAAGAATGCATGGGTACTGTCTTGACTACTTTGCTGTGAAACCTTGCTATGCTTTGTGTTAGGTGCGGATTCAGCTGCCCTGAACGGTGTCAATGGATCGGGTTAAATCAGATGTCCTATCTGTGGGACAGCTTCAGGAAAAAAGAAAAATTAGTGAATACACCTGCTGTCTTATTAGTACCTGTTCCCTAGCACTAGCAATAGGGATAAAGAAAAGAAGTTTGGTGGGCAGTATGTCTTCATTTTGTTGTAATTTGGGGTGTGCTTTGGTATTGATGCTGCGATTTCCTATCTTGGATGTTGGCTTTGGAAACTAAACAGTTAAAGCATCATGATTTGAGAGGAAACTAGCTCTCATTCATGAAGACAAAGTTTGGCACTAGGCCACAATGATGGGGGGATAGTTAGGGTGGGGAGACTAACAGACTTTTTTGTACCACAAATGACTTTTAAAAATTAAGAGATAATTCCATGTCCTGAGGTTATAAACCGGCTACAACTGGTTTTTCTCTCCCTCCCTCCTGCCCCCGCTAGGCATCATGGGTAAAAGTAAGCATCCCCCTGTTTCTTTTGTTTAATATAACAGTACACCATGTGATTGGCAGGGCAGTGCCCGCTTGGAGACCGGGTTTGTGCAGGGCTCTCAAGGGGGCTGGCACGCATGGGGGCCACGTCTGTGCTACAGAAAGAGCTTCTCTTACGGTAGAAAAGAGATGATAGAAAAGAGAAAGAAAGGGGACCCTCCACACACACACGACCCTCCACACACACACACACACACACACACACATACATGAAAAAAACCTAAACCCATCTCATTATTTTCCTCCTTTTTCTGTTCTCTTTCTCTACTTCTTCTCTCTCTCACTTTTCTGGAAGCTAGAGGAAGGAACGGAAAAATGTATACCTCTAAGTAGTTTTAACTGTCTTGCCCTCCCCAATCCTTATTTTTCTTTGCTAAAAGCAGAAACTCGAAATCTCTTTGAGTTCTTTCTAGTAGTTTTTGGCTATGTGTAGAAGGTAATATGCTGAGGTTTCTAATGGGATTGAAGTAATAAACACTGTTGCTTTAAAAATTTTTGTTGCAGAATTATTGTTTCTCATACAAAGCTCCTTTCGGTTTGGATCTTCTTTCCCTCTGCTTCATCCATTTGCTATAATGGTAAGGGTCTCTGGCTTCTAGTTGTCTTCAAGCTGAACCAATAAGGAGAGTGTTATATTAAGGTTTTCTCTTTCTCCTTCCTCCCCTTTTTAAAATTTCTTTTGTCTGTAGCAGTGATGGTTCTAGCCTCCCCCTTACCCTCTCTACCCCTCCCCTTTTCCATGTCAGCTCCAACCCTGCTCTGTGAATGGAGTCAACCAGCTGACTGAGTGTTGGCATCATGCCAGGGGCTGCAAAGCAATGAGAATGTGCGCGCGCTCGTGTGTGTAAGTGTATACAGAACACAAAGGGAAAGGCCTGCAGTCTAGGAAATCACAGGCCATTATATAAGGAAGTCTGCGTCATCTCTGCTTGCTTGGGCTGATGGACAAGGAGAGGGAGGGGGGAGGCTTAGAGCAAGAAAAATACCCTTTTGACACACCCACACATACACTTTTTTCCTTGCTGTCTTAGAAAGAAAAAGGTATTTGTGTTGTGGCAAAACGAGAGAGCTTCTGTGTGCAAGTGTTATTGACCATGTTCCTAGTAGAAGTGGTAACTGTCCTGGATCTCCTTTTTTATTTTTTTATTTTTTTGAGACAGGGTCTCTGTCACCCAAGCTGGAGTGCAGTGATGTGATCACGGCTCACTGCAACCTTGACCTCCTGGGTTCAAGCTATCCTCCCAACTCAGCCTCTTGAGTAGCTGGGACTGCAGGCGTGTACCACCACACCTGGCTAATTTTTGTATTTTTTATTGAAATTTGGTCTTCCTGTGTTGTCCAGGCTGGTGGGTCTCTTCTTTCTGTTCCCATTCAAAGGTGTATGTGCTTGAGAAAAGAATGATTAAAAGAGAAATGCCTCCTGGATTTTACAGCTGTAGTTTGTTAAGATACTTAGGAGTGAGGATCAAGGAGGCAGGGGACAGGCCACATTGTGTGGCTTTTTTGTTTTTTGTTTTTGTTTTTGTTTTTGACAGTCTCACTTGGTAGCCCAGGCTGGAGTGCAGTGGTGTGATCTTTGCTCATTGCAACCCCTGCCTCCCAGGTTCAAGTGATTTTTGTGCCTCTGCCTCCCGAGAAGCTGAGATTACAGGTGCCCACCACCACACCCGGCTAATTTTTGTAATTTTTTTTTTTAGTAGAGACAGGGTTTCACCATGTTGGTCAGGCTGGTCTCGATCTCCTGACCTCAAGTCATCCGCCCGCCTCGGCCTCCCACGGTGCTGGAATTACAGGCGTGAGCCACTGCGCTTGGCCGACTGTTTCTAATCATTCAGAATTGCCAAGGGTACAAGGGTGGGTGGGGGAGAGGGGTTGTTCTTAAGGAGAAGCAAAAAGCCAGATAATAGTATCTATTAACTACTCATTCGAGACTCCCCCTTCTTTTTTATTTCTTCTTTTCTGTTTAGTATGATATTATCAAAATGCAGTATTCTTTCCCTGCCATCTGCCAGAGTTAGAATTGTACAAAAGGACAGTCAAACAGCACATGGAAGGAAGGAAAAATTAGAGATTGTTCTAAGTGTCCATGCATTGCAAGTGTTACAATTTTGGGGTTCAGTTGTAGTGATTGTGTCTTTCATTGGCAATTAGGGGATCAGCATTCATTTAGAAATTATAATTCTGCTCAGTTTAGTATGATGTCTTTTTTTTTTTTTTTTTTTTTGGAGACAGTGTCTCGCTCTGTTGCCAGGCTGGAGTGCAGTGGCGCATTGTTGGCTCGCTGCAACCTCCGACTCCTGGGTTCAAGCGATTCTCCTGCCTCAGCCTCCTGAGTAGTTGGGACTACAGGCCTGCGCCACCATGCCCAGCTAATTTTTGTATTTTTAGTAGAGACGGGGTTTTTACCATGTTGGCCAGGATGGTCTCGATCTCCTGACCTCATAATCCTCCCGTCTTGACTTCCCATAGTTATGGGATTACAGGCGTGAGCCACTGCACCCGGCCTGATGTCTTTTCTTAAATTCTCTTTATGTGCCTCCTAGGTGTGATATTTATGAAGCAGCTTTTGTGTTAGGTGAAAATGAGAAAGTATATTAAAGAATAAAGTATGGGGCCGAGAGCGGTGGCTCATGCCTGTAATCTCAGCGCTTTGGGAGGCTGAGGTGGGTGGATCGCATGACGTCAGGAGTTTGAGATCAGCCTGGCCAACAAGGTGAAACCCCATCTCTACTAAAAATACAAAAATTGGCCAGGTGTGGTGGCTCATGCCTGTAATCCCAGCACTTTGGGAGGCTGAGGCGGGCGGATCACGAGGTCAGGAGATAAGAGACGATCCTGGCTAAGACAGTGAAACCCTGTCTTTACTGAAAATACAAAAAATTAGCCGGGCGTGGTGGCTTGAGCCTGTAGTCCCAGCTACTCGGGAGGCTGAGGCAGGAGAATCGCTTGAACCCGGGAGGCGGAGGTTGCAGTGAGCCAAGATCGCACCACTGCACTTTCAGCCTGGGCGACAGAGCAAGACTGTCTCAAGAAAAAAAAAAAAATTAGCCAGGCATGGTGGTGGGCACCTGTAATCCCAACTACTCGGGAGCCTGAGGCAGAAGAATTTCTTGAACCTGGGAGGTGGAGGTTGCAGTGAGCCGAGATTGCACCACTGCACTCCAGCCTGGGCGACACAGCAATACTCTGTCTCAAAAAAAAAAGGAATAAAGTATGGGTCACACTGTTACAGTTGGTTTTATGTGAGTTTATTTTTGCTTCTGACCATTCAGAATAACAGCACTGATGGGGAGAGTTGGGAATGAGAGGGAACTTTCAAACTCGTTAATCCTGTAGTAAGAGTTTTTATCAGGTTGCAGTCTAGAGGAAATTCCTTAATTTGATTGGGAACTTGTATATTTTTGTTAACGCCTGTAAATTTCTCTTGTTGCCACATCTTTACAAGCAATAGTCTTTGAATGTCTGTATTTTTTGGTGTTAATATCTGTGCTTTTTTTCCTTTTGTTAGGAAGTGAATATGAGGTTATTACTTTCTTTAAGGATTGTAGGATGAGCTGGTCACAGTGGCTCACAGCCGTAATCCCAGCACCCTGGGAGACCATCGCAGAATTGCTTGAGCTCAGGAGTTTGAGACCAGCCTGGGCAACATAGGGAGATTCCATCTTTACAAAAAATTAGTCGTGGCATGTGCCTGTGGTCCTAGCTACTCGGGAGGCTGGGGTGGGAGGCTGCAGTGAGCCATGATTGCACCACTGCACTCTAGCCTGGAAAACAAAGTGAGACCCTGTCTCAAAAAAAAAAAAAAGAAAAAAAAAAAAGATTGCAGGATGGGACCTACCACAATGGTTGTTCTGCTTATTCCCCAGGTTGCCTGCAATTATTTCCCCACCCCAAGGAGCTGGAGCCTACTTTTCTAAGTCCCTTTATAAGTAAACTAAGGAGTATTATTTCCTAGTCTGTTGAGTACTGAAAGACAAAATAGCAACAGACCAAACTTGCTACAACCTAGAGGCTAGGTAAAGATTCATTCATTGTTGTTGTGGGATTACCTAGTTCTTAGAAGTAATAATTACCCTTTTTTTTTTTTTTTTTAAGTTTTTTTGAGATGGAGTCTCACTCTGTTGCCCAGGCTGGAGTGCAGTGGCGTGATCTCAGCTCACTGCAGCCTCTGCCTTCTGGATTCAAGTGATCCTCCCACCTCAGCCTCCCAAGTAGCTGGGATTATAAGCATGTGCCACCACACCTGGCTAATTTTCGTATTTTTAGTAGAGACGAGGTTTCACCATGTTGGTCAGGCTGGTCTGGAACTCTTGAGCTCAAGCAGTTGCCCCACCTCAGCCTCCCAAAGTGCTGGGATTACAGGCATGAGCCACCATGCCCAGCTATATCCTTTATTTTTACCTTTTCTCTTGATGTTAGGAGCCAGATTAGTGAGGATAATCTTAGTGATTATGTAGTCATAATCAGCAAGGCACAAACCAGTACCTTCTCTTAATGGATAGATGAAAAATTTTTTTTTTTTTCTTAACTCTCATAGGCATTAATTGCTGTTTTGGAGTTGCTGAAGAGTAGTTTTGAAGTGTATGTGAAATCTGCCCTTTGGCCACGTCTGTCCCTTTAATTCTATTTATTTATTAGAGACAGGGTCTCACTCTGTTGCCCAGGCTGGAGTGCAGTAGTGTGATCATAGCACACTGCAGCCTTGAACTCCTGGGCTCAAGTGATCCTCTTGCCCCAGCCTCCCAAGTAGCTAGGACTGACTATAGGCATGTCACCATGCCTGGCTAATTTCATTATTATTATTATTGGTAGAGACAGAGGCTCACTGTTTTGCCCAGGCTGGTCTCAAACTCCTGGCCTTAAGCAGTCCTTCTGCCTTAGCCCCCTGAAGTGCTGGGATTATAGGCATGGGCCAATGCAAAGAACCTTTCACTCTAATACTGCCTGTTCTTTTTTTCTTTTTTGAGGTGGAGTCTCGCCTTTCACCCAGGCTGGAGTGAAGTGGCACGATCTTGGCTCACTGTAACCTCCACCCGCCGCCCTCCCCTCACCAGGTTCAAGTGATTCTCCTGCCTCAGCCTCCCGAGTAGCTGAAATTACAGGTGCCTGCCACCATGCCCAGCTGATTTTTGTATTTTTAGTAGAGACGGGGTTTCACCATGTTGGCCAGGCTGGTCTCGAACTCCTGACCTCAGGTGATCTGCCCGCCTTGGCCTCCCAAAGTATTGGGATTATAGGCATGAGCCACCGCCCTGACCTCTAATATCACCTTTTCTAAATGATTTTCTGGCACATTTGCTTTCGTGTATGTCAGAACTTCTGTGCTGATTTGTAAGGTGACAGTAGGAGAAAGCTGTTTACCTCCTGTTCATTACCTCTAGGCAGCACACTCTAACTTGTCACATTTAAGCATAGCGACCTTTACAATCCTTGGTGCATATTACTGAGCAGTATGTTACCCACTGCAAGGTCATCTAGGCTCTTTCTTTCAAGAATGTGAGCCAAAGGTTTGTGTAGTAAACTCAGTGATACAGAAAAGACACTGTAAGAGCATGTAAACAGTAATAGTCTTTCATAAGAATTACTCTCTTACCAGTCTGGTTGGATCGGAAACCAAAAATGACAATATAGATAGCATAGTACGATGGTTAAGGACATTGACTCAGGTAAGACAGTCCTGTGTTTTAACCACGCCCAGCCATTTAAGGACTGTGAAATCTTTTTTTTTTTTTTTTTTGAGACGAAGTCTCACTCTGTTGCCCAGGCTGGAGTGTAGTGGTGCGATCTCAGCTCACTGCAGTCTCCGCCTCCCGGGTTCAAGCGATT
Source organism: Gorilla gorilla gorilla (assembly GCF_029281585.2). Taxonomy (NCBI): domain Eukaryota; kingdom Metazoa; phylum Chordata; class Mammalia; order Primates; family Hominidae; genus Gorilla; species Gorilla gorilla. The sequence continues at coordinate 102,936,044 of NC_073224.2, forward strand.
CTCCTGCCTTAGCCTACTGAGTAGCTGGGACTACAGGCATGCGCCACCACACCCAGCTAATTTTTGTATTTTTTAGTAGAGGCGGGGTTTCACCATATTGGCCAGGCTGATCTCGAACTCCTGACCTCATGATCCGCCTGCCTTGGCCTCTCAAAGTGCTGGGATTACAGGCATGAGCCACTGTGCCTGGCCTGGACTGTGAAATCGTATGAAGTTACTCAGTTTATCTGTTTTTCTTTTCTCTCTAACAGGAGGATAATTGTATCTCCAGAGGTTCTAAATGAGATAATGCATTGTGAAGCACTTTAGCACAATGCCTAGCACATAGTAAGAGCTCAGTGAATGTTAGCAAGATAGATATTCCTGTCTGTTGGGTTCGTTTATACTGTTTTCATTGTTCTTACTAGTTTATTTTAGCCAGCTTGTGGCTACCCTTTTTTTTTTTTTTTTTTTTCCTCCTCCAAACTCGTGGTAGGTCTATTGACCTGTATCAAGATCAGGAGTCAGCAAACTATAGCTGCTGCTTGTTTTGGTAAATGAAATTTTGTTGAAACACAGCCACACCCACTTGCTTACAAAAGCAGAGTTTAGTACTTGCCCCACAAAGTCTAAAATGTTATTATCTGGTCCTTTACAGAAGAAGTTTGTAAGAATCGCATGGTATAGATCAAGCTTGTCCAACCTGCAACTCTTGGGCTGCATGCGGCCCAGGACAGCTTTGAATGCAGCTCAGTACAAATTCAAAAACTTCCTTAAAGCATGAGATTTTTTTTTTCTTCCAGCTCATCAGCTATCTTTAGTGTTAGTGTATTTTATGTGTGGCCCAAGACAGTTCTTCTTCCATGTGGCCCAGGGAAGCCAAAAGATTGGATGCCCCTGGTCTAATCAAGAGTCTTTTTTTCCTAGAAAAGTGACCTATGAAGCAAGTTCTAGAAATCAGAAGAGAAATAATGAGACTAAATTTGGCTGGGCGTGATGGCTTACACCTGTAATTCCAGCACTTTGGGAGGCCTAGGCAAGAGGATCACTTGAGCCCAGGAGCTTGAGACCAGCCTGGGCAACACAGCAAGACCCCATCTTTGCTTACAAGAAAAAATGCTGGGCATGGTGGCATGTCCCTGTAGTCCCAGTTAGTTGGGAGGCTGAGGTGGGAAGATTGATTGAGCCTGGGAGTTTGAGGCTGCAGTGAACCATGAGCTGTGATGGAGCCACTGTGCTGCAGCCTGGGTGACAGAACAAGACCCTGTTTCAAAAATAAATGACGCTGTTTCAAAAATAAATAAATAGGCTGGATGTGGTGGCTCACACCTGTAATCTCAGCACTTTGGGGGGCCAAGGCGAGTGGATCACCTGATGTCTGGAGTTCAAGACCAGTCTGAGCAATATGATGAAACCCTGTCTCTACTAAAAATACAAAAATTAGCTGGGCATGATGGCATGCACCTATAGTCCCAGCTACCTGGGAGACTGAGACAGGAGAATTGCTTGAACCTGGGAGGTGGAGGTTGCAGTAAGCCGAGATCGTGCCACTGCACTCCAGCCTGGGTGACAGAGAGAAACTCCGTCTCAAAAACAAAAACAACAAAAAAAACCCCAAAAATAAATAAATAAAAATTTAAAAATAGACTAGACTTACATGGACTAGAAGGAATTAATCATTTCAGATTTTTAGGAATAGGATTTTGAAGAAGGGAGGGTCCATTGACATGGCTAATAAGCATTAGGTGAAGGAAAGTACCATTTGAAGTTGGTTAGGCAGTAGCAGCACTTATTTTTAATCTCTTAGGGGCACTTCATAGTAGTGTGTTGTCTTAGTCCACTTTCTGTTGCTATCACCTGAGACTGGGTAATTTATAAAGAAAATAAATAAATTTCTTTCGCTCTCTTTTTTTTTTTTTTTCTTTTGAGACGGAGTGTTGCTTTGTCTCCCAGGCTGGAGTGCAGTGGCACTATCTCAGCTCATTGCAACCTCTGCCTCCTGGGTTCAAGCGATTCTCCTGCCTCAGCCTCCCGAGTAGCTGGGACTACAGGCACGCGCCACCACACCCAGCTAATTTTTGTATTTTTAGTAGAGATGGGATTTCACCATGTTGGCCAGGATGGTCTCAGACGATCTCTTGACCTCACGATCCACCTGCCTCGGCCTCCCAAAGTGCTGAGATTATAGGCATGAGCCACCGCACCCGGTCCCCTCCCTACCTTTCTTCCTTTCCTCTTTCCTTTTTATTTATTCTCTGTCACCCAGGCTGGAGTGCAGTTGTGCAGTCATAGCTTATTGTACCCTTGAACTCCTAGGCTCAAGCAGTCCTCCTGCCTCAGCCTCTCAAGTAGGTAGGACTACAGGCATGTGCCTCTGCACCCAGCTAAATTGCTTTAAAAATGTTTTGTAGGGATGGGGTCTCACTATGTTGCCTAGGCTGGAGTGGAGCTCCTGTACTCAAGCAATATATCCACCTTGGCCTCTCAAAAGTGCTGGGATTACAGGCATGAGCCACCATGACCAGCCCCAAGAAATTTATTTCTCACGGCTCTGGAGGCTGGAAAGTCCAGGGTCAAGGGGCCATATCTGCTGAGGGCCTTCTTGCTGGTGGGGACCTTGCAGAGTTCCAGAGTGGCACAGGGCATCACATGGTGAGGGGACTCACGAGAGACAGCCACATTGGCTTTTATTACAGACCCACTCTTGTGCTAACTAGCTCCTTCTCTGAATAACCCATTAATCTGAGAATGGCTCAAGCACTTCCTAAAGGTCTCGCCTTTAGGTGCATTGGGCACCAAGTATCCAACAGATGAACTTCTGGGGGACACATTCAAATCATTGCGGGGTGTTAAAGCGAAGTACAAAGAAGAGAGATTTGCTGTCAAGTAGTTTTCATTAAACTTGGAAATAAATATGAATTGGTAGGTTACCTATTAAACAAGTGTGTTAGAGTAGCCTAGCAGTTTTCAAAGTGTAGTCTGTGGAATCCTAGAGAATAGACTCCTTTCATGGAGTCTGTGAGATCAGAATAGTTTCATAATAATACCAAGTCATTATTTGCCTTCTTCCCTGTGTTAACATTTGCAGTGATATCCAAAAGCAGTGCTGATTAAAACGTTAGCATAACCCTGAGCAATAGCACCAAACTAGTAGCAGGCATTGTGTTCTTTATTGTCATGCAGTTTAAATTTGCAGTAAAAAAAAAAAAAAAAAAAAAAAAAAAAGTTTCATTTAAGAATGTTCTTGATGAAGCAGTAAAAATTAATTTTATTTAATCTTGACCTTTTAGTACTTGGCTTTTGAATATTTTGTGTGATAAAATGGGAAGTACTCAAAAAGCACTTCTGTTATATATTGAAGTACTGTGGTTGTCTAAGGAAAAGTACTTGTACAGTTATTTGGGTTTCCAGCTAACTAGTTGTCTTCTTCATAGAACAGCATTTTTACTTGAAAGAATAACCAACAAAGTACGTTATTTAGACTTGGGTATTTGGCAGATGCTTTCTTGAAAATTTTCAAGGAAAACAACTATTTTTGCCCAGTGATAAAATTAAAGCAAAAATGAGAATTTTGGAAAGTTTATATACTCTACCATGAGACGGTCCACTTCCCAGTTAGTTTTGTGTTTTTTTTTTTTTTTGATATTATGTAATATGTCAACCTTCGAAAGAGCTGCATGACTTAGTGAACTAGAAGTTTTCACATGACCAATATATGATGTGACAAAATCAGATTTGGTGAGAGATCCACTCAAAGTATAAAGTAGACCAGTGTATTTTAATGTAATAATACAAAAGTTCATTGATAGGGTTTCAGAGTTCACATTTGCTGCTAACCTTTAGAAATTACTGGGTTGCTTTTTTTTTTTTTTTGGAGACAGAGTCCTCTGTCACCCAGGTTGGAGTGCAGAGGCGGGATCTGAGCTCACTGCAACCTCTGCCTCCTGGGTTCAAGTGATTCTCCTGCCTCAGCTTCCCAAATAGCTGGGATTACAGGCGCACACTACCACACCCAGCTACTTTTTCATGTGTTTAGTAGAGATGGGGTTTCACCATGTTGTCCAGGCTGGTCTAGAACTCTTGGCCTCAAGTGATCCTCCTACCACAGCCTCTCAAAGTGCTGGGATTACAGGCATGAGCCACCGCGCCTAGCCTAGGTTGCTTTTTAAAAATTAAGTTAAATTTCACATAAACATCAAATTAACTTTTATTTATTAATTTACTAATTAATTTATTTTTTGAGACAGGGTCTCACTTTCTCACCCAGGCTGGAGTGCAGTGACACGATCTCAGCTCACTGCAGCCTTGACCTACTGGGTTCAAGTGATCCTCCTGCCTCAGCCCCTCAAGTAGTTGGGACTACAGGCACGGGCCACCATGCCCTGCTAAAGAATTAACCATTTAAAAGTGTACAATTCAGGCTGGGCACGGTGTCTCATGCCTGTAATCCCAGCACCTTGGGAGGCTGAAGTGGGCGGATCACTTGAGTCCAGGAGGTCGAGACCAGCCTGCCCAACATGGTAAAACCTGTCTCTACTAAAAGTACAAAAACTAGCCAGACTTAGCAGTGCATACCTGTAGTCGCAGCTGCTCGGGAGGCTGAGGCAGGAGAATTGCTTGAGTAATATCAAGGAAAATATCCACGATTCTAATAAATTTAAGAGGCTGTTAAAAATGCCTCTCTCTCTGGCTGGGTACGGTGGCTTACACCTGTAATCCCAGCACTTTGGGAGGCCAAGGCAGATGGATCACTAGGTCAGGAGTTCGAGACCAGCCTGGCCAACATGGCAAACCCCATCTCTACTAAAAATACAAAAAAACAAGTGGCCGGGTGTGGTCGCTCACGCCTGTAATCCCAGCACTTTGGGAGACTGAGGTGGGCAGATCACAAGGTCAGGAGTTTGAGACCAGCCTGCCTGACATAGTGAAACCCTGTCTCTATTAAAAATACAAAAATTAGCCAGGCATGGTGGTGCTCACCTGTAGTCCCAGCTACTTGGGAGGCTGAGGCAAGAGAATCACTTGAACCCGGGAGGCAGAGGTTGTGGTGAGCCGAGATCACACCACTGCACTCCAGCCTGGGCAACAGAGCGAGACTGTCTCAAAAAAAAACAAACAAACAAAAAACACCAGGCGTGGTAGCACCCATCTGTAATCCCAGCTACTCCAGAGGCTGAGGCAAGAGGGGAGGGAGAGGTTGCAGTGAGCCAAGATCGTGCCACTGCACTCCAGCCTGGGCGACAGAGCAAGACTCCGTCTTGGGGAAAAACAAAAAAAACCTCTCTCTAGTGAATCAGTATGAAATAATGGGTTCTTATATATACACATATACACAGGTTTGAGTATCCCTTATCTAAAATGCCTGAAACCAGAAGTGTTTCCAATGTTGGATTTTTTTGGATTTTGGGATATTTCTGTATACATGGTGAGGTATCATGGGGGTGAGACTCAAGCCTAAACACAAAATTGATTTGTTTCATATATACCTTAAACATATAGCTTGAAGGTCATTTTATAACAACATTTTGTGCATAAAGCAAAGTTTTGACTGCATTTGACGGCATTTTGATGTGGAATTTTTTTCACATTTTGAAGTACTTTGGATTTTTTCCTTTTTTTTGAGACAGAGTCTCGCTCTGTCACCCAGGCTGGAGTGCAGTGACGCGATCTCTGCTCACTGCAAGCTCTGCCTCCTGGGTTCACGCCATTCTCCTGCCTCAGCCTCCCGAGTAGCTGAGACTATAGGTTCCCGCCACCAGGTCCGGCTAATTTTTAAAATTTTTTTAGTAGAGACGGGGTTTCACTGTGTTAGCCAGGATGGTTTCGATCGCCTGACCTCGTGATCTGCCCGCCTTGGCCTCCCATAGTGCTGGAATTACAGGCGTGAGCCACTGTGCCTGGCCGGATTTTTTCCTTTTTTTAGTAAAAAGTAGAGACAGGGTGACCAGGTACAGTGGCTCATGCTTGCAATCCCAGCACTTTGGAGGCTGAGGCAGGTGGATCTTTTGAGGCCAGGAGTTCGAGACCAGCCTGGCCAACATGATGAAACCCTATCTCTACTAAAAATACAAAACATTAGCGCTGGGCATAGTGGCAGGCGCGTGTAATCCCAGCTACTCAGAAGGCTGAGGCAGGAGAATTGCTGCTGGAATCTGGGAGGCAGAGGTTGCAGTGAGCCGAGATTGTGCCTGGATGACAGAGCCAGACTTCATCTCAAAAAAAAGAAAAATGTAGAGACAGGGTTTTGCCATGTTGCCCCAGCTGGTCTTGAACTCCTGGGCTCAAGGCATCTGCCGCCTCAGCCTCCCAAAGTGCTGGGATTATAGGTGTGAGTCACCACACCTGACCCAATTTGGATTTTCTGATGAGGGATCTTTAAGCGGTACACACATATGCAAATATAGATATAGAAAAAGATATGGATGTTATGTGTGTATGCATGCATTTTATTTCCTTTTCTGAAAGGGCCTGGAAGTAGTGACACCACCTAGCAGTGAGCACACCTGACACCAGATCTTGGTTTCGCAACACCATTCTCCAATAAGAGGAACCAGAGCTGCTTGGAGAAATGGCTAGGGCAGATAAAAAAAGATGATGAACCTGGAACATCGTGTGGATACCAGAAGCTAATAAATTGCCAAAAAAGTGATAGAGAACCAGCTTGAAGGAGCTTTCAATGGCCAGATCTGGGACAGTTTGAAAAACAAATAATGATAAATAGATTATAACCCATGGGGTAAAATAAATATCCATAAGTTTATGCTGCTATAAATAAATATGGGAAAGAAAACAATTGTTTTCTGCAGTGAAACTCAAGTTGATAAATAGAAAAGGAATAATGGAAACATTAGGCAAATACTACAGTATTTGTTGCAGGCAAGAGTTGTCTTTTTTTTTTTTGAGATGGAGTCTTGCTCTGTTGCCTGGGCTGTAGTGCAGTGGCACTATCTTGGCTCACTGCAACCTCTGCCTCCCGGGTTCAAGTGATTCTTCCCGGCTCAGCCTCTCAAGTAGTTGGGACTACAGGCACCCACCACCATGCCTGGCTAACTTTTGTATTTTTGTAGAGAGGGGGTTTCACTATGTTGGTCAGGCTGGTCTTGAACTCTTGACCTCAGGTGATCTGCCTGCCTTGACCTCCCAAAGTGCTGGGATTACAGGCGTGAGCCACTGTGCCCAGCAAGAATTGTCTTTGTATGCTAAAATTAATATGTGGAATTTTGATTGGAGATGGGATATTTACATAGTGGCTTCTAAGTATCTCTCCGTCATAACATATCAGTGGAGAAATCTATCAGATACCACCTTAATCAAGTGATTGTGAGTTAACGTTTCTAGTAATACAGCATACTGACATCATGTACTTCCTGAAACGATACACTGAAAAAGGCATATTACTTCTGTGATATTCTCACTAAAAACACATAACCTCAGTCTGATTATGAGAAAACATCAGACAGACCCAAATTAAGGGGCACTTTTCAAAAGAACTGGTCACTGTTCTTCAAAAGTATCAAGGTGAAGACAGACTAAGAAACTCACAGATTGGGAGGAGACCAAGGAAGGACACATGACAACTAAATGTGGGGTTGTGGATTGTGTCCTGGATCTGAAAAGGATATTAGTAGGGGCTGGGCATGGTTGCTTACGCCTGTAATCCTAGCACATTGGGAGGCCAAGGCAGGTGGATCATCTGAGGTCAGGAGTTCGAGACTAGCCTGGCCAGTGTGGTGCAACCCGTCTCTACTAAAAATACGAAACTAGCCAGGTGTGGTGGTGCGTGCCTGTAGTCCTAGCTACTCGGGAGGCTGAGGCAGGAGAATGGCTTGAACCCAGGAGGGGAGGCTGCAGTGAGCCAAGATGGTGCCACTGCACTCCACCCTGGGTGACGGAGCAAGAATCTCTCAAAAAAAAAAAAAAAAAGTATATAGTATATATATTAGTGGGAAAACTGGTGACATGTGAATAAGATCTGTAGAGTAGTTAATAAACACTATTGTTTCCTGGTTTCAATAATTGTACTGTGTTTATATGTTAACATTTAGGGGAGCAGGGTGAAGAATATTTGAAACTTCTGTAAGTCTAAAATTATTTCAGAACTTAGTTTTAGAACATAAGTTTATTAAAGACTTTACATTTTTTAAAAAAGAATTCCTACCTTCCTGTGTATCTGTGTGAGACCACATCCACCCCCACCCCGTCCCCCATGCTGTTAACTAGAACAACATCACTGCACATTGAATGCAGAGGCAGCTATGAGAATCCAGCTGTCTGCTATTAAGCCAGACATTAAAGAGATTTGTAAAAATATAAAACAAAGCCACTTTTCTCACTAAATTGTTCTGTTATTTTGGAAAATATTTTTCATAAAGAAGTTATGTTAACATGGAATGGGTTTATTTTTAAATGCATTAATAATTTTAAATTTTTTATTTTTATTTATTTATTTTTTTTTGAGATGGAGTCTGCCTCTGTCCACCCAGTCTAGAGTGCAGTGGCACGATCTCAGCTCAATGCAACCTCCTCCCTCCCGGGTTCGAGCAGTTCTTCTGCCTCAGCCTCCTGAGTAGCTGGGACTACAGGTGTGCACCACCACGCCTGGCTAATTTTTGTACTTTTTAAGTAAAGACGGGGTTTCGCCATATTGGCCAGGCTGGTCTTGAACTCCTGACCTCAGGTGATCTGCCCACCTCGGCCTCCCAGAGTGCTGGGATTATAGGCGTGAGCCACTGTGCCTGGCCTAAAATTTTATTTTAATTCTGTTTCTAATATGGTGACTCTTTTTTTTGTTGTTTTTTGAGACGGAGTCTCACTCTGTCGCCAAGGATGGAGTGCAGTGGCACCGTGTTGGCTCACTGCAACCTCTGTCTCCTGGGTTCAAGCAATTCTCCTGCCTCAGCCTCCTGAGTAGTTAAGATTACAGATGCTCACCACCATGCCCGGCTTGTATTTATATTTTTAGTAGAAACGGGGTTTCACCATGTTGGCCATGGTGGTCTTGAACTCCTGACCTCAGGTGATCCACCCGCCTCAGCCTCCCGAAGTGCTGGGATTACAGGCTCACGTGAGCCACTGCGCCTGGCCTCTTATGTGACTCTTTTAGTTATTGCTCTCTTTGGGGTCCTTGATTTTATTTATTTATTTATTTATTTATTTAGAGACAGGGTCTTGCTCTGTCACCCAAGCTGGAGTACAGTGGTGCAATCATAGCTCACTGTGACCTCAAACTCCTGAGTCCAGACACTCCTCTTGCCTCAGCCTCCCAGGCGGGTGTCTTCCATAGTCATTCATGTCAGATTATTTTCTCTGATTTGCCAAATTTATTTCTAACCTCCTGGTTGCTAACCTTGCCAGATATATTGTAGTATAATAAGCAGTTTGGGGTCTGATATGTTCTGTTTGTTTCTGTCATGTAAGGAGATCAGTGTGGTTTCTTTTGGTTCTATGTTATCTAAGTCTCCTCTTAGAAATAGTAGCGTTCCCATACCACACCGAGGTGTGCTCTTCTCAAGCCCTTGTCCATACCCTTTTCCATTCTGAAAGTTAATTCCGACCTCTAAGGTAATCCTATAAAATGGTATATTGGAGGCCAGGTGGCGGTGGCTCGAGTCTGTAATCCCAGCACTTTGGGAGACTGAGGCAGGTAGATTAGGAGATCAAGACCATCCTGACCAACATGGTGAAACCTCGTTTCTACTAAAAGTACAAAAATCAGCTGGTGTGGTGGTGTGCGCCTATAATCCCAGCTACTTAGGAGGCTGAGGCAGGAGAATCTATTGAACCCGGGAGGTGGAGATTGCAGTGGCTGAGATTGTGCCACTGCACTCCAGCCTGGTGACAGAGCAAGACTCCGTCTCAAAACAAAACAAAACAAAACAAGGTACATTGGAAATAATTTCACTTCTTTGTAGCATCAAAAATGAAACCTTTTCTGTACCCATTCTGCTTTTCTTCAGGGCCTTTTACCCCCATTTGAGGAATTTGCAGTTTGGTTTGTGTGTGTGTATAAATTCATTAGGAAACTGAAATGGAGAGGTTATATCCTTGGGAAGTGCAGAATAATTACTGGGATTGATTGATAATAGGAAGCATTAGATAGCTTGGAACGAGCTCAGCCATCTGGTTTGCATTAGGGCGGGTTGGAGATGGTGCAAGACCATTGCTATGTGATTTTTGCCAGAAACTGAAAGTGCATTTTGTTTACAGTTTAGAAGACAAATCGTCTTTCATTCACCTGTACAGTTGTAAGTAGAGGACACAGGCCCACTAATCTCAGAAGCTTGGTTGGGAAATAATTTATTTGGATCATTATTTGCTCTTTTAAAATACATGAATTGTCATTAGAGAATATAGCTAGGCTGCTCCTGGATTAGCTATACTTATAACATTCTCACCTCTCTATTATGACTAATTTAGTGTACAGAGCTATGAATTTTTTTTGAGACCTAGTGTCACTCTGTTGCCAGGCTGGAGTGCAGTGGTACCATCTCAGCTCACTGCAACCTCCGCCTCCCAAGTTCAGGCGATTGTTCTGCCTCTGCCTCCTGAGTAGCTGGGATTACAGCTGTGTGCCACCACACATGGCTAATTTTTGTATTTTTGTATAGACAGGGTTTGACCATGTTGGCCAGGCTGGTCTTGAACTCCTGACTTCAGATGATCCGTCCGCCTCAGCCTCCCAAAGTGATGGGATTACAGGCTGAGCCACTGTGCCCGGCCTCAAACTTCTGGGCTCAAGCGATCTACCCACCTCAGCTTCCCTAAATGCTGGGGTTACAAGTGTGAGCCACTGCACCCCGTTGAGACTGTTCTAAGGTTTAAATCATTGCTCTTTCCCTGTCATGTCCACCTCTCAGCTCTTGTTTCTCTAAAGAGCAAAATGTGGTTACCCTTATAGGCTGCTGAATTCAAATTGCCTCTGGTATTTTTAGTCTGATTATGAGAATAATCTGGTAAATACTTGGTTTATATATGTGCTAGTGTTTTTATATGTTATTCTTATGGCAGACAATAATTGATTAAAAGTCTTTACTTATGTAACAGAATGTTCCACGTCATCACCATCGGTAAAATGTAGTTGGCATTGGAATTGAAACCCACTTACCATCCTTGGTGTGGTAGAAGGGGAGTGTCCTGGTCATTAGAATTATGTAGATTTTTTTAAAATTATTTGTTTTTGAGATGGAGTGTCACTCTGTCACCTAGGCTGGAGTGCAGTGGCACGATCTCAGCTCACTGCAACCTCCGCCTCCCAGGTTCAAGCGATTCTCCTGCCTCAGCCTCCTAAGTAGGTGGGACTACAGGCACGTGCTACCACGTCCAGCAAATTTTTGTATTTTTTAGTAGAGACGGGGTTTCACCATGTTGGCCAGGCTGGTCTCGAACTCCTGACTTCAGGTGATCCACCCGCCTTGGCCTACCATAGTGCTGGGATTATAGGCGTGAGCCACTGTGCCTGGCCAGAATTAGACGTAGATTTTAATCATGACTTTCCTATTTGTTGTGTTTCTTGGACAGGTTTATACTAAATAAGAAATCATGTAGTATACTAAATAATACTATTTTTTTTGAAATGGAGTGTCTCTCTGTCACCCAGGCTGGAGTGCAGTGGCGGGATCTCGGCTTACCGCAGCCTCCACCTCCCAGGTTCAAGCAATTCTCCTGTCACAGCCTCCCAAATAGCTGGGACTACAGGCACACGCCACTGTGCCCAGCTGATTTTTTGTGTTTTTAGTGGAGACAGGGTTTCACTATGTTGACCTGGCTGGTCTCGAACTCCTGATCTCAAGTGATCTGCCCACCTCAGCCACCCAAAGTGTTGGGATTACAGGCATGAGCCACTGTGCCTGGCTGTATTTAGTATTTCTGAGTCTCAGTTTTTTCATTCATAGAATGGGTATAATATGGACTTCATAGGAATGTTCTGAGAATTAGATGCTTGGTTTTTTATTGTTGCTTTCTTTCTTTCCTTTTCCTCCCTCCCTCTCTTTCATCTCTTTCTTTTCTTCTTCTCTTTCTTTCTTTCTTTCACAGGGTTTTGCTTTGTCACCCAAGCTAGACTGCAGTGGCACAATCGTAGCTCACTGAAGCCTCGACCTCCTACGTTTAATTGATCCTCCTGTCTCAGCATTCCAAGTAGCTGGGACTATAGGCATGCGCCATTGTACTCAGCTAATTTTTAAATTTTTTGTAGAGACAAGGTCTCCCTATATTGCCCAGGTTGGTCTAGCATTCCTGAGCTTAGGCTCTCCTCCCGCCTCCACCTCCCAAAGTGCTGAAATTACACATGTGAACCTAAATACTGTTTTTTTGGTTCTTAGCTCTCACCATTCTGATAATCAGCATTCATTCAGATGTTAATCCTTCTCCTGTATCCCCTCTCACCAAGCCCCCAATACATACCTTGTTACTTGTCTTCCTTTTGGAGTGCACTTTGCCCCAACTGTCCTCAGACTTGTGTGATGAATGTATCACTTACAACATGTTTTGTCTGGGAAGAAGAGGCTCTCAAGTATGTGTGTGTGTACAAATTTGAGATCATGCTTTTCAGAGCATTGTGAAGGATCTCTGTTCAAAACTCTGCTCCCCTAGTGCCTATTATTATTACTTCCATGGTATAAAGGATAAAAAGAATTTTTTGTTTTTCTTTCATATAAAAAATATTCCTAAGGAAAGCCTACATCCGTTCTACTTTGCATGAAGAAAAACAGGATTTTTAGGCTGGGCGTGGTGGCTCATAACCTGTAATCCCAGCACTTTGGGAGATCGAGGCGGGTGGATCACAAGGTCAAGAGATCAAGACCATCCTGGCCAACGTGGTGAAACCTTGTCTCTACTAAAAATACAAAAAAATTACCCAGGCATTGTGGCACGTGCCTGTAGTCCCAGCTACTCAGGAGGCTGAGGCAGGAGAATTGCTTGAACTTGGGAGGCGGAGGTTGCACTGAGCCAAGATCGCGCAGCTGCACTCCAGCCTGAAGACAGAGCGAGACTCTGTCTTGGAAAAAAAAAAGAAAAACAGAATTTTTATAGATGAGTACTGGAGAAGGTTGGAAAAATATAGCTAACTCCTATTCCTTTATTTAATTATGTACTTAGATTGCTTACTTTCCTGTTTTGTTTTTTTTTTCTTCTTTCTTTCTTTTGCGATGGAGGTTCACTGTCGTCACCTAGGCTGGAGTGCATTGGTGCGATCTTGGCTCACTGCAACCTCCACCTCCCGGGTTCAAGTGATTCTCCTGCCTCAGCCTCCCAATTAGCTTGGATTACAGGCATGCACCACCACGCCCAGCTAATTTTTGTATTTTTAGAATTTTGCATTTTTAGTAGAGACAGGGTTTCACCATTTTGCCAGGCTGGTCTTGAACTCCTGACCTCAGGTGATCCACCCGCCTTGGCCTCCCAAAGTGTTGGGGTCACAGGCGTGAGCCACCGTGCTCGGCCACTTTCCTGTTTTTCTTTGTGAAAGTTTGGAGCAGTCATTCTTACAGTGCCTAGTAATAACCAGGAGAGAGTAGTAAAAATGCCAATTCCTTAGCCCCACCCAAATAAATTTAATGCCATGAAATAGGGCCTGGGAAGCTGCATTTTAATTTATTTTTTTCTCTTAAAAAAAGTATGCCAGGCGCAGTGCCTCATGCCTATAATCCCAGCACTTTGGGAGGCCGAGGTGGGCAGATCACCTGAGGTCGGGAGTTTGAGATCAGCCTGACCAACATGAAGAAACCCTGTCTCTACTAAAAATACAGAATTAGCCGGGTATGGTGGCGCATGCCTGTAATCCCAGCTACTTGGGAGGCTAAGGCAGGAGAATTGCTTGAACCCGGGAGGTGGAGGTTGTGGTGAGCTGAGATTGCACCATTGCACTCCAGCCTGGGCAACAAGAGCAAAACTCCGTTTCAAAAAAAAAGAAATAAAAAAAAGTAGAGATTGGCCAGGCACAGTGGCAAATTAACGCTTTTTCTAAATACTCTCAATTTCTGTGCTTATCTTTTTGCAGTTCATGGAACTGCAGTGGTCAGTGGCCCACACTTTGAGTAACATTGCTCTTCAAAAAATGAAAATGATTGTGTGTGGAAACTGGCAAGCTGGAAGCTAGTTTCTTCTACAAGCCCCAAGAAGACTGATTTTTTTGTCCATAAAATTGAGACAATTTTACTGCTTTGCTCATCTTTATAGGGATGTTATGAGGATCACATAAGATATAATGTATGTAAAGGCTGGGAGTGATGGCTCATGCCTGTAATCCTGGCACTTTGGGAGGTTGAGGCGGGCGGATCACCTGAGGTCAGAAGTTCGAGACCAGTCTGGCCGACATGGTGAAACCCCGTCTCTACTAAAAATAAAAAAATTAGCTGGGTGTGACGGCATGAGCCTGTAATGTCAGGTACTCAGAAGGCTGAGGCAGGAGAATTGCTTGAACCTGGGAGGTGGAGTTTGCAGTGAGCTGAGATCACGCCGCTGCACTCCATCCTGGGTGACAGAGCAAGACTCAGTCTTAAAAAAAAAAAAAAGGATATAATGTATGTAAAATACGTTGTAAACTGAAAAACTAATGTAAGTTATATTCTTCACATTTCTTGAGCAGGAACTCTTTTAGCAACTAGGTATATAGAGATACATGGCAGGGAGCTTATTATTCACATATATATTAGCCACAAGGTTGCAGTATGCAGAATTAAGTTTCTGTTTCCTAAAAATTTTCCTAGACTTGTGCAGTCCTTCTGTAAACTTTAGTAATATGCATATATATATATGTGTGTGTATATATATATATATTTATTTATTTATTTATTTATTTATTTTTTGAAATGGAGTCTCGCTCTGTTGCCCAGGCTGGAGTGCAGTGGCGTGATCTCAGCTCACTGAAACCTCTGCCTCCTGGGTTCAAGCAATTCTTCTGCCTCGACCTCCAAGTAGCTGGGACTACAGGCGTGCACCACCACGCCCGGCTAATTTTTTTTTTTTTTTTTTTTTTTTTTTTTTTTAGTAGAGATGGAGTTTCACCATATTGGCCAGGCTAGTCTCGAACTCCTAACCTCGTGATCCTCCCATCAATCCCAAAGTGTTGAGATTACAGGCATGAGCCACTATGTCCGGCTGTATTTTTTAAATATATAACTTAATGATGTTTCTTTGAAATGTCTGAGAACCTTTTTTTCCTCTTTTTTTATGTATATATTTCTGATTTTTAAAATAAAGAGATGGCCCGGGGTGGGAGGCACAGTGGCTCACTATGTTGCCCAGGCTGGTCTTGAACTCCTAGCCTTAAGTGAGCCTCCTGCATTGGCCTTCCAGAGTGCTAGGGTTACAGGCATGAGCCACCAACCTGGGCCTATTTTTACTTTTCTGATAACTTCTTGAAGGTTATAATATATATATTTTTAATGGATTAGAAGCAATTTGGAGGCAGGCGTCCTTCTCAGTTAAAGTTCTGAGACTCCTTGTATATGGATCCGTTTCTGTTAATCTTAGGTTACCCTTTTTTCCAGCTTCCTCTCAGCTTGAAGTTTGCTGCCTGAAGTAACTCCACACACTTCTCTCCTCTGCCTAGCTCCTTTTTTTAGAGTATGTTTGCAGGAGACAGAGACCTTTAAAGCCAGTTCATTCATCAAGAAATGTTTTGAGTGCCTGTTATATACTGGTTAGGTGAAAAAGTTAAGAAAATGGGCTGGGCCCCATGGTTTATGACTTGGAGGCCACGATGGGAGGATCACTTAAGGTCAGGAGTTCAAGAGCAGCCTCAGCAACATAGCAAGACCTGTCTCTACCAAAAATTAGCCATGTGTGGTAGCATGCACCTGTAGTACCAGCTACTTGGGAGGCTGAGGCCAGAGGATCACTTGAGTCCAGGAGTTGGAGATTGCAGTGAACTATGATTGTGCCACGGCACTCCAGCCTGGGTGACAGAAAGAGACCCTGTCTCTTAAAAAAAAATTTTTTTAAGTAGATAAGAAAATGAATTTTAACTACCAGAGGCAGTGAGTCGTGCCTGGAATCTTAATGTTTTGGGAGGCCAAGGTGGGAGGATCACCTGAAGCTGGGAGTTTGAGACCAGCCTGGGCAACATAGCAAGACCCAATCTCTGCAAAAAATTTTAAAGTTAGCTGGTTGAGGTGGCACACACCTGTAGTCCTAGCTCTTCGGGAAGCTAAGGTGGGAGGATTGCCTAACCCTAGGAGTTCAAGGTTACAGGAAGTTTTGATTGCACCACTGCACTCCAGCCTAGGTGACAGAGTGAGGCCCTGTCTTTTGGAAGAAAAAGGAAAGAAAATAGTTTAACTACATACCATTCCTGACTTCTGGGTGCTCACAGTTTTCTAAGGGAAATGGACAAGTAATTCAGTAATAAGACACAGAAAATGACATGTTTCCAAAATTCCTTGACAGGCTGAGTGCAAGTGGCTCACACCTGTAATCCCAGCACTTTGGGAGGCCAAGGCAGGTGGATTACTTGAGGTCAGGAGTTCGAGACCAGTCTGGCCAACGTGGTGGAACCTTGTCTCTACTGAAAATACAAAAATTAGCTGGGCATGGTGGCCACACCTGTAATCCCAGCTACTTGGGAGGCTGAGGCAGGAGAATCGCTTGAACCTGGGGCAGAGGTTCCAGTGAGCTGAGATCGCACCAGTGCACTCCAGTCTGGGCAACAGAGCAAGGCTCTGTCTCAAAAAAAAAAAAAAAAAGGAAAAAAAAAAAAGAAAAGAAAATTCCTTGACAGCACAAAGAAAGGAAAAATTGCCTGGAGGAATGGAGATAGGGATGACCATATAATTTACCCTCCAAACTAGGACGCTATTAAAGGTGAAAGTAACATTGTTAATCATCATGAAAGAATAAACTGGGACATGTTCTGTACAAACTAGGACATATTATTACTCTATTCATAAAAGTAATGTCTATGGTCTTTTTTTTTTTTTATAATTTTTTTTTTGAGATGGAGTCTCACTCTGTTACCCAGGCTGGAGTGGAGTGGTGCAGTCTCAGCTCACTGCAGCCTCCACCTCCTGGGTTCAAGCGATTCTCCTGTCTCAGCCTCCCGAGCAGCTGGGATTACAGGCTCGTGCTACTACACCTGGCTAATTTTTGTATTTTTAGTAGAGACAGGGTTTCACCGTGTTGGCCAGGCTGGTCTCGAACTCCTGACCTCAGGTGATCCACCCACCTTGGTCTCCCAAAGTGCCAGGGTTATAGGCATGAGCCACCTCGCCTCGCCTTGCATGGTCTTTTTTTTTTTTTTTTTTTTGAGATGAAGTCTTGCAGCCACCCAGGCTGGAGTGCAGTGGTGGAATCATGGCTCACTACAGACTAGATCCCCCAGGCTCAAGCAATCCTCCCACCCCAGCCTCCTGAGTAGCTGGAACAACAGGCACACTCCACCACACCTGCCTGATTTCTATTTGTATTTTTAGTGGAAATGGAATCTTGCTATGTTGCCCAGGCTGGTTTTGGACTCCTGAGCTCAATCATCCTACATATCTCGGCCTCCCAAAATGCTGGGAGCCACTGCACCCTATATAGTCTTAAAGTACCACCCTCCGTCTTGGATTTAGCACTTCATCTGTACGTTTTTACTGTTGCTTGCACAGGCTAAATGCTATCCTGTCTCAAGCAACATCCTTGCTGTGACCTCTACTTGTTACCTCCTCTCCCAGATATTTGCACAGTTCACTTCTGCCCTTAATTCAGGACTTGCTCAAATGTTATTTTTTCTGACAGGACTTTCCTGACCATACTTTTAAGAATAGTCTCTTCCCCTACCCTAATACCACTCTCTGACCCCTTTTCATGTCTAATTTTTTAAATGATACTTACAAATACATAACATACATATATACCCACATACATATGCAATTTGATTGTTTCTTTCTTTTTTCTTTTTTGGAGATAGGGTCTTGCCTTGTCACCTAGGCTGGAGTGTAGTGATACAGTCATGGCTCACTTCAGCCTTTACATAGACCCAAGTGATGCTCACGTCTCAGCCTCCCGAGTAGCCGGGGCTTTGTTTGTGTATGAGACATGGTCTTGCTCTGTTCCCCAGGCTGGAATGCAGTGGCATGATCTCGGCTCACTGCAGCCTTGACCTCCTGAGCTCAAGCGATCCTCCCACCTCAGCCTCTTGGGTAGCTGGGACCGCAGGTGCACGCCACCATCCTGGGCTAATTTTTGTATTTTTTGTAGAGATGGGGCTTTGCCATGTTGCCTAGGCTGGTCTTGAACTCGTGTTTTTTTGTAGACATGGGGTTTTGCCATGTTGCCCAGGCTGATCTTGAACTCTTGCCCACCTTGGCCTCCCAAAGTGCTGGGATTACAGATGTGAGCCACCATGCCCCCAGCCTGATTTCTGGATTTTTAACTCAATAAAGGGAATGATGATGTCTTTATTATAAATATGGACTATAAGAAGAGAAATAAGTTAGATTGGAAGGAAGGATATCCCGTCACTCTCCCATAACTCACCAGGCAGAAGAAAGAACAACCTTATAGGAAGGGGGAAGAATTCAGAACTATCTAGTTTGAGACCTTGATCCTATTCTTGAAGTCAGCCACATTTTAACATTCTTGTTACTGGGCCTCTTCTCTATTTGAGAGCAATTGCATCTCCAGATTTCTCCAGTTACTATATTATCCTTGAATTCACTGTCAAATTATTTGTATTTCTTACAATACTAGGTAGGTGCTTCAAAATTGAATGATTTCGAAAGAATCTTCACTGACCTCTTCAATGAGATGGAAATTCTTATTGCTTTCAGCCTTCTTTCTGTCTTGTTGGATTATCTAATTCAGAGTTTTAAAAAACATTACGTAGGGGTGAACAGGTCTTGGACCTCTGGCTGATTGATGTCTCCTGTGGCAGAAGGCAAACTACAAAGGAGCTCTTCACATGTAAGAATGGATGATGATTTCAGCGCTTCTTGATTATAAATATCTTAAGGACTCATGTTCCAGGACCATTCCAGAGACATCTCTCTCTCCTTTTTTACCTCCCACTTTCTGACTTGATAAGGGGACTATAGTGAATATAGTGACTAAGTTTTACATATTTTATCAATGTGAAAAGTTTATCAGATGCCACTAATTTAATTAGTGCCTACAGTAGAAAAGGGCATCCGTTTTCTATGAAGGGACACTATATCAAAGGCAAGTTATAATTACACACACACACATTTGAGAGTCTCCCCCTGTCGCCCAGGCTAGAGTGCAGTGGCGTGATCTTGGCTCACTGCAACCTCCGCCTCCTAGGTTCAAGCGATTTTCCTGCCTCAGCCTCCCGAGTAGCTGGGACTACAAGTGCGCACCACCACACCCAGCTAAATTTTGTATTTTTAGTGGAGACAGGGTTTCACTATGTTGGCCAGGCTGGTCTCAAACTCCTGACCTCAGGTGATCTGCCCGCCTTGGCCTCCTAAAGTGCTGGGCATTGCGGGTGTGAGCCACTGCGCCCGGCCAATTTTTATATATATATATGCATATGCATATGTATATTTAAGTTATGCTTTATAAGGAATTATAAAGCATACTGTTTATTCCTTTTTACATACAAAAGGAAGACATAGTAGTCCAGGTTTCTTATCTGATACGTTTTTTCCCCAAGGCAAATAGGGCTGTGATGATTAACATAAAGAATCATTTCAGTCTTCAGATGAAACCCTGTCATCTGCATGCAAAAAGGAATTTAATCCCTTACAAGCCAACAAGTAACCATATCCATAGTATCTGGAGGGCTAGGCTACTTGCATTTCATACTGCTCAATTAAATGTCATGGACTGTCCATGTTCTGCCACATTACTTTCCAGTTCTGAGTGGTCAAGTTAAAGGCATTCTTTTTTCTTTCTTTCTTTTTTTTGGTTAGTTGGTTTATTTATTAGAGATGGGGGTCTCGCTATGTTGCCCAGATCTTGAACTCTTGGCCTCAAGTGATCCTTCCACCTCAGTTTCCCAAAGTGCTGGGATTACAGGTGTGTGCTACCGTGCTCAGTAGACATTTTTAGAAAAAGGAATCCATTGTGTTCAGCTTATTTGTTTTAATTTTTTTAATCTTAAAGTTTTAAATGTTTTTAGTTTTTAAATTTTAAATTGAAAATATTTAAGCATATAGAAAAATAGAGTAGTACGAGCAACAGCTGTGTAACTACCATCTTGTTCAGCAGTGAATATTTTGCCATATTTGCTTGGCACATATCAATATGCTGTTGATATATAGCATAAACATTTTTTCTAAACCACTTCAAAGTAAGTTTTAGACTTTCACCTCTAAATACTTAAGATTGCTGTGGTAGGCAAAATAATGCCCCTTCTCCCAAGATGTTTATACTCCAGCCCCCATAACCTGTGAATATGTTCTGTTTCATGGCAACAGAGAATTAAGATGGCAGATGGAATTAAGGTTGCTAATCAGTTGACCTTAAAATGTGGAAATTATTCTAGATTATCCAGGTGGGCCAATATAATCATAAGGGTCCTAAAGGAGGCAGAAGAGTGTCAGAGAGTTGGCAGTCAGAGGAGTAGGCCTGATACTTGAAGATGAAGAAAGTGGCCATGAACCCAGCAGAGTAGATTGTCTGTAGCAGGGAACAGCAGGACAATGGATTTTCCTCTAGAGACTCCAGAAGAAATGTAGGAGCTGACTGGGCGCGGTGACTCATGCCTGTAATCCCAGCACTTTGGGAGGCCAAGGCAGATGAATCAGTTGAGGCCAGGAATTCGAGACCAGCCTGGGCAACATGGCAAAAACCCATCTTTACAAAAAATACAAAAATTAGCTGGGCGTGGTGATGCGCACCTGTAGTCCCAGCTACTCCCAGTCCCAGAGGCTGAGGTGGGAGAATCGCTTGAGCTGCAGGAGGCAGAGGTTGCAGTGAACCGAGATCATGCCACTGTATTCCAGCCCAGGTGACAGAGCCAGACCCTGTGTAAAAAAAAATATATAAAATAAGTAGGAGCCATACCCATACCTTGAATTTAGCCTAATGAGACCCATTTTAGACTTAATGACTTTCTGAGTGAAAGGTAATACAATTTGTATTGTGTTTAAGCCACTAAATTTGTGGTAATTTATTATAGCAGCCATAGAAAACTAATAGTAGGCTGGGCTCACGCCTGTAATCCCAGCACTTTGGGAGAGGGAAGGTGGGTGGATCACTAGAGGTCAGGAGTTTGAGACCTGCCTGGCCAACGTAGGAAAACCCTGTCTCTACTAAAAATACAAAAATTAGCCGGGCGTGGGGACACCTGTCTGTAATCCCAGCTACTCGGGAGGCTGAGGTGAGAGAATCACTTGAACCCAGGAGGCAGAAGTTACAGTGAGCTGACATCTTGCACTCCAGTCTGGGCAACAGAGCAAGACTCTGTCTCAAAAAAAAAAAAAAAAAAAAAAAAAAAAAAAAAAAGCTAATGCTACAGTTACGTTTCAAAAAAATACGGACAATCTCCTATTCAACCACAATACCATTATAACCAACAAGATTAATAATAATTCCCTAATATTATTTAATACTTAGTCCATTTGAAAATTTACCCAGTTCCCCATAGTATCTTTTGTAGCTGTGTTTAAACCAAGATTCAATCAAAGATTATACATTATATTTGATTATGTCTGTAAGTCTCTCTTAACCTAGAACAGTCTGTATCACCACCTCTTTTTTTTTAATATCATCTTTTTTGAAGAGACCATGCTCATTGATTTGAAATATGTTCCACATTGTAGATTTGTCAGATTGTTTCCATGTTAATTGTCTCAATGCCTGCAGTGAAAAGTTTGATCCCTACGGTAAGGTAACAGCAAGATTGTTCCATTGTTAAGATGTGTTTTTCCTTTTGCAATTAGTCGTCTGTGGAGTTATTTTGTTTATATGAACTGAACTAGTTCTTATGAAAATAAATGTTAAATTTCCAGACCAGCATATTTTATAATGGCAGTATAATAGACTATATAACCTAAAACACTTCTGCTATTTCATTACAAAACACCTAGTAATGCTGGATGAAATGTAACAACTATTTTTTAATTTTTAAACAAACTTTTAAAAATGTATAGCTAGTTGAGCCTGAAAGAATTAAGGAAAATTCTCAGGGACTGCAAATGAAAGAGGAACTGAAAATGAGCAGTATGCATGTGACTCAATGCTGTCGTATTTCTGGGTGCTTTGCCTAGTCTCAGTTACTGAAAGGCTTGGTTTTTGTTTGTTTGTTTGTTTTTTGAGACGGAGTCTTGCTCTGTCGCCCAGGCTGGAGTGCAGTGGCAAGATCTCGGCTCACTGCAAGCTCCACCTCCCAGGTTCACACCATTCTCCTCCCTCAGCCTCCCGAGTAGCTGGGACTACAGGTGCCCACCACCAAGCCCAGCTAATTTTTTTGTATTTTTAGTAGAGACGGGGTTTCACCATGTTAGCCAGGACGGTCTCGATCTCCTGACCTCACGATCCGCCCGTTTCGGCCTCCCAAAGTGCTGGGATTACCGGTGTGAGCCACCGTGCCTGGCCTAAAGGCTTCGTTTTAATGTCCATGAGCCTTAGGCCTGTATGGAACAGAGTTAGAAATGCAAATCTCTATATAAAGCAGGGAGCCTTGAAGGTTCATACTCAAGAGAAAGGAAGGGGCCACAGAAAATTCCATCTACTAGTTTGAGGAAACAAGGAAACTTCTGTGTCTCAGCTTGGGCTCTGGCTGGGGGTAGATGGGAATGTCTCCTGAAAATTTATGTTTGGACTCAAGAATATACAATAAGGAAAGGATCAATAGGGCAAGGATAGTCCCTCCAACAAATGTTGTTGGGAAAAGTGGATATCCACAGCAAAATAATGAAATTATCTTGTACTGTACACAAAAATCAACCCAAAATGGATTAAAGAGTTAAACATAAGACCTGAAACTATAAAACTCATAAGAAGAAAACAGAGAAAAAGCATTATGACATTGGTCTTGGCAATGATTTCGTGGATATGACATCAAAAACACAGGCAACAAAAGCAAGTGGAACTGCATCAACCTAAAAAGCTTCTGCACAGCAAACAGCAGAATGGAAAGGCAATCTACAAAATGTGAGGAAATGTTTGTGAACCATATATTTGATAAGGGGTTAATCTCCAACATACATAAGGAACTCATACAACTCAGTAGCAAAAAATATATGTATATTAAAAAATAGGCGCTTCGCTGCCGTCCGTCAATTTATTTCTCCAGGAAGAAAAATGGCATCTGTTGCAGTTGATCCACAACCGAGTGTGGTGACTCAGGTGGTCAACCTGCCCTTGATGAGCTCCACATATGACCCCATGTCCTCAGCCCATGTCACTACAAAGGACCAGTGTCCTACTTGAAGTCTGTGTGTGAGATGGCAGGGAAGGGTGTGAAGACCATCACCTCGGTGGCCATGACCAGTGTGCTCTGCCCATCATCCAGAAGCTAGAGCTGCAAATTGCAGTTGCCAATATCCGTGCCTGTAAGGGGCTAGACAGGATTGAGGAGAGACTGCCTATTCTGAATCAGCCATCAACTCAGGTTGTTGCCAATGCCAAAGGTGCTGTGACTGGGGCAAAAGATGCTGTGATGACTACTGTGACTGGGGCCAAGGATTCATCACAGGGTTGATGGACAAGAAAAGGGGTAGTGACTGGCACTGTGGAGAAGACCCAAGTCTGTGTCAGTGGCAGCATTAACACAAGCTTAGGAAGTCAGATAATGCAGCTCGTGAGCAGTGGCTTAGAAAATGCGCTCACCAAATCAGAGCTCTTGGTAGGACAGTACCTCCCTCTCACTGGGGAAGAACTAGAAAAAGAAGCAAAAAAAGTTGAAGGATATGATATGGTTCAGAAGCCAAGTTGTTATGTTAGACTGGGATCCCTGTCTACCAAGCTTCACTCCCTGTCTACCAAGCTTCACTTTCTATGAGCAGGCTCTCAGCAGGGTTAAAGAAGCTAAGCAAAAAAGCCAAGAGACCATTTCTCAGCTCCGTTCTTCGTTCACTTGATTGAATTTGCCAGGAAGAGTGTGCATAGTGCCAGTCAGAAAATTCAGGATGCTCAGGATAAGCTCTAGCTCTCATGGGTGGAGTGGAAAAGGAATATTGGATACGATGATACTGATGAATCCCACTGTGCAGAGCACATCAAGTCACGTACTCTTGCTATTGCCTGCAACCTGACTTAGCAGCTCCAGACCACATGCCACAGCCTTCTGTCCAACATCCATGATTACCACAGAACATCCAAGGTCAGGCCAAGCATATGAGGGTGATGGCAGGCGACATCTACTCAGTGTTCTGCAATGCTGCCTCCTTTAAGGAAGTGTCTGACAGCCTCCTCACTTCTAGCAAGGGGCAGCTGCAGAAAATGAAGGAATCTTTAGATGACTTGATGGATTTCTTGTTAACAACATGCCCCTCAACTGGTTGGTAGGTCCCTTTCACCCTCAGCTGACTGAGTCTCAGAATGCTTAGGACCAAAGTTCAGAGATGGACAAGAGCAGCCAGGAGGCCCAGCGATCTGAGCACAAAACTCATTAAACTTGCCCCTGTCACCAGTGCATGATGTGGCCAGCCAGTTAACACCTTTTGTTATGTTGAAATTAACCCTGCTAGGCAACCCTAAATTGGGAAGCAAGTAGCTAGTAAAAAGGCCCTCAATTATAGTTATTTCCAGCTGGATTAAGAGCTTTAAAGTTTCTGGCTTTAGCAGATGATTTCTGTTCACCTGGTAAGAAAAGAATGCTAGGCTTCTTAGAGCCTAGCCAGAACTCACAAAAAATTCAAGTGCACTTATGTTCTCATTCTGTGGCCATTGTGTTACCCTCTGTTACTGTTTTTGTTGAATAAAAACATCTTCATGCGGGCTGGGGTAGAAACTGGTGTCTGCTCTGGTATGATCTGAGCAGGCCTCTTTACTGATTTATCTCATGATGATTGCTTGTACAACTTGATTTTAGTTTTTTATTTCTCAAATAGGAATACTACCTTTGAATTCAGTATAATTCACTGTAAGATTAAAAAAAAAATGGACAAAGGACCTGAATAGACATTCTCCAAAGAAGACATAAAAGTGGCCAAGTATATGAAAAATTGCTCAACATTGCTAATCATCAGAGAAGTACACATCAAAACCACAATGAAATATCATCACTTCACTCCTGTCAATGTCAAGATGGCTATTTTTTTTAATTGGCAAGGGAGTGAAGAAATTGGAACCCTTGCACACTGTTGGTGGGAATGCAAAATGGTACAAGCGGCCACTATGGAAAACAGTATGGAGGTTCCTTGACATATTAAATATAGAACTACCAGATGGTCTAGCAATCATGCTTCTAGATATTTATCCAAAATAAAATCAGGACCCCAAAGAGACATTAGCACTCTCACATGTGACAACATGGATGAAGCTTGAGGACATTATGCTAAGGGAAATAATAGTCACAGAAAGATAAATAACTATGTGAGTCTACTTATGTGAGGTATCTAGTCAGATTCATAGGTTGACAGAGTCAAATGGTGGTTGCCAAAGGCTGAGGGGGAGGAGAAATTGGGGAGTTGCTAAACAATGTATGTAAAATTAATGTCAAACAGGAAAAAGCTCTAGAGATCTGCCATACAACACTGTACCTATAGTCAACATTAATGTATTGTACACTTGAAAATTTGTTAAGAGGGTGGATCTTGTGTTAAGTGTTTTTACCACAATAAAAAAAAATTTTTTTTTTGAGGTGGAGTCTTGCTCTGTCACCCAGGCTGTAGTGTAGTGGCGTGTTCCCGGCTCACTGCAACCTCCGCCTCCTAGGTTCAAGCGATTCTCCTGCCGCAGCCTCCTGAGTAGCTGGGATTATAGGCGCACACCACCACGCCTGGCTAATTTTTGTTTATTTAGTAGAGACGAAGTTTCACTATGTTGGCCAGGCTGGTCTCAAACTCCTTGACCGCAAGCAGTCCGCCTGCGTAGGCCTCCCAAAGTGCTGGGATTACAGGTGTGAGCCACCGCACCTGGCCAACAAACAATTTTTTAAAAATTAAGTATGGGCTTATTAGGCTGAGCGCAGTGGCTCACACCTGTAATCCCAGCATTTTGGGAGGCTGATGTGGGCGGATCACTTGAGGTCAGGAGTTCGAGACCACCCTCGCCAACATAGTGATATCTGGTCTCTACTGAGAATACAAAAATTAGCTGGGTATGGTGGCGGATACCTGTAATCTTAGCTACTCAGGAGGCTGAGGCAGGAGGATCACTTGAACCCGGGAGGCAAAGGCTGCAGTGAGCCAAGTTTGTGCCACTGCATTGCAGCCTGGGCGACAGAGTGAGACTCTGTCCTAAAAAGGAAAAATAATTAAGTATGGGCTTATTTGTGTGGGTTTAAATTATTATCACCAGCTTGGTCTGAGATCCCCAAACTGGGAAATGAATATAAAAAAATTATTCAGGACCCTGTATAATACCCTTGGGGTAACCAGCAGAAGCATATGTAAAGCTACTCTGGAGGAACAGATCCACAATTTAAGCCACACAGGATTCTAACAGATAAAATCCCACTGAATAACCCACTTGATTGTGACAAGGCTCATAATCAAAAGTGACAAAAAATAAGAAAACAGCTCATTTACCATGAATAAGAGTCACAGATACACTACCTCTCAGGACTAGATCTCCAGTTCATTGACTATAGACCATAGAATAAGTGCATTTAAAAGGATTAAATACAGCCAGGCATGGTAGCTCATGCCTGTAATCCCAGCACTTTGGGAGGCCATGCCAGGCGGATCACCTGAGGTCAGGAGTTCAAGACCAGCCTGGCCAACATGGTGAGATCTCGCCTCTGCTAAAAATACAAAACGTTAGCTGGGTGAGGTGGCACATGTCTGTAATCCCAGCTACTCAGGAGGCTGAGGCAGGAGAATCGCTTGAAACTGGAAGGCGGGGGTTGCAGTGAGCCAAGATCACGCCACTGTACTGCAGCCTGGGTGAAAGAGTGAAACTGTCTCAAAAAAAGAAAACAGGGTCAAATTTAAAATATATTTGGAAGGTAATGCTGATAGAGTTTACAGATAGAATGCGTGTGGGTATGAGAAAGAGGAACTAAGAATGACTCCAAGTGTTTGGTTTGAATAGTGGTGTCATTTGCTAAGATGTGTAACAGTAGGGGAAGAAACAATTTTGGACATAAGATTATAAAATGCCTGTTAGATATCTGCTATCTTTTGAATGTTTGTCCCTCCAAAATTTATGTTGAAATTTAATTGACGTTGTAATAATATTAAGAAGTGGGACCTTTAAGAAGTGATTAAGTTGTTAGGGCTTTACCCTCATGGGTGGGATTAATGTTGTTATAAAAGGGCACCCTCTCTTTGCCATCTGCTATGTTATTAGACGGCAAGAAGGTCTTCACCACATGCCAGTACCTTGATGTTAGGCTTCCCAACTTCTGGAACTGTGTGCCAATAAATAGCCAATAAACTTCTGGTCATTATAAAGTGCCCAAAGCTGGGTACGGTGACATACACCCATAGCCCCAGCTACCTGGGATGCTGAGGTGGGAGGATCATTTGAGCTCAAGGAGTTTGGCAACATGGAGAGACTCCATCTCTAAATAAAACAAAACAGAACACACACACCCACATACCCCTATATAAATTACCCAGTCTGTGGTGGGTTTTTGTTTGTTTTTTTGCTTTGTTTTGAGATGAGTCTCGCTGTTGCCCAGGCCAGAGTGCAGTGGCGCGATATTGGCTCACTGCAACCTCTGCCTCCCGGGTTCAAGCAGTTCTCTGCCTCAGCCTTCTGAGTAGCTGGGATTACAGGCACCCACCACCACACCTGGCTAATTTTTTTGTATTTTTAGTAGGGACGGGGATTCACCATCTTGGCCAGGCTGTTCTTGAACTCCTGACCTCATGATGCACCCGCCTCGGCCTCCCAAAGTGCTTGAAGTACAGGCGTTAGCCACCATGCAAAATGGACTAAAACAACACCCAAATGGAGATGTTAGGCAATTGACTATATGAAGAGAGTTTCGGAGGAGAATGACAGCTAGGAATATCAATTTGAGAATTAGTATATAAATGCTATTTAAAACCATGGGAACACTTCATTTTTACAGTTAGAAGGTAGAAAGATGAATAGAAACTAGTGAAGACTAAGAATAAAGGATCATGAGTGTAGAATAAGACCCAGAGATGTGAAGTCCCAAAAGCCAAGTGAAGAAAGCAGTTCAAGAAGGAAGGAAGATTGAGTTGATAAAATGCTGCTGAAAGTTCAAATAAGGATTGGTAAATAATTATTGGACTTGGCAACATGAAGGTAATTAGTGACCTGGAAAAAGTAATCTCTTTATATTGAGGGAATAAAACCTGAACTGAAGTGGTTTTAAGCCAGAAGAAAGAGACAATGAGTATAGGTAACTCTTGAGGAATTTTGCTGTAGAAGGGTTCAGGGACATGGGGCAGTGACTGGAATACGACAGGAAGTCATGGGAAAAATTTTCTAAGGTGTAAGAAATACTATACCAAGTTGGTATGGTGAGGGGATGATTCTCAACACTGGCTAAATAATAGAACTAACTGGGGAATTTATTAAAGGATAGCTGCATGAGTTCAATGGCAGACTGATTAAATCAAATCTTTGGGAATTGGACCATGGTATCAGTATGTTTGTTTGTTTTACAGTTACTCAGATGATTCTAATATGCATCTAAAGTTGATCTGCTTTGGAGCAGATCAGTCAAATTAACTCGTTATATAAGTTAAACAGTATATCCAACACAGTTGAAAATTAGGAACAATAGAAATTACACAGAATGCAGCATAGATATATTAAAAATGGAAAATATGAAAAAAAGAGATGAGACATGGAGAGCAGAATGAGATGGTCCAAGATATATCTCATAGGAGTTCTAGGGAAGGGTAGAGAAAATGGAGAGTAGCAACATTCAAAGAGATAATAGCAGAAAATTTCACAGAATTTCTAAGTATATGAATCTTCAAGGAAAAAAAAAATAGTGAATCCTGAAAGAATAACACTAAAGACAAAGATCTTATGAAAGCAGCCAAATAGATTACTGTGAAGGAATGAAAATTAGGCCGGGCTCAGTGATTCATGCCTGTAATCTCAGTGCTTTGGGAGGCCTAAAGAGGAGGATCACTTGAGTTCAGGAGTGAGGCTGCAGTAAGCTATGATTTTACCAGTGCGCTTCAGGCTGGGTGATAGAGGGAGACTCCATCTCAAAAAGATGTGGTCTTTTTTACTTATCTACAGAAGTGTGTCTAGTTTCTCAGCTGTAAGCATTCAGAGGTCAGGGACTAAATACAATAATTAAGTACAATGTTGCAAAAATACTGACATTAAAAATAGAAGTTCCAGGCCAGGCACAGTAGGTCAGACCTGTAATCCCAGCACTTTGGGAGGCTGAGGCAGGCGGATCACTTGAGGCCGGGAGTTCAAGACCAGCCGGGCCAACATGGCGAAACCCTGTCTCCACTAAAAATACAAAAACTAGCCAGGCGTGGTGGTGCACGTCTGTAGGCTCAGTTATTTGGGAGGCTGAGGCACCAGAATCACTTAAAACCAGGAAGCAGAGGTTGCAGTGAGCCAGGAGATTGTGCCATTGCACTCCAACCTGGGTGACAGAGCAATACTCCATCAAAATAAAATAAAATAGCTTTGACTGTATGTAACACACTAATCATGACTAATATCGTTGGAACTAAAAATGAGATAGGACTGAAATAAAAAATAAGAATTTAATAGAAGGCATAAAAGAGCAAGAAGGGCCAGGTGCGGTGGCTCACGCCTGTAATCCCAGCACTTGGGGAGGCCGCAGCAGGTGGATCACGAGGTCAGAAGTTCGAGACCAGCCTGGCCAACATGGTGAAACCCTGTCTCTACTAAAAATACAAAAATTAGCCAGGAGTGGTGGTGGATGCCTGTAATCCCAGCTACTCGGGAGGCTGAGGCAGAGAATTGCTTGAACCCAGGAGGCGGAGATTGCAGTGAGCTGAGATCGCGCGACTGCATTCCAGCCTGGGCGACAGAGTGAGACTCTGTCTCAAAAAAAAAAAAACAAAAAAACGCAAAGAACAAGAAGGGGTTGGACACGGTGGCTAATGCCTGTAATCCTAGCACTTTAGGAGGCTGAGATGGGCGGATCACTTGAGGCCAGGAGTTCGAGTCCAGCGTGGCCAATATGGTGAAACCCCATCTCTACAAAAAAAATACAAAAAGATTAGCTGGGCACTGGTGGCACACACCTGTAATCCCAGCTACTTTGGAGGCTGAGGCAGAAGAATCACTTGAACCTCGGAGGCAGAGGTTGCAGTGAGCCAGGTTCACGCCACTGCACCCCAGCCTGGGTGACAGAGTGAGACTGTCTCAAAACAAACATAGCAAGAAGGAAGCACAGAACAAGCAAGGTAAATAGAACATAAGATGGTAGAAATAAAACTAAATATATTAGTGATCATGAGAAGTGTAAACTAGTCAGTTTTTTAGAAATGGTTTAATGGAAAAACAAATTCAGATAAATACTGTCGAAAACATAAAGGTGTAGAAATTGAAGTTAACAACGAAAAAAATGTTGTAGGTAAATATTAACCAGAAAGTTAATGTCACCATACTAATATAAGACAAAGTTTAAGGCAAAAAAGTTATTATGGGAACAGTTTTGGGGCGGGGTGGGGGATGGTTTATAGAGATAGTGTCTTGCTTTGTTATCCAGTGGAGTACAATGGTGCAATCATGGTAAACTGCAGTCTCAAACACCAGAGCTTAAACAATCCTTCCACCTCAGCTTCCTGAGTAGCTGGAACTGTGGACGCATGCCACCATGCCTGGTAATTTTTATTTATTTATTTATTTATTTTTTTGAGATAGAGTCTTGCTCTGTCACCCAGGCTTGAGTGCAGTGGTGCAATTGCTCACTGCAGCCTCAACCTCCCAGGCTCAAGCAGTCCTCCCACCTCACCCCCCCTTGCAGCCCCCCGCCAAAGTAGCTGGAACTGTAGGCGTGCACTACCACACCTGGCTAATTTTTTATATTTTATAAATGTGGGGTTTTGTCATGTTGCCCAGGCTGGTCTTGAACTCCTGAGCTCATGGGATCCACCCATCTCAGCCTCCCAAAGTGCTGGGATTACAGGTGTGAGCCACCACCACGCCCAGCCTAATGTTTTAAATTAATGGTAGAGACAGGCTATCACTATTTTGCATAGGCTGGAACTTTTTTTTTTTTTTTTTACTGATACAGCGTCTGGCTCTGTTGTCCAGGCAGGAGTTCAGTAGCTTGATCAGGCTCACTGCAGCCTCACCCTCCTGTGCTTGAGCAATTCTCATTGACTGTCTTGGCACCCTTGTTGAAAAATCAATTGACCGTAAATATTAGGGTGTATTTCTGAGTTTTTTTCCATTGATCACATATCTGTCTTTATGCCAGTACCACACTATTGTTATATCCATTGTAGTTTTCATCTCAGACACTGGTTTTCATCTCTAGAAGTTTGATTTGAGTCTTTTTTGTACATCTTCCATTTCTCTGCGTAACTTTTTGAAAATATGGAATGCAGTTACAATATTAATATCTGTTTTAAAGTCATTTTAATTCTAACAGAATTAGTTCTGGGTAAATAGATTTCTTCTGATTGATTATTCTTCTCATTATGGGTCATGTTTTCTTGCCTGTTTGCAAGCCTGTTAATCTTTAATCAAATTCCAGATATTGTGAATTTTATATTTTTGGGTGCTGGATTATTTTTATTCCTATAAATCTTGAGGGTTGATTTGCAATTCAGTTATTGTATTTGTCAACTTTGCTTTTTTTTTTTTTTTTTATAATTTGTTAGGCCAGTACTTAAACTAAGCAGTACTTAGCTTAGGGCTAAAAATTCCCTAGTGCTAAGGTAGGACTTTCCTGTGCACTCTACCCGATACCCCATAAATTGAGTTTTTCTAATCTGGCTACTAAGAACAGGCGCTATTCCTGGCCCCATGTGAGTTCTGGGTAGTGCTTGCTCCATTCCTTTCATATGTTTTTTTTTCCCCCAGTCTTGGATAGTTTCCTCAGTTACATGTGCTGATCAGCACTCTGATCTCCTCAGTATTTGAGGGGATCATTTTGCAGATCTCTGGGCTTCTGAGACTTTCTGTGCAGCTTTCTCTGCTGTGATACTCTGTCCTTTGAAATCTGGCTGCCATTATCTCATTATATTCTCTGCTCCATCTCTTCAACTCAGGAGTTTCTCAGGCTGTGCCTCAATCTCCCTCCCCTCCTGCATCATGTCCTGGAAACTCTCTTAAGGCAATAAGCCAGGCCAGTTGTAGAGCTCACTTCATTTGCTTCTTGTCACTCTGGGGTCACTGTCCATTGTTGCCTGATGTTTGTCCATTGTTGTCCATTGTTTTCAAAACCCTTGTTTTTATGGTTTTTGTTTGGGTTTTTTTTTTTTTTTTTTTTGGTGGTGGTGGTTCTTTTAGGTGAGAGGGTAAATCTCTGGTCTCTGTTGAATCATCTTGACCAGAAGTGGAAATTGCAGCATTGGTTTTAACATCAACAAATTGATCCCTAAATGTTGAGGTGGAGAATGGATAACTAATTGTATATTCCTGCTGTGGGATTCTACACAGCAGTTAAAGCAAATGAAGTAGAGCTTTATGCAGTTACTTGGACAAATTTTAAATATAAAAAAATTGAAGGCTGGGCATGGTGCCTCATACCTGTAATCCTGGTGCTTTGGGAAGCCAAGGCAGGAGGATCGTGTGAGGCCAGGAGTTCAAGACTAACCTGGGCAACATAACAAAACCCCATCTTTACAAATAACTTTTTTTTGTAAATGTCGCTTCTCCTCTAGTGGCTGAGGTAGGAGGATGCAGTGAGGCCAGGAATTTGAGGCTGCAGATTGCTAAGATGGTGCCTGTGAATAGCCACTGCACTCCAGCCTGGGTAACATAGTGAGACCCCATATATTAGCCAGGTGTGGTGGTGTGCACCTGTAGTCCTAGCTGCTTGGGAGGCTGAGGTGGGAGGATTGCTTGAGCCCAGGAGGTCAAGGTTACAGTGAGACATGATCACACCACTGCATTCCAGCCTGGGCAACAGAGTGAGATACTGTCTCTTAAAAAAAAAAAAAAGCCAGGCACAGTGGCAAAAATTAGCCTGGCATGGCAGCGTGAGCCTATAATCCTAGCTACTTGGGAGGCTGAGGTGGGAGGATCACTTGAGCCCAGGAAGCGGAGGTTGCAGTGAGCCGACATGGTCCACTGCACTCCAGCCTGGGCGACAGCGAGACTCTGTCTCAAAAAAAAAAAAAAATAATAAGGCTGGGCGAGGTGGCTCACGCCTGTAATCCCAGCACTTTGGGAGGCTGAGGCGGGCGGATCACCTGAGGTCAGGAGTTTAAGACCATCTTGACCAACATGGTGAAACCCTGTCTCTACTAAAAATACAAAAAAATTAGCCAGGAGTGGTGGTAGGCGCCTGTAATCCCAGCTACTCCAGAGGTTGAGGTAGGAGAATTGCTTGAACCCGGGAGGCGGAGGCTGCAGTGAGCTGAGATCGTGCCATTGCACTCCAGCCTGGGCAACGAGTGAAACTCCATCTCATACATACATACATACATACATACATGAAATTTTAAAAAACAAAAGCAAAAACAATATTGGAAAGAAAAATGAAGAATAGTACAGAAGTGATAATTTCTAAAAATATACAAACTATGCTATATATTATTAATGATTACATGTATATGCAATAAACTTATTTAATATTTATGAGAATGGAAACAACATCTGAAGGAGGAGAGAGGGCGAGAAAGGGTTGAGAGTGAAGTTACACAGTGCTTCAGATTTATCTAATGTTTTGTCTCACTAGAAATAGGAGACCACATAGATGACTAACAACTAGTATCTAAAATACATAAAGAACTCTCAAAACTCAACAGTAAAAAGGAACAGCAAAGAGCTCGGTTAGGAAATGAGCAAAAGACATGAACAGAAGTTTCATAGAAGAGAATTACAGATGGCAAATAAACATGTAAAAAGAACATCATTAGCCATTAGGGAAATGAAAATTGAAACCACAACGAAATATTACCACACACCTATCCAAATGGCTTAAGTAAGAAATAATGACACCAGCCAGGTGCAGTGGCACACATTTCAAGTCGCTTCTCCTCTAGTGGCTGAGGTAGGAGGATGGAATGAGGCCAGGAATTTGAGGCTGCAGATTGTTAAGATGGTGCCTATGAATAACCACTGCACTCCAGCCTGGGTAACATAGTGAGACCCCATCTATTAAATAACAGTAATAAAAATGACACCACCAAATGCTGGTGAGGGTGTGAAAAACCTGGATTTCTCATACATTGCATCTGGGAATATATGATGGTATAGCTACTCTGGAAAACAGATTGGCAGTTTCTTATAAAACCAAACATTCACTTACCATATGACTCAGCAGTTGCACACTTGGGCATTTATCCCAGATAAATGAAAACTTTTCTACAAAAACTTTCCCATGAATGTTCATAGCAGCTTTATTCCTAATAGCCAAAAACTGAAAACAACTCAGATGTCCTTCAGTGAGTAAATAAACCATGGTACATCCATACCATGGAATACTACTCAGCAATAAAAAGGAATAAACTGTTGGTACTTGCAGCCACTTCGATGAATCTCAACGAAATTATCCTAAGTGAAAAAGGCCAGTCCTAAAAGTTAAATACTCTATGATTCCAACTTTATAATAGTTTGAAAAGCCAACATTTTAGAAATGGAGAACAGATTAGTGGCTTCTAGGAGTTAGGAATGAATGTGGCAGGAGATGGGAGGGGATAGGGTAGATGTTGTTATAAAACAGTTAACACGAGGGCTCCTTGAGGTGATGGAACGGTGCTGTTTCTTAACTGTGATGATGGATACATGAACTTACAAATGTGACAAAATTGTGTAGAACTAAGTACATACAAATGAATACTAATAAAATGGGAAATCTGAAGATCTGCTTATTGTATCAATGTTGATATCCTGCTGGTGATATGGTACTATAGTTTTGCAAGATGTTACCATTGGGGGAAACTAGATAAAGGGTACATGAGATCTTCTTTATCTCCATCTTTTTTTTTCTTTTTTTTTGAGACGGAGTCTTCCTCTGTCACCCAGGCTGGAGTGCAGTGGCCTGGTCTCGGTTCACTGCAACCTCGGCCTCCTGGGTTCACGCCATTCTCCTGCCTCAGCTTCCTGAGTACCTCAGACTACAGGCACATGCCACCACGCCCAGCTAACTTTTTCTATTTTTAGTAGAGACGGGGTTTCACCGTGTTAGCCAGGATGGTCTTGATTGCCTGACCTCATGATCCGCCCTCCTCGGCCTCCCAGAGTGCTGGGATTACAGGCGTGAGCCACCGTGCCTGGCCTATCTCCATCTTTGAAATATTTTATAATAAGAACAATCTCTTTAGTGTGCACAGTAAAATTCTCTGTGACCATTTGAGACAAATCAGAAAAAATAGTGGAAACATAAAAATGAAAATTTTCTGCTTATTAATATTGACTTCACAGTTTTTAGATTTTAAAAAGATAAATTAGAACTTATGAAAGTATTTTTTTAAGAATGTATTTTCGGCTGGGCACAGTGGCTCACGCCTGTAGTCCCAGCACTTTGGGAGGCTGAGGCGGGTGGATCACCTGAGGTCGGGAGTTCGAGACCAGCTTCACCAACACAGAGAAACCCTGTCTCTACTAAAAATACAAAATTAGCCAGGCGTGGTGGCGCATGCCTGTAATCCTAGCTACTCGGGAGGCTGAGGCAGGAGAATTGCTTGAACCCAGGAGGCGGAGGTTGCGGTGAGCTGAGATCGCGCCATTGCACTCCAGCCTGGGCAACAAGAGCAAAACTCCACCTAAAAAAAAAATAAGTATTTTCAGCAGGGCGCAGTGGCTCATGCCTGTAACCCCAGCACTTTGGGAGGCCGAGGCAGGTGGATCACCTGAGGTCAGGAGTTCAAGACCAGCCTGGACAACATGGTGAAACCCCGTCTCTACTAAAAATACAAAAAATTAGCCGGGCGTGATGGCAGGTGCCTGTAATCCCAGCTACTCGGGAGGCTGAGGCAGGAGAATTGCTTGAACCCGGGAGGCGGAGGTAGCAGTGAGACAAGATCGTGCCATTGCACTCCAGCCTGGGCAACAAGAGTGAGACTCTGTCTCAAAAAAAAAAAAGAAAAGAAAAAAAAGAAAGTATTTTCATTTCTACTTAGGATTTTTAAACCAAAACAGCTTTTTGTTTGAGACAGAATCTCGCTTTGTCGCCAGGTCTAGGGTGCAATGGCATGATCTCAGCTCACTGCAACCTCTGCCTCCCAGGTTCAAGTGATTCTCCTGCCTCAGCCTCCCAACCAGCTGGGATTACAGGCACGCACCTGCCACCAGCCCAGCTAATTTTTTGTGTTTTTAGTAGAGACGGGGTCTCACCATGTTAGTCAGGCTGGTTTCAAACTCCTAACCTCAAGTGATCTGCCTGCTTTGGCCTCCCAAAATGCTGGGATTACAGGTGTGAGCCACTGCACCCAGCCTTCAAAACAGTTTTTTAAACTTACTTTTTATGTGTTAAATACTATTGTTTTGTAAGGACTGTTGTCTCCTTCATTATAAATACTGATAACTTTTCATAAGTAACATAACCATCTTATGATCTTTTAGACTATTGCTACTTTAAACTTTTAAGTTACATTATATAACTATAGGCTTCACTTTCATCATTTTTGAGAATTAGAGGT
Organism: Gorilla gorilla gorilla; assembly: GCF_029281585.2. Lineage (NCBI taxonomy): Eukaryota > Metazoa > Chordata > Mammalia > Primates > Hominidae > Gorilla > Gorilla gorilla. Next base: position 102,972,760 of record NC_073224.2, read on the forward strand.
TTTCCAACCTAGCTAACAATTTAGATTTTTCTGTTCTCTGATGTGATGGAAGAACAAAGAACAAATATAAAGGGCCTTGTACATTGCCTTGTGAAGACCAGGTACTCCTGTATATGTTAATTTATTTTGTTCGCCCTCTTCATTCCCCTATCCTCTGTCTGCCTCTCAGGATCCTCTTAAGTCTTTGCTGCAAATCCAGGTTTTGGTTTAATGTTGTCAGAAACTTTACAAGCATGAATGTAGAGCTATTTCATTTGGCATTCTTGTTTCTTATAGGAGTCCAACAGCAAGTTTAAAGTTGGACATTTTTCTTTTTCTGCTATAGTTGTTTGACACAACTACTCTCTTCCTTAAACTTTCTTTTTTTTTTTTTTTTTGAGACAGGGTCTCGTTCTGTCACCCAGGCTGGAGTGAAGTGACCTGATCTCAGTTCACTGCAACCTCTGCCTCCCAGGTTCAAGTGATTCTCATGCCTCAGCCACCTGAGTAGCTGGGATTACAGGCATGCACCACCACACCCGGCAATTTTTGTATTTTTAGTAGAGACAAGCTTTTGCCATGCTGGCCAGGCTGGTCTCGAACTCCCGGCCTCAAGTGATCTGCCATCCTCGGCCTCCCAAAGTGTTAGGATTACAGGCGTGAGCCACTGTATCCAGCCTCTGCCTTCTTATATACTGCTTTTCATCCTCACATTTCAGTAAAGAGAAAATTCACCCAAAGGCAAAAGCTGAAGCCAAGAAATAATCCTTTTCTCTGACCCCAAATCTAAGTCACCAACTCCTATCAATTCTATTTTCTTCCTCTGAATGTAAAAGAGAAAATATGCACATGGTGGCTCGCATCTGTAGTTCGAGCTACTCAGGAGGCCGAGGCATGAGAGTCGCTTGAACCCGGGGGCCCAGGCTTCAGTGAGCCATGATTGCACCACTGTACTCCAGACTGGATGACAGAGTGAGACTTGAAAAAGGGGGAAAAAAAAAGAGGCAGGGTGCGTCTCTTTGCAGTGAGCTGAGATTGTGCCATTGCACTCCAGCCTGGGCAACAGAGCAAAAACTCCATCTCAAAACAAAAAAAAAGGCAGAGAAAATGAGTTCATGTAAACATCCAATGATGTATTTTTGTTATATGCACATCTTTCTATTGGAATGAAATTCTGGAAAACAGTAACCTAGTCGTTTTCCAAAAATCTTTACTCCTAATGTCTGACTTTGATACACAGTATATGATTAATATTTGTGGGGTGGATGGATGGATAGATGTGCAGATACATGAATACACAGTACTTGCTTCTTAAGATGTCTGGCTCTGAGAAGGGTGTTGTACTGTGTAATAGATTTTGGAAATGAGCTAGACCTGTGTTGTAATTCCAGATTTACTTTCTAAAGCTTTGCAGTTGGGATACACCTCTTCCCACCTGTGAAGTAGAAACAATACTACCTACTTAGTAGCTTGTCGAAAAGATTTAAGTAAGTTTCTTCTCCAACTGGAATGGAGAAAAAAAATATATAAGTAAGAATATGTGATAAAGTGTCCAATAGCATGTTTGGATTTAAGTGGGTGGTTAAGAAATAGTATTTGTTATTATTAGGATCACAGAAGAAACAAAAAAACATTGGTTAGGCATTAAAAGGCAATATGCAACATTCATTTTACAAAATTTTCTTTTTTTGCAGAGGAATATTTATGTGATAAGTTTTCAGTGAATATTATTTTTACAGTTTTATAATAGGGGACATAATTTAACTGTAGAATTTTTTTTAAGTATATTTACAAAGTTGTGCAACCATCACAACAGTCTGTTTTAGAAGAACATTTCCAATCACCCTAAAAAGATCACGTGTACCCTTCCGTAATCAGTTATGTTGGATTTTGTTTTTGCAATTTTATTGTGGTAAAATATATGTAACATAAAATTTACCATCTTAACCATTTGTAAGTATATAATTCAGTGGATTTAAGTACATTCACATTGTTTTGCAACCATCACCACTATCTACTTGCAGAACTTTTTCTTCATCCCAGAGACTCTGTTCCCATTAAACAATCACCCCTCACTCCCCACCCCTACCTTAGCTGGAAACCTCTATTCTACTGTTTTTTTTGGTTTGTTTTGTTTTTGGGGTTCTTTGTTTGTTTTTGTTGTTGTTGTTTTTGAGATAAGGGCATCTTACTCTGTTGCCTAGGCTAGTCTTCAACTCCTGACACTCAAGCATTCCTCCCACACCAGCCTCCCAAGTAGCTAGAATTATAGGCACTTGCCACCATGCTCAGCCCTCTATTATACTTTCTGTCTCTAGGTACCTCATATATGTGGAACCATACAATATTTATCCTTTTGTGTCTGGTTTATTTTACTCGCATAATGTTTTCAAAGTTTGTCCATTTTACATTGGATTTTGAGGGAGGCATGGTTGTGAGTGCATAAAGTTGAGGTTTATAGATTAGTAAAGACAAAGAGTAGCCGTGGATAGATTGGTCAGAATTCTCAAGCTATCTATTAGGAAAGACTTACCTCAGACATTCAGGTATCTGGGTTCTGGTTTCCCGCAACCTCTGATGGGTCAGTTTCTTTCCTGAATCATTAATGTATAGTAAGGGGAAATTATGTGACTTACTTTCAGCTGTTTGTATAATTGTCAATTCAAGGAGCCAAGGTAATGATGGCACCCCAAACTCTAGCTCTAGGTTATTGAATTTTGTTGTTTTGTCATATACTATCAGTGCACGTGAATATATCTCAAAACTTAGAATACTGTAGTATATTAACTTAAATGTGTATATCTTGCTATGTGTACTTAAGAGACAGGGTCTTGCTCTGTCACCCAGGCTGGAGTAGAGTGGCGCAATCATAGCTCACTGCAGCCTCAAACTCCTGGGCTCAAATGATCTTCCCACTTCAGTCACCATGCCAGGCTAATTTTTTTTTTTTTTTTAACTTTTTTAGGCTGGGTGCAGTGGCTCACGCCTGTAATCCCAGCACTTTGGGAGGCCAAGGTGGGGGGATCACTTGAGGTCAGGAGTTCAAGACTAGCTTGGCCAACATGGTGAAACCTCGTCTCTTACTAAAAATACAAAAATTAGCCGAGTATGGTGGCGAACACCTGTAATCTCAGCTACTTGGAAGGCTGAGGCATGAGAATCACTTGAACCTGGGAGGCTTGCAGTGAGCCGAGGTTGTGCCACTGCACTCCAGCCTGGGTGACAGACTGTCTCAAAAAAAAAAAAAACAAATTTTTTTTTAGAGATGAGTCTCCCAGGATGGTCTCAAACTCTCAGCCTCCAATGATCCTCTTGTGTCACTGGGATTACACACACAAGCCACTGCCTTACTGTGTACTTTTCTAAAGTATAGACATACCTCAGAGATTTTGTATGTTCCATTCCAGACCACCACAATAAAGCAAATATTGCAATAAAGCAAGTCACACAAATTTTTTGGTTTCCCAGTGTATATAAAAGTTATGTTTAGGCCAGACGCAGTGGCTCACGCCTGTAATCCGAGCACTCTGGGAGGCTGAGGCAGGAGGATTGCTTGAAGTCAGGAGTTTGAGACCAGCCTGGTCAACATGGTGAAACCTTGTCTCTACTAAAAATACAAAAAGTAGCTGGGCATGGTGGTACGCGCCTGTAATCCCAGCTACTCGGGAGGCTGAAGCAGTAGAATCGCTTGAACTCAGGAGGCAGAGGTTGTAATGAACCGATATCACGCCACTCAACTCCAGCCTGGACGACAGAGCAAGACTCTGTCTCAAAAAAAAAAAATAATAATAATAATAAAATATGTAAAATATATAAAATATAATAAAATATAAAATAATAAAATATATAAAAATAATAATAATAAAATAAAAGTTATGTTTACATTATGCTGTAGTCTATTAAGTGCAATAGGATTATGTCTAAGAAAACAATGAATACATCTTAAATAAAAAACACTTTCTTGCTAAAAAGTGCTAACCTGAGCCTTCAGCAAGTCATTATCTTTTAGCTGGTAGAGTGTCTTGCCTCCATGTGGATGACTGCTCACCCATTAGTGTGGTGGTTGCTGAAGGTTGGGGTAACCTGGCAATTTTTTTTTTTTTTTTTTTTTTTTGAGATTACAGGCGTGAGCCACTGCGCCTGCACAACCTGGCAGTTTCTTAAAATAAGATGATGAAGTTTGCCACATGGATTGACTCTCTTTTCATGAAAGATTTTCATATAGCATGAGGTACTGTTTAATACCATTTTATCCACAGTAGAACTACTTTCAACATCGGTGTCATTTCTTTCAAACCCTGCTGCTGCTTTGTCAACTCAAGTTTATGGAATATTCTAAATCTTCTGATGTCATTTCAACAGTGTTCACAGCATCTTACCAGGAGTAGATTCCATCTCAAGAAACCACTTTCTTTGCTCATCCATAAGAAGCAACTCCTTATCCATTCAAATTTTTGTTTTTTGTTTGTTTTTTAAAGAGACTCAGTTGTGGTCTGTCACCCAAGCTGGAGTGCAGTGGCATGATCGTAGCTCATTGTAGCCTCAAACTCCTGGGCTCATGCGATCCCCTCACCTCACCCTCAACCTCACCCTCCTGAGTGAGGTGCATGCCACCGTGCCCAACTAATTTTTTTTTATTTTCTGTAGAGATAGGGTCTCACTTTGTTGTCCAGGTTGGTCTCGAACTCCTGGGCTCAAGTGATCCTCCTGTCTCAGCCTCCCAAAGTGCTGGGATTACAGTGCTGGGATCCCAGCTGTGCCTTGCCCAGGCTCCCTTCTAATTGTAGTTTTCTTGCTGTTTCTACCACTTTTGCAGTCATTTCCTCCATTGAAACCTTGAACCTGTCAAAGATCTTGTATGAAAGTTATAATCAACTTCTTTCAAATTCCTGTTAGTGTTGATAGTTTTAGGCCGGGCGTGGTGGCTCACGCCTGTAATCCCAGCAATTTGGGAAGCCGAGGCAGGCAGATCACCTGAGGTCAGGAGTGCGAGACCAGCCTGACCAACATGGAGAAACCCTTTCTCTACTAAAAATACAAAATTAGCTGGGCCTGGGGTGGCACATGCCTGTAATCCCAGCTACTCGGGAGGCTGAGGCAGGAGAATTGCTTGAACCTGGAAGGTGGAGGTGAGCCGAGACTGCACCATTGCACTCCAGCCTGGGCAACAAGAGCAAAACTCCGTCTAAAAAAAAAGAAAAAGAAAAGAAAAATGTTAATAGTTTTACTTCCTCCTGCAATGGTAAATAATTTCCAGGAGGTTTTTTAAATTTTTATTTTTATAGAGACAGGGTCTTGGCTGGGCGTGGTGGTCATGCCTGTAATCCCAGCACTTTGGGAGGCTGAGGTGGGCGGATCACGAGGTCAGGAGTTTGAGACCATCCTGGCTGACACGGTGAAACCCCATCTCTATAGCAAAAATACAAAAAATTAGCTGGGCATGGTGGTGGGCGTTTGTAATCCCAGCTGCACGGGAGGCTGAGGCAGGAGAATGGCATGAACCCAGGAGGTGGAGGTTGCAGTGAACTGAGGTTGTGCCACTGCACTCCAGACTGGGCAATGGAGCGAGACTCTGTCTCAAAAACAAACAAACAAAAAACAACCAAAAAAAAACATAAAAAAAAAAAGGGAGAGAGACAGGGTCTTACTGTGTTGCCCAGGCCAGTCTCAAACTCCTGGGCTCAAGTGATCCTCCCACGTTGGCCTCGAAAGCACTGGAATTACTTTTGTGAGCCACCATGCTTGGCCTGAAATATATTAATATTTCTTTTTTCCTTTTTTTTTTTTTTTTTTTTGAGACTGAGTTTTGCTCTTGTTGCCCAGGCTGGAGTGCAGTGGCATGATCTTGGCTCACTGCCACCTCCCCCTCCCAGGTTCAGGCTATTGTCCTGCCTCACCCTCCCACATAGCTGAGATTACAGGCATGTGCTGCCAAGCCTAATTTTGTATTTTTAGTAGAGACGGGGTTTCACCATGTTGGTCAGACTGGTCTCGAACTCTTGACCTTAGGTGATCCACCTGCCTCGGCTTCCCAAAGTGCTGGGATTACAGGCGTGAGCCCCCATGCCCAGCAATATTTCTTACATAGTAAGACTTGAAAGTTAAAATTACTCCTTGATTCATGGTCTGTAGAGTGGATGTGTTAGCCACATGAAAACAACATTAATCTCCTTGTTCATCTCCATCAGAGCTCTTGGTGACTGGGTGCATTGTCAATGAGCAGTAATATTTTGAAAGGGATCTTTTTTCTGAGCAGTAGATCTCAGCCATGAGCTTAAAATACTCAGTAAACCATACTGTAAACAGATGTGCTGTCATCCAGACGTCGTTGTTCCATTGAGAGAGTGCAGGCAGAGTAGATTTAGCCTAGTTCTTACCTTTTTTCTAAGTGATGGAGTCTTGCTATGTTGTCCAGGCTGGAGTGCAGTGGCTATTCACAGGTGCAATCATAGTGCTCTACAGCCTCAAAATCCTGAGCTCAGGCAACTCTGCTGCCTTAGCCTCCCACATAGCCGAGACTACTGGTGTGCACTACTATGCCCAGTTTATTTAACATAATTCTTAAGGGCCCTAGAATTGTTGGAATGGTAAATGATCACTGACTTCAATTTAAAGTCACCAGCCATATTAGCCTCTAACAAGAGAGTCAGCCTGTCTTTTGAAGCTTTGGAGCCTGGTATTGACATCTCTCTATGAAAGTCTTCTAGTAGAAGGCTGTTTTATCTACACTGAAAATGTACTGTTCACATGGGCTTGTAGATGAAAACAGTAGACACTGAGTGCTCCAAAAAGGGGAGGAATGGAGTGGGAGATAAGGGTTGAAAAACTACCCATTGGGTACTATGTTAGCTATTTGGGTGATGAGTTCAGTAGAAGCCCAAACCCCAGCATTATGCAGTATATCCATTTAATAAATCTACACATGTATCCCTTAAATCTAAAATAAAAATTAGAAAATTTTAAAAAGGGAAAAAAATGTACTGTTAATGTGTCACCTTTGTGGGTTATCTCAGCTAGATCTTATGGATAACTTGTGTTAGCTTCTACATCAGGACTTGGCTACTGCTGTACCTTGTACTTTTGTGTTATGGCGTGACTTCTTAAACCTCATGAACCAGCCTCTGCTAGTTTCCAGCTTTTCTTTTGCAGCTTCCTCATTTCTCCCAGCCTTCACAGAATTGAAGAGAGTTAGGGCCTGATTCTGAATTAGGCTTTGGCTTAAAGGAATGCTGTGGCTGGTTTGATCTTGCCAGTGCACTAAAACTTTCTCCATATTGCTAGTAAGGCCTTTGCACTTTGCCATTATTTGTGTGTGCATTGGAGTAGCACTTTTAATTTCCTTCAGGAACTTTTCCTTTGCATTCACAACTTGGCTAACTTTTTTTTTTTTGAGATGGAGTCTTGCTCTTGTCGCCTAGGCTGGAGTGCAGTGGTGCGATCTTGGCTCACTGAAACCTCTGCCTCCCGGGTTCAAGCGATCCTCCTGCCTCAGCCTCCCAAATAGCTGGGATTACAGGCATGTGCCACAACACCCGACTAATTTTTGTATTTTTAGTAGAGACGGGGTTTCACCATGTTGGCCAGGCTGGTCTCGAACTCCTGACCTCAAGTGATCCACCCGCCTTGGCTTCCCAAAGTGCTGAGATTACAGGCGTGAGCCACTGTGCCTGGCCTTGTTTTCCTTTAACAAAGTATCTGCAAAGCACAATAAAGTGAAATGCAATAAAATGAGGCATGGCTGTACTTTTTGCATCTAGGCGTATAATCAGTTGAGTGGCAGACTTTTCCTACTCTGCCCAACTTACCATGGTATGTCCAGTTACTGCTCTCACTTATATAGTGTTGATTGAACTACTAAAGACATTGTTAACTATAGAGGTAGGGTAGTGGTCTGTAGCACTCCACTTTCTGGTCCCTCCATCTGAAGATATTTTTCAGAGGTAAATTGGGAGGTGAAGTGTAATAAAAATGTTCTAAAGTTGATTATAATGATAGTTGCACAGCTCTGAATATACTAAACATCATTGAATTGTACACTTTACATAGGTGAATTGTATGATATGTGAATTATATCTCAGTAAAGCTATTCTTTTTTTTTATTATTTTACTTTAAGTTCTGGGATACATGCACAGAACCTGAAGGTTTATTACATAGGTATACATGTGCCATGGTGGTTTGCAGCAGCTATCAACCCGTCATCTAGGTTTTAAGCCCCACATGCATTAGATATTTGTCCTAATGCTCTCCTTCCTTTTGCCTCCTACCCCCCAACAGACCCAGGTGTGTGATGTTCCCCCTTCCTGTGTCCATGTGTTCTCATTGTTCAACTCCCACTTACGAGTGAAAACATGCAGTGTTTGGTTTTCTGTTCCTTTGTTAGTTTGCTGAGATTGATGGGTTCCAGCTTCATCCATTTAAACTGCAAAGGACATGAACTCATTCTTTTTTTATGGCTGCTAAAGCTATTCTTTAAAAAGAGAGAGAATTAAGAAGCATTAATCCAAAATTCAGAAGTTTGGGTTGTGACTTTTATCTCTAAAAGGTGTATTTCTGCCTATAATCCCAAGCGCTTTGAGAGGCTGAGGGAGGAGGATCATTTGAGCCCAGGAGTTCCAGACCAGCCTGGGCAACATAGTGAGACCTTGTCCTACAAAAAACTAAAAAATTAGCCCAGTGTGGTGGCACGCGTCTCTAGCTACTCAGGAGGCTGAGGTGTGGAGGATTGTTGGAGCCCTAGAGTTTGAAGCTGCAATAAGCTATGATTGTGCCACTTGCACCCTAGCCTGGGTGATAGAGTGACACCCTATCTCTCAAAAATAAAAATAAAAACAGGCCGGGCACAGTGGCTAATGCCTGTGATCCCAGCACTTTAGGAGGCCGAGGCAGACAGATCACAAGGTCAAGAGATTGAGACCATCCTGGCCAACATGGTGAAACCCCGTCTCTACTAAAAATACAAAAATTAGCTGGACGTGGTGGCACACACCCATAGTCCCAGCTACTTGGGAGGCTGAGGCAGGAGAATTGCTTTGAACCTGGGAGGCAGAGGTTGCAGTGAGCTGAGATCTCACCACTCCACTCCAGCCTGGCAACAGAACAAGAGTCCATCTCAAATAAATAAATAAATACATAAATACAAATATAATAAAGGGTGTGTGTTTCATTTTTTGGTCTTGTTTTGTTTTTGTTTTGAGACAGTTTCACTCTGTCACCCAGGCTGGAATGCAGTGGTGCGATCTTGGCACACTGCAACCTCCACCTTGCAGGTTCAAGTGATTCTCATGCCTCAGCCTCTCAGGTAGCTGGGACTACATGAAAGCACCACCATACCTAATTTTGGTATTTTTAGTGCAGACAGGGTTTCACAATGTTGGCCAGGCTGGTCTCGAACTCCTGATCTCAAGTGATCTACCCACTTCAGCCTCCCAAAGTGCTGGGATTACAAGCGTGAGCCACTGCACCCGGCCCCTGTTTTGTTTTATTTATTTTTCATTGCAACTGGAAAAGAATCTTTTTAATTTCATTCATTCATTCATTCATTCATTCATTCATTCATTCATTCATTCGTTGATTCTTTGAGACGGAGTCTCACTCTGTCGCCCAGGCTGGAGTGCAGTGGCGAGATCTCAGCTCACTGCAGCCTCTGCCTCCTGGGTTCAAGCAATTCTTTGCCTCAGCTTCCCAAGTAGCAGGGATTACAGGCGCCCGCCACCATGCCCAGCTAAGTTTTTATATTTTTAGTAGAGATGGGGTTTCACCATCTTAGCCAGGCTGGTCTTGAACTCCTGACCTCGTGATCCACCCTCCTCAGCCTCCCAAAATGCTGGGATTATAGGTGTGAGCCACCACGCCCAGCCCTGGAATAGAAAAAAATTTTAAGTACTCCATTTTTACAAATGAAATTGAAACTTGGGAAGGTAAAATAACTTACTAAATATTTGACCTGGTTAACATAAGTAGCAATTTTAAACTGTGTTTCTTTGACTTAAAAGATTTTCTTACTATTTTATCTTTGCTGTTTCCTACCAGGACAACAAACCTGGATTTGAAAGTGTTGGAGAAAATCTAAATCTGAATTTGCATTTAGATTTTTTTGTTGTTGTTTCTTGGAGACAGAGCCTCGCTGTGTCGCCCTAGCTGGAGTTCAGTGGTACAATCAGGCTCAGTGCAGCCTCAACCTCCTGGGCTCAAGCAATCCTCCCACCTTAGCCTCCCAAGTAGCTGGGACTACAGGCATGTGCCACCATGCCTGACAAATTTTTAATTTTTTTGTAGAGATGGGGTCTCACCATTTTGCCCAGGCTGGTCTTGAACTCCTGGGCTCCAGCCGTCCTCCCACCTCAGCCTCTGGAGGAGCTGGGAATACAAGTTGAGCCACCATGTCCGGCCTACATTTAGATTTTGTTAGTGTAAAAAAAAATCAAAGTGAAAAGGGAAGATAATGATTAATTAGCTTGTCGTGAACACTTTTTCTTCATGAGTAAAGAAAAAAATAGTGCTTATCAGGCTAAGCACCTGAGTTCTTCATTTTAAAAAGCATCTTAAGTGTCTTCAGATTTTGAATCTGCTAACCCTGGTGACATGCAGTTTACCTATATAACAAACCTGCACATGTACCCTTGAACATAAAATAAAAGCCAAAAAAAAAAAAAGATTTTCAATCTGTATCCATGTAGAATTAAGGGCACATGTCAACAGGCCTTGCTTATGTAGATTTAAGTTTACTTGAATTGCTGGGTTGAATGCCCAGAAATCTCCTTTAATATAAATGTTCTAGGACAATATCAGGTAGGACATAGCTTAGTTAACTTTGAACTTTGTGTGTGTGTGTGTGTGTATGTATGTGTGAGAGAGATATTCTTGTTAATAACTTCACCATTCCACCTTTTAAAAAATGGACTATTTAAGGGACTTTATTCTGATCTTTCTTTCCATAGGATGGATAGAATGACAGAAGACGCTCTTCGCTTGAATCTGTTGAAGCGGAGCTTGGACCCAGCAGATGAGCGAGATGATGTCCTGGCAAAGCGACTCAAAATGGAGGGGCATGAGGCCATGGAACGTCTGAAAATGTTGGCATTGCTCAAAAGGAAGGATTTGGCAAATCTTGAGGTGCCACATGAGTTACCCACCAAACAGGATGGCAGTGGTGTCAAGGGCTATGAAGAAAAACTTAATGGGAATCTCAGGCCTCATGGAGACAACAGGACTGCTGGAAGGCCAGGCAAAGAAAACATCAATGATGAGCCTGTGGATATGAGTGCTAGACGGAGGTATGGCTCAGTTCAGCTGCCTCCAGGGATAGGGTCGTCTCATAAAGCCTGTGAAAATGGAATGAATTCCAATGAGAGGAGGGTGTTTTTCATCCTAAAGATTCTTAAAAGAAGATATATCATCGAGTTTGACCATAAATTCATTTTATTTCCAAATGAAACCAGGTGCCTCAAAAACTGCTTAGCCTACAGAGAATCGTAGTTCTTAAGAGAAAAAATGGTCATTTCTAGATAAAGGGGGCACTAGAGAGCTGATAGGCCAAATGGAAGTGAGTTAATATATACCTTCATTCTAATCTTCATGGCCGTCTTAGGAGGAGAAAAATAGTCTTTTTGTCAGATAATTCCAGGAGTTTTAGGATGTATTTATTGTGGAGTCCCAGCTTTTATTACATCCAAAAACGTGGGCCTAGCTTTTCTTGTGTCAGAAAGCAAATTATCTTCATGTGGTAAGTCTCTGCATTCTTGCTGTATCTGTACCACTTCCCCCAGCTCCCCCATATACATATACATTCATTTGTACATGTATGTTACTCTCTCTTTTACTCACACATGCAACATGTTTTCCCAGGCCTTTTTTTCTGGTGTCTTTCAAGGTTGAGTACTTGAAACTGTAGAGCACACAGTAAGGAGAGGTACCTGGAACTGGCCAATGGTTGAGTCTCCCTGTGCAGTGAATCATAGTATAGATAACCCTAGTTGGGGTTTTTTTTTTTTCTTTTTGTTTTTTATGAGTTTTTTTGGTGCTTTGTTTTTTGAGGCAAGGTCTCGCTCTGTTGCCTAGGCTGGCGTGTAGTGAGTGGCGTGATCCCCTGGATTCAATCGATCTTCCCACCTCAACCCCAACCCACACCCCACCCCCCTGAGTAGCTGGGACTACAGGCACATCCCACCATGCCCGTCTAATTTTTGTATTTTTATAGAAACAGGTTTTTGCCATATTACCCAGGCTGGTCTCGAATTCCTGAGCTCAAGTGGTCCTCCCTCCTCAGCCTCCTAAAGTGCCGGATTATGGACATGCACCACAGCATCCAGCCAGTTTTTTTGATAGGGTCTCACTTTGTCACACAGTCTTGAGTGCAGTAGCATGATCATAGCTCATCGTAACCACCAACTCCTGGGCTCAAGTTATCTTCCCGCCCTAGCCTCCCAAGTAGCTGGGACTACAGGTGTGCATCATCACACCCAGCTAATTTTTGAATACTATTGTAGAGACAGAGTCTCACTATGTTGCCCAGGCTGGTCTCAAACTCTCAGCCTCAAGTGATCTTCCCACATTGGCCTCCCAAAGTGCTGGGACTACTGTTGTGTGCCACCACACCCAGCTTATAACCCAAGTTGTGTGTGTGTGTGTGTGTGTGTGTGTGTGTGTGTGTGTGTGTGATGGAGTTTCACTCTTTTTGCCCAGGCTGAGTGCAATGGTACGTTCTAGGCTCACTGCACCCTCCACCTCCTGGGTTCAAGTGATTCTCTTGCCTCTCTACTCCCCTAAGTAGCTGAGATTACAGGTGCGTGCCAGCACACCCAGCTAGTTTTGTATTTTTAGTAGAGATGGGGTTTCACCATGGTAGCCCGGCTGGTCTCGAACTCCTGACCTCAGGTGATCTGCCCACCTCTGCCTCCCAAAGTGCTGGGATTATAGGCATGAGCCATCACGCCCAGCCAACCCTAGCTTTTAAAACATTCAGTTTAGGCTGGGTGCGGTGGCTCACGCCTGTAATCCCAGCACTTTGAGAGGCTGAGGCGGGTGGATCATGAGGCGGGTGGATCACGAGGTCAGGAGATCGAGACCATCCTGGCTAACACCGTGAAACCCCATCTCTACTAAAAATACAAAAAATTCACCAGGCATGGTGGCAGGTGCCTGTAGTTCCCGCTACTTGGGAGGCTGAGGCAGGAGAATGGTGTGAACCCGGGAAGTGGAGGTTGCAGTGAGCCGAGATTGCTCCACTGCACTCCAGCCTGGGCGACAGAGCGAGACTCCGTCTGAAAAAAAAAAAAAAAGTCAGTTTATAAATAGTTCAGAAACAGCTGATAGCTGTGAGAATTAGTCTTCAGTGTTGAGTTGCCCTCCAAATGACCTTGCTGAGTTTGTTGTAGGACTCATCCAAAGCAGAATCTCTAAGAAGCTGGACTGGTGGAGAATGAAGAAGAAAGAAATGGTTATAACTTTACACATGTTACTTTCTCTACCTTTTGATGTCTACTTACTGGTCTTGTCCCAGGATTATTTTTTAAAACCATGCTCCATAAGCAAACATTATTCTTGGTAGTAACATTAAAAACTCTTAGTAAGCGGTGGCTCACACCTGTAATCCCAGCACTTTGAGGCCGAGGTGGGTGGATCACCTGAGGTCAGGAGTTTGAGACCAGCCTGGCCAACATGGTGAAACCTTGTCTCTACTAAAAATATGAAAAAATTAGCCAGGTGTGGTGGCACACACCTGTGTTCCTAGCTACTTGAGAGGCTGAAGCGTGAGAATTGCTTGAACCCGGATGGTAGAGGTTGCAGTGAGCTGAGATCGTGCCACTGCACTCCAACCTGGGCAACAGAGTGAGACTCTTGTTTCCATTTTAAAAAAAAGCAAAAACAACCACAAAAAAACCTCTTAGGAAACCTCAGGCAGATTCCCTAGAGCTCCTGGAAGAGGAGAAAAATACTTGTAAGTTGTAGGTAGTGCCAGCAGAATATTACATAAGTAGGTTCATTTTTAGATTGTTTGAAAGAAAAGGATATGGGTGAATGAGATCATGAACCTGAGCAACCTACTTGCTTTTATAATCTCTCTTACCCTTCTGGAGCAAGTAACTTATCCCACTTCATTGGGGAGAAGGAGTTAAAGAAATGTTAGGTGGATTCTTCACATCCCAAATTGGAACCTTTAAATGCATTTTTCTTTCCTTTCCTTCTCTTTCCCTTTCCTGACAAGGTCTCACTCTGTTGCCCTGGCTGGAGTGCAGTGTGGCATGATCTCCGCTCACTGCAACCTCCACCTCCCAGGCTCAAGCAATCCTCCCTCCTCAGCCTCCCAAGTAGCTGGGACTATAGGTGTGTGCCCCTGTACCCAGCTAATTGTTTTGTATTTTTAGTGGAGATGAGGTTTCGCTGTGTCACCCAGGCTGGTCTCTAACTCCTGGACTCAAGTGATCTGCCCGCCTTTGCCTCCTAAAGTGCTGGGAATACAGGCATGAGCCACCATGCCGGGCCCAACATTTTTCATAGAAACTTTGTTAACACTTTTTTTTTTTCCTGTTTTCAGTCCTGCTCCTGTAGACATTTTGGTAAGATCTTATTAGTGGTATTGGAATTGTATTATATTGCAGATAGATACAGTATATGTTAAAAAGTCAGACTTCCTGAAAACCCAACTTTTTTTTTTTTTTTTTTTTAAGGTGGAGTCTCGCTCTGTTGCCCAGGCTGGAGTAAAGTGGTGCAATTTCGGCTCGCTGCAGCCTCCGTCTCCTGGGTTCAAGCGATTCTCCTGCCTCAGCCTCCTGAGTAGCTGGGACTACATGCTGGCTAATTTTTGTATTTTTAGTAGAGATGGGGTTTCGCCATGTTGGCCAGATGGTCTCGATCTGCTGACCTTGTGATTCACCTGCCTTGGCCTCCCAAAGTGCCGGGATTATGGGCGTGAGCCACCACACCTAGCCAAACCCAACAATTTTTTTAAAAATGTTATTTCGGGGTGATTTTTAAAAATCATTTAAAGAGATGAGGTGTTGCTGTGTTGCCCAGGCTGACGTGCATTGGCTGTTCACAAGCACTGTCATAGTGCACTATTTCCTCAAATTCCTGGGCTCAAGCAGTCCTCCCCACTTGGCTTCCTGAGTAGCTGGGACTATTAGGCATGGGCCGCTGTACCCAACATGGGGTGATCTTTTGAAACACAATCCTCTGGAAGCTTGGGACTCCAGATATACTGACAGCTATTTCCACTTAGCCCCGAGATGTATAAGAATGAACAAAACTGCTGGGCACAGTGGCTCATGCCTGTAATCCCAGCACTTTGGGAGGCCGAGGCGGGAGGATCATCTGAGGTCAGGAGTTCGAGACCAGCCTGGCCAACATGGTGAAACCCTGTCACTACTAAAAATACAAAAATTAGCCAGGCGTGGTGGCGGGTGCCTGTAATCCTAGCTACTTGGAAGGCTGAGGCAGGAGAATCGCTTGAACCCAGGAGGCAGAGTTGTAGTGAGCAGAGATTGCACCACTGTACTCCAGCCTGGGTGACAGACCAAGACCTTGTCTCAAAAAAAAAAAACAAAAAAAAAAGCAAAACCGATAGATTCCCAGCAAGGAGAACCATAGTTTCTTTGATAGTGATAAAAAGAGGAAAGGGCTGGGTGCAGTGGTGCATGCCTGTATTCCCAGCACTTTGGGAGGCCAAAGTGGGAGAATTGCTTGAGGGCAAGAATTTGAGCTCTGTCTGGGCAACATAGTGGTACCTCATCTCTACCAAGAAAAAATGAAAGAATTTGAAAGCAGAAGGCAAGAGAAGTTCTTAACATAATAGCCATGTCATAATAGCCTAAATATCTTATTTTGCCATCAGTTGGGCAAGTTACGATACCTGTGAAATAAGGTATGTATGAAACCAACACTACTAATGTTTTAGAATTCTAGAGAGACACAGCAGTTCTCTGCTTAGTTGTTTTTACTACTGGGATAAGGATTAGGAGCTTTATAGCTTCTGAGAATATGCCAGACTAAGTCACAAGTGATGTCACAGCAAGTGGGTCTTTTAATAATATCTCTCTAATAGGTAGGAGTTCATACTTAACTACCCCAAATATTGTAAATTATATATATGTTTAGGAAAAGAGCAAAATAATTTCTCTCTTGGAATGTTTAACAAATGAGGCCAGAATCCTAGTTCATTAATTTTTTAAAATTAAGAAATGAGGTAGGGCATGGTGGCTCATGCCTGTAATCTCAGCACTTTGGGAGGCCAAGGCAGGAGAATCACTTGAGCCTAGAAGTTTAAGACCAGCCTTAGTAACATAAGGAGACCCCTTCTCTACAAAAAATTTAAAAACTAGCTACTCAGGAGGCTGAGGTGGGAGGATCGCTTGGGCCTAGGAGATTGAGACTGCAGTGAGCCACAAATGATTGCACCACTGCACTCCTTCCTGGGTGACAGAGTGAGACCCTGTCTCAAAAAACAAAAGAAAAAATAAATAAATACAAGAAAAGAGGCTGGACGCGGTGGCTCATGCCTGTAATCCCAGCTCTTTGGGAGGCTGAGGTGGGTGGATCACGAGGTCAGGAGTTTGAGACCAGTCTGGCCAACATAGTGAAACCCCATCTCTAAATACAAAAATTAGCCGGGTGTGGTGGCGGGCACATGTAATCCCAGCAACTCAGGAGGCAGGAGAATCACTTAAACCTGAGAGGAGGTTGCAGTGCGCCGAGATTGCACCATTGCCCTCCAGCCCCGGTGACAGCGCAAGACTCCGACTCAAAAGAAAAAGAGAGAGGCTTTGGCTTTGCCTTATCTGTGCTATCTACCTAATACCGGTGTGTTTATATCTGGGAATAAAATAATCATTTAAAGTTGTTCTCAGATATAACTTCCTGATAAATGGCATACAGTTCCCAAATCTCCATCCAGTAGTATCTCTGTCTTGGTACTGGGCAGTTCCTAAGCAGTTAAGTGGCACTCATTTGAGCAAGGAAGAATTCCTTACCTTAGAAATAATCTGTAATGTATATATCCAGCCAGGACCAGAATAGAAAGAGCTTCTAAATGAAAAATCTTCCAGATTCCAAAATTACCAGTGTTTTATTTTTTATTTATTTTTAATTTTTTTGAGACAGAGTCTTGCTCTGTCACCCAGGCTGGAGTGTAGTGGTGCAATCTCAGCTCATTGCAACCTCCACCTCCCAGGTTCATGTGATTCTTGTGCTTCAGCCTCCTGAGTAGCTGGGATTACAGGTGTATACTACCACGCCCGGCTAATTTTTGTATTTTTAGTAGAGACAGGGTTTCTCCACATTGGCCAGGCTGGTCTCAAACTTTTGGCCTCAAGTGATCTGCCCACCCAAAATGACCCATGTTAATCATAGAGGGGGAGTATAAAGGAATATAGAAATGAGAAGTAAATCACACTTTAAAAATGAATTCAGGCCGGGCGCAGTCGCTCACGCCTGTAATCCCAACACTTTGGGAGGCCAAGGCAGGCGGATCACGAGGTCAGGAGTTTGAGACCAGCCTGGCCAAAACGGTGAAACCCCGTCTCTACTAAAAATACAAAAAAAAATTAGCCAGGCGTGGTGCCGGGTACCTGTAATCCCAGCTACTGAGGCTGAGGCAGGAGAATCACTTGAACCCAGGAGACGGAGGTTCCAGTGAGCCGAGATCGCGCCATTGCACTCCAGCCTGGGCGACAGAGCCAGACTCCATCTCAAAAAAAAGAATGCGGACACTTTATTCAGGCCTGTTACTCCTCATATTTGGGGTTAGAGAATGAAAGGCTCTTTTCTCCCTCTAGTGGCTTCTTTTTCTGTATTTCTACCTTCTCAGCTTGCTGTGTCTGTGGTCAGCAATCTAGACAAATTTAATAGTTCACAAGATAGTCATTCTTACCTTTCTATCCCCCTATTCTATTTCCTTACCTAAGTTTGGTTGATTTTAGCAACTCAGATTTACCCTGTTGAGAAATTGCTTATTCCAGTGATCGGGGTTCCCTGTTCAAAAGTATCCATGTCCTGGCTGGGCATGGTGGCTCACACCTGTAATTCCAACACTTTGGGTGGCTGAGGCAGCAGGATCACTTGAACCCAGGAATTCAAGACTAGCCTGGGCAGCATAGCAAGACCCCCACCCCTTACAAAAAAATCAAAAATTAGCCAGGCACAGTGGTGTGCACCTGTAGTCCCAGCTACTCAGGAGGCTGAGGCAGGGGGAATCTCTTGGGGCCAGGAGTTTGAGAATGTAGCAAGCACCACTACACTCCAGCCTGGGCAATAGAGTGAGACCCTGTCTCGAAAAAAAAAAAAATTCCATGTGCCAACAGCAACTAGGACAAGAAACCCTGAGAAGTGGACAGCTAGCGATCTGTGATTATTAAGGGTTTAAGTTGATTGTTTAAGGCCAAAGGGGAGGCCAAGGCGGGAGGGTCGCTTAAGACCAGCTTGGGCAACATAGTAAGACCCTGTCTCTACAAAAAGTACAAAAATTAGCCGGGCATGGCGGCACATGCCTATAATCCCAGTTACTCAGGAGGCTGAGGTGGGAGGATCACTTGAGCCCAGGAGGTCAAGGCTGCAGTGAGCTGTGATCGGGCCGCTGGACTCCAGCCTGGGTGACAGAGTGAGACCCTGTCTCAAGAGGGAAAAAAAAAAGGACCAAAGAACAATTGCCCTTGACCTATATACTACCAACTACGCTGACAGTCTCAAGGAAAGTAGGATCTGGGAATGTATCTTTGAAATTAGAGGAGAATTAGAAGATACACTCACGGATTTGGGAACCTGAGGCAGTTAGAGTTTCCGGAATTCCTGTTACCTAGGTCTTAAGCAGTATGTGCCATTTTTTATCATCTTACACAAATAAGCATGATGCTTTTAAGGCTAAACCCAGAATGACCTAAATGAGAGTTACCTAGTAAATAGGATTAGGAGTAAGAGGAGTCAGTGTGGGAGATTTAGATTTCAAAGTAATTTCTAGACTCTTTTTGAGGTAAGATGCTGGATAAAACTCTGGTAAGTAGATGCAAGTTCAATATATTTGGTTCTGGAGGTTTAATCCTTTTCTGTAAGGCTGTAGACAATATTCTTGGCACTATTCCCTCAAATTATTAATACTTCCTTCTTTTGTGTACTCTTCAGTACCTACTCTTGACGGGATAGACTATTCTTTTTTTTTTTTTTTTTGAGACGGGAGTCTCGCTCTGTTGCCCAGGCTGGAGTGCAGTGGTGCGATCTTGGCTCACTGCAACCTCTGCCTCCCAGGTTCAAGAGATTCTCCTGCCTCAGCTTCCTGAGTAGCTGGGACTACAGGCGCGCGCCACCATGCGCAGCTAATTTTTTATTTTTAGTAGAGACGGGGTTTCACCATGTTGGTCAGGCTGGTCTCGAACTCCTGACCCCAGGTGTTCCACCCGCCTCGGCCTCCCAAAGTGCTAGGATTACAGGAGTGAGCCACCGCACCCGGCCCCCCTTGGATTTTTTAATTCAGCATAGAAGTTTTCTTAACTTTTGTTGGAAATAGCTTATTTTTTCCCTTTCTTGTCTAGTGACCCAGAGCGAGGAAGGCTAACTCCCTCACCAGACATCATTGTTTTGTCTGACAATGAGGCTTCCAGTCCCCGTTCCAGTTCCAGAATGGAAGAAAGACTCAAAGCAGCCAACTTAGAGATGTTTAAGGTAAAAAGAAAGAAAAATTTCCTTCTTCTTGTTATGCTCCTTCTATTTTATTTAATTCCTCAAGAGTTTTAGTTCTGTTTTTTGACTATTTACTCTTTGGATATAAATACCCATTGATGAAAACTTTATAGTAACTCTTGACTTCAAGGGCTTTCAAAAGGAACTATTAGAAGCAAGTGGAGACGATAGTTTGAAAAGCATATATATAGGCCATTATACTCAGTGTTATTTATCTTTGGAAAATGAAAACAAAAGTTCATAATTAAGTCATATAAAGTAAACTCTTGGCTGGAAGGATACTTTCTGCACTCTAACCTAAGTAACTGAATATGAAGGGATTCCTAAGTTTTTATGTATATCTAGAGGAAATGTGGCTTTAAGAGATTTAGGAACATTATTTTAAAAGAAAACAATGTTTCTCTTTAGTCATTCTTCTTTTTGCCAGGAATCTGGCTGATTAGCATTTATACGTGGTCTGTCTTTTAATTCTGTAAGCATTTCTTTGAGTACCTACTGAATGCCAGGCACTGTGCCAGACCCCAGTGATACAAAGATAATCCTATTGCCACTTCTGCTTCTTGTGGAAGATGAAGGTTTCAGAGCTAAGAAGTAAAGATTGTCTCTTGCAGGAAGGAATTCTGGGTACCTTGCTGCCATAGCTGAAAGTCTTCTTGTTTCCTTAGGGGAAAGGCATTGAGGAACGGCAGCAGCTTATAAAGCAGCTGAGGGATGAGCTACGATTGGAAGAAGCCCGACTGGTCCTGTTAAAGAAACTGAGACAGAGTCAGCTACAGAAAGAGAATGTGGTCCAGAAGGTAATGTGCCCTAGAAATAAGGGAGTAAGGGAAAGGAAAGAAAAACTGGTTTGAGAGTAGGTTCCCCCAGGTAGGTTCAGTTGGGTGGCTCATTTCTTCTCTGGGTCCATAGTTTTTTAGTCTGTAGTAGTAGTGATTTTTTTTTTTTAATCTTAGGCCTTAAGAAAACCTTGACTCCCAGCCAGGTGTGGTGGCTCACGCCTGTAATTCCAGCACTTTGGGAGGCCGAGGCGGGTGGATCACGAGGTCAGGAGATCGAGAGCATCCTGGCTAACATGGTGAAACCCCGTCTCTACTAAAAATACAAAAAATTAGCCGGTCGTGGTGGCGGGCACCTGTAGTCCCAGCTACTCGGGAGGCTGAGGCAGGAGAATGGCGTGAACCCGGGAGGTGGAGCTTGCAGTGAGCCGAGATCAGGCCACTGCACTCCAGCCTGGGCGACAGAGCAAGACTCCGTCTCAAAAAAAAGAAAACCTTGACTCCCTTTTTCTGGTTTTTCCTCCTGATTGACAAGAACCTCACACTGACCAGGAATTTTTAAAGTCTAGAAATGTACCAGATTTCCACCTGTGATTATTGGCCACAGTCTTATTTTCTCTTCCCTCTCCCAGACTCCAGTTGTACAGAATGCAGCATCTATTGTTCAGCCATCTCCTGCCCATGTGGGACAGCAGGGCCTATCTAAGCTTCCCTCCCGGCCTGGGGCCCAAGGGGTTGAACCTCAAAATTTGAGAACATTACAGGTATGTGACCCGTAGTGGGATCTTAGTGTTGGAGGGCCGTGTCTAATCCTGTCTCTGTTTTTGGGCTTTTGTGAAGATTATAGAAGAACCTGGCCATGATAGATAGAGGTGTTATTACTACTGATTGTTCTGTTGGCCCATTATGGCATGATTTAGTCTTCAGTAGAAGGATGAGTAACTTTCATCTTTCCACTGTAGTTTTTCTTGTCTAGAGAATGCTTCCAGCTTCTCTAGAGAAGGGGTAGATAGTTTTCTATCTAACCCTATAGGATTAGATAGTTTATACCAAAAAAAGCCAAGGACTTCCCAGCCACTAATCAGGGTTTACAATGATGGTAGATTTATCCCATAGACCATTAAATGAAATTACCAAGTCTGGCTGTGTTCCTGTGTTTCTACTTAGCTATGTATTATAGGCAGTGTTTTCCCTTTTGCATTTTGTGCTGTATTATACACAGCGTACAACCTGTGATTAGTTCTTTTCCTCTTCTTCCCCTCCAGGGTCACAGTGTCATCCGTTCAGCTACCAATACCACCCTTCCACACATGTTGATGTCTCAACGTGTTATTGCACCAAACCCAGCCCAGCTACAGGGTCAGCGGGGCCCACCTAAGCCTGGCCTTGTACGCACCACAACACCCAACATGAATCCCGCCATCAATTATCAACCGGTAAGAGAGAGCTGAGCCCTAATGTGGAAACAGAGAAATCCCTTTATTTGCTTTGCTTGTTGAAAGGGCCATAGGTTTTAAGTTTTTATACATAGATAAACTCTAGGAAAAAAATGGTTATTTTGGTAGGGATTTAATTGAGAGCAGTCCCAAAAGTCGAAACTTTGAGGAATTATATTAAAATAGAGGAGAGAGGTTATATAGCAGAGCAGTAGTAAGCTAAAAATCTGCCTAGAAGAGAGTGATCTAGGGAATAAGAAGCACAAGGATGTGTGACAGAAAGCAAAATCTTATTTCTGTCTCTTTTTTGTTTGTTTGTTTGTTTTGAGCTGGAATCTCACTCTGTTGCCCAGGCTAGAGTGCAGTGGCATGATTGTGGCTCACTGCAACCTCTGCCTCCTGGGTTCAAGGAACTTCCAGCTAATTTTGTGTATTTTTCGTAGAGACAGAGTTTGACCGTGTTGGCCAGGCTGGTCTCAAACTCCTGACCTCAAGTGATCTGCCTGCCTCGGCCTCCCAAAGTGCTGAGATTATAGGCGTGAGCCACCACGCGTGGCCTTTATTTCTCTCTTAGCAATTTTAGCTCATGATCATCATCATTCTCCTTTCCTATGTGTCAGAGTTCTTTTTCAATAAATAAGTTGACCACCTCCTATTTTTGGAGAAGCTAAGTAGTCCAAACCAGGATCAGACAGTGTCCTCTGCCAAGAACGTAAGAATTGGCCCTTTCTCCTACATACCATGATTGACCGCATTCTCAATCTATTTCAGCAGTCAAGTTCTTCTGTTCCATGTCAGCGTACAACATCCTCTGCCATCTATATGAACCTCGCTTCTCATATCCAGCCAGGGACGGTGAACAGAGTGTCCTCGCCACTTCCTAGCCCCAGCGCCATGACTGATGCTGCCAACTCACAGGCTGCAGCCAAATTGGCTCTTCGCAAACAGCTGGAAAAGACACTCCTGGAGATCCCACCCCCTAAACCTCCTGCTCCCTTACTTCATTTCTTGCCTAGTGCAGCCAATAGCGAGTTCATCTACATGGTAGGCTTGGAAGAAGTCGTACAGAGTGTCATTGACAGCCAAGGTAAGGCTGTTTCTTCTAATCAATCTATTTAAGCAAGTGGTTGCCAAGCCTGATTGGCATAGGCAGAGTATCAGAGGGTACTGTACAATATTAAATAACTTCTCCTTCCTGTTACCAAACCACCTCCCTCCCTTCTTTACAGCTGTTTGGGAGCAACATGTTAGAAGTGGAGTGTGTGTTTGTGTGTGTGTGTGTGTGTGTGTGTGTGTGTGTTTTGTTTGAGATGCAGTCTTGCTCTGTTGCCCAGGCTGGAGTGCAGTGGCACAATCTCAGTTCACTGCAACCTCTGCCTCCTGAGTTCAAGCAATTCTCCTGCCTCAGCCTCCCACGTAGCTGGGACTACAGGCACGTGGCACCACACCCGGTTAATTTTTGTATTTTTAGTAGAGACGGGGTTTCATCATGTTGGCCAGGCTGGTCTCGAACTCCTGACATCAGGTGATCTGCCCACCTCGGCTTCCTAAAGTGCTAGGATTACAGGCATGAGCCACTGTACCCCGTCAGCCGGCCGGGGCCAGCCTGCCTATGTATCTATCTATCTATCTATCTAATCTATCATCTATCTAATCTATCTATTCTATTCTATCTAACCTATCATCTATCTTTCAGCTTGTTTTTTTTTTCCCTTCAGCAGGTCAGCTATCATTGAGGCTTGATATTTTTATTTGGATTTTATCTATCTTGTGTGTTTTTTGTAGGACAGTAAGTTCTCACTTAACATCATCAATAGTTTCTTAGAAACTGTGACTTAAGTGAAACAACTACGGTGAAGGGGGTCCTCAAATAACATCATTTTATTATAACATTAGTAAGAAAAAAAGATTGTTTTTGTTGTATGTTGTTTCACTTAAATCATAGTCTCTGAGAACCTGTCAACAACATTGAGGACTGACTGTATTTTGTTTAGTTCTTTTAAATGGTGGCTAGCATGATGCTTGCATAATTTGATAAATAGAACTTCTTTCTCTTTTCTTTTTTTTTTTTGTTGTTTGTTTTTTTGTTTTTTTGAGACAGGGTCTGACCCTGTTCAGGCTTGAGTGCAGTGGTGTGATCTCAGCTCTCTGCAGCCTTGACCTCCCAGGTTCAAGCCATCCTCCCATTTCAGCCTCCTGAGTAACTGGGACCACTGGTATGCACCACCATGCCAGTTTTTTTCTTTGTTGGGTTTTTTTTTTTTTTTGAGACAGAGTCTTACTCTGTCACCCAGGCTGGAGTACAGTGGCATGATCTTAGCTGGCTCACTACCTCTGCCTCTCGGTTTCAAGCAATTCTTTTTTTTTTTTTTGAGATGGAATCTTGCTCTGTTGCCCAGGCTAGAGAGTGCAATGGCATGATCTCAGCTCACTGCAGCCTCCACCTCCTGGGTTCAAGCAATATTCCTGCCTCAGCCTCCCGAGTAGCTGGGATTACAGGTGCCTGCCACCACCCCTGGCCAATTTTTGTGTTTTTAGTAGAGACGGGGTTTCACAATGTTGGTCAGGCTGGTCTCGAACTCCTGACCTCAGGTGATCCACCTGCCTCGGCTTCCCAAAGTGCTGTGGTTACAGGCATGAGCCACTGTGCCCAGCGCAAGCAATTCTTTTGTCTCAGCTTCCAAAGTAGCTGGAATTACAGATGTGTGCCATCACACCTAGCTAATTTTTTCTGTTTTTAGTAGAGATAGGGTTTTGCTATGTGGGCCAGGCTGGTCTCAAACTCCTGGCCTCAAGTGATCTGCCTGCCTCAGTCTCCCAAAGTGTTGGGATCACAGGTGTGAGCCACCATGCCTGGCCTGGAACTTCTGTTTTTAATGTGAGTGTTTTTGCAACATTGTACTGAATTACTGTGTTTAGTCTTCTGTGAATGCTTACAGTTGAGAAACTAGACACACTTACATAGATAACTAAGAAAGACCATATAAAAAGCTGTAAACCAATACTAAACCATACTATAGAGTATTAACAACATACAGTCTAGACTAACTGAAGTTATTAAACTTGAATTTCTAAACAGGTAGACTTCTGGGAAAGCCTGCCAGTAAAGGAAAGTGCCCAGAGGAGTCAGTATTAGCTATAAATAGATCACAAAGTGAATAATTCAGACACTGATAACTATTTAAAACTATAAATGTATATGACAGGGATAAGTACAGTCTTTGGTAAGGAGATATTAAGAAGCAAAAGTATTGGTTGAGTTAGAGTCCTTTGACTTTGAATTGACACAGTATTTTCTTCTCAGTGTGATACAGTAGAAAATCAGGAAACATCCCAGCTTTATCAGTTAGAAGCTACCTTTGTTGTTGTTGTTGTTTGAGACTGAGTCTTGTTCTGTTACCCAGGCTGGAGTGCACTGGCACAATTTTGGCTCACTGCAACCTCTACTTCCCAGGTTCAAGCGATTCTCCTGCCTCAGCCTCCTGAGTAGCTGGGATTACAGGCGCGTGCCACCATGCCCACCTAATTTTTTTGTATTTTTAGTAAAGATGGGTTTTCACTATGTTGGTCAGGCTGTTCTTGAACTCCTGACCTCATTAGCCGTCCACCTCAGCCTCCCAAAGTGCTGGGATTGTAGGGGTGAGCCACCGCACCCAGCCAGAAGCTACATTTCTTCGACTTCTGTCCTCATTTGTAAATGAGGATGGTACTGTCTGAATTCCCTAAAGTGATACTGTTATAATCAGATGAAGTAAAAGTATTTTGTAAATTATAGAATATCCTTTTTGTAAAGTCTCTTTCTTTAATTCAACAGAATAAACTCCTGGAAAAGATCTATTTGATTAAGAGAAACAGAGGAGATAGGAAATGTAAAGCCACTGACTATTTTTGTTGGTATCTAGGCAAAAGCTGTGCCTCACTTCTGCGGGTTGAACCCTTTGTATGTGCCCAGTGCCGCACAGATTTCACCCCTCACTGGAAGCAAGAAAAGAATGGTAAGATTCTATGTGAGCAGTGTATGACCTCCAACCAGAAGAAGGCTCTAAAAGCTGAACACACCAACCGGCTGAAAAATGCATTTGTGAAAGCCCTACAGCAGGAACAGGTAAGAATTCTGACTGCTCACTGGCCACCTGTCCCAGTTTGTTTTTTCCAAAGGGTCGCGCCTTCTAGTTTGCAGGAGTGGTTCATGTGATTCCTACAGGTCCACAGGTTCCCTTTTTGTCTCCTTATCATTCTGTCCTATTTCCATTTGAGCGAGTATTCTGATTAAGAACATGGTAAAATATAATGGCTGAGGTTAACAGAAAGGGACAGAAAGCTTGGGACTCTTGGCTTTTCCATAGCACTCTATTCTCATCTTCATTTTCTCCTAAAACAAATAATAGATTTTGGTGGGATGAATTTATATTTGTGCTATAAATCTCTTTGAAACAGTTATTTGCAGTGCATGTTTGATAAGAAATGACGAAGGAAAGAGTGAATTATGAAGTAGCCCAGTGAAGAGTAGTGGTTCTAGAGTATGCGAACATCTCATGTAGCAGTTATAGGATGAGAATATCTTAGAGAAGGAAAAATGTGTTGGGAAACTCAGATCCTTTTCTTCCTATTTCCCACTCCACCCATCAGAGTCCCTTGTTTGAGTAGCATCATGGACTTTTTGGAAGATCGGGTAGGCAGGAGTCAAAAATAAAACCCCATTTATGCTCTAGGACTGGTGGTAAAAAATAAATAAATAAAAATTTTTAAAAAGAGAAAAGAAAAAGTGATAAAATAAAACCCCAGTAATTCATCAGCCTTAATTATATCAGTTGGTTCATCACCTCCAGCCAACTTCTTAGAGCCAGCTTTCCTGGAGAAAGAGAGGAGGATCCCTTGATCAATGAAGCAAGTTAGCTGCTTATACCCAGAAATCTCAGTGTACCACCCCCACCAAACTCTTTTGCCTTTTCCATATTCCACCAACTAGCCAACAACATTAGAGGTAAGAACACCTCTAGGTTTTCTGGTTAGGAAATTGGGTGGGCCAGGTGCGGTGATTCATGCCTGTAATCCCAGCACTTTGGGGAGGCTAAGGTGAGAGGATTGCTTGAGCCCAGGAGTGCAAGACCAGCCTGGGCAACAAAGTCAGATTGTGTCTCTGTTTTTAAAAAAAAAAAAAAAGGAAATTGGGTATTGGGTGCTGTCCTGCTGTCACCTGATGTGATGACTCCCAACAGGAAATTGAACAGCGATTACAGCAGCAGGCAGCCCTCTCCCCCACTACGGCTCCAGCTGTGTCCAGTGTCAGTAAACAAGAGACCATCATGAGACATCATACGCTTCGGCAGGTAAGGAACTTTTTGCCTGATCCTGATTTCTTTAGAAGATTTATCAGCCATTTATCACAATTTGTCCTTTCTATTGTGGGAAATCATAGTCTTCTTCTGTACTCCCTTATCTTTGCCCTCGCTTAACATTCTATCATATCAAAGTTGTATCCACTGTCTCCTCATCATTGCAGGCTCCACAGCCCCAGAGCAGCCTCCAGCGTGGCATACCCACATCTGCCCGCTCCATGCTTTCAAACTTTGCACAGGCACCCCAGTTGTCTGTGCCAGGTGGCCTCCTTGGTATGCCAGGTAAGAAGGATTAATCTGAAAATGTTTCTCATGGATCAACTGTTAGTTAGTATACAGTTCTGTAGCAGCCCCTTTAGGGGAATTGTTCCTTCCTTTACTTTCTGTTCTTTCTTTAGGGCATACACTCTCACTCTTCTGTTACTCAGCAAATGTTTGCTAAATTCATATTAAGTGCCACCCACAATGCACTAGGGTTTTGGTGGTGAAAATGACCCAGATCCTACCATTATAAATTTAACTTTTAATATCCCTTCAGTAGACATGTGGTTATTGATCTCTTTTGGCCGGGACAGCAGGGTTAACTGTTCTGTTTGAATGATCCAGGGATGCTTCTGCACAATCTGCAGCCTCAAAATCAAAGCTGATTTAATGATTCTCTCTGTCTTATTCATCTTCCTCTCACCACTGTTTCACTTGTCTCTCCTATACCATCAGAAGCATGTTCATTATTCTTGGTAGGACCGAAATTTCAGGAAGTCCCCTTTTCCTAAAGCTTAGGAATATGAGTGGGGATTGAAATAAAGTTGCTGTGCAGGGGGCGGTGGCTCACACCTGTAATCCCAGCACTTTGAGAGGCCGAGGCAGGCGAATCACTTGAGATCAGGAGTTCAAGACCAGGCTGACCAACATGGTGAAACCCTGTCTCTACTAAAAATACAAAAAATTGGCTGGGCGTGGTGGCTCATGCCTATAATCCCAGCACTTTGGGAGGCCAAAGCGAGTGGATTACCTGAGGTCAGGAGTTCAAGACCACCCTGGCCAACATGATGAAACCCCATCTCTACTGAAAATACAAAAAATTAGCCCGGCGTGGTGGCCGGTGCCTGTAATCCCAGCTACTCGGGAGGCTGAGGCAGGAGAATCGCTTGAACTTGGGAGGTGGGGCTTGCAGTGAGCTGAGATTGTGCCACTGCACCTCCAGCCTGGGCAACAAGCGAAATTCTGTCTCAGATAAATAAGCAAACAAAATTAATTGGCTGGGTGCAGTGGGTCATGCCTGTAATCCCAGCTCTTTGGGAGGCTGAGGCCGTTGGATCATTTGAGGTCAGGAGTTCAAGACTAGCCTGGCCAACATGGTGAAACCCCATCTCTACTAAAAATACAAAAAATAGCCGGGCAGTAGTGGCACGCGCCTATAATTCCAGCTACTCTGGAGGCTGAGGCAGGAGAATTGCTTGAGTCTGGGAGGCAGAGGTGAGCCGAGATCACACCACTGCACTCCAGCCTGGGTGACAGAATGAGACTGCGTCTCAAAAAAGAAAAAGAAAGTTGCTGTTGAAATAAAGCTAACCAGGTGTGGCCAGATACTGGTAAATTCTGCTTCCTTTCCATCTCCAACTCTGCAGCCTGAGGGTAGAGTGGGAAGGGAATGTTATTTCCTCTTTTAATACCTGCCCTCCACTTTTGTCTCCTGGGTCCAGGTGTCAACATTGCATACTTGAATACTGGCATCGGAGGACACAAAGGCCCCAGTTTGGCAGACCGACAGCGTGAATACCTTTTAGACATGATCCCTCCCCGGTCTATATCGCAGTCCATCAGTGGACAGAAATAACGCCTGTTCCACTTGTACTGCCCCATCCTTGAATCCTTTATCCCTTTCCTCTTTCATTCCCCCAACTTCTGTCGCATGCAGTGCCTGTACTGGTGCCTACCATACACGGAAAGCAAAACAGAAAAACAGAAGACAAAAAATAGAGATCAGCAAGAAAACACACGCCCTGCCCTGCCACCTCCCCTTTATTTCACACTGCTGCGATCTGTTCTTCTGCCGCTCTGTCTTCTCTCTTCAATTTTCTTTAACAGTGAGGTGGATCTTTACCTCTGATAGAGGTCAGAATGAGGTCCTGGGGAGAATCTAAGCCCTCCGATGTGTGTTTCTAAAGTTGTTTTATGCTATAATTATTACCATTTTTAATGATGTTGTGTGTCCTCCCTTTGTTCAGTGGACGGTTAAACCTTCCCCCACTCAACCAATCTTTTTCTTTTTCCTTTTCTTCCTTTTTTTTTTTTTTTTTTTTTTGTAAACACAAATGACATTCAGTTCAATGATACGAGCATTGCAGATTGCAGTAGGGGTCCCAGCTACCAAGTAGGACATGACTAGGAGTGTTAGGGGCAGAAGTTTTGAATGCACTTAACCGGAGGAGGGCGCAGGGTGGGGGGTATCAAAGAAGGACGAATAGCACCCTACCTGTGGGTGTTTGGGGGCTGGACAGTTTGGGTGGCAGTGTTTAGTACTGAAGTTGGGCTCTAAGAATGAGGGGAAAGAGCCTGGGGAGGAGCTTAAAACTCAACCACTCTGGAATTTACCCATAGAAGACGGGAAGAAAGAGGTATGAAGATGGGCTCAATTATGAGCCAGGGAGGATTGAAACTAGGTCCTGCCTTTCTGTATCTTGGGGAAATAAGACCGATCTCCTGACCCCATTGGGAACACGGAAGTCTATTCCAGGCCAACCAGCCCAAAATTATTTCATCTTGTATTCTTTGTAAAATTCTCCCTCACCCCACCCTGCTTTTAAAAATTCTAATCTATCCCCTCTAACCATAGCCCCATCTATAATACAGAGGAACGGCTGTTCCAAGGCTGTTTGCTGGGTGTCCCACAAGTTGGGTGGACATAAATGAGTCAAGTGACAACAGGAGGAAACAGACTTAGAGGAAAGAAAGGATTTCTCTTCCAACAGTTGAGATTCGCATATTTGCCTATTCTTTCACCCTCTGAGTGCCAGGAGATGAGAGGCTGGGGGTACACAATCAGGTTGGAGTCCTGTCCTTACTCTGCTGCACCAGCTGCAGAACCAACTGCTCAAAGCCAAGCAGCTCATGGCAAAACCAGCTTAGGACCTCTGCTGTACAAATAGTTGCTTCCCACCGCCCCCCGCCCGCCCCCAGAATGATATTAATTTTGCCTTTTTTTTTTTTTTTTTTTTTAAAGCGCTACTAATGTAGAGAATGAATTGAATTGTGCAATGTTGCTGTTCTGGGGACTGGGGAGATTAGCATCCCATTTGCCCACACTGTGGGAAGACGGAGTGGACCAGGCTGTTTTTGAAGTAAGGGAAGCCCCTTAAAGGTACGGGTTTCTGCTCTTCTCATAGTGTACACCCACCTGCCTCTCTGGCTCCAGAAGCTGCCAGAGTGCACTGGGGGGAATGTTCTCAGCAGAGAAGAATGAGGAGAAGTTTAATATTTTGCCCTTGAAAGTCACCTGAGGAAGTTTCCCCACTTTTATTTTTTAAAATTAAGTAATTTTTTAAAGAAGGCACTTTTAAAATTAACACACACATGAACTGCACACCTTCCCCATAAAATTTGGAGGTGGGGTGGGAGAAAGAGCTAAAATCAGGCTCAGTTCCCCTACTCTGGCCTCTACTCCCCACACCCCAATGCCACTGTGGGTGACTATACTGGCCCTACGGGCCTTCCTGGCTTTTTTCTTTCCTCCCTTCCCCCAAAATTCATTGAGCACTTAAAGGAGCAGAGATGCAGCCAGTGTCTGGGCTCCCCCAGTGGTGAAATGATCTGGAA
The DNA here is from genome assembly GCF_029281585.2 of Gorilla gorilla gorilla. Classification (NCBI taxonomy): domain Eukaryota; kingdom Metazoa; phylum Chordata; class Mammalia; order Primates; family Hominidae; genus Gorilla; species Gorilla gorilla. The sequence goes on from NC_073224.2 coordinate 103,003,769, forward strand.
GCTAGATGCTAGTAACAGGTAGTGATTGGGTTTTTTGAGTATTTTTCCGGGGAATGTGGTACCCCTGACTGTAAGTGGTGGGAGAGGGAGGGGGGTTAATGGAACTGGGTCTGGGATTATTTTAAAATTATATATATATATATAAAGATATATTCTTACATCTTTTCTTTGCCCTCTGTGCTTTGAAAGCACTGGATAAATTGTTTGGTTTTGCTTTTCTCTCTTCCACAAAATTGGAAGCTTTTTTTAAAAATATTTTCCCCACAAGTCATCTTGCCTTGTGGCATGTCTGTCTAGCCTCTTCCTCCCTCCCTCATGATGAAGTGCCATTTCTGTTACGTCTCCCTCTCCCCAAGCTCAGAGGTGCTCAGAGGTACGAGATGCCCAAGTTTGTCAGTTGAGATTAAAAGTAAGGAACAGAGAATGTGCAATACCGTCTGGCTGGGGGCTGTCCCTGCCCTGCCCTGAGCTGAGTCCTTTCCCTGGGAGCCAGGCCACCTTAGAATGGGGTTTGGAAGTAAGATGTATAGAGTTGGGGAATCATGGAGAAGGAAAGCCTATAGTCGAGTGCCTGCTTAGGTGCTGAGGTCACAGGGGAGATGGTGGAATCTTCCCTGTTTTTATCCCCTCAGGGTCAGTTACATAGAAGCTGCTTCTTGACTAGTATAGCTCGGTGACCCTTTGTTCAACCGCTGAGGTTTGATTTCTTACCCTTTCTTCTCCCCATTTTCATACTCTTCCCAGGGATTAGTGATGGAGGTGAGGTCTCCCTAATCATGGTAAAGTGTTAACCTTCCACCTCCTCCCTTCCCTCCTCCTTCCTCATCCTTCTGTCTTCCTCAATTCTCTGTCTCTTTTTCATCACTGATTGCCTTGTGTCCCTCCAAGTCTACTTGTTAATATCCATCTCCAGGCTCTGGGCCGTGTAGACACTAAACCTCATGCCCTAAGGACAGGAGGAAAGACCCTCTGTTTGGAGCATTATTAGTAGAGTGAGGATCCCACCAGTTCTGCCTGGCTTCCTCCATCCCCAGAGGCACTAAAAGCAGTATTTTAAGGTTGGTGTCTTACTCCCTAGAAGCCTGAAATGGGTGGAATAGCGGTAAGGCTTGGGTAAAACTAGGGGACAGAGGTTCTTATTTGTCGATTTTATTTTATAATTTGACCACAGCATCTGGACTCCCTCTCTCCCTGGAATAAGTATTTTTCCCACATTTTTGGATATATGTATTTATCCCACATTTTTGGATATATGTATGGTAGACAATTTTTTTTTAAGACACAGAGATAAATGTTTTCCTGCTTTGGTTACCTTTCCTTTCCCCTTTAAAAGGAATTAGCTATAGAACTGCTTTGTAAAGATGCTTCTTGATATTTTACTTTTGTTCCTTTTCCCTAATCATTCCCTTTTCTCCCCACTCCTCCAGAAGGCATAACCCTTCTCTCCACACCCCCTACCCCCACCCCCGTCCTAGGCTCCCATCCTTTCCATCAAGACCTTCATTAGCTTATGATATTTGCTGCCGAGATGTTATAACAAGGACTCGTTCATGTATATAAGCTATTTCTTGATCCATTTAAAAGGAATTGTACATTGTGTAGAAAAAAAAAAAACCTGAAAAAGAGAAAAAAAAGCCCTAGCCATGGATATTGTGAAACTGTGTTATGTCATTTTGTAATGTGCCCGTTTGTGTATGATCCGTGCAAAAGGGTTTCTGGGGAAGGGGAGGGGGTAGGGAGGCAGGGCTGTGGAGGGTGGGTAGGGGAGTGGGCCGGGCCCAGCACACTGAGACTGGCAGCTGCTCCAACCCCATCCCTCCTTAGAGATGCCACCTCCCCCACCACCCACCCCTAATTTGTGCCTTGCCTCCCCACCCTGGAGTAGTCCCTCCGGGTCACCAGCACTGCCTTGGCAGAGCCCACTCCCTACCCTAACCTGCCCACCCTCCCTATCCCCCAGCATTAGGTTGATACTGTGGGGAAGTGCTGGGGGCTGGGAGGTAGCCGAGGAATGGGGCAGTTCCCGGGGGCATCGAAACCAAGTATTATTATGAATTGTAATTGTATTTGCACTGTTTTTTTCCTCTGATTGCATCAGCATATATACAATATACCTATATAACAAAATTCAGTGTCAAGCTTTCTTATGCAAGGGATTTCCCCCACCCCACCTCCTCAAAAAAGAAAGAACCTAGTCTTATGGGCCTTTGAGGGTGGATTGTCAGGGGATGATAGAAAGGATTTTAATAAGTCATCCTGAGGAAATAGTGAGAGCCACATCCATCTGCACAGCCTTAGGCTGCGTGAACCGAGGTGAGGCTGAGCTCCTGTGAAAGCCAAGACCTCCTGGTCCAGGACTTTGTAGAGTAAAAAGAACCACCAACACAAAAGGGGTTGAGGGGGCTACAATCTGGAGACCTGGGGTCTCCTACTAACTTGCTATATGATCTTTGGTAGAGTTAATTTTCTGGGTATCAGTTTTCTTATCTGTGAAGTGAAGAGGGAGATCATCTGGCCACCAAGTTTAAAATTCTATACTTCTCACCTGCCAAAACCAAAAAACAACTTGAGGTGAGGAAAGTGTTGGGCCCAGAAACCAGGGAGGAACTGAAAGTGACTCGCGTTGAAGTGGTTATGTGTATGACAATGCTCTTGGAGAACTGCCAGTCCTCTATGGTTACCCTTGATTTGGGAGAGGCAGCAGAGTCATGTCCAGGGCATCAGACCAGTGACATCTTTGCCTTTATGCCTCTAGTCATCTGAGGGCGGGGACTAGGCCTCAAGCCCCATCTCACAGCCAACCACAGAGCCCTTAAGGGTGGTTGACAATTGAATGCCCCAGGTTGGTGCTTTAGTTATTTAAATTTACTCCCTTTGTGAGCTACAGGATGTGTAACTTTTCCCCCATCTTGGTGATAAAATAGGAGAGCGCAGACACAGCCCACATTTTGTCTCCTTTCCTCAGATTTCATCTGAACCCCCCTAAAGGCAGCTGTTTCACAGTCTGTCTCCTTCAGGGGCCCAATTTCCCCACAGCCTGGGCTGAGTACTCCTACTCTCTTCTTTAGGTTCTGGGCTGATAAAGCCTGGAGAGGGTACAGGGTGATGGGTGAAGCCCTGGTGAAGGTGGAAGGATAGATTGGGGTTGGGGGGTGGGGAGCAGGGAGGTGGGATGGGGAATGGCCTTCCCTGAATAGGGTGGGTGGGAGGGGAACAAGACCCTTTTGCACAACTCTCTTTAAGTTTCCTTTATTTCTTTTTTAACTCATTCTGATTTTCTGCATTGTGTTTGGGAAATAAAATGAAAAAACTAAGACCAATAGAAACTGGTTTTCAAAAAGGCAAATACACTCCCATCTGTTTCAGATGCTGCTGAGCATTTCAGCAGTGACAGATTCAAATAATAAGCTAATTTTTGGAGAAAGGATTAAAAGAAAAAAAAACTTTGTAATATTTATCACTTGCAAGCTATGTTTAATAAAGAAAGGAATGGTTTCTAAAACTTTCCTGTGGCTTGTGCTTTAGTTATGGGGCTGGGGGTGGCAGTTTGGCGGGAGAATTTTCGGGGTAATTGGGAGATGAGCTATGGCTGTCTTCCCTAGTCAGTCCAGCCATGGACTGAGTACCTTTGGTTTGTATCCTTCTCTTTGATTGTGATGATTGTTTAAAGCCCTGACCTACTTCTGTGTTCTTGTTCCCCTCCAACTCTAGCTGGAGCCAGTATTCTGGAAGCCACCAACCCCACTTTAGTTATCTGATGACTTTAGGTCTAATGGTATCATGGGGAGGGGGCTGGGTCTCCATTCTCTCCTAGGGAAAGGTGTCCCCTAGCAGTGCTTGGCCCTTCCCACCACACTGCTCTGGTCTCTAGTGACAGAATCCTTTAGCCAGGCACAGTGCTGCATGCCTATAGCTACTCAGGAGGCTAAGGTGGGAGGATCACTTGAGCCAGGAGATCAGCCTGGGCAATGTAGTGAGACCCTATCTCTATAAAAGAAAATAAATAATCTTTTGTAACATGCTTGTTCCTCTAGACGGTTGCCTTATTTACCAGCAGGGGTTCACATTGCTGTTTTCTAGTAAACTACCGAATATAGTTCTTTAACAATCTGAATGCAGCATCCCCTGAAAGATCTGGAACTACACTTTCTCACCATCTCATCACTCCCCTCCCCCAAGTTTTCCTTTCAGCCCAAAGCATTGACCAGATCCTAATTTATTTTTTCCGTTTTGGTTATTTATTTCCAACAAAGCAGTTAGACCAGGCCCAACCAGAGAAGAGGATGTCATTTCCTCAAGGACTTGATGTTTGGGGCTATTCTTAGCCCTCTTGCTCCTGAGCCACGTTTTTTAGTTACAGCTGCTGCTGTGCCTTGTGCAGAGGGCACTATTGTGGAGGGCCAGAGCCCAGCCTTTCTGGAGTCTTGTCATTGGTACTAGGATTACTCTATAAGAGCACAGGAGACAGTTTTGGGGTCCTCTAAGTCATGGGCTTTCCTTCCCCCAAGACCCTTCCCTTTTTGGCACAATACTGGGCAGCCTTGGAGAGAGAGTGATTGAGGGAGTGGCTGGGGCTTTGGCTTTAGAGCATGGCAGAGCTGGATAAGGAGGGACTGTGGTGCTCTGGATGCCATAGGCTGGTAGAGGGAGAAGTGGGAAAGAGGTGCTCTTTGGACCCCAAGAGTTGAGGGAGGGGAGATGGGGAGTGCTCCCCAGCCTCTGTGCTCATTCTACAGGCGATTCAAGACTGCCAAAACCCTGACTCAAACTAATCTCTTTAAAAAATAAAAATCAAATGGGTAAGGAGGACCCCCTGCGGAGGAGCCAGTGCTTTGGATCTGGGAAGGGGGAAATGGGTATTTGGTTGCTCAGAGAAGCTCATATGAGCTCAGATATTTAAGACTCATGTTGTAGGGAGAAGGGGGGCAAGAAACTCTGCACCCCCTTTGCCCACCTGCCCACTCGGACCACAAGGAATGCAGGTCGCCTGTCCCTGGGCAGAGCTCAGCTTGGGCACGAGGAGACAGAGACAGATTTTAGACTGCAGGGCTTCAGGTTGTGAGATGGAGGTGATGACAGAGCCTCTTCCCCTGCCGCCATTTTGTGGGGAACCCTTAAAGCTATGTGTCTTTGGGCAGGTTCATATTTGGATCAAGAAGAGGTGAATATACTGGATGGGGTTATGAGGCAGGAGTAACTGGGTTGGGGGTAACTCCCAGCTGGGCTTGGTTTAGTTTGAGGTTATTTGGTGTGTTGGGGGAAGGGATGCAGATTCTCCCATTTCTTGAGGTCTGGGAGGAACAGAGAAACCACACCCTCTTCTCTCCCGCTATAGCCAGTCCTGCCCCTCCCCGGAGAGGAGCTGAGGGACTTTTGGTTCTTTCCTGACTCTGGGGTGACAGGGACAGGTGAGGTAGATTCTTTGGTGTATCTGGAGTTAGTGGCATCTTGGAGGGAGCCAACTTGGAGGGCCCTAGGCCAAGGCCAGCTGTTCCACAGTCACCTGAGGGTGAAGGAGGTCAGGCCTCTGGACCAAGGCCTCAAACACTCCAGTTTCCCCCACTCATTCCCCATCACTGAATCCGCCTCACCTGGGTGGCGAGTTCAGTCTTCTCCCCCACCTTCCCTCCACTCTGAGTCTGGCCTTGATGGCCCCCAGTTCTGTCCGAGGCAGTCCGAGGCACTGCCCAGCATTCCTGGGACTCCTGTTTGCAGAGGAGGCTGCCCGGGTAGGAAGGGTCAGCAGTGTGGTCTGTCTGGTGCCTCCCTCTGCCTCGCATGGCTCCCAACCCCTCCTGCTCCATGCTCCCCAGAGATGGAGAGGGTGGACCCCTCTTCATGCTGCTGGATGGCAGGGAACTGGCTCTAGCTCATTTCTCCTGCCCTTGTTCTTTGCTTTGGGAGCCCCAGTTCTCTCTTCCCGGCTCATGGCAGGCCTTCTCCTGCCCCTGGTACCACACAGCTCTGAAAAGAATTGGCTTCCTCTCTCTGCCTGAGTCTCCTCATTGGTAAAATTGATTGGTTGTAGATTGGGGCTTTTTTGCTCTCTTTGGCCCTGTGCCACAGTGATACAGACTGTCTCCCTGGCAGATTTCCCACATTAGCCCTTACCTGGCCCTTAGCTATGTCTCCAGCCCAGGAAGAGGCAGAGGAGGCAAACGATGAGGGCAGCCAGGCCCACGTGGATGCCCACCACAACCCCAGGCAGTGGGCTGCTCTCACCCTGGCTGCAAGAGCACCCAGTCTTGGACTCTGTGGACACTGTGCCATCTGTCAGAGAGAGGACCAGGGTTGGAGGTGAAGCCCAGCCCTCTTCCTCCCTGAAGACTGGCAGCCATGGGTCCTATCAGAGGGGCCTGCTCTGACCCCAGCCCTACTACCCTCCTACCAGACCCCACTTACCAGGAGTGGCCAGGGGCACATCACGCAATGAGACAAAGCGGGCACTGCTATTTCCATCCCCATTGCCATTGAACGCCTGCAGCTTGATCTCATAGAGAGCAGCCGGTTCTGCAGGGAGCAGGGGAATGTGAAGGGGACGGGCATTTCTGGGCCAGGAAGCTCAGTACCTGGGGCAAGATCACACTGAGAATGGCAGGCCTTGAGTGGCACAGGAAGGTTCAGAGCCTCACCCAGGTCTGTGTAGAGGAAGGAGCTGACACTGCTGGCCAGGAGCAGAGGCCCCTCAAAATGGGCAGCAGGCAGCTTGCGGTGAAAGTTTGAAGCCTTGGATGGGCCCCAGCTGGGGTGGCAGCTCCCAGGAGGCCTGCACAGAGGTGGCATTCAGCACTTTGGTGGAGAAGCCCAGGGCAGCAGGGGCTGCAGAGGAAAACAAGCAAACTAGTTGGCAGTCCCTGCCCACCTGAGGCCAGGGACTTCCCAGGGCTGGAGAGGCTGTCACTCACTGCTGTCCATGGTGGAGGCAAAGATGGGAGCAGAGTCCTGACTGGCACCCTCTGCTGAGTAGGCCCGCAAATGGATGGCGTAGGCTGTGGCAGGCTCCAGGTTGGAGAAGACGTGCTCAGAAGTGCCTTTGCTTACGGCCTCTTGGAGCTCCGGGCCAGATGGCTCTGAGGAGCAAAGCAGCATCTTCTCACTAGCCACGTCCCCACACCTTCACAAACTGGGGATGAAGCCCCTCTTGGTGCCTGGCTGGGCCAGCCAAGCCTCCAAGGAGAGCAGGGAAGGGAGCTACAGAAGTTGGAGCTAAGCTGAGAAAGGATGAGGATGAGGATGAGGAAAGGGCCTAGAGTCAAGCTGAAAAGCAGTAAGGAAGCACCAAAAGACCATGTACAGAGGCAGCCAGCCCAGAGAACCACAGGCCCAGAGGCCTGGGAAGAATCCAGAAGGGTCTGGGGTCATGGAGGAGACTGGGGCTCAGAGAGTGAGAGGGACTCACCCAGGACATCAGCAGTCAGGAGCAGAGGTGGGCTGGTGCCAGGGACTCCTGGCCCCTGGCCCTGCTCTGAGCTCAAAGCCCTCTCCACCCACCCACACCCACCTCCCACAGGCTGGAGGTGCAGCACGTAGCCAATGATGTCCCTGCTGGGGGGGGGGGGGGGGGTGGCTCCCAGGACACTCGAATGGCAGAAGTAGAGAGAGCCATGGCATGCAGGCCCCTGGGGACGGGGTGGCTCTGGGCCCCCTGTCACAACCAGGCGGGCACTGGCCTGGTTGGTGCCCTTGCTGTTCTCTGCCACGCATTGATAGATGGCCTCATCCTCAACTGAAACCCCTGCCAGCATCAACGTACTAGAGAAAGACAAACTCAGCTACTGGGAGCCCCCCTTTCCCACCAAGCCTTAGTGGAGTGGCCCTAGAGGAGGAGGCTGTGTGGGGACATTACCTGTAATGGAGCAGTCAGGGCAAAGCCTCCTGGGGGAGGGGGGAATTGCTGGAAGTAGAATGTAACTTTCTGGGGGTTTGTGGATGGGTGTGGATTTTTGAGATTTAGGTAGTGAGTGTTGCATGTAGGTGGGGGTGGACGCCCAGGGTGGGTAGGGGGACCTACCATTGCCAGTGGGCAGTGGGGAGTGGTGAGACACGAGTACCTATTGTTGTGAGTCAGCCTGATGTTATTCCCAGGACTCAACATCTTCCCATTCTTCAGCCAGACCAGACGGGGCTCAGGGACGCCCTGGGCCACGCAGGTGAAGATGGCACTGCTGCCCGGAGGCTTGGACAAGGACTGTGGCCACTGGACAAACTCGGGGAGCTGGGCAGGCAATAGCATGGAGGAAGGCGCCGTGAGACCCAGCCTCTTGCCTCCTGCCCTGGACCCTCTCCAGATCCAGGCTCCTGTCAGGGAGCTGGGGTGCTCCAGCACTCTCCCCACCCAGTTGGGCCCTTGGGGCTCACCCTGCACGAGCAGGACGCCCTGCGCTGTGCGCCGGACACGGGTGCCTGGCCGATTGGCGGCGCAGACATAGACACCTGAGTGCTGGACTGAGACGTCGGAGATCATGAGATTCCCTGTGCCCAGAACTTGGATGCCCTCTACGCCGATGGAGCGGCCATCTGCAAGAAGGCGTTGGGGGGTCAGGCTGGGATAGGACGAGGGCACAGGGCTCTGAGAGACAGCGGCGGGGGGGGGGGGGGTGGTGGGCGGCTGCGCACCCAGGCAGCTCCAGGAGACAAGCGGCCAAGGGTGACTGGTGGCAATGCACTCCAGCACTGCCGTCTGGTGCACTGTGAGGTTCAGGTTCTGAGGCCCAGACAGGTTCTCTGGCTCCTGCAGCAGCCTCAGGGGTCCCACTGTGTGGTGGAAACAAGCAAATTGGATCAGGAAAGGAGAACCTCCTTCCAATACTCAACTTCTACTCCAAGCACACTCTTCCAGCCCACAAATGTCACCAGACCTCAGAGGTGTGCTTTGCAGCTGCTATTCCATCCCCAATTTACAGATTTTAAAAACGACCTGCCCAAAGTCCCATGGGAGTAGCTATCAGGCTGAAGGTCTGGTAGACTGGGGGTGCGGAGAGAGAGGAGAGTGAGCATTCTCCTCCTACAAACCCTGTGGGTGGCCCCACCTTCCCTGGGCGCCTCACCCTGAGGGGCAGGTAGAGGCACCCACAAAGTTAGTAGGAGGCGCTCCCTCAGAAAGCATGACCAGCCTTCTAAGACCTCAGCCTGCTTAGCTGCTTAGGAAGGATGTGTTTTCCCAAAGTAACTCTTGTTTTGGGTCTAAATCACATCTTCATTTTATGCCATGCTCCCCCGTTTCATTAGTTTATTCAACAGGTCATCACTGGGGGCTCCCATGTGCCAGGCAGCACCCTCACACTGGGAGCACAGTTGTGAACAACATCGTGTGAAACAGAGCTCTGCTTTCCCGTAGGCCATCATCCTCATTTTCTTTACTACCTTGTGTCATGTGAGAACTTAACGTGTCTTTCCTTTCATAAATGCCCTTTATTAAGAATGTCTCAGATAAAATGTTTCTAAAATGAAAGTTTCTCAAGGGCTGGTCTAAAGTCTTACACATCTTTATCCTTCAAGGTGTAGGATTGTGTTTTGTTCATTCATTTATTCAGCAACTATAGATTGAAGGCCTACTTTGGGCCCAGCCCTTCTCCATTTGCCTCTTGCAAGCTGCAGTACAGGCTGTGGGCTGCCCTGGAATCTCCTGGCCTCATTCAAAGAGGCTGTGTCCTGCCTGGCCAGACAGTTCAGTGAGGGGAGGCTGGGCCACCCGGGCCGACCCCTTCCCCATGCCAGACATTGGCTGCGAGCCCCCACAGATTGTCCCATTTTGCCCTCACCACAGCCTGTGTGCGGAGTACTGTTATTTCCCCCATTTACATGAGAAGATCAAGGATCAGAGAGGTTAAGTAACTTGCCCAATGACAGAGGCACTGGCAGAACTGGGGGACTCCCTGGATCTTGGTAGCACTGAACAGCTGACAAAGAGGATCCCCTCTTTAGCTGCTGTGAGCTCCTTGAAGTCTGGGAAATTCTGTCTCACCCTGGTGCACGCCCAGGGTAAGTGCCTGTCCAGGTGTGTGCAGTTGAGTGCATTAGGGGTGAATGGCTTGGGGCCTTGGTCCCCAGCTCCTGCCCCTGGGGAAGACTACTCTTGACATCAGCTCCTTTAGGCAACCCTTGAGCCTTCGGTTTCTGGTTGGTCCTCTGCCCCCAACAGGCGCCTGCTCCTCCTGCTAACCTCCTGTCGCTCTCTGGCCATTCGTCTCCCTGCTCCGCGGGCAGCAGAATCCTATGTCTGCTCGATAGCCTTGAGAGACATAGCCTCCTGCCCTGCCCTCCTGCCCCAGACTGTGGATAGGAACGGAAAGCCACAGGCCAGAGGGACCCCACCGGGCTCCTCTCTGCTCCTGCAGAGGAGCCGCTGACCCTCACCCTCGCTTTGAGTTTCTAAGTCAGTTACAGATCAGAAACACAACCGTTCCCCCTTCCCCTGCCAGTCTTAAGTTTAAAAATTATATACCGGCCGGGCGCAGTGGCTCACGCCTGTAATCTCAGCACTTTGGGAGGCTGAGGCGGGCAGATCACGAGGTCGAAAGATGGAGACCATCCTAGCCAACATGGTGAAACCCCATCTCTACTAAAAATACAAAAATTAGCCGGGTGCGGTGGCGGGCGCCTGTAGTCCCAGCTACGCGGGAGGCTGAGGCAAAAGAATCGCTTGAACCCGGGAGGCGGAGGTTGCAGTGAGCCGAGATGGCGCCACTGCACTCCAGCCTGGCGACAGAGCGAGACCCCGTCTAAAAACAAAAAAATAGATATAGCCTTCGGTGAAATTTTGTCAGAGATGTTTTGAAAGTTCGCCCAGGTGCGGCAGTGGTGTCCCGTGGTACACTTGCTTATTTATACCCTGGAGCCCCCTAGTGGCTGATTCAGGCATGACTTTCCCTCACAAACACTGCGGCATCTCTGGTTTAGGCAGGGTCTAACCTGCCTCTCCTGCTAGGCACCAGCTCCTCATAGGCTCTGCTGTGGCCTTCACTTTGGGCACAAAACTCTCCCACCCCATTTGGCCTGCAAGTGGGGTCATCCTGGGTGTTTCTTCTCAGGTACAAAGCTATTTTCATCCTCAACCCAAGAAGGAGACGTGCAAGTGTCCATGCACACATGCACATGTACATGCAAGCACAGACACATACACGAACACATGCACATCTACACGCCATGTGTATGGGGGCCACGTGTTCAAAACACAGGCTGACTCAGCCCCAACGCTAGACCCTCCAGAGCTCCCACTACCCTCTGGATCAAGTCCAAACTCCTTTCATGGTATGCCTTGCCTACTCGCCAACATTAACTTTGCTACCCTGAATTCTGCCCATTCTGTGGTCCAGCAACACAGAACTGCCTGTGTGAACTTTGTTGTCCTCACCCTTGTGCATTTGTCCAAGGAAATGCCCCCGCCCTTCCCTCCTGACCTTGGCTTGCCTCTCTCCACTCACCCTTCAACACCCAGCTTGGGGTAGCTTACTCCAGAAGCCCCTGACAATCCTTGCCCACAGCCCAACCCTGGGTTCCCGCAGCACCACCTTCTCTCTCCGGTTGTGAGCTCCAGGAAGCCAGGGATGGCTCAAGCCTGCTGCCCTCCCACACCTGGCACAGTGCTTAACATGTCATAGGTGCTCAAAATGCCTGCCTGTCCCATGTACAACCACAGCAACCATACCCTCCTCTCTGCCCAGTGCCCACACTGGGCCTGGCTTACCACTCAGGGTCAGCTGGGTATCCTGGCTGTGGCGGGTACTGGCCACATTCCGTGCCACGCAGCGGTAAGTTCCCACGTCAGTCTGGCTCACACTGGTGATGTGGAGGATGCCACTAGGCAGCAGTGTGACCCTGAGGATGCAGAGGTCAGGGCTCCATGGCCTGTGCCCTGGCCCACAGCCCGCCGTCCCATTGCACTCCTGGCAGGTGCTCACCGGTGGTTGGCAGTATTCAGGGCTGTGCCATTGTGCTCCCAGGAAATGGATAGCTCAGGCACACCCTGGATCAGGCACTGGAAGCGAGCAGCTCCACCCCGCTCCACCTCAATGGATTCTGGATGTTGGTGGAAGCGGGACAGACCTAGAGGATGGGGGGGCCACTTGGGCACCTGCAAAGCTGGCCCTGGGCTATCCCCCCACAACCAAGTCCCAGGGCTGGGCCCCACCTCTATGCCCACATCTGCCACATCCTCTTCAGTATAGAGCCCTGCAGCCTCATGTCTAGGACTTCTGTGGGCTATAAGCACTTTGCCTTCCTCCATTACAAAAATTTTAAATCATAGTTTACAATGGCATTGGAATATAGACAAATATAATCCAGTCTGGACTCATTTTTACATATTTATTATTATATTCATTTTTTTCTTCTGGTTTTGAAGAAGTTAAAACATTTTTGTGGGCCCCTAAAAGAATCAGAGGCTCTACCAGTGTGTACACTGTGTCTAATGGCTGGGCTGGCCCTGCTCAGGCCCACTCTCAGCGACTCTGGGCCCCATGGGTGCCTTCTGTGGGTGCCCCACCAACTCTCATCCCCCAATCCCAGGAGCAGCCCTGTCACTTATTTGCCAGCTGTACCCGGGCCCGTCGGCTCACCAGCCGCCCGTAGCGGTTCTGGGCCACGCAGTGGTACTCGTGGGCACGGGAAGGGAGGCTCCGGCGGGAAGGCAGGGCGGCCAGGTGCAGGGAGCCATCTGGCATCAGGGTGACACCACTCTCATTGGCTAAGGCCAGCCCATCCCGCTGCCAGGAAATGGACACAGGCGGCTCACCCTCCACCTGGCAGGGCAGCACCAGCGGGTGCTACCGCACAGCCACTGTGTCCCCCAGCTCCTGCACAAAGGCCAGCTCGGAGCCTGCAGCACGGCCTGTAGGGACAGCCAGCACAGCCTGAACATGGCGGCCCCCTGAGGCCCACCCTCTGTCCACCACCTCCCCCACGGCTTTGATTCCCTCCCAGCCTTGGCAAGGGGCAAGGAACAGGACTTGACTTTAGGGAGACTTTGGGTCAGCAAAGGAGGAACAGGGAAGAGAGGGCAGGGCCTGGCCATCTGAGGAGCAGGGTGGGCCACTGTCTGGCTGGCGGGTGCAGTGTGGGCCTGGCGGGCCGGCTGTGATTGATGGCCTCTTTCAGCTGGGCCCTGGCAACGGGGAGGGGGCGGGGCGGGCACAATGGTGAGGTCAGGGGCTGAGGCGTGGGCATTGTGCTCCCCAGGGGACAATGGGATCGCCCCCTCCCTCCCCCACCGGCCCATCTGCCTGTCTGCCTGCAGGGTCAGCTTTCCAGGACTCCTGGCTCTCCCCCTTCCCCCTCCCGCCACCAGGACCCTGGCCTCTGAATAGGGAAGGAACACACTTACACTCACACACACTCATTCACGGACACACACACACTTGGATTAAAAATCACAACCTCACTGGCCACCAGGTCTTCTAGACACAGACAGATTCCATCCCAGACACACACTCAAGGAGGCCCCAAACACAGGTCACACATAGATGTCCCTACAGACTCAAAAGTCACAAATACATAAGCACAGGGCCACAGACACTAACAGCACAGGCCCAGAAATGCATGAGCAGAGCTGTGAACCCACAGCCTCCCTTCCCACACACCCCCATAAATACAATAACTCAGCCTGTAAGGCTGAGCCAGGACCCCCAGCAGATGGGGTGGATGGGCGGGCAGACAGAGCCTCCGAGGGGCACATGGGCAGGGGGCTCAGCCAGCCTCAGTTGGCTCAGGGACATCTGTGGGGAAGCCTCTGGGGCCCTGCCTCTGCATGCCCCGCAGTCTGCTCAGCCACTTGCCTCACGTGGCCCCCAGGTCCCCTTCTAGCCACTGTGCCCCAAAGCCTGGGCTCCTAGAGCACCCCCCACAGCTCTCCCGCAGCCCTGCCTGCCCCTCCTGCTCACCCCTCTCCTCTGCTGTCCTCAGGGTTTCTCCACCTCCACTCCGGCCACCTCCATCCCCCTGCTCCCCCAACCTTGCCCCCCAACTCTCCCACCCCTATGCCTGCCTCTTTTTCTTCCCCGTCCCTCTGCCCTGGCTTTCCCTGTGGCCCCCATGGCTCAGCCTCTTACCCCAGCCTGGGAGCAGCAGCAGCAGCAGCAGCTGCAGCCCCATGTCCCTGCCAGGCCCGGCCCCTCAGCCTGGGCAACTTCTCCAGCAGCCCCAGTCTCCTGCCTTCAGCCTGGGGGCCCTTGGGCTGTGGGCGTTCTCCACCCCGCACTTTGGCGCACAATGTGGGGGCCCTGGTCTTGCTTTGGGGAGCCCAGGTTCTGGGGTGCCAAGCTCTGGGGTCAAGACTGAAGGCTACTGTCCTTGCCTTCGTGTTCCTGGAGCTGGGTCTCTCTCTGCTTTCAGCCTGAGCCCCCTCCCCACTCCTATCCCCACTGTCCCCTCCTCCCAGGGCCAGGACCCAGACACCGAGACAATTGGGGTGGGGAAAGGGGGCGAGGGCCAATGAGAACGGGGCAAAGTTGGGGAGTCAGACCCGCCCCTTTCTCAGCTTCCAGAAATCTCTCCCAGCCCATCACCCACCCCTTACTCCCTCTCAAACTTTGACTGAATGAGAGTGAAGTTCTAGGAGGAGTTGGGGCATCTGGTCCCCCAAGCCCATCCCTGGGGATCCACGTCCTGGACAGGGGTGGCTTGAAGTCTAATTTGGGGGTCCTGGGGAGGGGTGCAGAGCCCCCACTCTCCTAGTAGAGTCACCGTCCCAGGTGCTGAGCCTGGGCCTGAATTGGGGGACCTCATCCCATTAGTTCAGTCCCAGCCCCAGCAGCCCCAGCACCATTCATAGTGTCAATTTCCAAAGCTGTTTTCTCTATTCTTATTGGGACAATGGATTGGGGCCACCAGGGGCCAGGAGGCTGCCAGCCAGTGGGAGGTGGAGGACCAGCCCCATCCTAAAGAGAAGAAAGAAACCCAGGCCTCCCGCCCCTTGCCAGGCTGACCACTTAAAACATGCAAAAAGAGGGACTACCCTTCCACCAAAGGAGCCTGGGACTCAGGCAAGAGCTGACTTTGAGACTTGCTATTTCTGGAGGATACCCTCCCCTAAACGCCACCCTCCTGAAAAAGAGCATAGCTTAGGAAAGATGACAGGGGTACCAGGGATGTATGGGAGTATCTGTGAGAGACAATAAGAGGGAAGGCTGGGCTGGGGGAGTCTCGTGTGGCAGAGAATGAGGCCCCATCACCCAGCTTCCAACCCTAGGAGCTCCAGCCTGTCTGGCCCCTGACTCAGTCTCCCCCTGAATCCCGGTCCCCTTGCCCGCTCCTGTCAGCCTCTGCATCTGGTCTTGCCCTGCCCACTTGAGGCTGCCCCTTGCCTCTTCAGCACAAACTCTCACCCTCAGTCTTCGCCCCCGCTTGCTCAGCTGCCTCTCCGGCTTGTCCCACCTTGCTCACAGGCTTCAGAATCAACTCAGGCCATTGTCCCTCCCAACTCAGCCTCCTCCTCTCAGACAGCAGTCCTTGGTGTCTGTGTCCCAGGACGGGGCTACCCCTAGCAGAGACCTCCATGCGACAGGAGAGCGAGCAGCCTCCCCCTGGGGCCTCCTCGTCCCAGCCCTGCATCTCTCTGTCCCGGATCCTCCTATGAGGGTTCCCGCTGCTTCCCCAGAGGGGCCTCCTGAGTCATGGCGGTGGCCTGGGTAGGGAAAGGCGCATAGGCCCTGGGGTCAGATGTGGAACAAATCACTAGCTGCGTGTCCTTGCATAGGCAAATTTACCTTTCTTTTTTTCTTTTTCTTTTCTTTTTTTTTTTTGAGACAGAGTCTCACACTGTCGCCCGGGATGGAGTGCAGTGGCGTGATCTCAGCTCACTGCAACCTCCGCCTCTGGGTTCAAGTGATTCTCCTGTCTCAGTCCCCCGACTAGCTGGGATTACAGGTGCCCGCCACCATGCCCGGCTAATGTTTTGTATTTTTATTAGAGGCGGGGTTTCTCCATGTTGGCCAGGCTGGTCTTAAACTCCTGACTTCAGGTGATCCGCCCACCTTGGCCTCCCAAAGTGCTGGGATTACAGGCATGAGCCACCATGCCCGGCTGGATTAGTGACCTTATAAGAGGAGGAGAGATCTCTCCACGTGCACATACCAAGGAAAGGCGCGTGGTGACTCCACGGGAACTCAGGCCTCTGCAAGCCAGGGAGGGGCCCAATCGCCGGGAACGGGATTGGCCAGCACCTTCAAGCTTGGACTTTCCAGCCTGCAGTACTGTGAGAAATAAAGTCCTGTTGTTTAAGCCATGTAGTGTCTGGTGTTGTGGCAGCCCGAGCTGACTCAGACGCCCCATCTCCCGGCCAGCTTCCCCCGCTGCTGTCAGAACTGCCCACTCTCCAACAGCTACTGAGAAGATGCATCATTGACTGCGCCACTCGCCTGTCGCCTCCAAATCCACACTCAGCATGGCTCGCAGGACAAAGAATGAACCATACAGGAGACCTGGTCCAAGGCCTGTCACTAAACAGCCATCCCATCTTAGCCTAGTGATCCTCGCCTCTCTGCCATCTGCTCACCTGTAAGAGGGGAGAAGGTCAAGGCCTGCCTTTCACAGTTGCAAGGACGAAGTGAAATGTGGTGCTAAGGGCCAAGCACTTCCTCTTTTTTTAGAAGAGATAAATTTATTTCTTGAGACAGGGTCTTACTCTGCTGCCCAAGCTGGAGTGCAGTGGCAAGATCACAGCTCACTGCAATCTCCACCTCCTGGGCTCAAGTGATTCTCCCACCTCAGCCTCCCGAGTAGCTGGGACTGCAGGTGTGTGTTACCATGCCAGGCTATTTTAAAAAATTTTTCGTAGGTATGTAGAGATAGGGTCTCACTATATTGCCCAGGCTGGTCTTGAACTCCCGGACTCAAGTGATCTCCCCACTTCAGCCTCCCAAAGTGCTGGGATTATAGGCGTGAGCTTCCGTGCCTGGCCCACTTCCTCTTTTTTCTAGGAACAGCTTTACTGAGATATAATTTACATAGCAGAAATTTCACCCATCACCCATTTAAAGAATTCAGTGGCTTTCTGTATATTTTCAGAGTTGCACAACCATTACCACAATCTATTTTAAAACATTTCATCACCCCGAAAAGAAACTTAGTACCCACTAACATTCACTCCCCATCTGCCCTCTCTCAGCCCCTGCCAATCACCATTCTACTTTCTGTTTCTATGAATATGGCTACTCTGGGTACCTCATATACAGTGGAATCATATGATATTTGTCCTTTTGTGTCTGGCTTATTTCACTTAGCGTAATGTCTTCAAGTTTCATCCATCTTGTAGCCTGTCTCAGCACTTCATCCTTTTTAATCCCTGAATAAGATTCCATTGCACGGATAGACTACATTGTGTTTATCTGCTCATCAGGAGACTGACATTTGGGTTGTTTCCACTTTTTGGCTATTATGAGCAATGCTGCTACAAACATCCGTGGAAATGTTTTTGTGTGGACGGACATCTTCTGTTCTCCTGGGCATGCGCCTAGGAATGGAGTTGCTGGGTCACATGGTAACTGTATTTTGAGGAACCGCCAAACTGTCTTCCACAGTGACTGCAGCCTTTTACGTTCCAAGCACTTCTTTTTATAACACTCAGGATAGGAGTTAACTTTTATTGGTCCCAGGCCCCCTTGAGAATTTGATTAAAGCCTCCCCCCTGCCACCAAGGGGATAGACCCACACTCCCTGGAACGCTGGCAAACGCCGTCCTGACGCAGGCTAGGAAGCTCCATCCCAGGGATGGAGCCCGGAATAGCCTTGGAGCTCAGGAAATGCCGCCAACATGGACTTGCTGAGAGCTGCCCTCCTTCCCTCCCTTTCCAACAATTGCCTATTGGCTCAACTCCGAACAGTCCTCTGGCGTCATTTGAGTTTTCACAGCTGCCCAGGCTTTCCTGGAATAACGTCCCTGGAAAGTCTCAGCTGGCAGACAGAATCCCCCGAAAAGTCCCCAAGCACTCCCAGGATACTGTCTCCTTTCTCAGCCACCTCCTCTCTCCTGTCAGCCTGGTCCTCTGCCTCTCTCCGAGCCTTTTTCTGCCTCTTCCCTTCTCTGTCCATCTCCATTGGCCTTCCCATCTGTGGTCCGCAGAATAGGGCCCTAGAGGGATCCAAGTCCTCATCCCCGGAACCTATGAATGTGCTAAGTTACCTGGCGGGGAGGAATTAAGGTTGCTACAGCTGATCTTAAAGAGGTGCTCCGGGATTATACAGGTGGGCCCAATGTCATCATGAGGGTCCTTAAAAGCGGAAGAGGAAGGTGGAGAGGAGAGAGAGAGAGATGTGGCCGCTGAGGAGAGCCAGAGACGCGATGTGCAGGAGGAAGGGGCCACAGCCGAGGATGCCGGGCCTCTAGAAACCGGAAAAGGTGAGGAAGCTCGTGCTCCCCTAGAGCCTCCAGAAGGAAACGTAGCCTTCCAACGCTAATTTTAGGCCAGAAAGCCCTGTCAGGCGTCTGACTGTAAAGCTATCAGATCAGACATTCATGTTTGAAGCCCTTATGTCTATGGTAATCTGTTACAGCCCCCGCAGGAAACGCACGACTCCTGTGGGCTCCGTCTCTGCTGTTCAATCCAGGGCGCTGCATTTCACACCGGCTTTCATGCGGGTCTACCCCAGAGCGAGCTCCAGGAGGGCGGGGACTTTGTGGTGGTCCCAGCTATGTGCCCAGAGCAGAGTCTGGCACAGGATGGGCTCTCAGTTAATGTTTGTTAAGGGGAGGAGGTGCCGGGCGTGGTGGCTCGCGCCTGTAATCCCAGCACGTGATCACTTGAGGTCAGCCTGGGCAACAGGGCAAAACCCCATCTCTACAAAAAATTAGCCGGGCACCTGTAGTTCCAGCTACTCGGGAGGCTGCGACAGGAGGTTCATTTGAGCCTGGGAGGCAGAGGTTCCAGTGAGCCAAGAAAGCGCCCTGCACTCCAGCCTGGGTGACAGAGTGAGGACCTTGTCTCAATAAAGAAAAAAAAAATTACAAACGTTTTCTTCATAACCACAATGCCATTATCATATATGACAAAATTCCTTAATAATTCCTTAATATCATCTAATACTTAGTCCTTAACCAAATATCCCTGATTGTCTGAAAAATGTCTTTCTACTGTTTTTCTGTTTTGAATCAAGAACAAGGTTTATACACTGCATTTGATTATTGTGTCTCTTAATGATCTTATCAAAGGCAAACACCCCCATCCCTCACCCTTATATGTCATTAAATTGTTGAAGAGACTGGGTAAATTTTCCAGTAAAATTTTGCATGTTCTGGATCTGTCTGATTTGTGTGTGTGTGTGTGTGCTATTGAATACGTTCCTCTATAAATGGATGTTGGCTCAGAGGCTTGGTTTATTCAGGTTCCACTTTTAGGCAAGAAGACTTTATTGTTGGTATTTTATGCTGCACACTGCATTCAGGAGATGCACAATATCTGGTTGTCTTACTGTTAGTGATTCTAAAATTGATTAGGGGCTACAGGTGCTGATAACCTGATCTCTCCAAGATTCCTTGTCAATCTTTTCTTTTTTTAATTTTTTTCTTCGAGATGGAGTTTCACTCTTCTTGCCAAGGCTGGAGTGCAATGGTGCGATCTCAACTCACTGCAACCCCGGCCTCCTGGGTTCAAGTGATTCTCCTGCCTCAGCCTCCTGAGTAGCTGGGATTACAGGTGCATACCACCACGCCCAGCTAATTTTGTATTTTTAGTAGAGACGGGGTTTCACCGTGTTGGCCAGGCTGGTCTCAAACTCCTGACCTCGGGTGATCCGCCTGCCTTGGCCTTCCAAAGTGCTGGGATCACAGGCGTGAGCCACCATGTCTGGCCCCTCATCAACCTTTTTTCTTTCTTTCTTTTTTTTAAGAGATGAGGTCTCCCTGTGTTGCCCAGGTTGGAGTGCAGTGGCTATTCACAGGCACAATCATAGTTCTCTGCAGCTTCAAACCACTGGGCTCAAATGTTCTCCCTCTGCAGCCTTCCAAGTGGCTGGGACTACAGGCATGTGCTACCACACCCAGCCTCATCAACCTTTTATCCAATAGTCATAGCTATTGGTAATAATTGCCTGACAGTTATTTCATTAGGGGTTGCAAAATGCTGATTTTCCAGTTCTGTCATTCCTTTCTCATTTATTAACTGAAATTCTTCTGTAAAGAAAGTCCCCTCATCAACTAGGACAATTTGGTAACCCTGAAATTCAGTTCACATGGGAAAGAAGGGAGAGTGCTTAGTTTTTTCCTTTGTTTGCCAATTTTCAGAGTAAGGAGTTGGTACTCTGTCCAATGTGTTTCTTTTTCTCTCTCCCTTTATCCATCTTCCCTTTAGTAGAAGTCCCTTTAGTGGGAGTTTGCACTGATACTTTTTTTTTAATTCAATGTTTCTGCTGCAATCTCTCTGAAGTTCAATTTGTCTCTATCTCAGGCCAGTGGGAGTTCAGTGTCCATTTGCTGTTCCCCCGTTCTTTGTTATCTTTGCTTTCTGGAACCATCTGCCCCAGGCTCATTCAGAGTATTTTCTCCCCCAGACCTGAGATCAACCATTCCTCTAAGGGTGACAGGATTTTTATTCAATTAGTTTTATTTATACTAAAATACTTTTTCTCTGGAAATATTGACCCCTAATATGTGCACTGTTATACAATATGCCATTAAATAGTTTCAAGTAATAACACCCATATTACCTTTAACAAGTACATTACCAAATGAAGTATAAGATATCTTTATTTTTCCTTGGGGAAAAACTAAGTATTACAAAATTCTCACTGTACAAAACAAACAAACAAACAAACAAACAAAAACAAAGATAAACTGTTCTTCATCAAAATGTAAAGCCTGGGCCAGGCGTGATGGCTCACGCCTATAATCCCAGCACCTTGGGTGGCCAAGGCGGGCAGATCATCTGAGCTCTAGAGTTCCAGACCAGCCTAGCCAACATGGTAAAGCCCTGTCTCTACTAAATATACAAAATCGGCCAGGCGCAGTGGCTCACGCTTGTAATCCTAGCACTTTAGGTGGCTGAGGCAGGTGGATTGCCTGAGCTCAGGAGTTCGAGACCAGCCTGGGTAACAACAACAACAACAAAATTAGCCGGGCATGGCAGCGTGTGCCTATAGTCCCAGCTACTCGGGAGGCTGAGGCAGGAGAATTGGTAAAGCCCGGGAGATGGAGGTTGCAGTGAGCTGAGATCGCTCCACTGCACTCCAGCCTCGGTGACAGAGGGAGGCTCCGTCTCAAAAAAAAAAAAAAAAAAATTTAGCTGGGCATGGTGGTACACACCTATAATCCCAGCTACTTGGGAGGCTGAGACAGGAGGATCGCTTGAACCCTGGAGGTGGCGGTTGCAGTGAGCCAAGATTGTGCTACTGCATTTCAGCCTGGGTGACAGAGTGAGACCCTGTCTCAAAAAAAGAAAAAAAAATTAAAACCTTTGTGCTTCAAAGGATGCTTTTGACAAGAAAGTGAAAAGACAACAGAATCAAATATTTGCAAACTATACATCTGATAGGAAACTTATGTCCAGATTAAAAGAAAAACTTGTACAACTCAATAATTAAAAGGCAAATAACCCAGTTACAAAGTGAGCAAAAAATACGAATAAACATCTCTCCAAAGAAGATATGCAAATGGCCAGTAAACACATGAAAAGAAACTCAACTTCATTGGCCATGGGAAAATGCAAATCAAAGCCACAATGAGATACCACATCGCACCCAGTAGGATGGCTATAGTAAAAAAAGACAGATAATAACAAGTGGTGGGGATGTGGAAAAACTGGAACCCCTTATAGACTGCTGGTGGGAATGTAGAATGGTGCAGCTACTGTGGAAAACAGTTTGGCAGTTCCTTCAAAAAGTTAAACATAGAGTTACTGTTTGACCTAGCAATTCCATTCCTAGATATCTACCCAAGAATATTGAATGTATATGTCCACACAAAAATTTGTACATGAATGTTGATAGCCATATTATTTAAATAACCAGAAGGCATAAATAGCCCCAGTGTCCATCAACAGATGAATGGATTAACAAAATGTGATAGATCCATACATTGGAATATTATACAGCCATAAAAAAGGAATGAAGCCAGGTGTGGTAGCTCACACCTGTAATCCTAGCACTTTGGGAGGCTAAGGCTGGTGAATCACTTGAGCTCAGGAGTTTCTGATCAGCCTGAACAACATGGCGAACCTCCATCTCTACAAAAAATTAAAAAGAAAATTAGCTGGGCATGGTGGCACACGCCTGTAGTACCAGCTACTGGGGAGGCTGAGGTGGAAGGATTGCTTGAACCTGGGAGGCGCAGGTTGCAGTGAGCTGATATTGTGTCACTGCACTCCAGCCTGGGTGACAGAGTGAGACCCTGTCTTAAAAAAAAAAAAAAGAAAGAGAAAGAAAACATTCTGCTAAGCAAAAGAAGACAGACACAAAATGCAACTGAATATGGCTCTGGATGCTTGCTGCTTGCAGAGTCCAATAAACAAGAGGAAGGTCTGGTAGAAAGAAAGTGATTTTAGGCTGGTCCGAGTGCAGTGGTGTTTACAACTCATTGATCACAACCAGTTACAGATTTCTTTGTTCCTTCTCCACTCCCACTGCTTCATTTGACTAGTCTTAAAAAAAAATTTTTTTTTAAAGAAAATGATTTTATTAACCAAAACTAGTAAAGGGGAAGTGGCCGGATTCCCATCCAAAGCAACCACTTTGATTTTTGCGGGGAAGGCAGGGATTAAAAAAAAAAAAAAAAAGAAAGAAAGAAAGAAAAAAGAAAAAAAAATTGATAAGGCATGCAAGAATTGAGCTGTGTCTTGTTCTGGTGGCTAGCTCGGGTCCCAGTCCACCTGGATCTCAGGCTGGTGTCATCTCAACAATGGCTGGGTTGTTAACTAGCAACCTTGAAGTAATCTCTGGAATTTTGCAGCTGGGTCTCCAGACTTGGTTCATCTATCTCAAGATTAGCCCCTGGAACCTCTAAGAAGGCACATAATTAGACACTAGCATATAGTTAGATAAATGTGAAGGGAATATATACCGTAGGAAAGGGAGGGATGCGGAGTCTATTTTAAGGCTAAGACAGAAGGCTTCTGCAGTTCTCAAGATTATACCTTAAAACCCAAGAGAAAAAAAAAAGTTTACAGGAGGCTGAGGCAGAAGAATCGCTTGAATGCAGGAGGCAGAGGTTGCTGTGAGCTGAGATCGTGCCATTGCACTCCAGTCTGGGCAACAAGAGTGAAACTCTGTCTTAAAAAAAAATAATAATAATAATAAATTAACTTTAAAAAAAAAGGCCGGGCGCGGTGGCTCACGCCTGTAATCCCACCACTTTGGGAGACCAAGGCAGGTAGATCACCTGAGGTCAGGAGTTCAAGACTAGCCTGGCCAAAATGGTGAAACCCATCTTTACTAAAAATATAAAAATTAGCCGGGCGTGGTAGCGGGTGCCTGTAATCCCAGCTACTTGGGAGGCTGAGGGAGGATAACTGTTTGAACCCAGGGGGCAGAGGTTGCAGTGAGCCGAGATCGTGCCATTGCACTTCATCCTGGGTGACAAGAGCGAGACTCTGTCTCAAAAAAAAAAAAAAAAAAAAGTTCAAGGCCAGGCGCGGTTGCTCACACCTTAATCCCAGCACTTTGGAAGGCTGAGAAGTTGGCGGATCACTCAAGTCCAGGAGTTTGAGACCAGCCTGGGCAACATGGTGAAACCCCGTCTGTACAAAAAATACAAAAATTAGCCGGGTGTGGTGGTGCCCATCTTTGGTCCCTGCTACTGGGGAGGCTGAGGTGGGAGGATCACTTGAACCCAGGAGGTAGAAAAAAAATTTTAAATGCATTTTAAAGTTAAGGTGCCCGGTTACAAAAAGGGAACATATGGCCGGGCGCGGTGGCTCACGCCTGTAATCCCAGCACTTTGGGAGGCTGAGGCGGGCGGATGACGAGGTCAGGAGGTTGAGACCATCCTGGCTAACAAGTGAAACTCCGTCTCTACTAAAAATACAAAAAATTAGCCAGGCATGGTGGCATGTGCCTGTAGTCCCAGCTACTCAGGAGGCTGAGGCAGGAGAATCGCTTGAACCCAGGAGGCGGAGGTTGTAGTAAACCGAGATCAGGCCACTGCACTCCAGCCTGGGCGACAGAGTGAGATTTCGTCTCAAAAAAAAAAAAAAAAAGAACATATTCTATACTTCCACTTACATGAAATGTCTAGGATTAGCGGTTGCCAGGGCCTAGGGTGAGGGGTGAGTGGACAGTGACTGCTAATGAGTAGGGATTTCCTTGTGAGGTGACAAAAGTGTTCTAAATTAGGTGGTGGCCATGGATGCACAACTTTGCGAATATACCAAAAAAACTAAATTTTACACTTTAAACGGGTGAGTTTTAAAGAGGCTCTGGGAGGAAAACTCCAGGTACTCCGGCCTCGCCCCTCCGTTTGTCTTTTTGGCTGGAAGTCAGGAGCTTCTGCACCGCCATAAGAATGGCTCCGCCCGCCTCCCCAGCCTGCCCCGCCCCTCTCGCGCGCCGGGACCGGGGGGTGGGGGGGGGGCACCGATTTGCGCTTGCGCAGCGAGGCCGGGTTTTCGTAGGCGCGAAGCACCGCCCTGCAGGGGCCCGCCGGGCGGAGGCTGCCAGGGAGTATGTTGGCTCCATGCGCCTGACGCCTTTCCGCCCCCAGCAGCGCCCGAGATGGGTTTGTTTTTTTTTTTGCCAAGCCCCACGGGGGTCTCCGGGCGAGGGGTGCCTCCCGACTCTCCCTGCCAAGCCATCTCCCCGCTTGTGGGTTCGCGCGCGGCCGCCCCGGGTGCCTCGCAGCTCGCGGGCTTCCTTCCACTTCCCCTCCCCTTCCCGGGGCTCACGGAAGCAGCCGCAGCCCAGCGGCGCAGGAGGGATGGGGCAGACAGAGGCGCCGGCAAACTCTTTCAGTCCAGGGCCGCACGAGAAGTAGTTTCTGCTTTGCAGGCCATCGGGTCTCATAAACACTCGGCCCTGCTGTTGTGGCAGGAGAGCGGACATAGACAATCATAACGAACGAGCGCGGCTGTGTGCCAGCAGAACTATTTATGGACACTGAAATTTGAACCCGTGTAATTTTTACATGTTATGAAATAGTCTTTTTTTTTCAACCACGTAAAAATATAAAAACGATTTTTCAGTGTGCTGTATGTAACAAAAACAGGCAGCATAGTTTGCTGACTCCTGCCTTTGAGGCAGGTTTGGGAAGGGGGCCCCTTTACCCCAAGGGAAGGTTCCGCAGACACAACGAGGCTGAGAGTATTGCTACGATTTGTGGACTAGGTTCTCTGCATCCACCATCCTCCTCTATCCAACCTGATGAGAAAGGGCACTCACCACCTGAGGACCACCCTAGTTCATCTGTTTTTTTGTTTTTGTTTTTGAGACAGGGTCTCACTCTGTTGCCTAGGCTGGATTGCAGTGGTGCAATCTCGGCCTCCTGGGCACAAGCGATCCTCCCACCTCAGCCTCCCAAGTAGCTGGGACTACAGGTGTGCACCACCACGCCCGGCTAATTTTTGTTTTTTGTAGAGATGGGGTTTCGCCATGTTGCCCAGGCTGGTCTTGAACTCCTGGGCTCAAGTGATCCTCCCACCTCAGCCTCCCAAAGTGCTGGAATTACAGACGTGAGCCACCGCGCCTGGCCCCTGGTTCATCTTTGCAAACTATCTCATAATCTCATTTAATTTTATTTCAATTAACTTTTTGTGGGGCAACCTAATTTTTTTTTTTCTTTTGAGACAGGGTCTCACTCTGTCGCCCAGGCTGTAGTGCAGTTAGCACCATCACTGCTCACTGCAGCCCCGACCTCCCAGACTCAAGGGATCTTCCCACCTCAGCATCACCCCTCTGCCCTGGTAGCTGGGATTGCAGATGCGCACTACCATGCCTGGCCATGTTGCCCAGGCTGGTGTCAAACCTAATTCTTTTAAAATTTATTTTATTTTTATTATAGCAAATAGAAAACCTGATGCGTTTGAATCAAAAGTTGGCCTTCTTGCAGCTTTCCATTTCTATCACTAATTACAGCCTCTGTGACAAAGCTGGTTCAAAGAGCCGAGCCGTGAGCTCAACATAGGAGTAGAAGACAGAATGCTGTCCCAGCGTCCCAGCGACTGGCTCAGCCCACTTTACCAGAATTCCCCTTCTCCCAGCTTACCTTGCTAAAGTGCAGATACTCAAGAGAGGAGTGGCACAGGTGCAACTGACATGTTACACTTGGCATTTGTGGGTTTGCAGAGTGAAGTGTGGGGTCAGGATTTAGGCCAGCACTATTCAGTAGAAATATAACCTGAGCCGGCCGGGCGCGGTGGCTCACGCCTGTAATCCCAGCACTTTGGGAAGCCGAGGCGGGAAGATCATGAGGTCAGGAGATTGAGACCATCCTGGCTAACACGATGAAACCCCGTCTCTACTACAAATACAAAAAATTAGCCAGGCGTGGTGGCGGGCGCGTGTAGTCCTAGCTACTCGGGAGGCTGAGGCAGGAGAATAGCGTGAACCCGGGAGGTGGAGCTTGCAGTGAGCAGAGATCGCACCACTGCACTCCAGCCTGGGCAACACAGCGAGACTCCATCTCCAAAAAAAAAAAAAAGAAAAAAGAAATATAACCTGAGCCACATGTAATTCTAAATAGTCTAGTAGCTACACTTTAAAAAGCAAAAATAGGCCGGGCACCTGTAATCCCAGTACTTTGAGAGGCTGAGGCGGGCAGATCATGAGGTCAGGAGTTCGAGACCAGCCTGGCCAACATGGTGAAACCCGGTCTCTACTAAAGATAGAAAAAAAATTAGCCGGATGTGGTGGCGTGTGCCTGCAATCCCAGCTACTCAGGAGGCTGAGGCAGGAGAATTGCTTAAACCTGGGAGGTAGAGGTTGCAGTGAGCTGAGATTGCACCATTGCACTCCAGCCTGGGCTACAGGGCGAGGCTCCGTCTCCAAAAAAAAAAAAAAGCTTGGTGTGAGGTTCTGCGATGGGGGAGGTGGCCACTCAGCTCACAGGTCTGGGAAATCTGGGCTGAGTTAAGGTGTGGGAGAGCAGCTGCAGGAGGTGCCCCACTGCCAGCCAACACAGGCTGCCTACCCGCCCTACCCCCAGGCACACCCAAACTATTGTACTCCTCCTGGGGCAGATTGGAGAGGTGCACAGAATGAGTTAAGTTCCACATTTATTGGCCTACGCATGAAGTTTTCCCCTGCACCTTAGCGTGTGCCTTACCTAGTCTGTCAATGAGGCTGCACCGGGCTTGCTGGTGGAAGGGGGCAAGTTGTAAAGTTTTGGAACAGGAGGGCCGGCAATAGAGACCCAAGTGTGCCAGTAGGGCATGTCCCCTGACCTCTCATGTTGGGGAGAGGGGCTGGAAGGGGAAAGGCAAAGTAGCATAAAATTTCAAGGACCCACAGCTCAAAACAGAGGGGGACTGTAGTTTCTAGGAGAAGCAGGAGCTTCTGGCCGGGCGCGGTGGCTCACGCCTGTAATCCCAGCACTTTGGGAGGCCGAGATGGGCGGATCATGAGGTCAGGAGATCGAGACTATCCTGGCTAACATGGTGAAACCCCGTCTCTACTAAAAATAGAAAAAAATTAGCCGGGCGTGGTGGCAGGCGCCTGTAGTCCCAGCTACTCGGGAGGCTGAGGCAGGAGAATGGTGTGAACCCGGGAGGCAGAGCTTGCAATGAGCGGAGATCGTGCCACTGAGCTCTAGCCTGGGTGACAGTGCGAGACTCCATCTCAAAAAAAAAAAAAAAAAAAAAAAAAAAAAAAAACCCGAGAAGCAGGAGCTTCATCATTTCAAGCTTTTAGATGATGAACTTTCTGGACACCTCATTTGGAGATCGAGAGGCCTTTGTCCTTTTGATTCCCACCATCCCTCCTGCCACCACATGCACTCTGAGCCTCACTCCATGGAGGGGCTTCCGTCAAACTCTCCTGCAGTACCGGAGGGTCCCCCCTGGGGACTGCTCTTTCTGGGAATGTCTGACAGTCACCAGGTAGGAGTAGGAACATCTGGAGGCAGGGGCACCCCACTCTTCCCCCTCAAAGATTGGCTTCTCAGAGACAGCTGCGAGGCAGAGGGATATCTTGAGCAACCTTTCCCCGACAGTCAAACACTTGTTTGGGCTGGTTAAGACTCTTCCCCAGGCCCGGCCACACCTGATTCTGGAGTAGCAGTTTGGGCTGGCTGCCGGAGGCGGCATCTCTGTGTGCTTCTGTCCACCTCTGCCCTTTGAGCCGACCCCTCGGGTCCTCCAGTTCCCAAGACAGAGCAGTGGGAGCCTGGCACTTGGAGAGTAAAACTGGGGCGAGCTACACAGGAGCACAGACAAACATCAGTCACCAGAGGTTCTCCAAGGACAAAGGTCACACAGGGTCTCCTGAGAGGAAAACACCAAGGTCCAGATACGGGGCTGTGGCCCACAGCCAGTCAGGGCAGGAATGTGGGGCCGGTGGCTCCATGCCAGGAGAAAGCTCTCAAGGAAAAAGCAGTTCCACAGAGAGATAATGACAGATACTGTAGGTCAGAAAGACAGCTGGATCAGCTCCAGCCACATTTATTAGAAAACAACACTGACCGCAGTTCTGGTATAGACAAGATCCCTGACAGCCCAGTACACCTGCAATGGCCCCTACCCCACAGAGTCCCTCCCTCAGGTGCCTCAGGTGTGGAAGTTCTCAGATTCGAAGGTTTCCTGCCAGGAGGGCGCTGTACCGGGCAGTTGTGAGGGGCAGGTAGGCACCTACAGCCTGGTCCAGAACGTACAGTGGGTCAGACAGCGTGCTGGGGTCGAAGCCCTCATTTGCCATCCGAACTTTCTGCTGTTTGAAGGTCTCTGTGGTGGCCAAAGACTCCTGGGGACAGGAGGGTCAGGGATTTGGAGGGAAGGGGACTCTGCCCACGTGGTTCAGGGGAGTTGCCTGAATTTTGTTAAGGAGCAAGTCTTGGGAAAGGGAGTGTGAGGTCAAGGTTTAGGGGAGGAGGTGACAGGGAGGAGAAAGAGCCAGGCCAGAAGAAGGCAGGGATAAGGAAAGAAGTGGGGTGAAGAGCATGTGTCTCCGTGTTTTTTCTCTTCACGGAGTGTATTACGTTGGGGGTCCCTTTGTGGAGTTTGGGAGCCATCAAACTCCCAAGTTGATACACGGGGTGGATATGTGGGGTGAAGATATATGGGGTGAGGGGCCGGCGGGGGAAGTGGCTGGTTACCTGGAGCCTGAGGAATCGGGGCCGGGCATAAGGTGGCAAGTTCTCAGACACGTGGGTGTAGAGCTGCATAAGGTCCAAAGAGTGGGGGGGACGCAGAACTAGGGCTGCCATTCCAGCCCTGCCTTCATGCCCTGGTGGGTATGGGAGACAGAGTAAGCCCCTCCATGGCTGACCACCACGAAGGCCTCGTGCTCCCTGCGCCCAAGTATTACCAATTCGGGGTGGTGGCTGGGTGCCTCCCCCACCTTCCATGCCTAGGCACCTGGCACAGTGACTCCATAGACGTTCACCTCCTGAAGAAAATCCAGGGCCTCAAAGACCTCTGCCACCTCGGTTGTGGCCACATTCTCCCCCTTCCACCTGTCAGAGAGCAGAGATCTGAAACTGGGAGTCAGGGGTCAGGGCCTTTATGGGCTTGGTGGGGAGATGAGGTCAGAGGTCAGTGTCACAGGGATGAAATGGTGAGATCTGAGAATGAGAGATTAGCTGAGGATCCAGGTTGAGGTGGCAGATTAGAGAGTTGAGGTTCAGAAGCTTTGGATCACAGAGATCAGATGTCCAGGATGAAAAACCAGTTATGGACAGATACCTGAAGGTGTCTCCAGTACGATCATGGAAGCGAAGAAAACCTTGGTCATCGCAGACCAGCAGGTCCCCAGTGTTGAAGAAAACATCCCCAGGCCGGAAGACATCCTTTAGCAACTTCCCCTGGGCCAGCTCTGGCCCGCCAGCATAGCCAAGGAATGGGGACTGCTGGCTTACGGGGGCCACCAGCAGCCCTGGCTCACCTGGCAGAGTCACCAGGGTCAGGAGTGCTGTCACCTTTCCCAGAGCTTCCTGTCCCCATCCACCCCAGTCTCCAATTCCAGTCCTCCTGTGTCAGCTTCAGCACCCTGCCCACCCCACCAGAACACCACCAACCTGGAGATGTGGCCATACAGTGCCCCTGGGGGTCCCGAATTGGCTCTCCTGTGGTGACATCATAGCGAATCAAGGAGAAGGGGAAGATATGCTGGGGAAAGGGAGACCTGGGTACTGGATCATTGCAGTCACATGAGCCCCCTCTCCTGCCAGCCCTCTGCTGTTCCATGGGTTTTCAGTTTCCTCTCTGCCCCTCACCTTGTAAAGCCAGGAAGCACGCCCCACAGCGCCCCGCTGTCCTGTGTAGTTGATGGTGGCCACGTTGCCCTCTGTCAGTCCATATGTCTCCAGCACCTGCAGGGGCCCGAAGCGCCGCACAAAACGCTCCCAGGTATCTGGGCGCAGCCCGCTGCCCACTGCCAGCCGGACCTTATGGCCACGTTCTGCCTTGCTCTGAGATGAGTGGGAGAGGGGCCGGAGCTTCAGCACCAAGATGCCCGCTCCCGGAAGTGAATTCCTGTTCCCCATTCCCCAGAACCCCCTCCTACTGTGACCTCCTTCAGAGGCCGTAAGCATCAGATGGCCTAGGCCATCTCTGGCTCCTTATCTTACACTGCCATTTTCTTCTTGCTGCTTTTCCCTCCAACTCCCTGTCTCCTGTCAACTGTCCTGCTCCCCGTGAGCTAGCCCTGTGTCAGCAGCTCTGCCCAGGATCTGTGCCCACGCACCGGGGGCTGGTTGACAAGGTATCGGCACAACTCCCCAATGTACTGGAACACCGTCACCCTGTGCTGCTGGCAATCTTCCCAGAACTGACCAGCCGAGAACTTGGACTTCAGCACCACTGTGGCCCCTGCCAGAAGTGGGCAGGGGGGAAGAAGGAAGGAGGTAAGATTAGGAGCAGAGTGGGGAGCCCAAGCCCCTCTTTCCAGACCCCAGCCATCACTGTACTCTTTCCCTGGGAAGGGCCCACTGTGGGAGTCACACCGTCAGGAAGCTGTGCTGGCCTTCCTTCCCCTCCCCCGGCCCCTGTCCCCAGCCTTAGAAGAGGTGAATGCCCTTTCCCTACTTCCCAGCCCCAAAGATCTCATCCTCCACACTCTCACCTCCTTGTCTCTCTGTCCCTCTTCTCTGATTTGCCTGTTCCTGGACTGACACAGTCCTTCCCTGCCTTTGACCCTGCAGCCTGGAGTTATGTGGCTGTATGGCCCCCCCTCACCGTTCCTCAGTCTGTAGGTCTAGGCAGGTGACATTGCCCTGTTGTACAGAGCTCCTGGTGAGTAGGGCTCTGCCTCATCCGTCCTCTAGGTTATCTACCCTGGAGGACTCACACCATAGTACGTGCTTAATAAATGTCTGCTGCATGAATTAATGAAGGTGGGGTTGGGGAGACTGACCAATGCCCATGCAGCCCACAATGCCCAGCAGGGAGCCGGACATGTGGTAGAGTGGGAGGGCGAGGTAGATCACATCTTCCTGGTGGACACCACACAGCTGATAGAAGCCCTGGCATTGCAGGATCTTCAGATGACTGATCCGGGCAGCCTTGGGGAGGCCTGTGGGGTGGCAGTTATGGGACGATCAGGGGAAGGGCAAACTCCAAGCTCTACCTATCTGTTTGCAACCCTGCTGGGTTTCCCACAGAAAGAGGCAGAGGCAGGACAGAAGCTGAGGACCGAGACCAGGCTGTCCTGGAAATATGGGTGGTCTGGGGGAGGTGGAGAAATGAGTAGGAGGTGAGGAGACTGGGGAGTGAAATGATGGGGAGAGAAAGGATGTGCCAATGAAATCAGCATCCTCTCTGGGGGCTTTGAAGGCGTGGTCTGGGAGCAGACCCCTGCCTTCCTCTGCCTTAGTTTTGGGGAGCTAAGTATGGTGCCCGGCCCTCACCCGTGGTGCCAGAGGTGAAGATGTACAGGCACGTGTCTGTTATGCTCTGGGGGGAAGAGAGGTATCCTGGCACTGGTCCATCCACTTCAGCGGACACTTCAGCCAGCAAATCGCTAATTCCAGCAGGGTGGGTTCCTGGGCCTGCAGCCCACAGGTGGAGCCCCATGGCTCTCAGGGCGGGCAGGTCCGGCTCCAGGGACTCCAGAAACTCTAGAAGGGTGGGAAAGCACAACGCCGGGGCCCTGGCTCTACCTAGAAGAGCCTATGACCCATGTCCCATCCCCATCCCAGCCCACACTGCTCTTGGATGAGGGTGAAGGGTATGGACATTCCATCTTGGGTCTGAGGCCTGGAACTCGACTCCTTGGGGATCCTTGGGGCACCAAAGATTCAGCCTCATCCCTTCTCAAACCCGGAGACTCCTATCTCCACTCACTTTTGAACCCCAAGGGATAGTCGGCTTCTTCCCAGGCCCAGGGATGAGACCAAGCCTTTCTGTGGTCCCCGACACGCCCCCTTCTGTGGCTGGCCCCGCCTTAGTCAGTTCGGAGCTCCAGCCTTACCTGGCGCCAGCACCAGCGCGCGCGCGCCGCAGCTGCGGAGGCAGTGCAGCAGGGGGCCCCGGCGCAGGGCGGTGGGCACAAAGGCCGTGCGCAGGCCGGCCTTGGCCAGCCCGAACCAGAGCCACAGAAACTCTGGGCCAGCGGGGAGGAGCAGCGCCACAGTTGCTCCAGGTGACAGAGGGGCGGCGGCTCCTCCACCTCTGGCGGCACCGTCCCCTCCGGCAAACTCCGCGCCGCTTCCGGCCGCTGCATCTCCGGCTCCCGGCGCTGCCCGCTCGCCTTCTCCAGCGCTCCCCTCGCCGCTGTCGCCGCCGTCGGGTCCCCAGTCCCAGCCTAGCGCACGTAGGAAGGCGCGTGCAGCCCTGTTACTCTCGCGCTCCGCCTCCGAGTAGCTAAAGCGCCGCGAGCCGTGAATGAGAAAGGTGTGCGCGGGGCGCTGCTGGGCCAGTTCCGCGAGGCGCCAGGCCAGGCTGCAGCCCCCCTCGGGACCTTCCGGGTCGGCGGCAGCCGCGGCCAGGGCGCGAGCTCGAAGAGCCCTTTTGCAGCACAGGGCTCGCACCGCAAAGGCCAAGTCCGCCGGGAGCCAGCGCAACTGCGGCCAGAGGTGTAGCTTCAGCAGCAGCAGCGGTAGCAACAGCAGCAGGGGCAGCAGCAGGAGGGCAGCCATGGAGCCCGCTTCCTCCCTCGGCACCGTCTGGTTCCAGCCGCTCGCAAACATCCCTGATCCTCCCTTCCGAAAACCTAGGGCCGCTCGTTCTAGCTGAGACCTCTCCTTCCAGGGAGCGCGCGTGCGCTGGCACACGCCCATTCCCACCCAGGCCCCCACCACTCCACACGGGCGGAGAGCAGAAACCCGGGAGGAGTGCGGGTGTGGGGCGGCCCCGGACTCCCAGCCCTCCCCCCACAGCCTACGCTCCGCCCTAGGCGCGCTCCCTCCCGGACTGCTCGCGGCTCGCACCCTACCAGGTCCTGGGCGGTGCTCGCGCCTTCCCTCAATCCCAGGGTTATGTCTGTCTTCTAAGTTCTTTCTCGGCTTGGGCGGTTTAGGCATCTGGCTAAGCCCTAGAGTCCAGGCCTGAGAGCCAGGGCGTTTGGATCGCAGTCCATCTTCCCCTCAATATTTCTCGTTTTCCCGTTAAGGGAAGGTACCATTGCTCTCTCCCAAAAGAATGAACTTGGCCCCTGGCCCATTTGGTTCTGCAAGTCCCGGCCTGCCGGCCGCAACCCCAGGGGATGGGTGGGGGCTGAGAGTTAAATAGGGGAAAGGTGGAAACCCAGACTGCTAGATTTCTGAGGGGTCACGCAGAGGCCCCTCCCTTTGGGCAAGGGTACAATAATTGGGGCCAGCCAGCAAATGCTCTCCATCCTGGTTTTAATTGGGACAGAGGAAACTGGGGAAGGAGAGAGGAAGGAAAAAGAGGCCTCCAGTGGTTTAGACTTTCAAAGGAAGCAACAGCAGTGATGAGGGAGGGGAGAACCTGGATTCTGTAAAAAGACAAATTTTCGGGGTGAAGAGGAGCAGCTCTGTGCAGTTCGCCCAAACTTCACTCCTCAGTCCACCTCCATTCTCCCTGGACAGCGGGGGAACAATAGCATAGCCAAGGAACTCTCCTCTGCGTTCACATGGCCCAGCAAGTGGCCACACTGTGGAAGGAAGAGCATCTCTGTCCCTCCCTGGTATCCAGACTTTATCTCCAGGTACAGTTGTCCCTGGAGACCAAGCTGGAGCATCCCTCCCCTGTCAAGCAGCGAGTCCTCCGGCCATTCTTGGTAGGCACACACACTTCAACTGGAGGATGACAGACCTTTTGGAAGCATCTTGTTTCTTGAGAAATGAGTAAGGACAGGCCTCATCCTACGGGGGATGGTTCTGCATAGACAGATCAGTGCCTGGCTCCCACCTCCAGTGGCAGCAGGAAGGATGGGTAGCGGCCAAAGCCAAGTCCCTTCTGCTCTAGACAAAAGTGGGGGCAGAACAGGAAGGGAAAGGGGGATGTTCTGCGGTTACAAGTAGGGGTGCCAATCAAATCAAGACCAAGCTATACATGCACGGGGCAAATGCCAGCAGACACTCTAGCACAAAAGACATTCTGGCTTGTTTTATTGTCATTTAAAAACAACTTTTAAGACACGATTATCTCTGCCAAAAAAAAAAAAAACAGACTCAAGGAAATGGGATCATTTGACAATTCTGTGAAACTTGCCTCTGGGACTCCCTGGGCTGTGATGTAGATTGAGGTGCCAACCTCAGACCAACCTAAGCCTCCAGGGCACACCACGTGGGGCTGTGGCCACCCTTTCAGACTCCATTCTGAATGCTTGTGGCATCTGCCCCATGATTAGGAATGGACACCCTGACCACGTCATAGATGCCCATTTCACACTGGCATGTGGATAGTGACTATAAAACGTCCCTTCAGAACAAACCAAGACCTGAAGGGGAAGCGGGAAGGGACACCCACACACTGAGTCTCTGCTCTCATCCTAGCTTATCTGGCCAGCTGCCCCTGTGTCATTTCCCTTCTCTGTTGAAATGGCTCTTTGGGAGACTGGGGGAGGAGATTGGGGAAGGGGCCAGGGGGTTGAGGACTTCCACTATAGTCTGATTTTACAGAGCCTCTGGCTTCAGTCAGATCCCAAATATCACTGGGAACAGCAGTGTGAGGGGCTGGAGGCCCCAGGAGGAGGGAAGGCGCTAGGGGCTGCATGGCAGCTTCTCAAACTCAGCTAGAGGAGAAAGCTCCTCCTTCCACCGGGGGAGCTTGGGGATGCAGCAAGGGTGTTTCCCCTGCAATCTCCTCAGCCTCTATTAACCTTTGAATCACCAAGAAGGAGAGGGCAGTCCAGCCGGGGGTGGGATGGGGAATGCAGGGGCCTCAGTCACTGTCAGAGCCCACTGCAGAGGACCCTTTTCGTTTCCGCTTGGTAGGCTTCGGTTTCGTGTCTTCCTCTTCCTGGAAGAGATGGGAGGGGAAATGGGAAGTTAACAGCCTGGGCAGCTGCTGGTGCCGACTCCACCTGCACCCAGTGCTCCTTTTCCCCCTGTGCACTGGCTGGGTTCTCACTGAAGCACTGCTGGAGCCTGACTCTTCTTCGGCATTGGGGGGCTGTGTGGCATTCTTTCGACTTCGAGGGCTGGACAGAGCTGCTTTTCGCCGGCTCTTGGGTGGCTTGGTGGAAGAGTCCTCATATTCCTCCGCCAGGGAGAAGAGATCACTGAATCTAAGGAAAAGGAGCGGTAGCTCTGAGTGGGAGCCTGCTGCTCCTACGGCACCTTCCATCCTCTTCTCTGCCCCCAGGCCTAGGCCTCTTTCTTCAACCCTGGACCCTAAGGTCTTGCTGGCCATTACGTTTATGTCCCTAGCAGGCTTCCTCTCCCTTAGGCTTTTCCCCTACTACTTTCCAAGGCCCAAAGTGGCAGGAGCCTCACTTCATCTTGTGGGCTTCGTCACAGCTCGCTTGGACATGCTGCAGCGCCTGGAGAATTGGGGTCTGGCTAAAAACTAGAGAAAGAAAAGGGAGAGCAGGGAAGGAAAAACAATCAGATGTCTGGGAGCTTATTAAACAGCACCCACAGGTTGTTTTATCCCGAATGTGGGTTGTGGCCCCGGGTGTCCTGCCCCTGCCCCCAGCCTGGCTCCAGGCGTAGTCTAGGCCAGGGCAGCACCGTCTACACTGGACGCTGAGGGTGGAAGGCATACAGTTCTGCTTGGTGTTGGTCAGGTTGAGCCGCAGGTTGTCCAAGTGCTCCAGGATCTGCTCCAGAGTCAGCTGGGCCAGCTTGCTGCTAGAGCTCCTCAGGCTGTGCAGGAATCACCAGAGCCAGAGTCTGAGTGTGGGAGGGTTCCAGAGTGCGAGACACCCTCCACCCGCCAGGGCCCCTTTAAGACAGAGGCAGCCTACATGGGGAACAGGATAGGCAGCCTGGGAGGGCTGGGGTTGGGTGAGAAAGGTGTGCCTAGAACAGGGGATCCTGGCCACAGGGGCACTGGAAGATGGGGAGAAAGGGCCACGGTGGTCTCGCATGCCATGTGGCTTCGGACCACTAGATGTCGCCCACAAACCAGGCTGGGACAGCACTGGCCCCCATCACCACCACCACCACCACCACCACCACCGGACAGCAATCACTGCAGACCGCCATGGCCTGGAGGGTAGACAGGGACCGTGTCCCACCTCTGTCTCTTGCGAGGCAGGCTGTTGTTCTTGATGAGCAGGGACTTGATGTGCTCGGCCAGCAGCTCGTCATGTTTCATGCACCAGTGCCGCAGGATGCTGGTGGTGAACTGGTCGTCAGGATGGCAGGGCCGGCTCAGCACCATCTTCACCATCTCCTCGCTGGGCCTGGGGGAGGAAGGGGGCACTGGGTGCTGCTTGCACAGTGGCCGCAGGGCATGCTGGGTCTCTCCCACTTATTTCCCAAGCCCTGGCCTCCCCACCCACCCACTACTCTCACATCCCTCTCCCTCTTCTCCTTAGGCCAAGGAATGCCTGGTTTCATCCTCTGTGGAAGCCAGGAGAGAAGTGAGATTCTTCACTTGCTGTGGTAGGAGAAGGCGTGTGCGTGTGTGTGTCGGGAAGGAGGACCCTCAGTTCTCCTCCTCCTCCCTTAGAACAGTCAGGGAGTGGGCCTGGGAGGCAGAAGCACAAGCATGTGGCATGCGGATGCTCCCCTACCCCTACCCTGCTAAAGCTGTGGGCCAACCTGGCTTCCAGCTGGAGGAAGGGGGCAGGAGAGTGTTGTGAAGTCACAGCCCCATACAGCCTCCAAGCTTCCCACTTCCTCTAGGACACTCTGTACCATTTATAGTCTCTCAGGCAAGAGAGCAGAAAGGGTGGAAGGAAGGCAGAAAGGTAGGAAGGATAAGATACACAGCTGCTGTCCCATTTATCGGGGGATGTTGCTAAAGGGCTTTGTGGGAAGAGGGGGCTGCCACCCTCTCCCTCTCTGCCCCACCCTGTCAAGGCACAGTAGGTCCAGCTGGCTCTGCTCTGCACAGGGTGAGGGAGAGGATGGTGCGTGACCCCTCTACCCTGACCCTCCCTCCTCTTGGATTAGCTGTGCGGTGGCCAGCAGGAGCATGGGGTGGTGGGGGCGGTGGGGGGGGCGCAGCGGGGAGCAGGAGCCACCAGGGATTAGAACTGCTGTGGCAGCAGGAAACAGGGATGTCCGGTCCCCACCTCCCCACCTCCGAGGGCAGCTCCTGGTGGGCAGGGGGGTAAAGTCGAGAGGAAGCCCAGATCCCAGGGGAACTGCTCATTTGTAAGTCACGTTGGGGGAAGGGCAGAATAAGCAGATGTTAACGACAGGAAAAAATATGGCAATAAGGAGCAGGACAGAAGCCCTTTAGACCACAGCAGCTCTTGGGATGTTAAAACTGAGGGCTAAAGAGCCCCAGAGGTGGAACTCACTTTTCTCTTCGGAGTTGAAGCAGTAGGCAGGACAGGGCCTCTGGGTGCTCTGTGAGGGAAGGGCAGAGGCTGTTCAGGGGGAAGGTATGATTCCAGGATGGAATCTGGGGACCTCTCTCATCCCCCAACAGCCACTGGAGGGAATAAGGACAGTCTTTGATGAGGAGCCAGGAAGAATCCCCTACCCCACTCCTATCAGTCCCTGAGCGACCTGAGCCCCAGCCCAGAGCCTGGCTCATGGTGGGCCCACAGGACTCACCTAAAGAACAAAAGTGGCTGACAGAGAGCCTGCCCTTGTGCACTTTGGTGGGAAGGAGGACAATGGATCTGGGCTCATCCTAGAAGCCTAGAGGCCTTAGCCTTGCCCTAACTGTATAGGAAGTGTCATATCTGATGTGCTCCCTACCCAAAAGCCTACTCACCCTTGTATTTGAGGTGCTGCAGGATGGGGATTATGGTCTCCAGGGGAATATTGTGGGCCAGAAAGAGCTGCCAGGCACAATACTGCTCAAAGGTCTCCCAGTCTAGGCTCTGAACTGGAAGAGACAAAAGAAACATCTCTCTCAAGAACGAACGAACACACACACACACACACACACACACACACACACACACACACACACACACACACCAGTCCACTGACTACCAGCGCGTGCACACACACACACACACACACCCCCCAATCCACTGACTACCAGCACCCCAAGCAGGGATGTTACAGAGGTAGGACAGATCCAGAAAGACACTGCCCCAGACCGCACCAGGGTGGAGTACAGTTCTCTCCCCTTAACTTCCCAGCCCCAGAACCAGCTTTCCTGATAGTGTAAAATACACAGGACTGACACCCTGCCCTCCTCTCCTCTCCCAGGCACGTAAAGATTTGATCACTTACTGAGTATGTTGAGAACTGAGTCTTTTCGAAACATAACCAGGTTACCCATCATCACGTGGCAGACCAGCTCCTGGAGCTAAGGAGGTGGAGGAAGGAGGCAGAACCCATCAGCTCTGAAAGGGGCCAGGAAGCTAGTATGGAGGGGGACGCAGGAGGGCTCGTAAGGGAAAAAAAAAAATTAGAGGAAGTGAAGGCCCAGTTTAAAGGAATGGGAAGGAGATGGCACACAACGAATGCTGCCATCTCTGAAGGATGAAGGGGCTGATAAAGTAGCCACAGGCCTGAGTGGGAACCTTAGGACTATTTTGGGCAAAAATAGTTACAGCCTTGGTCTAAGCCTGAGGAGGAAAGGACCCTGAGAGGCTGGGTTCTGGATGTAGGTTGGGCAGGGTAAAGACAAAGGAAGGAGGATTCTTGGGTGCTAAGCTTCCTCTTTTATGAATGAGAACTAAGTGGAGAGGAGGAGAAATGGGATCCCAGTGCAGGCCTCAGAAGGACCCGAGCAAAGCTACACAGCCTCTTGGGGACCTATGCATGGTAAAAAGGTCAAGTAGAAATGGTCTGACCATTTTCATTCCGAGCCAAAGGAAAGGACAGTTGAGAGCTAAAATCATAACCCCCTCAGCTTTTGCTGTGGAACAGGAGTGCCCAAAGAATATGGAGAATAAGGGGAACTCCAGGCAGGATTGGCCTAACCTCAGCCTGCCTTGCTTGTGTTCCACTTTTCCTTCCCAGGCCCCATGGCTGAAAGTGCACACCACTGTAGCCAGGAGGGAGGGTGCCTGGGAGGCATGGGCTCCCTGTCTGCAGGCCTGGAGGGAGAGCAGTGGCCCTATGTCCCTAATGCTGCCTCCCAGATCTTCTGGGGAGGTCAGAGCTCAATGTTCACCTGTGCAGAGTCAATAACAGCCACGATCATGTTCAGCAGCTCTCCGCTCCTCAAGGTTTCATCTGGAAACTAAATGGAAAAAGAGAGGGGAAAAGTCCTGGGTGGGCTCCTCAGCTTTCATCCCATAGCCCACTCTCCTTCCTTATTACATCTCAAGGTTTGACTGGGTCAGCCAGACACAGGCCCTAAAATAAACCCCTAAACAGAGATCCAACAGCTATGATGCTGGAAGACTTCAAGAACTTGAAGCCCCCAAGTTTTGTTATTTATGTGTGCACACCATCAGGGGTGTGGGTTTTCTCTGATACTTCCCAAAGCATGTGTGTACAGAAAGGAATGGGGAACTACTAGAGATAAAGCCAGAGCTGAGAGGACTGGCCATGGTGGCTGATTCTGTGTGGGAGCAGTGGTAGAATAAATATTTGCATCCCTGTCAGCAAAGAAGTCCAACCTGTGCTGACCTTTGGCCAAAGAAGTGGTGTAGAGAGTTTATGTCTGGAGGTGTGTGGGGTAGGCAGGGCCTCATCTAGAGAAGGGGGAGGAAAGTACCCTGTGTCCAGCATCTGCACCCCTCCTCCCTCCAGTACTCGGCTGAGATCACAGTTCCTCCTGTCATGCCCTGGGTCCTCATTTCCCTCTTCCTGGGAACTTCTACCAAGAGGAGAAAGGGCCGATACCTGTTATGTCCCAGTTCCTAGAGTGTGAGTGAACCAGGGGAAATGAAAGTGAGTCTCCACTACAGAAGCCCTGGTCATCAGGAACTATCAGAGAGAATCCAAGCAAGGGTGAGCCATCAGAGGACAAGAGGGCCTGGGACATATGAACATGGATCTGGTTTGTGGGATCTGTCCTGGGTCCAGATGATGGGGCCCAATCTGAGAAGCCAAGTATATAGGCTCAGACCCCAACGCACATCAGTTACACCGAAGTATAGGAATTCAGGGAGTTTTAGAAATGTTTCAACCACTAATAAAGAGAAGTGGAAGGAGGGGACAGCTGGGAGTGTGGGAAGCAATGGCCCACCTAGGTTAGTGGGGATGAACAAAAGAGGGTTCAGGGTTGTGTGTACTCAGAGTGTTCACTGAGGTGTGTTCCTGTGAGCCCCCCGGCACAGATACAGATGCAGGCACTGACCTCTGTGTAGATGGAGGGCGTGAGGTGGCACAGGAGCCGCACATCGTCCTCCTGGCAGGCCTTCATGTCCATCATCAGGCAGGTGTGCAGATCGCCCAGCTGGGTAGCCTGGGCAAATGACTCGTACAGGTTCATTTTCCCTGCGGCGGCTTTGCTGCAAGACCAGCTGGGCCTGAGCCAGCAGCCTGACCCCAGTGCCCACCTTCAAGCATCCCCGAAGCAGGCTCCCGCTCTAAAACTGCTTTGCTGGCTCCAGATGCCCTGTGCTAATCTGCCTCATGTCCCTCCCAACTGCCTCCCACAGGGGCTTGATAACTCAGGGGAACCAGGGGATACTCTTCTTTCTGTCCATCCTTCCCCAGAGCTCAAAAGGGCTCCAACCACGATCAGTGAGTGAAGCTACTGCCGGATGAGAGTCAGGAACAGAAGAGGGAAGGCTCAGGTCAGGCTGGAGAAGGCTTTCTCTCTTGCTTTCTGGGCTCTAACCATGAGGGCAGTGACACCTCACAGCATATACAAACTTAGCTCAAAATGGCTTGTAGGCCTAAATGTAACAATTAAAGCCACACAACTTGTAGAAGAGAAAACAGGAGTAAATCTTCATGACAACAAAAACACAAGTGGTAAAAGAAAAAAACAGACAAATTTAGCTTCATAAAAAGTTAGCACTTTTTGTTCAAAAGATGCTATCAAAAAAGTTAAAACTCGCAGAATGGAAGAAAAAATATTTGCAAATCATTATGTCTGAGACTTGCATCCAGAATATATAAAGAACACTTTTGGTATGCAACAAAATCTTAAAAAGATTCTTAAAAGTTGGCCGGGTATGGTGGCTCATGCCTGTAATCCCAGCGCTTTGGGAGGCAGAGAAGGGTGGATCACCTGAGGTCAGAAGTTCAAGACCAGCCTGGCCAACCAGCCTGACCAACAGGGTGAAACCCTGTCTCTACTAAAAATACACACACAAAAAGTTAGCCGGGCATGGTGGTGTGTGCCTGTAATTTCAGCTACTCAGCAGGCTGAGGCAGGAGAATCGCTGGAACCTAGTATGCGGAGGTTGCAGTGAGTGGAGCTCGCGCCACTGCACTCCAGTCTGGGCAGCAGAGCAAGACTCTGCCTCAAAAAAAAAAAAAAAAAAAAAAAATCTTAAAAGTCAATAATAAAAAGACAAATAACTCAATTAAAAATAGGAAAATTTTTGAATAGATATTTCTCCAAAGAAAATATACAAATGGCTGGGCCCAGTGGCTCACGTCTATAATCCCAGCACTTTGAGAGGCCGAGGTGGGCAGATCACCTGAGGTCAGGAGTTCGAGACCAGCCTGGCCAACACAGTGAAACCCCATCTCTACAAAAAAATACAAAAATTAACTGGATGTGGTGGCGTGCACCTGTAGTCCCAGCTACTCGGGAGGCTAAGGCAGGAGAATTGCTTGAACCCAGGAGGCGGAGGTTGCAATGAGCTGCGATCATACCACTGTACTCCAGCCTGGGTGCCAGAGCAAGAATCCATCTCAAAACAAACAAATAAACAAAACAAAAATTAGCTGGGTGTGAAGATCTGTGCCTGTAATCCCAGCTACTCGGGAGGCTGAGGCAGGAGAATCGCTTGAACCTGGGAAGCGGAGGTTGCAGTGAGCCAAGATCGCACCACTGTACTCCAGCCTGGGCGACACAGCGAGACTCTGTCTCAAAAAAAAAAAAAAAAAAAAGAAAAAGAAAAAAGCAAGTCACAAAAGATCACATACGGTTTGATTCCATTTATCTGAAAATGTCCAAAATAATCCATAGAGGCAGAAAG
Organism: Gorilla gorilla gorilla; assembly: GCF_029281585.2. Taxonomy (NCBI): domain Eukaryota; kingdom Metazoa; phylum Chordata; class Mammalia; order Primates; family Hominidae; genus Gorilla; species Gorilla gorilla. The sequence goes on from NC_073224.2 coordinate 103,046,369, forward strand.
CAGATCAGTGGTTGCCAAGAGCTGAGTGAAGGGGAGAAAATGGCAAAGTGATTGCTAATGAGTATGAGATTTCTTTTTGGGGTGATAAAAATGTTCTTTCTAAATCAGACAGTAGTTATAGTTGTATAACTTTGTGAATATACTAAAAAATTATTGAGGCCGGGCACAGTGGCTCACACCTGTAATCCCAGCACTTTGGGAGGCCAAGGTGGGTGGATCACCTGAGGTCGGGAGTTCGAGACCAGCCTGACCAACACAGAGAAACCCTGTCTCTACTAAAAATACAAAACTTAGCTGGGCGTGGTGGTGGGTGCCTGTAGTCCTAGCTACTTGGGAAGCTGAGGTGGGAGAATTGCTTGAACCCAGGAGGTGGAAGTTGCAGTGAGCTGAGATTGTACCACTGTACTCCAGCCTGGGTGACTGAGTGAGACCCTGTCTCAAAAAATAAATAAAAAAAAATTTAAATTAAAAAAAAGCCTTAGGAGTACACAAGGCTTGAGAGTAGGGGGAAAAAAAAAACCCAAAACCAATAACTGGGCGTGGTGGCGCATGCCTGTATGTAATCCTAGCTACTCAGGAGGCTGAAGCAGGACCATCACTTGAGCCCAGGAGTTTGAGACCATCCTGGGCAACAAAGTAAGACCCTGTCTCTACAAAAAAATTTTAAAAAATTATCTGGGCATGGTAGTGCATGCCTGTGTAGTCCCAGCTACTCAGGATGCTGAGCGGGGAGGATGGCTTGAGCCCAGGAGTTTGAAGCTGCAGTGAGTGACATGCACTGAGCCGCAGTGTCATCAGGTGACAGAGTGAGATGCTGTCTCTTAAAAACAAACCAACTCAACCAAACAGACCCACAAAGAAGGCCCTGGTGATGACAGTCCAGGGTTGGGGAGTCAGTGTGTGGAAGAGAGGCTCTCCAGGATGTGTCCTGACACCATTTGAAACATGGGGACCATACCCACCTGGCCCTCAGGTAGTAGAGCAGGTGGTAGCCAATCTTGGGCTGCTTCTGATATAGCTCGGAGAGAAGGTCTAGAAGTAGAGAGAAGCTGCTGTTGTCTTCCTGCATCTGACATAGGTTCCTGGAGGTGGGGCATGGGAGGAGAGGAACAGAACTTTACCCAGGGCAGACTCTCCCATGGAGTTTCTCAGGTGGCATGGGCTGTCTGTGCCCACAGCATATGTCCTCCTCCCTGGAAAGCGAGTCCCATTACCCCAGGACAGGAGCACATGTGTGTGCTGTCAGGGAGGATGGAGGGTAGAACAGTATCTCCTATAGCTGCGTGCTTACCTAAATATTAGGTACAGAGGCTTTCCTACAGACTCCTCCAGGGACCTACAAGAAGAGGGTTATATTTGAGAATCCATGTGAGGGGGGCTGCTGGCACATATGGAGGACCAGCTGGAGGCTAGACGCCAGCCTGCTCCTTCCCTACCCAAAAGGCAAACTTCCTGCTGCTCCGCAGGCTTGGTAACAGAGAAAACAGGTTCCTAACATGGGACCACGCTCTTGCCCTTTGGAGACAGGCTCCAGGCCAAGGTCCAATCACACCTAATTCAGCAGATTAGAGTTACTGGGCCCAGCAGCAAGGGCTGGAAGCATGAGGAGGTGTCAACCTCCCCAGTACTCACGGTGTTCAGCAGGTAAAAATAAGCTCTTGTTTAAATGAGTTGGTACATGTGAGAATAAAAACACCAAGTGAACAGATTTTTCTCAAGTCTACAGTAAGGGGTCTCTTGGACTCAGGCTGTAAGAGCACCCTCTGGCTGCTGAGGCTCTGGAGTGAGGGAAAATCAGCCTTACTCCTCAGTAATCTCCTCAGGCAGGACCTCCCCTCGAAAGTGGGCCTTGAAGAGCTCCTGTAGGCAGGAAGCAAGGACAGACAGCTGCTCCGAGTCAAAGTCTTCCTGGGTGATGAGACAAGGGAGGGAGAGTCACTACCTACACCCAAGCCCTCCTGCCCCCACGATCCCAGTCTTGGAACTCATCTGCTTCCACCTCCAGGATCAGCAAGCTCCCCTCCCCACTATAAGAGGGACTCATCTAGGGGAGGGAAAAAGTGAGTTGTCTTCCCTGGGAGACGTGTAAGCTAAGCAGGCTAGGCTGCTTCCTCCCTAAGGGGTTGGGTTCCTCCTCACCTCCAGGACCTGGTCCACAATTTCCTGCATGACCTCACACTGGGCCTCCGTATCACTGCAGGACAGAAATGAGAGGAAATCCCAGGGACATAAATGATAGCAGAGGGCAGGACACACACCCAGAACAGTGCACAAGCACACTCACATGCACAGAGACAAAACAAAGGAGCTCTGTGTAAAATCCCAGCTTGGATGGGGAGGCTTTAGGGCAGAATTGGCTGCTCTCTGGGCAGAGGCCCAAAGAAAAGGAAAATCCCCACCAATCCTGCCTTGGTTCTCAGAGGTTCTTCTCCCAAGAATCTGCAGAATGGGAACTCAAGGTGTTACGGAATGAGGCTGCCCCACTCCCAGCTCATACTCCCTAACGTAAATTGCAGAAGAACTCCCTCATGAAGCTTCAGCTACCTCTCCACACACTCCTATCATGTTTGCCTCCAACCCCCATCTCCTGCTATACCCATTATGCACCAGGTAGAGAGCCTGGGGCTGAACCTCCTGAAGTTGAGAACAAGGTCTGTACCCACCTCCCCTTCTGTAGCTGGAGTACTTTGTCCCTCAGGGACTCATCCAACTGGTCAAGGTAAGGGGTGATATCAACTGGCTCCTCCACAACTGTCTCCTTGATAGGGTGGAAGCGAAACTCCCTCTTCTTTCCTAAAGGGAGTGATTTGGGAAAGAAGTCAGTTTGCCCAGATGCCAGCAACAGAGACAGTCCCCTCAACGACTTATCCTCTTCCTCACATGCCCTAAGTGTGCACCTGTTTCCTCAATGCTGTGTGAGTGCCTGAAGCATCTCCCTGACTGTGCACATGTACTAGCTCTTACAAGCAAACAAGGGCAGGAACCACTTCTTTTTTCCTTCCTGCCTTGAGTGTTAAGTACAGGGCTCTGCATTCTGGAGTCTCATCCAGACACCCTGTGAACAAAACTTTAACTCACAGGAATAAGGGTGACAGGAAGAGTACAGAGAGGCTGCTTCTGGGAACTGGTCCTCTCAGGGCTGACACAACCCTGAACTAGCCCTTGCTGATGGCCTCACCTTTGCTGTTGAGATCCTCTTCATCGTCACTGAAGGCTGCCTCTGCATTGTCATAGCAACTCTCATCCTTATCCGACATATGGTTGTCCATCTCCATGGAAACTGGCTCCTCAATTTTGACTTGGGAGTAAAAAAAGATAAGGCATTTAATGGCCTCCTGGGTCCTCTAACATACCCCATGCTTCTAGGAAGGGAGAATGGAGGGCAAGTGAGAGAATAAGGAGTTTATCATCTAAATGGAATACTGACCCTGGGAGGACAAACCTCTTGACAAACCTCTTGTCCTCACAACCCTCCATGACCTGCAGAGGGATGTTGCCAGGAATAAGAGGAACACAGGACATGACTCCTCTATGCTCAGCTCATTAGGATTGGTAACTAGAGTAAGATCAGGGACAGTCCGAAGTGCTAGTCTCACTCTTGTCGCCTAGGCTGGAGTGCAGTGGCGCCATCTTGGCTCACTGCAACCTCCCCCTCCCAGGTTCACGTAATTCTCATGTCTCAGCCTTCTGAGTAGCTGGGACTACAGGTGCCCGCCAAATACAAATTTTTTTTGTATTTTAGTAGAGACGGAGTTTCATGATGTTGGCCAGGCTGGTCTTGAACTCCTGACCTCAAGTGATCCACCCGCCTCAGCCTCCCAAAGTACTGGGATTACAGGCATGAGCCACCATGCCCAGCCTCCAAGTGCTCTTTAATTTAAAACCAAGTTGGAAAATACTACTTGACTTAGACCCTTATCCCAAAACAAAGTGTGTATGTGTGGTAAGGAGATGGCAGTTGTATTGACAGTAAGGTTTGAGGCCCAACATGACAAACTGTCATCAGAGGCCAGGGCCTAGAGCTAGGAAGAGAGAAGAGATGGGCAAGTTAAAGTGAGATAAATATTGTAAATATTACATGAAAGCCTTCTAACTACTGAGCAGGAGTTACTAGGAGAAAAGAGTTAAGAGAACAAGAAAGATGAGCAAGTCAAATAAGATTAGATAAAGCAAGAGAATCAAGACAGACAACACAAAAATGAATAAAAAAGATAAACTGAGGAAGGAAAAACTGTGATGGACAGTGTCACGGAAGTGGAGAACTGTGTGGGACATCCTGAAAGGGGCTCTGGCCTGAAGGCCTGGTTGTCTTGCCCCTCTTTTGACACAGGTGATGGAATGGGCGGGCCTCATACCTTCCACAGGTGGGGAGGGTGAGCTGCAGAACTCAGGAAACTTCTCCCTCAGCATTGCCCGCAGCTCCTTATCCAACTTAGGGTTGTCAAACAGGGGAGCTAGGTGTCTAAATGGGGAACATGATGAAGGTCAATATCAGAGCTTCTCTTATTTTTATTTTTTTTTGAGACAGAGTGTCACTCTCATCACCTAGGCTGGAGTGCAGTGGCACAATCTCGGCTCACTGCAACCTCCACCTCCCGGATTCAAGTGATTCTTGTGCCTCAGCCTCTCAAGTAGCTAGGATTACAGGTGTGCACCATCACACCTGGCTAATTTTTGTATTTTTAGTAGACACGGGTTTTGCCATGTTGGCCAGGCAGGTCTCAAATTCCTAACCTCAGGTGATCTGCCCACCTTGGCCTCCCAAAGTGCTGGGATTACAGGCATGAGCCACTGTGTCTGGCCAGAGCTTCTCATTTCTAACTCAACATGGAGTTGAGATAGGTCTAAGCACAATCAGTCTAACTGGACCATACTCAGATCCCTGAAGGGGGTCAACAGGGAACATGAAGGCATTTGAAGACCTTTGTAATACGATGGCAGGAGAGAAATTCCTCTAAGAGCCAAGAAGACATATGCCCAGCAGTCTGAGGTAGAGCCAATACTTTTTACACCTGTCAGAGAAAAGGGCCAGCAGTGCTATGGCAACATTTGGATATACCTGGACCTAATTAAAAATGGGAAAACAACCTCCTTCCCCCACCAAATTCCTTACGCCAAGACCCGTTTCTCCACAATGTGGTTGAGGGAGGAAAAGACACCCTGCCGCACGTGGCCCTCCAATGGTGGATAGAAGTTGGGGATGATCTGGAAGTGAAGAAGGAGGGGAAAAATGAGCACAGGACTCCATCCAGAGGCTTCCGCTGAATTAGATCTGAAAAGCTGCTTTGGTTTTGATCAGGGGACACTGGGGAGTATGGCTGCAGAGAGAACTGGACTTCCTGACCACTCCAGGCCACTCAAATGAGAAATTCTTACTGGACCTGGCTGCTCCCCAAGGAAACCAGATTCTACCTTGAGTCACCATCCTTGTGACTGAGAAACCCCACAGAAAATGGGAAGATCCAAGTGCAGACAGTGGAATATGGAAGGGAAGCATTTATTAACTTGGGGGATAGGACCCATGACCATTTCTGCTCTCAGTCAAGGCATACCGAGAAGACCCATTCACTGGGAGATTAGGGGAGATACACTGAATTCTGCTCATCCAGGCATGGGGAGAAAAGAGAGCTCTAACACTTACGCGGCACATGAAGTCCAGGAGTGTGGCAGTGATGGCTGGGTGGGGCTTCATGGAGTGGTGCATGACCAGGATGGCTGGTTCTGGAGGATGTGAAATTAAAGAGCCCCTCACATCAGTCAGTCTCTCTCTCTTTTTTTTTTTTTTTTTTTTGAGACAGAGTCTTGCTCTGTCACCCAGGCTGGAGTGCAAGTGGTACGATCTCAGCTCACTGAAGCCTCCGCCTCCCAGGTTCAAGCGAATCTCATGCCTCAACCTCCCCAGCAGCTGGAATTACAGGTGTGTGCCACCACGCCAGGCTAAAGTCAGTCTGTTTCTATCTCCATAAAATGGGGATGTCAATATACATGAATGGCTCTGGGAAGTGCTATGTCTATTCCCATTTCCACTGAGCAGACCCAAGAGCAGACAGGCCCCGAAACAGCTTGTAGCCCTCATTTCCCTTCTTGTTCCCAGCATTCAGCTTGGAGAAGGGAAGTAATAGGTGAGGAGAAGCAGGACATGGTACAGCCTTTTCCTTTGCCCATGCCCTCCCCTCCTGAAGACCATGCATCAGACTGTGGGGAGGAGGTACAGTGATGGCTTAGCCTTATCAAAGCAATTTTCTTTCTAGGTCAAGGGAAAACTGATGAGGAACAACAGAGCTGTTCCCAGATAAACTGCCTCCACTCCACGGTACCCTGAGATTTATGACTGCTATCACTAAGGAAGGCAGTGGGGGCTTAGGGGGGTGGGGAAGTGGAGCCGCCTGGTCTTGGTCACATACCTATGTTCATAATGCTATCCTTGTCTGGACTAAAGAACAGCCAGTCATAAAACAGAGCCAGCTTGGCATTGGAGGCAGCGACATTTGACTGGAAAAGAGAGGGGAGAAACAGAGGGCTAGTTTCATCAATCACCCCCCTCCATTTCAGAGTCCCAAGACAGATTCCAGGCCCCACTTGGCTGTTTCATCTATGAAATTCAGTTCCTAGTGAAACACGGTGAAATGCTCACCCCCTTGTGTTGTGTATGAGTGAATACTCTGTGGTCTTATGGTCTTAACCAAGAGGACAGAGGACAGAGGACAGGGATTGGGCCAGGTACCCCTCCAACCTTTTTTTTTTTTCCCAGACAGGGTCTTGCTCTGTTGCCCAGGCTGTAGTGCAGTGGCATGATCTCAGCTCACTGCAACCTCCACCGCCCAGGCTCAAGAGATCCTCTCACCTCAGCCTGGGACTACAGGCACGCACCACCTCACCTGGCTCATTTTTCTATTTTTTTGTAGAGATGAGGGTCTTGCCATATCACCCAGGCTGGAGCACAGTGGCATGATCACGGCTTACTGCAGCCTTGACCTCTTAGGCTCGGGTGATCCTCCCAACCTCAGCCTCCTGGGTAGCTGGGACTACAGGAGCACACCACCATGCCTGGCTTTATGTTTTGTTTTGTTTTGTTTTGGTAGAGATGGGTTTTGCCATATTGCCCAGGCTGGTCTTGAACTCCTGGGCTCAAGTGATCCTCCCGCCTCAGCCTCCCAAAGTGTTGGGATTATAGGTGAGAGCCACCATGCCTGGCCAGGCCTGGGTTCTTTTCTTTTTGTTGTTGAGACAGGGTCTGACTCTGTCACCCAGGCTGGAGTGCAGTGGCAGGATCTCAGCTCACTGCAACCTCTACCTCCCAGGCTCAAGCGGTCCTATCACCTCAGCCTGGGACTACAGCCGCACACCAACACACTTGGCTAATTTTTGTATTTTTTTGTAGAGATGGGGGTCTTGCCATGTTGCCCAGGCTGGTCTCAAACTCCTGAGCTCAAGCAATCTGCCCACCTCAACCTCCCAAAGTGCTGGGATTACAGGTGTGAGCCACCATGCTCGGCAGGCCTGGGTTCTTGATACATCCAGCAGTTCATATCTCTGATTCCCATAGGGGACAATGCTTGGACTCAGAAGTGCACTCATCACCCCTGAGCTGAGGCAACAGTCAGACTAGCACCCCTTGGCTGCCTTTCTGGGCTCTCCAGGCACATTTCTGAAGAAGAGACCCCCACCCCTCCAGGAATAGCCTGTTGTCATATCTGAATCAGCACATTCCAAGGACCCAGTCAAATGGGGGAGGAGGAACCCTGTTGGAAGAGGTCAGGGGGCAGCCAGATGCCAGAGAATGGATAGTTTCCCACCCTAGGCACAGAGAGGAAAACATTTGAAAGGAAATGCCTCCACTGCAGATTCGCTGCATTTACAGAAGGGAAGTAGACAAAGCTGATGCCAAAAAGGCATGGTGGTGAGGGTCTAAAGAGTGCAAGCTCTGAATCTGAGAAAGAAACAGTTCAGAGGAATAGCTGTATATGGTTTCTGGAAGCAAAAATGAAAAAGGCAGGGACGCTCCAGAAACCCAGGCTTTTGGGGGTTGGCAGTAATGGGGGAGATGAACCTGTTAAATCTCAAACCCAGATGGAAAATAATGAGTGTAAGTAAATTTCTAGAGACACAAAGGGAAGTGAAGGCTGAGACACTCTGGAAGACCAGAGTGAAAGAAGGGCCCTTAGGGGTCAAGTGGCCCTGGAGTCAGGAAGAAGAATGGAAATATGGGAACACCATGGAAGAGGCACCCCTCACCACCCAGTATCTTTTGCCCTCACCGTGCACGTTGTCAGGAGCCAACCAATGATGGCCCACCGGGGCAAGATATCTGAACTCAGTACTTCATTAGAAGGGTGGACTACCCCACAGATGTAGCGAATGAGGTCACAGCGCAGAGACTGACTATCTGGAGTTGACAGGTACTGGCGCTGGAACCAATCTTGGTATCGCTTTTGTTGACCAAATCGCACCTGGGGAAAGGGGAAGCAACAAAAAGAACTTAGAAGACAGTGTGGGGTCCTTGGCCAGAGGAAAACGAGCACCACTTAACTCTAGGTTTGCCCTAGACCTCTATTTCTCCACAATTCATTCATTAGCTCATACTGTCTCGTAAGTCTCCCCTCCTTTAGGAGAACTTCTTGATTAAAAAAAAAATGCTGAAAATTTCTAGCTTGCCCTGCATTCTAATGTTACAGTCATTCTTGCCACTGACCTCAGGCTACATTTACCCCCAACTGCAACTTCAGTCCAGTTTTTGGCTCTTTACTCCTTGTACTGGTCACTGACTCTCCAGTCAGAAGTATAACCTTTTCTCATTTTCTTGAGCCACTTGTGAACAGCAAGAAATGTTCTTCAAGAGTAAGAGCTGGGTCTGTTCACCACTCAACATCAACTGAGAATTTCCTGGTGCTGACCTAGCAGGACCATTATCCAAAGCCTAGACTCTCCAAACCTTCTTGTGGAAAGTTTTTCCTCAAACAGACCCTAAGTGATCACAAATAGTAACACTAAATAAGGAAAAGGATCTGGTTTCCCTCTTCTTATATTCCCCCAACTGTCAGAAGAAATCAACCAAGATAAAGCAAAAAGGTAAAAAAACAAACAAAAAGATACTTCCAGACCAACACCATCCAACAGAACTTTCGGCAATGATGGTTGCTATTATGCATGTGAAATGCAGCTATTGTAACTGAGATATCGAGTTATTATTTATTTTATTTTTTTTGAGACAGAGTTTCACTCTTGTTGCCCAGGCTGGAGTGCAATGGTGCAATCTCAGTTCACTACGACCTCTGTCTCCCAGGTTCAAGCGATTCTCCTGCCTCAGCCTCCCAAGTAGTTGGGATTACAGGCACATGCCACCATGCCTGGCTAATTTTTGTATTTTTAGTAGAGACGGGGTTTCACCATGTTGGTCAGGCTGGTCTCGAACTCCTGCTCTCAAGTGATCCACCCGCCTTGGCCTCCCAAAGTACTGAGATTACAGGCGTGAGCCACCGCACTTGGCCCCAATTATTATTTTTTAAGAGACAGGGTCTCATTGATGGGAGGATTGCTTGAGCCCAGGCTGGTCTCTAACTCCTGGGTTCAAGCAATCCTCCCACCACACCCTCCTGAGAAGCTGGGATTACAGGCACATGCCACTGCACCAGGCTCTGAATTTTTTTGTTGTTGTTTGAGATGGAATCTCATTCTGTTGCCCAGGCTGGAGTGCAGTGGCACGATCTCAGCTCACTGTAACCTCTGCCTCCTGCGTCTGGGTTCAAGTGATTCTCCTGCCTCAGCCTCCTGAGTAGCTACCACCACACCCAGCTAATTTTTGTATTTTTTGTAGAGACACGGTTTCATCATGTTGCCCAGCTAGTCTTGAACTCCTGACCTCAAGTGTTCCCACCAGCCTCAGCCTCCCAAAGTGCTGGGATTGTAGATGTGAGCCACAGCGCCCAGCTGTGAATTTTTAATTTTAACTCATTTTAACTAACTTAATATATATATATTTTTTGAGACAGCGTTTCACTCTGTTGCCCAGGCTGGAGTGCAGTGGCGCGATCTTGGCTTACCGCAACCTCTGCCTCCTGGGTTCAAGTGATTCTCCTGCCTCAGCCTCCCAAGTAGCTGGGATTACAGGCGTGTGCCACCACGCCCAGTGAAATGTTTGTATTTTTAGTAGAGAAGGGGTTTCACCACGTTGGCCAGGCTGGTCCCAAACTCCTGATCTCAAGTGATCTGCCCACCTTGGCCTCCCAAAGTGCTGGGATTACAGGCATAAGCCACTGCGCCCGGCCAAGAATTTTTATCATACCTAGTCCTGCAGACTAACTTACATTTAAATGGCAACACATGGCTGGTGGCTACCACACAGTAGAACACAGACCTGGACAATTATTCTGGGTGACTTGGGAAAGCTGATTAGGAAAGCAGTTCTTGACAGCCAGACTGGCCGCAGAGGAATGGCCTGGGAAGTCTGCTAAAAACAGATTCTGGCTGGGTGCAGTGGCTCACGCCTGTAATCCCAGCACTTTGGGAGGCTGAGGCAGGTGGATCACCTGAGGTCGGAAGTTCGAGACCAGCCTGACCAACATGGAAAAATCCCGTCTCTATTAAAAATACAAAATTTGCCAGGTGTGGTGCATGCCTGTAATCCTAGCTACTCGGGAGGTTGAGGCAGGAGAATCACTTGAACCCAACAGGCGGAGGCTGCGGAGAGCCGAGATCGCGCCACTGCACTCTAGCCTGGGCAACAAGAACGAAACTCCATCTCAAAATACAAACAAACAAAACCAAAAAAAAAACCCCACAAATTCCTCAATCAAATTATCTAGGAGAGTGGGATCCAGGAAGCTGCATCTTAAACATGCTCAAGTAATTCTGCCATTATTCAGTCAAGTCTGGAAACATACATAGCTTTCTTCCTGAGACCTCATGGTTCTCCTGGAGCAATCGTGGGTTTCTTAGCGTGAACACTTTCACTCTCCCCTTTATAGAATATTTCACACTTGTAAATGATACTAGTATTTCTATATAATTATTGGTTTAGTGACTACTTTCGATAAACTAAAAGCTTCACAACAGCTGGAACTGTATCTCTCTTATTCGACAGTGTACCCCCAATCCTTAGCACCATGCTCAATATGTAGGCACAGAATGAATAAAGGACAAAGAAGCCAGTAGCCAGGTAGATCAGGTACGATCATTTAGCCACCATTCTACTGGTTAGTAAACAATGGTAACAGCTCCACAGACCGAAGCAAGAAGCCCAGCCAGCGTGTGACCTCTTCTCTTGCTGCAACACCTTAGCTTACCCGGGATGTCATGAAGAGGAGTTTAGTCTCCATGTCCGGGGTTAGACGACATGCTAGGAATTTTCGGGATGTTCTTGACTGAAGAAGCTGTAGGATACCTGAATCAAATGTGGAAGGGAAGAGAAAAGAGGAAGCCTGAGGACCAGAAAGAATGAAAGGCATGTTGGGAACCTGGGCCAGGTACTGATGGCCAGTAGTCTTGCTCACGGAGAAATTCCAAGACAAGACCAAGGGAGGTCAAGCACAGGTGGGGATTCCAGCCAGCACTTACGTGTTCTGCTCCAAACAACCACTATCCCCAGGACCCAGCTATATTATTTCCTGTCTTCTGCTGGTCTTCCAGAGCCTCCTACTCACATGATTCCCACTGGTAACAGATGGGAAAGTTAAGGGAAAAATATGGGAAACCCTGGCTGCATTTCCTGCTCCTGATGATCCCATCCTTGGGTCCTGGAATCAATGTTATTTGTGGCATGAGCATGAGCCCTGGAGTCAGAAACATGTGGATCCAGATCCTATTGTAGCTCATAAGCATGATTATTGGTTTTTCACACTCATGCGTGAGATGTGCCTCCCTCAAACCTTGTTACCATGTCCCCACATTACCTGCCTGACATGAGAGAACAAAAATAATTTAAAAGACCAGGCATGGTGGCTCACACCTGTAATCCTAGCACCTTGGGAGGCCGAGGCAGGTGGCTCCCTTGAGCCTACGAGTTCGAGACCAGCCTTGGCAACATGGTGACACCCCATCTTAAAAAACAGAAAAAAAAAAAAAAAAAGAGGCCAGGTGCGGTGGCTCACGCCTGTAATCTCAGCACTTTGGGAGGCCAAGGCAGGTGGATTGCTTGAGGTCAGGAGTTCAAGACCAGCCTGGCCAACATGGTGAAACTCCATCTCTACAAAAATACAACATTTACCTGGGCATGATGGCGGGTGCCTGTAATCCCAGCTACCTGGGAGGCTGAGGCGGGAGAACCGCTTGAACCCAGGAGGCGGAGGTTGCAGTGAGCTGAGATCACGCCATTGCACTCCAGCCTGAGGGACACAGCAAGACTCCGTCTCAAAAAAAAAAAAAGAGACCTGCCTCTGTCACCTAACCTACCAGTTGTACAGCCTTGGGCAAATTACTTCATCTCCTTAAACCTCAGTTTCTTTTCTTTTCTTTTTTTTTTTTTTTGGGACAGAGTCTTACTCTGTCGCCAGGGTGGAGTGCAGTGGCACGATCTCGGCTTACTGCAAACTCCACCTCCTGGGTTCAAGCGATTCTCTTGCCTCAGCCTCCCGAATAGCTGGGAATACAGGCACGTGCCACCATGCCCAGCTAATTTTTGCATTTTTAGTATAGACAGGGTTTCACCATGTTGCCCAGGATGGTCTTGATCTCTTGACCCCGTGATCCGCCCGCCTCGGCCTCCCAAAGTGCTGGGATTACAGGTGTGAGCCATCGCGCCTGGCCTCAAACCTCAGTTTCTTTATGTATAAATGTAGAAACTAAAATACTCATAGGGCTGTCCAGAAGATTAAATGAGGTAACACATGTTTGTCTAACACAGTGGAGGCACTTAAAGCAATGAAATAGATGTTCAATATAAGAGTACTACAATTTCCAGCACTTTCTTCTTTCCTGACTTCCCAGGTCCTGGACAACTGCCTTCAGAGTGAGTGTGTGTGTGTGTGTGTGTGTGTGTGTGTGTGTGTGTGTAGGAGGGGAGGGGGTGCATGCACGATCACAAGCACGTGTGTGTTGAGGTGGGGTGGGGAGCAAAGCTGTACAGTTATTGTTCAGAACATAGCAGGACCCTGGGAAGGGGAAAGGGATATAAAAAGGACCTTGTCGGGGGGAGGCACACGGAGACTCCCTCCTCCAAAGTGGATTTTGCCCAAGCTGGATCCTTGGAATTCAAGGCAAGACTGTTCCCAGGGAGGGGCCTTCTCTTACAGGACTAATTCCAGCCCTCTACTGACTCAGTCTCACGAGTTGACCTCTGACTCCCCTGCTAGACTCCGTGAAGCTGAACACTGGCCACTGGCTCACCTCCTGAGCCAAGGAGCTGCCAGGAAGAGGGGAGGAGGACTACAGTTCTCTGTCTTACTTTTTTCTTAGTAGTAATGTGGCAGCTGGAGTCTGCCAAGTAGGGGCTGTCTAGGAACTACATGAATTGTTCTGTACCTCTGCCATTCGCAGTTGTACTTGGCAAAGCTTGCCCTGTCCCAAGCTTCCTAAATCTGACCACCAAAGACTCTCCTACCCACCAACCTCTACCTTCTTGATTCAAGCAAGACATACACATTGAACTCCCAGCTCTCAAGGACAGGATGCCTAAGACCCTACTTACCTGTGAACTGAGGACTCAAGGCCTGAGGATTATGGATAATATCTTTCCAAAGCAGTTCAAATTCTGGTATCCTAGCAACATTCTGAAGTAGTCTTACGAGATCCCGACCAATCATCAGACATTCCATGAACTTGACAGGGAAGAGGAAGTGGGGGACAGGAAAGAGAATAAAAACATGGATTGTTTACCTGCTGGAGGGAGGACAAAGGAACAACATGTTCTAGGGAGGGAAGGAAAGAGGGTTGAAGAAACTATATGATTTCTTCTGGAACCAAAGGATTGGCTCCTAGCTGTTCGGGGGAAGAGAGCTGGAAGCTGGGGACTGATATCAAGGATGAGAGGTTAGTGGGAAGTGCTGAAGCCCTGCTGGCTTTCACATTAATCTACCTCCCTCTCCACTCAGAACTGTTTCAGTCCAGTTCAAGGAAGATTAAAGTTTCAAAAGGATGGGACTGGCAAGTTGAGCCCCAGAAACCCTAACCTCAAACTCATTTTGTCTAACAAAATTCTGCAGTATCTAATTCTGTGGGTCCGATTCTGTGGTAGAAATGTCTGTATCTGTGTAGTCTAAACGAAACCCATTAGCAACGTGTAGCTAATGCAACTAGAGAAGTGAATTTTAACTTTTTATCTAACATTAATTTTAGGCTGGGCAGAGTGGCTCACGCCTATAATCCCAACACTTTGGGAGACTGAGGTGGGAGGATCACTTGAGGCCAGGAGTTTGAGATCAGCCTGTGCAACAAAGCAAGGCCCAGTATCTACAAAAATAAAAAGTAAAAAAAAATTTTAATTGCCACATGGGAGGTCTGATAGAGGACAATTCATAATCCCACTAGACCATGGGAATTACCCAGGAGAGTAGGTGGGGGACTGTGTCATGGTAGGCACACAAGGACAGCTTATGTCTGTGGTGTACAACAGTATCCTTGAAGCTGACCAGGGAAATCCCAAAGATGCCAGCTTAACAGGTAGCATTTCTAGGAATTAGGGCTATTTTACACTAACTCCCCCTCCTTTCTACCCCCATCTGTTGATGAATGATGGAAAACACCAGATCTTGACGCACCTTCATCTCTAACAAGGTATTTCTGACTCCACTGCATAAACCTCCAGAGGTATCTTAGCCTGAGTCTCACTTCCCCACATTATTTTTGTCCTGTTCCCTCACCCGTTCCCGAAGCAGTGAGATGCAGAAGTCTACTTCCTTCTGTCGCAGGGCCTGGAGCTGGGCAGTCCCATGGTGGTCCACGATGAGGCGGAGGTACGTGTAAACAGCCATGGCAATGAGGATGCTGCTCTTCAGGACCCACTCCCTGCAGGGAGGAAACACACTGGCTCCTATGCTCTGCCTAGAACTATTCACCCTCCCAATTCACCCTTCTTGGGCTTGGCTACAGTGCCTCAGAAATAATTGATGATTTGACACTGGGAGTAGATGCTTTGATTTTTTGCTTGCTCACTCATGCTAGTATCTATCTTGGACTATCAACTGGCTAAGCTACGGACAACATCCTAATTTTCTCTTCCAAGTGCCTATAAAGATAAGTGCCAAATGAAAGCAATCTCTTTTTACCACCTAACTACTTAGCTTCCAAGAAAATAACTCTCTTTGTTGACTCATTCATTCAAACATTTACTGAGTGCCTATCATGTGCCAAGCAACATGTGAGGTACTAGGGACAGAATTAACCACAGTATCTACCCAGGTCAGACTATGGGGAAAAGCTGGGTAAGTGTCCCTAAGTCAGCGGTTCTTAAGTGTGGTGCAAGAACATGTGGGGACTGCCAAGACCCTTTCAGGACCTGGAGTTTTGAGAACATACTGTGCTAGCTCAGTCTGCTTATCATTAGCAGCTCACCATGCCACAGACCTTTCCCTGGCTCTATCTAGTCACTGATACACAACAAGTCCCCACTCCCACACAATGAGTCACCTGAACTAAATCACAACCTGAAAAAAAGAACCCCATTTTGGGTGGCAAACTCCTTTTCCCATGAGTTTCAGAATATCCCTGAGGAAAAAGGGGGTAATGAAAGATTTGTTCCCAGTTGCTTTAAAAGGAGTAGAGAGAAAGACACAGTGGGGATATTCCTAAAACTCTAATCCTGTCTCTAAGTGACAAAATTGAGACGCTGTCTCCTCCCAGCAAACAATTTGTAATGGCTTTGGCACCCCTGTTGGAAGGCAGGGAACTGCAGGAAGATGACATGGTGTTTAATTAGTCCAAGCAGGCCACATCCTGATTCCGGAAAACTACTCAAGCCACCTAATTAAAAGACTCTGTGGCCTTTTCTTTTCACAGAATGGATACACTAGCCAAGGTTACTGGGGAACATTTCCTCCCCTACCTGCTACCTTTTAACTCCACAGCCCTAGAAACATTTGGAAGGGAGTGAGAAGGAGGGTGTAGGAGAGGACACAGTTTTAAATTTCTAGGTATTGACTTTCACCTAAAGATGTAAGTTTTTTGGAGGGTAGAAAACAGGGCAGTTATCTGGCTGTTATCTGATGCCTGTACAGGAAATTCAGCTTTAAGGTATGGGGACAGGACGTATTTGGTACCACGAATAAAATAAGAAAAATCACTTTTTAGAAAGATTGCTAGCAAAGGTAACGAAATTACCTGAATCCTGGAATGGCATAATAAAGAGAAAAAAAGAGTTGAAAGGCCCCCTGACCCAGGACAGTAAAAAGGAACAAAGACCTAGGAAAAGCAGAGAACTGGTAAGAAGAGACTGTTAGGATCCCACGTGTTAGTGCAATGACACCAATAACAGAAGTGGCTCCAGGCCCAGATGTGGCTGCACATCCGTGCCCAGAGCACTAGGTGGCACTGCACAGCAGACAGGGCAGGGCTCTCAGACCTGGGCAGAGCACAGCACACAGCCATCTCTTCCACAAGTGTGAACAGTGGGAGGAGGTCCATTCTTCTGAACTACAGATAGTATGGACACTATTAGCCCTCTCAATCATTTGACTACTATGGTGTCCTCAATCAGAAAAGAGACTTAGAAGTCAAGCAAGAGGAAGACTGAAACCAAGGGGAAAGCCTCACCTCCAAACAAGTTCAGATGTGGAATAGCCCTCATAAAATTTCTGGCCCTTTATTTTGATGGATAAGGGAAAGAATCAGCCAGAAAGCCCAATATGTACCCCCTGATGCACCCTCTACCACTGGAACCTCCAAACCCTATATGCAAACTCCAGCAGGATTCACTAATCTCTATTACCTGCTCCACCCCAACTGGCCCCTGTGCCACTTCAAAAAGAGCATGGGTTGGATGGAGAAGCTTGCAGGGGAGAAAAGGATACCTGCCAGGCGTGGTTGTTTGGCTGGCCCAATTCTACTGAGCTCATTCCTCCCCAGCTTCCCCCTAAGATAAACATTCCAAGGAGGTCTGGATCAAAAAATAAACCCTTATCAGATGAAGCCAGTTTTTCTGGGCTATGCGATATTTTGGCAAAGACCTCTTTCCCATTCCTTCATTCCTTGGGCATTAATTTCTTCACTTGCCAACAATACACTTGTCTCTCCCTCTCCTTGCCTCCCCCTCTCTAACTTAAGGTGTTCTTGGGCCACACAATCCTTTCATCCCCATTTCCCACACCCACACTCCTAATGGCCATTATCTGGCCTATACCCCACCCTTCGTGGTGGATGCTACCTTTGCTCTGTCAGGATATCCAGAACACTTTCTGCCAACCAGATATTTTTGGCTGTAACATCTCCACCTGATTTCAAAAGGGGAAAAAAAGAATAGCTCCGATTAGCAAGTCAGCCAGTCCAATACATCTCTTCACCCATTCTGCTGGTCCACCCTGACTGCCATCCCATTACTGCCATCCCTTCACTGCTGAGATAAACTGCCTTCTGTTCTGTCAGGCTTTAAAGTTTCACCCTTTGCCTCCAGAAAGAAGGAAAGGGAAGGTTCTGAATTTTTCTAGAAACCAGAGCTGCTACTTTCCCACAGATTGTGAGTTGGAGTGGGAACATTTTGGCCCTTGAAAATGAACGTCTGAGAAGTAGATATAAGAAGCCCACAGTTGGAAAGAAAGGATGATATCTCAGATAGAGCCTGAGAAGTACAGGTGGCTGACAACAGCTGCAGTCTAGCAACTGGATGTCCTGAGTCCTGCACTGAGGCCCCCAACAGGCCAAGAGTTTCTTATTTCCAGGTAACAGTCTTCAGTGCTTGCTATGAAACTTTGTGGGGCAGAATTAACACACAGCAATGCCATACCAGTCTTGGGATAAGAAGCAGGGGCTGGAAGTGCCAAACAGGGAAGAAGTGCCAGGAAAGAGGATAAAAATAGCCACAACTATGCCTTGCCCCGGGTCTCAATTAAAAAATTCAATGTTCACAAAGTCACATATCACATAGATTAAGGTTCATACACATCAAAACAGGAGCATCAGTGTTACATAAAATTTTAAAGAGGAAGCAAGTCCCAGTGGGCTAATGGTGAGGTAGTAGCAGGTCACTTTTAAACAAACACATGCAATCTTGGGAGTAGCCGCTTGAATATGCGATGGCTCAGACAGATGTCACCGATGCCAAGATGAGAATAAAACCTAAATGTCAGGGTCTGTTCTGTGACATAGTTTGTCCCTCATTCTGGCCCCAGTAAAGGGCTTAATTATTAGGGAGCAAGCGTTCAGATAATGGGGGTGGAGCCAGGAAAGATGTCTAGGTTTCTGAAAGCACAGGGACTTGGGAACAAATTATTTGCCCTCACTTCTCTCCCCATTTCTTCCTGCTCTGAAATGCTATAAAATCTCAGAGTGAGGACTGGCTAAAATAGGCCAAATATTCTGTCAAGCCCTGGGTTTAGCAGGAAAGAAAATGAGGCAAGACTTACTGCTTTAAAAGGCCCCCCATGATTTTTCAATCAATTTATTTCTACAACATATGTGGCCAGAAGATGTCTGTATCAGAAGGAAACAGTCTAAGCAATCCAAGAATTCCATCCCTTTGGCACTTAAATCATTCTCCATTGTCTCTATTTAGTCTCTGGGCTCTCCTCCTTTCTTCTTTATGCTCCTGCCATCAAACTCACCTGCAATCTGCTTCATAAACGTCATACAAACACCATCGGCTCCCAGAACCCCACTCTTCACCAGTTCCCGTACCAACCACACCAACTAAAGGAAAGAGGGAAAAACAGATGAAGAGCAGGAACTGTGAGTTTGAGAAGGGAGCTAATTCAATTACAACTGAAAGGAGCACATTACAATTTAGACACACAATGATAGGGGTGTGTTAGCCCTGATTCCTCTTTCCCATTCCTGACAGAGAGAAGATCCATCCTCTGTCTTTGAGCTGGATCTTGTCTTTTCCTTCTGGCCTTACCTGAGTACGGCAGGTATCCTGCAGCTTCAGGTACTTCTCCATAAGTATCTGGTTGATTTTATTCAGGACAATATTCATGCCATCACGACTCACCAGAGCTAAGTCCCGGTAACACTGTGAGAAGTAAAGTTTGTGATCAGCCAGCAAGCCGAGGATAAGGTCCTCACCCCACCCACAGTGGACCCCTTGCCCTCTAATCCCTTAAACTTAAATAACACCAATAAGACACCGAGTAGCAATGAAATACTTTTCATTCTGGACACTTTCTTTCCACAGGGGTCCTGCATTCCCAACCTATCCCTTGTTCTGTTACACAGAGTGGGGAAAAGATACTGGTTATCCTTTAATGAGGCAGAAAAGCCTGCTGGGCAGCCAGGTGCAGTGGCTCACGCCTGTAATCCCAGCACTTTGGGAGGCCAAGGCGGGTGGATCACGAGGTCAGGAGATCGAGACCATCCTGGCTAACACGGTGAAACCCTGTCTCTACTAAAAATACAAAAAAATTAGCCGGGCGCGGTGGCGGGCACCTGTAGTCCCTGCTGCTCGGGAGGCTGAGGCAGGAGAATGGCGTGAGCCCGGGAGGCAGAGTTTGCAGTGAGTGGAGATTGCGCCACTGCACTCTAGCCTGTGTCTAGCCTGGGCGACAGAGCGAAACTCTGTCTCGGGGGCAGGGGAGAGAAAAGCCTGCTGGGCAAGGCTCCTAGTACTATCCCTGTCCCCCCCACTTCCCCTCTTAGGAACTGTCATACTGTTTGATGCCACAGGCTGAGCAAAACCAGGTGGAGGCCATCTGCTTTTCATCTGCCAGTCAGTAAAAGGTCACTGCAAAATGGGTTTGGTTGAACAAGCCAAAAAGGATCCCAAAGAGGTTTTTAGACCAGTACTGACCCAGTCAGATACAGCAAAGGGAGTAGTAAGGGAAGAAGATCCAGGGCAGGGCCCTAGACAGTTAAGGACAGAACCAAAACTGAAATTTTTTTGAATTTTTAGTTTTTTTATACTTGGGGTCTTACTCTGTTGCCTGGGCTGGAGTGCAGTGGCATGATCATAGCTCACTGCAGCTTCGAACCTCTGAGTAGCTGGTACTACAGGCATGCACCACCACGCCCAGATAATTTTTAAAACAGTTTTTTCTAGAGACAAGGTCTCACTATGTTCCCTAGGCTGAAACTCTTGGCCTCAAGTGATTCTCCCACCTCGGCCTCCTCAGTAGCTGGAATTACAGGCACGAGCCACCATACCCAGTTGAACTAAATATCTTTATTCTTTTATCTGCGATGCCCTTTCCTTCTGCCACTTATTGAAAAAGGAAAGGTGCTTCAGCATACCAAATCCTGGGGGAGGTAAGGGAGGGCATGCTAATTTCTTCTGTGAGATTATTGCTTCCCTTCCCCCCTTAGTTTTTTTTTTTTTTTTCACTCTGTCTCTATTGTGAGACCAGACTCCGGGAGGAATACCTTAGGGGGCCTCATTAGCAACTTCCTTAGCCTGCTGAGTTCTATCCTGTCAGGATCTCATCAGAAAGAGTAGAAACTAGGCAGGTAGCTTCCCACAACCTCTGAAGACCAGTAGCAAGGATGGCATCAACAATAATAATCATATAGTATAGCAAGGGCCGGGTATGGTGGCTCATGCTTGTAATCCCAGCACTATTTGGGAGGCCGAGGTGGGTGGATCACCTGAGGTCAGGAGTTCGAGACCACCCTGGCCAACATGGTGAAACTCCATCTCTACTAAAAATACAAAAATTAGCTAGGTGTGGTGGCACATGCCTGTAGTCCCAACTACAACGGAGGCTGAGGCGGGAGGATCACTTGAACCCAGGAGGTGGAGGTTGCAGTTAGCCAAGATCGTACCACTGCACTCCAGCCTGGGTGACAGACAGACCCTGTCTCAAAAAAAAAAAAAAAAGTACAGCAAGGATGTTGTTATACTATAGCAAGCAATAATACAGCAAGGATGGCATCAACAACAATTATATATATATATTACTACATTTGATATACATAACCTTTTAAAATAGTACTACTTATTATAATTATTATTTTTACAGATGAGGAAATAGGCATGGAGAGCTTAAAAGTTATTTGCCCCAGATGACATAAGAGATTAGAGGAAGAACCAGGATTCAAATCCAGGCACTCCAATTCTATAATAACATGCTTAACCACCTCTTGTATCAACGTTAGAAATAACCAGAAGAGGCTGCTGGGAATAGCGGTATGAGTTTGTAATAGTTTTGAGACTCTACCTTTCTCCTGTCTTGACCTCCCAAAACACTGGGATTACAGGCATGAGCCACTCCGTGCAGCAACATTTCTAAACTCTTTCATCCTATGCATTCAAAAGAGATGTACCCCTCAGTACCATCTGCTCTCTGGCCTTGAGAGACTCCTAACAGATTAGCTATTGTCACTTCCTTCTGCCTCTATTGTCGTTAAGTCAAACCAACTGATGATGAAAATACCCACAGTTAGAGATCCTCCATGTGCCATAAACTTCATCCCCAAAAGAGAAGGACTCCCTCTGGGGGATGGTTGATGGTTGGGAGACCAAAAAAACAAATAAGGAAACAAGAAAGAGATGAAGCGTCCCAGTGAATTACTGTCAAATATTGATAGTTAAGTCCTGGACCCTCCCCTGGAGATAAGTCACAGAATGGGCAGAGGACAAAGCAAGTAGAGGCAGAGGGAAAATCTGTGTCAGGCCAAAGACAGACATTACTAACTAGAGAAGAACCTTGTTGTTCAAATGAATGCAGAACAGACTCAGGACAGGGAAGCAGGACAAGTTCTCTCAGGAGATACAGGGTCAGATGAAGACAGCAGATACTGTCTGCCTAGTTCCATGTTCCATCTGGGATCTTTACTAACCACAACTGCTGGTAACAAATGAGAACCGAGAGTTTCATACACCTAAGGCTGCCAGTTGTGTTACCGACCTCTGTGTCGGTTTGCTGACCAGCTTGGAAAAGCAGCAGATGAAACACACACACACACACACACACACACACACACACACACACACACATGCACACCCTCAGTGAGGAAAAGAGAAGTGGAGAGTCTCAAAGAAAAGTAAAAGTGACTGGTGACTGGATGGCATCTATCCTGAATGTGTCAAGAGCAGTGATGTGTCAGCCTAGGCCCCAGAGCCCCCAAGCTTCTTTCTAGAGCTGCCTGCTGGGAGAAATACCTAGACCAAGAGCTGCCTGGGCCTGAGTCCTTGACCCTTTGATGAAGACAGACCTTGACATTAGACCCTTTCCCATTACCTTTATCTATTGACTGCCAGCACCTGCACAGCTTAGGACTCTACCTTAGCCTCCCTCCTTGCCACAGTTCCCCAGCCAGGCCTGCTCCCAGCTGTTTAGTTCAGACACCAAATAGAAAATAAATAAACTCAAAGGATATAAACATTCCTAAGAGCTGCCAAGAGGGCTGATGCAAATCAAGAAGGTACAAGTGAGACAAAATCCACCCCATGCATCCTCTACTCTTTCCCAATACTGACCTGCTTTCTCCTTAACTGAATTCTCTTGTTCACCTGTTCAATCCATCCTAATCCCACCCACTAAGTCCCAGAGAGTTGGCCCTAACTCCTTGAACCTGCCTGCCAGTACTAACAGAGGCTCCTCAGCTCAACCTTCCTTATAGCAGTATTCTATTTGTTCAAGACTCAGTTTCCACACTTCTCCACCATATCCACTTCCCATCTCAGCCCATGGAGATTCAAGAACAACTAAATCTCAAATACATCCTGAGGTTTCTGTTCCAAAGGCAGAATTAACCCCAAATACAAATCCTTAGAAAACAGTCCCATTGCTTTAAGCTGAAGCCTAAAATGATGCATTACAATCAGTCCTCATCAGTAACTCCCACCTAAAACTTCTGTAGGACAGAAGTATTTTTACAAAATAATCACCTTTTTAGGGAGAAGGAGCAAAGCTCTAGGGAGATACGTCACTAATTCTTCCACCATGCTCTGACCTGGCTCAAGGTCTCTGAATGAGTCACTACTTGACAGTTCCTCACCCGCCTGAAACTGTGTCCTCCTAATTCTGTCTTTACTGCCTTTGTCTGAAGAGGCCTGACCTGGAGGCTCGGCCCAGGAAGGCTCACAGGTAGGGGATTTACTTGGAAACTTTTAGCATGTGAACATGAATGCTAGCAAAGGTGTCAACCAGCTATGAGACCCGAGGCAAATGCTTCACTTCCCCAGAGGGCCTGGGCCTCCCACATGGGGCTGTTATAGGGCAAAAAGAAGAGGAGATACTCTAGTCTCTTGTTGTGTCTGGATGGCCAAATTCATGACATAATAAGCATTTACACTGCAGAACCCAGTGGCCTCTTACTGATAGGCCAGGCAAAGAGCTAGAAATACCACACATACTCTGCCCCCTTCACTTAGGTTTACTGATTTACCCAGGTTGGTTCAGATCACCTGAAACAAACAAACAAAACTTCCCAGCAGGCAAGACTAATTTGCACTGAGATGACTAAATGGAATTTGAATGGTATTTATAAAAACCCACACACAGCCAATGATGGGCACGCGCACACACACACACACACACACACACACAAAGATTAAAAAACCCACACAAGAGGAAGTTAAACTTTAACTCCATCCCATCCACTCTCATCTTTGCCAACAATTTCTTTAAAATGGATGTGCTGGACTGGATCATATCACTCTTTAAAACCACCCAACTGGAAACATTGATTTGTCTTCAAGGATCTTGATGATAAATTCAGTATAAAAATGAAACAGCAATTTAACTCGACAAGGTCCCAGCCCAGAATGGGCTTGGCTTTCCTGGGAAACCAAGAATTTGTGAATACTTGCTGCCTCACTGCCTATCCTCACCCCAGACCCTATTCCAGCTGGCATCAGAAGTACAAACAGATCAGTTTCCCATGCCCATAAATCCTTCCCTTGAGGTTAATTCAAGCAGCTATGCCAAGGAACCATGAGCATCCTGTTCTTATCCCCGGAAATCATTTTCCTTTGGTTCCCCTTGAACAAATGACACCATCTCTGACATCCAAGTTATCTCACAGAATTCAAAGAGATCACCCTGCCTAGTCCCTCACCTCAAGGAGGGAACCTACTTGAACCATTCCACATAAAGGGGACTCTTCAGTTTGTGAAGAACCCCAGACAAGTTTTCATACAATATTCCTCAGGAAGTCTGACTCCAGTATACTCCAGTGTTCTCCTAATCACTACATTATTTACTGCATCAATCATGTAACATTAAGCTGCCTCATCTAAATCCTACCTACTAAAATTTTAAGCCTGCTTTCTATTCACCTGCCAATGGCAGAATCTGCAAACTACAGGCCATGCTCTTCTGGATAAGAACTCTCATGGACTTGGTTACAATTGTTCTCTTCTATTCCCTGGATTTAATCCCAACCCTTTTAGCCTTGCCTCATAAATTTAAAATTTAAAACTCTGTTTTTTCACTTTCATGACTGCCATTTAGCTTCAGAATCTGGAGATAGAGAAAGGACTTTAGTCAGAGGATGACCAATTCACTGAGTAAAAAGGGACTTGTAACTATATTTGGAGAACAAGGTGATCCAGCTCTGGTCGAAAGACTCATACTACCCCAGTTAAACTGTAAGTTCCACCATATCCCAGATCATATATGAGGAGGGTTTATGGGTCCAGAGCAGGGTGCCTTACCTTCTGGGCTTGGGCAGGTTCAGTGAGGATGAGAGTAAACAGGCCCAGGCAGATTTCTTCATGCTGGGGGAGGCCTTTGCACACCTGGAATGTGAGAAAGGAAAACAAACTAGTTGTCACTCACAGGCAGTAAGTTCTCAAACTCAGTTTCTCCCAGAAAACATGGGACTCCTAAGGAAGATGCAAAGGAGAATAATCGACTTTTAAATCTGATGATTTCCTTCTCTTAAAAGAGATTTTTAAAAAAAGAAGAGAAATAAGGACGACAGGTGTGGTGGTGCACACCTGTAGTCCCAACTACTCCAGAGGCTGAAGCAGAAGGATTGCTTGAGCCCAGAAGTTCAAGGCTATAGTGCACTATAATCATGCCTGTGAACAATCACTGCATTCCAGCCTGGGCAACATAGCGAGACCACATTGCTATAAAAATAAAAAGCTGTACTGAAAGATGCCCAAGGCTCCAAGAGATAGGCTCCCACAGTAAGAGAGAAGAATTGAGAAATTTGATTCAGGGAGCCAAGACTTGATGAATTTCAGTCCCCTACCCCCAACCACTTCGTCTTTCCATCTTTTTGACCATGTTTCAAGACTTTCACAGCGGCAGCAGTGGCTGCAGGGACAGCATTCTACTTACATACGCATTGAGGGCATCATTGGCTTCTCTCTCGGAGACACCAGCAGTCATCGATGTCACAATGCTCATACACCTTTCCAATCTCTGGGAGGGGGTGAGAAAAAATGAACAGTGTGTCATAACACCACTTAGGAAATACTTCTGGGCCCCTAAAAGTTTAACAATTCAAACCTGATCATGCCCATTGATCTAACTGCCAGTTTACTTATAAAGTCACCATGAGGGTATAACCAGCAAAATCTAAAATGTGGAAACCATAAACAGGTGACCTGATTTCTTTAACACATAAATCGCAAGAAAAAAGTGAGGGAAACCCATATATTAAGAGACTTAGGGCCAGGCGTGGTGGCTCATGCCTCTAATCCTAGCACTTTAGGAGGCCGAGGTGGGCAGATCACCTGAGGTCAGGAGTTCAAGACCAGCCTGGCCAACATGGTGAAACCCCGTCTCTACAGAAAATACAAAAATTAGCCAGGCGCAGTGGCACATACCTGTAATCCCAGCTACCTGGGAGGCTGAGGCAGGAGAATCTCTGGAACCCGGGAGGCAGAGGCAGCAGTGAGCAGAGATCGCGCCATTGCACTCCAGCCTGGGTGACAGAGCGAGACCCTGTCTCAAAAAAATAAAATAAAATAGGGCGGGCACGATGGCTCACACCTGTAATCCCAGCACTTTGGGAGGCCGAGGCAGGCGGATCACAAGGTCAGGAGTTCGAGACCAGCCTGAACAACATGTGAAACTCCGTCTCTACTAAAAATACAAAAAATTAGCCGGGCGTGGTGGTGTGCGCCTGTAATCCCAGCTACTCAGGAAGAGGAGGCTGAGGCAGGAGAATTGCTTGAACCCGGGAGGCAGAGGTTGCAGTGAGCAGACATCATGCCACTGCACTCCAGCCTGGGCGACAGAGCGAGACTCTGTCTCAAAAAAATATACTTTAATAAAGAAAATAAAATAAAAGGGACTTAGGCCAGATGCAGTGGCTCACGCCTGTAATCCCAGCACTTTGGGAGGCTGAGGTGGGCGGATCACCCGAGGTCAGGAGTTCGAGACCAGCCTGGCCAACATGGTGAAACCCTGTCTCTACTAAAAATACAAAAATTAGCCGGGTGTGGTGGTTCACACCTGTAATCCCAGCACTTTGAGAGGCCGAGGGGGTTGGATCACCAGAGGTGGGGAGTTCGAGACCAGCCTGACCAACATGGAGAAACCCCGTCTCTACAAAAATTAGCCTGGCATGGTGGCACATGCCTGTAATTCCAGCTACTCGGGAGGCTGAGGCAGGAGAATTGCTTAAACCCGGGAGGCAGAGGTCGACGTGAGCCGAGATTGCATCATTGCCTCCAGCCTGGGCAACAACAGCAAAACTCCGGCTAGGCGTGGTGGCTCACGCCTGTAATCCCAGCACTTTGGGAGGTCGAGGCGGGTGGATCACGAGGTCAAGAGATCAAGACTATCCTAGCCAACATGGTGAAAAAACCCTGTCTCTACTAAAAATACAAAAATTAGCTGGGCATTGTGGCACACGCCTGTAGTCCCAGCTACTCGAGAGGCTGAGGCAGGAGAATCACTTGAACCCGGCAAGTGGAGGTTGCCGTGAACCGGGATCATGCCACTTCACTCCAGCCTGGGCGACAGAGTGAGACTCCGTCTCAAAAAAAACAAGAAAAAAAAATTAGCCAGGCGTGGTGGCAGGCGCCTATAATCCCAGCTTCTCAGGAGGCTGAGGCAAGAGAATCGCTTGAACCTGGGAGGCAGAGTTTGCAGTGAGCTGAGTTGGCATCATTGCACTCCAGTCTGGATGACAAGAGCGAGACACTGTCTCAAAAAAAAAAAAAAAAGACACTTAATATTATCATCTATCGAATAAAATGAGAATCCATCAGTCCATTTTGATAGATACGTATATAATAAACAGGAAAGGAAAGCTCTTCCTTACAGTACAATGCCAACTAATAAATGTAGATGAAATGGTGAAAGTAATAACTGATTCAGGCAAATATCATCATCAATGGATGGTAAAACTAGTAGGTGAAACTTTTCAGAGAAAGAAGATATTTACATAGATTCAAAATACTTATTAATTACAAAAGGAATATAATAATCACTGTAGGAGAGCCTGGAGGACACTACCTTAACCAAGTGATCAAAGTTAATATCACTAAATAATGAGACATGTTAACACTCTGTGCCTCTAACAGGATGCACTGAGAGGATATAACATCACTTTTATGGTTTTCTTGCCAAAAATGCATAAACTCAGTCCAATTATGAAGAAATTTCAGACAACCCAAACTGAAGGATACTCTACAAAACAAATGGCCTGTCAAAAATGCTTAAGGGCTGGGCACGGTAGCTCACACCTGTAATCCCAGCACTTTGGGAGGCGAGAGGACTGCTTGAGCCCAGGAGCTCGAGACCAGCCTGGGCAATATAGGGAGACCCCATCTCTATAAATAACAAAAAAATTAGCTGAGCATGGTTGTGCATGCCTGTGGTCCCAGTTACTCAGGAGGCTGAGGTGGGACGATCACTTGAGCCCAGGAGGGCAAGGCTATAGTGAGCTATGATGCTACCACTACACTCCAGCCTGGGCAACAGAACATTATTGTTAATGTTTTTAGTTATGATATAAATATTATGATTATGTTTTTTAAAAGTCCTTTTCTTATAGACTTTATATAAAATGTTTACAGATAAAATTGCATATCTTGGATTTGCTTCAAAGTAATACAGAGGTAGCTGAAAGAAGATAAAACAAGATTGCTATCTACTGTTAAGTACTGAAGCAGAGTGATGGCTACATGAAGATTTTACTATTCTACTTTTTTATTTGAAATGTCCCCCCAAAATGTTAAAAACAAACTTTAAAAACAATGAGAGTGTGAGGAAAGAAAAATAGAGCACCAAAGGCCAAATGAAAACCTACCAGGGGTCCGGTGCAGTGGCTCACGTCTGTAATCCCAGCACTTTTGGAGGCTGAGGCGGGAGGATCACTTGAGGTCAGGAGTTTGAGACCAGCCTGGCCAACATGGCAAAACCCCGTCTCTACTAAAAATACAAAAACTAGCCAGGTGTGGTGGTGCGCACCTGTAGTCCTAGCCTCTTGGAAGGCTGAGGCAGAAGAATCGCTTGAACCTGGGAGTCAGAGGTTGCAGTGAGCCAAGATTGTGCCTCTGCACTCCAGCCTGGGCTACAGAATGAGACTCTGTCCAAAAAAAAAGTACCAGGGTCCCTAGTTAAACAAGGATGAAAATAGCTGCATTAAAGCCTACCCAACAGTCATTCTGGTTTCAACTCCACCATGTCATGTGTTCAACATTCTAAGGGAACCTTAGTCACTGGTCCCTGTTCAGAAGAAGCAATATTGGTAAGATACTGACAAAATGTGTCTCATAAGTCAATGAACCTCTCCATTATCACCACCTAAACTATTTCCTGAGTCCTTTTAAAACTTTATCTTGAGGATTAACCCAAAAACTGTTTAAGAAAAACCAATTTCCAGTGATAATGATTCTGGCAAAAGAAGGACAAAGGAAGGCTGGTTTACTTCTACCTGATCTTAGAGGTCATCACCACACATCTTATTGAGAAGTGGTTCTATCACAGCATTTTGAAGAACTGACAAATATGGATAATAGAATAGAGGTTTAAGAATGAAAGACGGCCGGGCGCAGTGGCTCACGCCTGCAATCCCAGCACTTTGGGAGGCCGAGGTAGGCGGATTATGAGGTCAGGAGATAGAGACCATCCTGGCTAACACGGTCAAACCCCGCCTCTACTTAAAAAAAAAACAAAAAACTAGCTGGGCATGGTGGCAGGCGCCTGTAGTCCCAGCTACTCAGGAAGCTGAGGCAGGAGAATGGCGTGAACCCGGTCGGCGAAGCTTGCAGTGAGCCGAGATTGTGCCACTGCACTCCAGCCTGGGCAACAGAGGGAGACCCCGTCTCAAAAAAAAAAAAAAAAAAAAAAAAAAAAAGGAATGAAAGACAATTGGACTGGGCGCGGTGGCTCACGCCTGTAATCTCAGCACTTTGGGAGGCAGAGGGTGGGTGGATTATGAGGTTAGGAGTTCGAGACCAGCCTGACCAACATGGTGAAACCCCGTCTCTACTAAAAATACAAAAATTAGCTGGGTGTGGTGGCATGCGCCTGTAATCCCAGCTACTTGGGAGGCTGAGGCAGGAGAATTGCTTGAATCTGGGAGGCAGAGGTTGCAGTGAGCCAAGATTGCACCACTGCACTCCAGCCTGGGTGACAAAGCAAGACTCCATCTCAAAAAAAAAAAAGAATGAAAGACAATCATGCTTCTCCTTTACCGTTATCCTCAGGTTGCCTATGTCTATCCTGTGTAAGAACATAAGGTGGCACAGAGTAGAACTGAGTGTTAAGGCAAGGCAAGTGTTTGTAGCTCCCATAGCTATAAAACTTCAAGCTAAGATAAGCCCCAAGCCACTTATTACAACTTAATATCAGGTCTGACTATGCTCCAAATTAGGTCAGATTGGCAGCTCAGCCTGAATAAAAAGCACCTGGGTACTTGTGAAAAGGAGCCGTGAGGTCACGTGAAGGCTGAGCTATGACTCTCACAGCCCACCTCTCCCACAGGCTCTGAGATCCAGTATTACCTAGTCCACCTCCTATATGATAAGGGGAGGGAAGGAAAACCCTCCAGCTGGGCTTCCTCTGTTTTTAAATCTTATCCCACTTGCCGGGCACAGTGGCTCACGCCTGTAATCCCAGTACTTTGGGAGGTCGAGGCAGGTAGATCACTTGAGGCCAGGAGTTCAAGACTAGCCTGGGGAACAGAAAGAGACCCCCTCCCCCCAACCCCATCTCTACAAAAACTAAATAAATCAGCCAGGCATGGTCGTGTGCACCTGTAGTCCCATGTACTTGGGAGGCTGAGGCAGGAGGATCACTTGAGCCCAAGAGCTGTAGGCTGCAATAAACCGTGATTGCACCACTGTACTCCAGCCTGGGTGACAAAGCAAGGCCCTGTCTCAAAAATCATCCCTCTCTACCCAAGACAATTATCACGGACTGGGGAATCAATTACATCCAGCTGCTAGGTTCAGATTGCTCTTACTAGGAGATCTGGGGGAAGTCCTGTACACAGCCTAGGTTAACGGTTTCAGAGAAGGAGATGGTGAACAAGGAGTGGCACAGCATTCTAAAATTCTAGATATTCCTTCCTACCAAAGGGAAAAATCTCTGCTGAATCAATGGAGAGGAAAGGCAAGCAAAATCAAACAGCAGCTAGCTAATAAGCAAACTGACAGGAAGCATAACATAGAAAGAACCCTCCACACTTGCCAGCCTTAGGCTAATCTTGGGTAATTTAGCCACTCAAAACCCCTCAAAACAGAGATAATGCCTCTATCACAACGTTGCTGTAAGGATTAAACAAAATGACATATGTGAAAGCACCTAGCATACAGCCTCACTTAAATTAGAATCTATTCAATCTGTGGCCAGGCATGGTGGCTCATGCCTATAATCTCAGCGCTTTGGGAGGCCAAGGTGGGGAAGAATCACTTGAGGACAGGAGTTCAAAACCAGCCTAGGCAACATAGTGAAGCCGCTGTCTCTACAAAAAAAAATGTTAAAAATTAGCTGGGTGTGGTGGCGTGCCTATAGTCCCAGCTACTTGGGAGGCTGAAGTGGGTGGATCATTTGAGCCCAGGAGGTTGAGGATGCAGTGTGCCATGATCACGCCACTGCACTCCAGCCTGAGTGATAGAGCAAGACCTTGTCTCAAACAAAACAAAACAAAAACTATTCAATTTGCGGGAAGCTCAGCAATTGCACAACTAAATTTAGAGAACTAA